>NC_138777.1:203291494-203996494 GCF_965119305.1 Pelophylax lessonae | reverse complement strand
AGGGGAAGCGGATCATGGGGCTGCCAGTGCCTTCAACACAGATATGCTTTGGGGGTGTAAATAGACTACATTGCACTGTCTCTGGCATCCTAGATGGTATCCTAACTCACAGGCAGCAGGCACTCTGTCATTGCTCTAGCTGGCTGTGCTCTGTCAGTGTGTCGCATAACATGGCTGCTGAATATTGTTAGCTTATTAGTCCTAAGTTAACAAAGTTCGCACCCAACAGCCATGTCGTGTGACACACTGACAGAGCCAGTCAGAGTCATGATAGAGTGCCTGCTGCTTGTGTGTTATATTGCTGATGATCTTAACCAGTTGCAGACCGCCCCATAGCAGATTTACTGCTACAGGGCCGTTGCCATGCGCAGGATCATGTGTCTGTGTGTGATCCTGCATTTCTGGGTATCGGAGCCAATCAGCGGGTCTGCTGGTACCCACCGATTGTTTTGTACACAGGCAGAATGGCAGTCTGCCTATATAAACAAGGCAGATCACAGTTATATTATTATGGAAGACATTGATCCGGTGTTCTTGCAAAGCAGGGACGAGGATCTTTGTCTATTAGTAAAAGCGCACTCACAGTAAGAAAAAACTTGTTAGGCACATATTTAAGCCTTTGATCGCCCTAGATGTTAACCCTTTCCCAGGCAGTGGCATTAGTACAGTGACAGTGCATATTTTTAGCACTGATCACTGTATTGGGGGTCAGTGGTTCCCACAAAGTGTCAAAAGTGTCAGGTGTCCGCCACAATAGTGCAGTCCCGCTATAAGTCGCTGATTGTCGCCATTACTACTAGTAAAAATAAGTAAATATTCTATAAATGTATTCCATAGTTTGTAGACACTTTAACTTTTGCGCAAGCCAATCAATATACATGGATTGGGCTGGAGATAAATAAATATATATAAAGACAAACCTGCACTTTGTTTCAAGGTGGGGTCCCGGGGCGGAACAGGGGTGGTGCTGAAGTGGGGGCCCTGTCAGGTAGTCTGTACGGGGCCCCATGATTTCTATCAGCGGCTCTGCTGAGAGTTACTGTCGGCTAACGGAAAGCTCCCAATCACTTCTTGCAATCAGTTTTTCAAACGTGACTGACCTGACAGCCAATCATGGCGGTCCCATGATCATAAATCCGGCGCCACCTCCTGGCTCGGAGGTGCTGCGCAAAGGGGTTAATTGGCTCAGCTGAGAGCACCCAAGATGGCTGCCTCACCTCCTTTAAAGCGTTTGTTACCCTAAAAAAAAAAAAAAAATTCTGTTCCTTTTAAAGCATGTTATACAGTGCTTGTGCTGTGTAATTCGGCCTTTTTCGATTACCTAAAATACCTGGCTGATTCTGCCTGGTTCTGCCCTCCTCTCTGTAAACAGACCACGGTTTATCATGGCTGCTGAGCCCTGACACTGGTCAGTTTACATGCCTCCATCATCCGCTCTCTCCCTCCCTGCCTATCCGCTTGTGTGTGAGAGAGCCGCCTCCTCCCTGTCTCTCCCTTGTCCTTAGTAGAATCCCCTCTGTTATATCGCTCAGTGCCTTTGTTTAATAAAAATGAAGCAGCGCAATACCTTACTGAAGACACTGATCGGTCATGTGACTGCCCGAGGCTCTCCTTCTCTCTTCCCGGCTGACATCAGAGGGAACCTCAGCCCCTCCCTCTGCAGTCATTGGAGTGTGGCAGCAGAGCCCTGGACGTCAGCTGACTGCACAGCCGCGCTTCAAAATAAGGTATTGCGCCGCATCCTTTTTATAAAACAAAGGCCCTGAGCGATATCACGGAATAAAACAGGGGATTCTACTAAGGACACATATTGACTTTACAACCACTTTAAGTGCTTTGAGTCCCCAGGGAGAAAAGTACTATAGAAATATAAAGTATACAAGACCCTGTATTGTGCACTGCACATCACTGGCTGCCAATGTGACTAAAATCTACAAATTAGAAGTAGACTATGTAAACTGCCATCTACATATGTCAGAATAAGAGGATGTTGCCCACATTTTCAGTTTTCTCTCCACTGGTTTGAAACACAAATTACAAATCGGCTGTTCCTTCTCAGCCAAATACTCCTAGCTGGCAATCCTGCATTCTTCTTTTGTCATCTCCTCCTTCACAGGTCTTTTGTTTCAGGGTTGAATCTTTACCCCAGTTCCTCTCTTTCCATGACAGGTGCTTGCTATGTCCAGTCGCTCCTGGCTCAGCTATTCTTACCAGTCCCGCTTTCACCTGACACCGCTCTCCTACGAGACTCTGGAATACGCATCTGGCTTTGCGTCTGAACAATGTCCGGAGGGTATTGTAGCAATCTCAACTAACACACTGAGGTAAGAGCTCACAAAGTAAATTTGTATTTCTTCTAGTCTGTACGTAGCAGAACATTACTTATGATTACGTTTTTAAAGATTAGGTTTATTTACATTTTTGATGCAGTACAGTTAAAGGGTTAGTTCACCTTTTACCAAACAAAACTGCCTGTGCAGGTAAAGACCGCCTGCTTATTTAAGGCTTGGTTCACATTAAAGCAAATCGCATAACTTGAATTGGACTTGCTTTCAGCTGAGCCAGTTCACACATGTCCGGGACGGCCACAGTCCGTTTCTGAAAAGGGTCCTGTGTGTTTTTTTGTTTTCCGGTCCGGTTTAGGTACGAATTTAAGTAAAAATTCTTACCTGAATTGGTGAACAAAACCTGCACTGGACTCCAGGACTGCAAACCGTAGCCGAACATGTGTGAACCTAGCCTTTAACTATGCAGCGTTGACTAAAGTTGGATAATGCCCTTGTTATATATAGGTAGGGACCTACCACCCAAAGCCTGAACTGAAGACTCCCAGAGATGGCATCATCCCTTCCTGGCTTGTTGCTAGGACGCTGCTTTGACACGCCCAGCAGATCCTGCTTAGAATTACGGCAGCACTTACAAGGCAATGGCGACACATCATTTCATAATCGCAAAGACTTGTGTTCCTAAACGGGAGGCTCACAGGAGCTCTGCATTGGTTCCGAGAGAACAACGGTCTGCTGTATTTACAACAGCAGACCGCCATTCTCTCTTCATAGGGAGCGATTGCGGGTGCCCGGCGGAAATTGTGGCCGCCGGCCCTGTGGATTGGCTTCCCTGCTGGCGAGTGGGCATGCGCAGGATTGCTCCCGTGAACTGCCGTACGGCGATTCGCGGGAAACCTGACGCTGTATATAGCCTTTTTTAAATGCACTTTCTCCACTAGCAAAGGATGTTTAATTTGTGTTATTTTATAATATGTGCACTTTTAGATTTACCCTTTATTTTACCATGTTTGGAAAACGGATTCAAAATAATTGTGATCACATTGTTTATCAGAAAAATTAACCCACGCACATTTTTTATTAATATTATTACTCGTAGTCCTATCATGACCTTGTCTGTTATCACTAATGTCTCATCCAGCAAATTCTTTTTCGTGATATGGAGAAAAGGGAGGGGGGGGGGTCAATGTCTCCACAGAGCAAACCAGTCACAGAAGTAGAGCTAAGAGTACCAGCACAACCATTCACATGCATACACGATTATCTCTCTAATATGGCTTACAATTTTATACAACACATAAATATCACTTTTTCTTTAGGTTCTCTTCAAATTTTTAATTAAAAAGGAGCATTCTCCTTTTTTTTTTTTTTTTTTTTTTTTTTTTTATCCATATTCCTTCTCTGACCACATATAAAGTATTCTGTTTGGACCCAAGCCAAAAAATATTACTATACAGTTTGACTGTCATTTCTCTATTTTTTTGGCTTTTTCCTTTTTTTTTTTTTTTTTTTTTTTAGTATTTTACTAGTTGTGCCTGATCCTAAATTCATCCCACAACCTAACATCAAAATTACCCCTTGTGTCTAATGTTAATTTCTGCCACCCTTGATCCATCCTGCTCACATAGATTGCGGTTACTCTTGCTGTTTAATCTGCATGATTTAGTCCCTGTGGACTTTGGTAACCTTGTATTACATTAAAGTGGACAGGGATCCACAATGGGTTAGTACAGGCAAGCACAGTAAAACTCATTACTGACATGTAATGAGCTTGTATTGTGCAAATCAATTCAAAATCTCCTTTGTACCTTTTTTATATTTGATCAAAAGTGATCGTCATGTAATTTTCTTTCCTCAACTCCCTTGGTTGTTTACAGCAGCTGGGCGTGCCATTCCTCCCCAGCTGCTGGGCGTGTTCCAACATGAATAAATAAATTACGGAAGTGACGTAACAGCCTAACGTCATATCCGGCTTATGGGCAAATGCAGTAAAGGGAAATGACCCTTCACACCTGCTGTATGGCGGCGTAATTTCCATGGGAACGTAGACTGCGCCTCCCTAATCCAGTGTGCATAGAGCAGATAGTGAGTTTTATTTCAGGTGTCATCAGGAAACATGCATTTGTAATCTGTGAAGATGAGTGCATTTTGATTGTTATTTCAGGTGTTCTCTGGGAAGCATGTCATCTGTGAAAAGTCATGTCTGACTAAGGAGAGGAGGGATGGGGATGGGGCTGGGCAGGACAGGGGCAGTTGTAATGAATAGTAGGCATGCCTGGGCAAGAGAGACCGACAATGTTTTCAGGAAGTGAAAGGCAGAATTCAGATAACAGGTAATCGAGTTGTAGGTGAAGAACAGGAAGAAGCTGTTTGTCCAGCTTAGAAAAGACTTTCTAAGCTACACAAGCAGCTAGCCAGAAAATGAATAATATCAAAGATAAATATATTTAACATACTATTAATAGGAAAAATTTAATTTTTGACTGGAATTCCCCTTTAACCATTTACCTAGGCTAGGGGCTTACTATAGAGGAACCACCCCTTCGGTTCATATATTTTTTTTAGTGCTCTTGCGCTGGCCATTTTTGAGGGTCTCTTACCCTTCATTCCCTTAATTTAATGCCCATAATGACTGGCCAGTCTTTTTCTTCTATGCATGTGCCAATACTTTCGGTCAAGTACTCGCTGATACGAAGTACCAGTACTTTGCGGGGCGATTTGCGTCCATAAAAAATGAATGGGTGCAAACCACACTGCAAGGAATCGCATGCAATTTGATCAAGAATGCAGTGCGATATGTGCCTGAATCGCATGCAGTTTCCTTACTGCTCCTGTGTGAACCTAGGCTTAGTGATTTCAGCCTGGGTTCACACAGGAGTAGTGTGAGAAACCACATGCGATTTAGACAGGAATCGCCCTGCATTTCAGGTCAAATCACATGTGATTCTTTGCAGTGCAGTTTGTGTCCATTTATTTTGTAGTGACGCAACTTGCACCGCAAGGTATCGGGAGCATTTTCACGAGTATGAATATGAGACACATCTTGTTTTAAGGCCAATGCTTTTTGTTGAACTATGTTTCATCTTTCTCTGTGCAGAATTTTGGCGTTGGAGAAGTTGGGTGCAGTGTTTAATCAGGTGGCCTTCCCTCTTCAGTACACCCCACGCAAGTTTGTCATCCACCCTGAGAGTAACAATTTGATCATTATAGAAACGGATCACAATGCTTACACGGAAGCCACCAAGGCTCAGCGCAAACAGCAGATGGCAGAGGTGAGTGTATGGCAGGAAAGATTACCCCCCTATGGGACTTTTTTGATTTTGTACAAATTTCCATTTTACTATGCTTTCATAAAATTTACTTTTTTTTTTTTTTTTTTTTTTGTAGGAAATGGTGGAAGCTGCAGGAGAGGATGAACGAGAGCTGGCAGCAGAAATGGCGGCAGCATTCCTGAACGAGAACTTGCCCGAATCTATTTTTGGAGCTCCGAAAGCAGGCAATGGGCAGTGGGCATCGGTGATCAGGGTTATGAATCCCATCCAGGGAAACACACTGGACCTGGTACAGCTGGAGCAGAATGAGGCGGCATTCAGGTGCGGTTGATCAGTTCAGTGTGTTGTAGTTCATTTGAGAACTGTCTGTTCTGCCTGGCAGCTTTTTAAAAAAATTGGTCCTCTCATCTGCAGTGTGACTGCGTGTCGGTTCAGTAACTCTGGGGATGATTGGTATGTCTTGGTAGGCGTGGCGAAAGATCTTATACTGAACCCGCGTTCTGTTGCTGGGGGAATGGTGTATACCTACAAGCTGATAAACAATGGAGAGAAACTGGAGTTGGTACACAAGGTATGTACAGATATACATGAGCGGGGGAACATCTGCCTTGTGGGACGGTCACCTGACTGAACTGTCTCTTTTCCACTCAGACCCCAGTAGAGGAGGTTCCAGCAGCTATTGCACCCTACCAGGGGAGAGTCCTGATAGGGGTGGGCAAATTGCTGAGGATCTATGACCTGGGAAAGAAGAAGCTTCTGAGGAAGTGTGAAAATAAGGTGAGTGTGAGAGCTCCACCATGATAACCTTTCCAGTTGTGCTGAAAGACCTTATCTAATTAACCTCTTTTTTTTTTTATTTTAAGCATGTTCCAAACTTCATCGTGGGGATCCAAACTATTGGACACAGGGTGATCGTGTCAGATGTCCAGGAGAGCTTGTTCTGGGTGCGGTATAAGCGGCATGAGAACCAACTGATAATATTTGCTGATGACACACACCCCCGCTGGGTGACCTGCTCCTCTCTGCTGGACTATGAAACGGTTGCTGGGGCAGACAAGTTTGGGAATATCTGCGTGGTAAGTTAAAGCTGCCACTGTCGGCCCCACATGGAAAAGTGTTGGGGTTTGGAGGGGGGTAGAGTGGAGCTTTAAAATAGCGCAAATGCATTACCTTCCTAACCCTTTCTTGACTAAAGCTCGTGGCCCAGACCAAGCTTAGCGTGTCAGTGTGTTGGCAACTTGTCAAGAAAGGGCTAATTTGCCAATTACAGATGTGTGCTCCTAGTTAAAATTTGAATGTAAACCAACGTTCTGTTGGCACAGTAAACTGTGCTGAGAAATGTCAATCTACCGATTGCAGACATCTAGGTGTTGAAGTCTTAACCTTCTTTTTTTACACAGTAGCTACAGGATGAAGAGCTGTAATGCTGGATTGTCTGCAGGACCTGGATCTTCTTTCATACATAACCACGTTAGCCAATTCCCGACTGCCCTAAAGCAGATATACTGCTACAGGGCAGTTGTTCTGTGCAGCACCATGTATACGTGATTCTGCACTTCCGCATAGGGGGCGCACACTGCTGCTGCTGTGATTGGTCACATCATAAGCCGGTCAGCGGGTGCCGGCCAGTAGATATCCGCCGACACCCACAGGACAGAGCTCTGCATCTAAATTAGCAGAGCTCCATCTCGTCAGCGGGGATGTAGTGTATTTTGTTTCCCTGCAAAGCTGTTAACCCTTTGATTGGCCTAAATGTTTTAACACCTTTCCAGCCAGTGTCATTAGTACAGTGACCATGCATATTTTATTGCATTGATCACTGTATTCGTGTCACTTGTTCCCACAAAGTGCCAGTTAGTGTCAGATTGTTCACTGCACAGTCCTGCTATAAGTCGTTGATCGCCGTTATTACTAGCATAAAAAAGAAATTACAGTATATATGCTATAGTTTGTAGACGCTATAACGTTTGCACACACCAATCAATATAAGCTTATTGGTGGTGTTTTTTTTTTGTTTTTTTCTTTACCAAAAATCTGTAGCAGAATACATATTGGCCTACATTTTATGTAGAAATCCTGATTTTTTTTTTTCTTTTTTTTTTTTCAATGGATGTGTTTTTTTTTTTTTTATCTTTAAGTTCTTTATTGTAATAAATCAAAGCAAAAAACTATACAACTTTGTACAATACACATCTTGAAATTTTAAGGAATGTGTAAACCAAACTAATGTACATATATCAAACAAGGGTTCATATAGAGGAACCTGTACTGCAATTAAAGGAAGCCGAGGAACACAATACAAATAGACTGATATCTGTCATTTTGTACACACTACTAATAATATACATTACTAATACGTCCCCTCCCTAGGGAAGGAAAGGAAACAGAGGAAACTCAAAGAATGAAAACATACAGCTGTACCACTCCCTGAAATTAGAACGATCTCTTATGTGGCTTTATTCAGATGGCATGCACGTCTCTGGGGCCTGAACCCACCTATCCCATATCTTATTATACTTGGATACACTTCCTCTATGGGAGTAGATCAGTTTTTTATAGGGCAAGGTTACATTGATCTCCCGGAGCCAGTCCTGTATAGATGGAGGTGAATCTCTCATCCAGCGGCGGGCCAAACACTTCCTAGCGAGAAACAGTGTCTCATGCAAAAACAGTGTGGTATATTTATCTATATTAATATCAGGGGGTATTCCTAGTAAACAGAATTTCGGAACCAGGGTCAAAGGAGACCCCATGGTATCATGTAGAAATTTAACCACCTGCTCCCAAAAGCCCTGGACCTCGGTACATGTCCAGAGCAAATGGTAAAAGGTGCCACGCTCCACCCTGCACATGGGACACTGGCCAGTAGCCTCGCTACGATAGGTAGCCACCACAGCCGGTGTCAGGTAGGCTCTATGTAGAATATATAATTGAGTCAGGCGATCCGAGAGTTTCGGAGAAACCAATTTGCAGTTATCTAAGGCTTCCCCCCATTCCTTATCCTCAAGCGTCCCGATATCTCCCTCCCATTTAGTCTTGATGGCATACGCCAAGACCGTTGATTCTGGCAAAAGGAGTGCATTATACATATATGAAATAAGTTGTTTAGATTCAAAGCCCATTACCACCTCCAAGACTGGGATTACGGTCAATTCTTGAATAGGACGGGGAAATTGAACTGCGAAAGCGTGCCTAAGCTGCAGGTACCTAAAATACATATGATTAGGGAGATCGTGTTGCCCTTTTAACTCATCAAAAGATTGAAGTTCACCATTGGTAAGTATATCAACCAAATAGGAAATTCCATAGTGGGCCCACACATGTGCATCCAGAATAGAGGCACACTCACGGAGACTGGTATTATGCCACAGCGGCGTATATGCATGTAGCGAGGGTATATCCAATTTGGTTGACACCACCTCCCATATTCGCCTATACTGATATAACATAGAGGTCTTATCCCCCCGGGTTTCAGCCCCCCGTACGCCCACCAGAATCAAGGATAGGGGTTCAACTAATGCATGGGCCCATGCAGGGGCTAGAAGGGCCAGGAATCTCTCCCTATCAAAACTATGAAGATGAAAGAAGTGGGATAACTGTGATGCCAGGTAATATAAATTAAAATCTGGGAGAGCCATACCACCCAGGTCTACGGGACTCTTAAGCTTCCGCCATGCCAACTTATGTCTACTGGATCCCCAAATAAAGGGCTTAAGTATAGCTTCTATCTGAAGAAAAAACTTAAGGGGAAGGTAAATTGGAGAATGCCACAAAATATACAAAAACTTAGGTAGTAACACCATTTTTACGAGGTTAATCCGGCCGCAAACCCCCAGCGGAAGACGCGCCCATATCTGTGTCTTCGCTTTTAACAATGTAAACAAGGGTTGTATGTTGTTCTGTATATAATCCACTGAAGATTTAGTCACCTGGATCCCTAAATATTTAATACAATTCACTACCTGCAAAGGGAAAAGTGGGTTTACAGGGAAGGGGGAAATATTATCTATGGGGAGAATTTGAGATTTGTCCCAATTGATTTGTAATCCAGAAAATCGGCCAAACTGTTTAATAAGGGAAAGGGCTACCGAAAGGGATGAATCTGGGTCAGCCAGGTACAACAGGGTATCATCTGCATACATACTAATTTTTTCTTCTAATCTTCCCACCCGGAGACCATGTATATCAGAGTGCGAATGGATGTGTTTTTAAAGCAAAAGGATAAAATATTGTGTTATTTTTTTTTTTTTTCAGAATTTTCAGTCTTTTTTTTTATAGTGCAAAAAATAGGGCATTGTCTGGGGTGATTGTCTAAGCAGTTTAATTATCTGATGTCCCTTATGGTTCTTCAAAGGTTCGTCTACCTACCAACACAAATGATGATGTCGATGAAGATCCTACTGGTAACAAGGCACTGTGGGACAGGGGGCTTCTTAATGGTGCTTCTCAGAAGGTAATTCTATGTTCTGCAGTTCACTAGCTGGGGATTTTGTGTTTGTCAGAACCGTGCCCTGACTGTTCTTGTCCTTTTAGGCCGAGGTGATCGTTAACTATCATGTAGGAGAGAGTGTGCTATCGCTGCAGAAGACCACCCTGATTCCTGGAGGATCGGAGTCCCTGGTCTACACTACTCTGTCAGGCGGGATTGGAATCCTTGTCCCATTTACATCTCATGAGGTACAGACATGGCTTAGTTTTCAGGGGCACATCCATCTGCATAGTTTTCTCTTTAGCTTAAAGTATAGCTAAAGACAAATATTTTTTGGTTTTGGATAGAGTGGAGAGGGATTAGAGCACCTGTCAGGTTTAATTGCTGTCTGTGCCCCTGTTAAGGAGATTCACCCTCTCTATCTGTCCTGTTTACCATTATCAGTGAAAGTAAAAAAAACTCCTAAATTTTGAGTTGTCCCCAGAGAAGTAATAGAGGGGAAATTTTCCAGTGGGGACCTTATGGCACTTTTCCACTGCAAGTACCGGCTCGGCTCCACTTGGCCCTGCTTGGCTCGGTTTGGTTTTCCACTGCATGGTACGGTGTTGGAACTGTTCGGTACAGTTTGGTACGGCTTGCTTTTCCACTTAAGTAGTAAGTGGGTGGGATAACAACAATTCTCTGACCTATCAGTGGCTACTAGTGACAAACGGTCAAGGCTGCATGCAAAGGATTGTGGGATATGGTATCGGTACGGCCCTCTTGAAACCACAGCCGAGGTGGTACTGTTTAAGTGAGCCGTACCGTTCGGTTCTATGTAGTGGAAAAGCGCCACTGTACCATACCGAACCGTTCCAACACCGTACCATGCGGTACCAGCAGTGGAAAAGCACAAAAGCGAGCCGAACCGTTCGGTTCCATGCAGTGGAAAAGGGTCTTTAGTTCTGGTGGCCTTGGGGTCCCAAAGGAATTCCCTTTTTAATCTGCAGGAATTTCCTCACTTCCTGTTTGGCTATTGGAAAGGAAGTGAAGGAAAATCTCCTCAATGGGGCACAGATATGAGGAAAAACAAAAGGGCTGACGGGCTATAACCCACCCCTGCTCAATCCAAAAAAAGGGGGGGGGGGGGAGTTTTGCCTGTAGTTCTACTTTAAAGGAAATCTCTACTGAAATAACATATTAGAACCATTTGCTAATTTCACCTAAATTAATAAAAAACCTAGCTACCATGCTTTTGTCCTTCCTGTGTCAATATCACAGAACAAGTATGTAGATCCAGAGTGTGCACATGCTTTGACTGGACTTGAGGCATGCTTGTTCCATTTCTGTAACTTAAAGTATTGAAACTGGTGACAGACAGGCTTTTCATATGGCACTGAGCAATGGCAGCCCAAGTGTTAATACTGGTAAACTTTAAAGCCATAATCTGAGATTGTATTTTTATTTTGTGTCTCCTCAACAGGATCATGACTTCTTCCAGCATGTAGAGATGCACTTGCGTTCAGAACACCCCCCAATCTGTGGCCGCGATCACCTTAGCTTCCGCTCGTATTACTTCCCTGTCAAGGTGAGACTTGTGTGTATCTGGGGATTAACCACTTGCTTTCCACCCATAGCAGTTTTACTGCTGCAAGGCGGCAGCTGTGCGCCGGATCACGTGCGTGTGTGTGTGTGTATGTATATATAATGCATATGCGAGTCCGGACTTCTGCCTGCAGGGGGCGAGCAATCGGTCTGCAGGTAAAGCTGATCTGCAGGTGCCAAGCACTCTTATGTCCTCCGGCACCCGACGATCGTCTGTAAGAAACACAGAACGGGGATCTCCCTGTGTAAACAAGGCAGATCACCGTTCTGACGGGGGAAGGAATGGATTCTGTGTTTCTGCAAAGCAAATCCTTTACTTCCCCTAGTAAAAGCAGCACACCGATAAAACACGAACACTGGCTAGGCACACAGTGAAATCTTTGATCACCCCTGATGTTAACCCCTTCCCAGCCAGTCATTAGTACAGTGACACTGTATATTTTTAGTACTGATCACTGCATTTGTGTCACTGGTTCCAAACAAAGTTCACAATGTTTGCTGCATTGTCTCAGTTCGGCTAGAAGTCTCTGATAGGTGCCATAACTGATATAAGAAAAATAAAAATTCCATAAATATATCTCCTAGTTTGTAGACGCTATAATTTTTACGTAAACCCATCAATATAAGCTTGTTGGTATTTTTTTTACCAAAAACGCAGCAGAATACATATTAGCCTACATTTGTAAAGAAATTTTATTTATTTTTTATTGGAAATGTTTTATAGCAGAAAGTAAATAGTTCGTTTTTGTGTTTTTGTTTTTTCAAAATTGTCGTCAGCCTTTTTTTGTTTATAGCGCTAAAAATAAAAAGAGGTGATCCTAGTCTTCTGGTGGCTAAAGTGCATTTAGGTTGGGTTCACACTATTGTGATGACAGACATCACATGTGATTCGCACTGCAATACTTTGCAGATCACATGTGATATCTGTGTGATGCAAATTCAACCAAACAATTTGTATGGCTGAATTTGTATCGCATCTGGACCAAAATGGCGCAGGGCCCTTTTTTGGTCTGCGCTAGAAATTGGATCGCATGGGTGTTGACACCCATGCGATCCGATTCCTGTCCGTTTTTCACAGTTTGCACTGCAATCTGCAAACTGATTTGGGGGTGTCATTAACATTTACACCCACAGCGGTTCACAGAGGGCAGTGGGAACTGCCTGCTAGTGAGATGTGATGCAGGAACCTGCACTGGAATCGCACTGGTTCCTGCATCGCACAAGTGTAAACTGAGCCTGAAAGTCAAACCCTTTTTCTCTAGTGTTCATTGAGGGACATACATGGTTTAATGCTTAGGCAACCTAGGGGTACACTGCTGCCTCCAAGGGAAATGGACACTAGGCACAAAGGCATTGGAAAGAATGCCCCTTGAGACTATAACCCCTCACACTGGCGCAGTGTATCCATCTTCTTGCTGAGCTCTGCTATTCAACTACACTTCCCAGGAATTTGTGGGAATTCAGTGACATTATAGGCACTTTTCCACTGCAAGTACCGGCTCCGCTCGGCCCTGCTTGGCTCTGTTTGGTTTTCCACTGCATGGTACCGCATGGTACGGTGTTGAAATGGTTCGGTACGGTTTTCTTTTCCACTAAAGTAAAGTGGGTGGGATAACAACGATTCTCTGACCAATCAGTGGCTAGTAGTGACAAACAGTCAAGGCTGCATGCAAAGGATTGTGGGATATGGTACCGGTACGGCCCTCTTGGAACCACAACTGAGGTGGTACTGTTTAAGCGAGCCGTACCGTTCGGTTCCATGTAGTGGAAAAGCTCCGCCGAACCGTTCCAACACTGTACCGAACCGTTCCAACACCGTACCATGCAGTGGAAAAGCGCAAAAGCGAGCCGAACCGTTCGGTTCCATGCAGTGAAAAAGCGCCATATGGGCAGTGCTGATGAGTGTTTCTTGCTTCCTAGCAAACAATGTTGTGTAACTGAGAGCAGCTAATGGCACAGCTGCCAATTCATGCAATTAGGCGAGTCGTGACTGGGTGCTGGGCAGATCATACCTGCTTACAGAAGGAAGGGTGTCATTGCTATCGTCTCTCTACTACAGAGAGCAGGTAACAGGACTGGGAGCCTTCTCTGTATAGGAAGATAATAGTGGCACCCAAAAAAGCAAATAAAAAAATCTGTGCAACTTAATAAAGTACAAAGGTAAGTACAAGTAGCAGCTATACCAACCTATGCCTATCACTGCATATCCACCAATCGAAATACATCAAAAGCTACAGCTCTAATTATGTATGATAAGTAATATGAATGTGCAAAATCGGCCACAAAATAAAGTGCATACAGTGTATCAAAGTGCAAAAATTGTGCAATTATTTCATCAAGTAGTGCAAAAGAAGGAACAATGTAAACAAATCACTCATAAAGTGCAAAAATATATGTCCATATAAAGTGCATCAATCGGTTCATAAATTTTCTTCATATTCCAAAAATGCAAAAGTTGATCAAAGAAGTGTTTGAAGATGCCCATAATTCCTCCACCACATAAAGATGGCCTCTCACCTCAAGGTTAGACTGTGTTTTACCACAAGGTCTCATCAGCTGTTCCCCTGAGGGGACAATAGAGATCGCTCCTTTAAACCACTTAATAAGCCGGGCTATTTTCCACTTGTATGACTTATCTCCATATGCATGTGTACTTAACCACTTTACCACTAGAGGATTTTGCTGTCTTACGTCTGGGCCACTTTTTGCGATTCGGCACTGTGCGACTTTAACTCACAATTGCGCGGTTGTGCGACGCCGTACCCAAACGAAATTTACGTCCTTTTTTTTCCCCACAAACAGAGCTTTCTTTTGGTGGTATTTAATCACCTGTGCGATTTTTACTTTTTGCACTATAAACAAAGAGCGTAAATTTTGAAAAAATAACTATTTTTCACATTTTTTTTTATATGAAATTCCCCCCAAAAAATTTAGATTTTTACATTTTTGGTCAATTTGTTTTCTGCTACCTATGTTTGGTTAAAAAAATCAAAATAAGCGTATTTTGATTGGTTTGCGCAAAAGTTATTGCGTTTACTACCTAAGGGAAAGATTTCTGTTTGTTTTTTTTTTTTTTTTTTTTTGCGGGACTGCGACATTGCGGCGGACAGATCGGACCCTTGACTGACATTTTTGACACTTTTGGGGGTACCAGTGACATTACTGCAGTAATCAGTGCTATAAATATGCACTGTTACTGTAAAAATGACACTGGCAGGGAAGGGGTTAATTTTATTGGAGAGGGAGGGGTTAATGTATGCCTGGTGCTTACTAACGTGTGTGGGGGGAGGGTATTGAGTGACACAGGGACAGATCGCAGGTTCAGCTATGCTGAACACTGCAATCTGTCACTGTCTGTCACTTAGGAGGATCCGCCTGCTTTGTTTACACAAGCGGGCGGATCTCCAAACTCGATTCCCCGACGATCGGTGAAGAGCAGTGGCAATCGCCGCTGCTCCTCCCCTTGCCCGACTCCCGCTGTAACTGAATACAGGGGGAGCGAGCCTCCGGCGGCGCGCGTACGCCGCCCACAAGGGGAGGAGTCCACCGACGTAGGTCTACGTCGCTGGACGATAACTAACCACTTTGCCGCAGTAGAGCTTGAGTGAGCGGTCGGCAAGTGGTTAAAAATGGATTTTTGTAAAATCTTACCGTAAAATCCTTTTCTCTTAGCTCATTGACAGACGTAGTCCTCGGTGATACACCACCTTCGGGTTATGTTGCCTCCACAGGAGCAGGACTAGACAGGAAATTAAAAAGCTCTGGCCACACCCTAGGGGCAGTCCCAGAGGGTATATCCTCTCTCTCTCTGCCTCAGCAAATCAGTTATGTGAAAAAGCAGTCTTTAGAGATTTTAACCCAACCCAACTCAAAAACAGAGGGGCGGGGACTACGTCTGTCAATGAGCTAAGAGAAAAGGATTTTACGGTAAGATTTTACAAAAATCCATTTTTCTCTAGCGCTCATTGACAGACGTAGTCCTCGGTGATACACCACCTTCGGGACGTCCCAGAGCAGTATCACAAATGAGGGGTGGGAAAATGGAAATCAAATCCCAATCTAGAAGGCCCAACCGGTGCCAACTAGAAGTTTACAATGCTCATCCTTAATGATGAGACTCAACAAAAAAGACAAAAACAGAACAGAAAAAAACCCTCGAGGTAGACCACCGGTCTCCTCAAATTGCGGCCTGCAAAACCTTGCGGCCAAATGAGGCATCCGCCGATGCCGTCACATCAATTTTATAGAATTTTGTAAAGGTATGTACCGACGACCAGGTGGCCGCCTTACATACCTGGACCACTGACGCCTGATGGCGAAAGGCCCAGGAAGTACTGAGCGCTCGAGTGGAGTGCGCCCTAACAGGGAACGGAGGACTCTGACCCTTAATAGAATAAGCCTGTACCACCGTTTGTCTAATCCATTTGGCAATGGTCGCGGCAGATGCAGGCAAACCCTTTCTGGGGCCATCCGTGATCACAAAAAGTGAATCCGTCTTACGGAATGATTCCGTAGCTTTCAGGTATACCCTGATTGCCCGAACCACATCCAAGGAATGCAACGCATGTTCCCGATGATGCTTGGGCTGAGGACACAAGGAAGGTAGTACAATATCTTCATTCAGATGAAAATCTGAAACCACCTTAGGAAGAAAAGATGGCTTAGGATGAAGTACTACCTTATCCCTATGAATCACTAGGTATGGTGACTGGCATGATAATGCAGCCAGTTCTGACACCCTGCGAGCAGAAGTAATAGCCACCAAGAAGGCCACCTTCTGGGATAAAGTAAGCAAGGGAATCTCCCTGATGTTTTCAAAGGGAGGTTTCTGTAGAACCGACAAAACCAAATTAAGATCCCAGGGCGGTAAGGGCGCGCGGACTGGAGGAGCCAGGTGCCGCACCCCCTGGATGAAATTCCGCACCAAGGACTTGGTAGCTAAAGGTTTCTGAAAGAAGATTGCTAATGCTGAAACTTGACCCTTGATGGTGCTCAAGGCTAGCTTCTGCTCAACCCCTTGTTGCAAAAAGGCCAATATTCGAGTCACCGAATAGGTACGTGGAGGAAATCCTAAAGATTCGCACCACGCAATATAAGTCTTCCATGTGTGATAATAGACCTTGCTGGAAGTCGCTTTCCTTGCTTTAATAAGGGTAGGAATGACTGAAGTAGACAAACCTCTGTCCTTCAGTACTTGGGTCTCAATGGCCAGGCCATTAAACCCAGCGACTGTAAAGCATGATGGTAAATTGGTCCTTGAGACCACAGACACTCCCTGAGACGAAGTTCCCAGGGAACGTCTGCGACTAGCATGTCCAAGTCGGCCAGGCCGGCTTGAGGAGGCCAGCCTAGAATTTCTAGGACTACTGGCGCTGATAGAATCTGAACCAGGCGTCCATAGAGGTATCTGGCCCCGACCATCCGAGAAAGTCTGGTCGTTTTCTGTTCCCACACATTTATCAGATACCTGATTGTTATCAGGAAGGGTGATCTTTTCTGGTTGAACCTCAGGGACCGAAGTCACCCGACTAGAGGCTACTTGGCCTATCTGGTCAACCAGATCCGATTCCTGTGAGGTATAGGGACTAATCTTAGGAAAAGGTAAAGGAAAAGATCTATTCAGGGAACGGTAACTACCGCTTCCTGTAGTACTTAAATGTTGGAAGGGAAGAATCGCACCGATAGTAGTGGTTGAAGCTCGATCTAATGTCCTGAATACCGGTGAAAACGTCCCCCCACCCTGAAACCGGGTGGGGGCGCACCTTCAGGCTGTGTACTCCTTTGCTTCGGGTTTGGCTGGGTTGGTCCTCTGCTTGTCCGACCAGCCCTTCTTGAACCCTCCTGGAGGAGTCTTGCCTTTCCCGCTAGTACCAGCCGGGCGCCCTTTATGGGCGGTAAAGAAAGGTCCTCGCTTGTTGCGAGGTCCCTTAGCTTTTGCAGCCTGTGGCAAAAAAGTGCTCTTGCCCCCAGTGGCATCCTTGATGATTTCATCTAGGTTGGCCCCAAATAGACGATTCCCCTGAAAAGGGAGATTTGTCAAGGTCTTTTTGGAACCTAGGTCAGCTGACCAGCATTTTAACCATAGCACACGTCTGAGGATTACCGCTGACATAGATGCATGCCCTAATAAGGGAGTAGTGTCCAAGGCTGCGTCACAGATAAACTGTAGCCCTTGTATAATCTGTTCCATCAAATCGGATGTCTCCTGGGGAATATCTTTTCCCCTAAGGTCTTGGCGTACCATTTTCGCCCATTCCGTAAGTGTCTGGGAAACTAGACCAATAACAATTACTGGTCTAAATGCTGACCCTATCAGAGAGAAGATGGTGCGGGACTCTGCTTCCATCTTTCGATCCACCGGATCCTTAAAGGACGAAGTGTCCTCCACTGGGATAACCGTGGCTTTATTCAGCCTGGAAATAGGTGGATCCACCACTGGTGGTACCGTCCATTTCTTAATGATGGATTCCTCAAACGGATAGCGTTTAGCAATACGCTTGGAAATAGTAAAGGTACGTTTAGAATGCTCCCATTCTCCTTTAATCTGATTACCGAAACATTTGGGTACAGGAAAAACCTTCACCGTTTTGATGGGCTTATTAGTACCAAAAGGAATCTCTGTATCAGTTGCCTCTGCCGGTAAAGCCTCAAGTTTTAAGGTTTCCTGCACTGCCACAACTAGTGCGTCCACCAATGCTTCTTCCTGAATTATAGCAGAAGAAGAAGCGTCCTCCTCACTGTCTGAGGGGGCTTTACCTGAGGTAACAGCCTTTGCAGAGGAACCTGCAACTGCAGTGACCATCTCTGAATCAGAGTCAGAGGTGTCAGATAGTATAGGGGTAGGCGGGGGTCGCTTCCTTGACCCCCGTCCCTGACAGGCCGCCTCCACCCGAGCCACTATAGACTCCAAAATTGCTGTAAATGACTCTACACTCTGTGCACCGGCGGGTCCCGTGGCCCCCTCGAGGGAAACAGGTGGGGGAATATGTGTGGCAGGGTCCATGATAATTCCAGTCACTTCCTGGATAATATAATTCAAAAATAAAAAACTTTTTTTTTTTTTTTCAGTTTCAGACCCCCAGCGCCACAAAAAGCCCCTTAGTGTTACCTGCTAGGGATCCCTATCGATCGAGAGAGAGAGAGAGAGATAGACCCCCAGGCTCACCACTTGATGCTCAGAGTTTAACTGCAACAGGTTACAGCGCTGTCTTGACAAACGGGAAGTCTTTTGGCTGGCTGCCCAGGAAGAAAGGAGGCGGCTCTGCCCCTCTGCACGCCTTCCGGCGCCTCCCCTAGCTCCACGAGGTGT
Source organism: Pelophylax lessonae (assembly GCF_965119305.1). NCBI lineage: Eukaryota > Metazoa > Chordata > Amphibia > Anura > Ranidae > Pelophylax > Pelophylax lessonae. Next base: position 203,977,615 of record NC_138777.1, on the reverse strand, counting down.
TTGGATCACCTCAAACATGGCCGCCCCCATGCTGGAGACACGAGGCTACGCCAAAATGGCGGCTCGTGCGATCCAGCAAAAAAAATGGCGGCGGCCTGTACTGAATAGCGGTGTGCTGCAGGGCACACAACACTCTCTCTGCATGGGGATTTGGCGTGGTTGGCGGTACCGGCCCTGGCGGACCGCATGGCCATTCGGAAGGCCTGCTAATAGCTGGAGATCTGATTAGGAAGGCAGTCTACATGTCCGTGGCTTCTGACTGGTAGGTAGCTTATTCTTATCACCGTAAGATTCCCAGAATGCCACAGATTATAATCTTTTTAACATGTATACAATTAGATTGTTAGCTCCCAAACCAAGCCTCCTGGCTTTTTGCACATAAAATCACACTCAAAGTGGGAGGATCTGTGTCATTTATAGGATAGAGAGGGACTCTATCTTACCATACAGAGAGGGGCCCGCGTTCACCACAAGACCCGTCAGGGGAAAAGGGGGAACATACTACTCACCATACCGGAACCAGGCGGGCACCAACTCCTGACAGTACCCCTCTCCACCGGGGCGGGAGGGCTGTCGACCGATATGGACGCCGTGACTCATGGTCTTTGGCGTTTCAGCGAGACGTTTAACTCGCGGGGTCAGTCCTTTAATGGGACTTTGTCGCGGCCGACCCAGCGCGGAGCTATGGCCTGCACGCGCTCGTAGGCTGAACTGGGGTGACCACCGGATCTCAACATCCAGCCTGTCGCCCAGTTCAGCTTTCTTGCTTGAAGATCTCACAGGAACACTGGAGAAAAAAAGCTGTCTAAAAAATCCTTTAAGAAAAAAATCTTGCCAGGACCTAAGATCCCAGCAAGGTATCTAGGTCCTTACTCCTAACTAGACAGAAAATAACTGATTTGCTGAGGCAGAGAGAGAGAGAGGATATACCCTCTGGGACTGCCCCTAGGGTGTGACCAGAGCTTTTTAATTTCCTGTCTAGTCCTGCTCCTGTGGAGGCAACATAACCCGAAGGTGGTGTATCACCGAGGACTACGTCTGTCAATGAGCGCTAGAGAAAATAAAAATGAAAGGAAAAACATTTTTGTATAGATAAAAAATGGTATGTATAATGTGTTTTTTTTTTTTATTTATAAATGATCACATTTCTTCTGTTTTCAGCTGCATAAGAGCTGGGGGGGGGGGGGGAGAAGCAGCAGCATGCTGAGATTCCCTGTGAATGTCTGTGCAACAGGGGCGTGTCAGGACAAGTCTGATCATTGGAGGAGAGCAGGCTGAGTTCACAGCAAAGCATTTTTTTATCTATACAAAAATGTTTTTTTTAGGTCCGAATGTCCAACACTTTTAGGGTACAAAAGGGTCAGAGTTGAGAAATGCTGCAGCAAGGGCTCATTCATTTGGGTGGACAGGAAAAGCAGGCACTTGAGCCGGAGTTTTGCCGCCCACCTAAACTAGGAAATGCAGCCATGGCCGCTTTGCTTCAGAGCGTGCCAAAAACAAACGTCATCACTCTTTCAGCAGCAGGTTCCGCCGCCAAATGCGACCCTGTCAAATTAATGGGGCTGTGCCCCAGCCGGCCTACAACTGGGTTCAGTACATGCAGTTGCAGCACAGGGGTGGGTCGGCTTTCTGAGGGAGGTAGCAACATAACGCCTCCTCACTCCCTGTCCAAGTGTTTGAAAAACAATTCACCTTATGTTACGTGTCAGTTGAGTTGTATAGCCACAGGGGTGAACACACCCTAATAGAGGAGAGATAATGTTCGTGGGCCTAGCTTCTCTTTTGTGGATTCTACTGCAGCTTGGCTGAAAAGCCAAAACTCCACCTGTCACAGCAGTATTGGGAGTGAATGGAAAATATCCCAATCAATATTCAGCATGGAGGTAAAGATTTTACCAGTCTGCTGAGATCCTAGAAACCTGTTTTACAAAGAATTGCTCTTTTAATGTAGGTTATATAAGGAACGAGGTGAATTTGATCTTTCCCTAACATTGTACAATTTATTTTTTTCCCTTAGAATGTGATTGATGGTGATCTGTGTGAGCAGTTCAACTCCATGGAGCCGATTAAACAGAAAAGTGTAGCAGAAGAATTGGACAGGACGCCTCCTGAAGTCTCCAAGAAACTTGAAGATATTCGAACCCGTTACGCGTTTTAATGTGAGACGAACATTAGCAGGGCCCTTCACCTCCCCCGTTTATTTTATTTTTTAAAGATGAGCCCTATGATTATTAATGTGTGGACAACTGCCGCGCAGGGACTTATGGGCTGAATTCTGTCAGCATGTATTAGCGCTGCTGGGTCGGCATTGCGATTTGTCTACAGTGTACAGTGTGTAGTGGAGCCATCTCCTTCCCATCGGTGCATCTTGTAAATAGAGTTTTTTGTAAAATTATTATATTTTGTTTTTTTGTTTTTAATTTGATGTTCAGTCGGTTTGCAGAACACTTTGGAATGGCACCTTCTGGCTATTTTTGTCCGGCTGAAAGTAAATAAAAGATGTTTTTCTACCCCTTTGTATTTTATTGGCAAAATAAAACAGGTTTGTTAAATAAAAAATGATCACCGCTATGTGATGAAGAAACCGTATATGAAGGATGGGAGCGCCACAAGTTTTATACTAGGTCCAGTAATAGGTTATAATGGTAATAAAAAAAAAAAAAAAAAAAGCTTAAGTACAAAGGATATGGCCAACAGGTTTCAGAGGTAAACTCCTTGGGCTTAAAGTGATTGACGTCTTCTTTGGTCCCACTTCACTGCTCCTGGCCCCTCCCTCCCATCGAGTGCCTCCACAGCAAGCGGCTTGCTATGATGGGGGCAGACGAGCCAAGCTGCAGCTCCCTGTGTCCTTTCAGATAAAGAGCTGCATAGAATGCATTAAGATAAACCTTCATATTTACAAGGAACGTGAGTGCTTGTAGAAGAAAACAAAATACAGTACAATTACAGCGTAGCTTCAGAGTGCAGCCATACACATACAGCAACAAGAGTGGCAGGGGTACAGTGCAATTACAAGGTCATGACGAAAGGCTAAGACGGCTCCATTCCCTATAAGGTATGGGCAAGACTCCCAACATGCTTGCAATAAGCCATGGAAACCACTGCTCCAGGGTAGCATCATCAGAAACGCCATACAAGAAAGACAATGTGGTGAATTAAATTACAGGTCTAGATGCACGTCTCCGGGGCTTGGACCCATCTATCCCAGATTTTGTTATACTTGGGTGGACAACCACGGTGAGCATATATCAGCTTCTTGTAGGGTAAGGTATTATTAACTTCCCTGAGCCGGTCATGGAAAGACGGGGGGTTGCTCGCATCCATTGTCGTGCAACGCACTTCCTAGCGAGAAATAAAGTCTCATGCAGAAATTGGGCGGTAAATTTATCCATACTTACAGCCAGAAAAATTCAGAGTAAGCAGGGCTTTGGGGCCAGCGTTAAAGAAGAGCCCATGGTGTCATGTAAAAACCCCACCACTTGTTTCCAGAAGCTCTGTAGTACGGGGCAGCTCCGAAGAAGGTGGTAGAATGTACCCGGCTCCCTCCCACACACGGGGCATGTACCTGAGGCATCACAATGATATTTAGCCATCATGATAGGCGTCAAATAGGCCCTGTGAAGCACAAACAGCTGGGTCAGGCGGTCCGACAACTTCGGGGATACTAATTTGCAATTGTCGAGGGCATCCTCCTTTACAATACCTTTTTTAAAGTGGAATTCCAAGCTAAACCTAACTAGTCCTAAAAAAAAATCTCCCTTTTCTCTCAACACCCATGCTGAATAACCTGTGTAGAAAAGATGTATATATTTGCTCCAGTCCATGATGTGATAGCTAGTTATCCTGTAGCGGTAATGTTACACAAACTCCTATGACCCATCTATTGTAATTTCTCCCTCCTCTCCCCCACATCTGCTGCTGGCTGACACAGGGGTCTTGATCATGTGACCATAGCGGGCTGAATATAGGTAAGTATATACATCCTTCTTACACAGATAGGTGTTGGGAAGAGGGGGGGGGGGTAGCTTTTTTAAGACTACTTGGGTTTATCCTGGAATTCTACTTTAAGTGCTGCAATGATATGCTGAGGATAAGTAAACCATCTTAATCATACATCACAGGGCACAGAGAACTTCCTATTCATGACTATTTGGGCTATGCTGCCACCATTGCATCAAAAAAAGGCAGGGATCTGGATTATGTGGAACTGGAGGGTGTGGAAATAGCTTGTATATTTTTCTTTTCTCCCAATTCCCATTATATTGGAGCACAAATGTGTGTGTTTTCCATGGAGGTGCTTTGAAATTTCTATTGCTGTTAAGTGGTGATGTTCTTCTTCTTCTTCTTTCTTCTTCTTTCTTCTTTCTTCTTCTTTCTTCTTCTTTCTTCTTTCTTCTTCTTTCTTCTTTCTTCTTCTTTCTTCTTTCTTCTTTCTTCTTCTTTCTTCTTTCTTCTTTCTTCTTCTTCCTTCTCCTCCTCCTCCTCCTCCTCCTCCTCCAGGTGTCATAGTACATTTTTGAAAGGGGTAAGACTGTTCTGAATTGGCACATTATGCTACACAGTTCTGAACAATTGAAGATTTAAAGTTGTTCTCCGGTCACGCTTGAGTGATTGCCAGCATCTTCCACTCATGGGTACCATCTACCACTTGGTTCCCATGAGCTCAGGGTGTCTTGGGCACACTACCTGGGGCTATGTTGTCCTATCAGCCTGCACTTACAATAGTACAATACTAAAAAGGAGACTGTAAAGTTGGGATCTTTCTTGAGCCTGGACTGGCTAAGTTACAGTCGGAATCCACCCAGATGCCTGAGCCAACCTTTCCCGCCCCTTCCACAGCCCAGCACTCCAGTATGCGATGGAGACGCAGAGCGGAAGGGGAGAACTGCAATCAGTAGGTTTGATTGCTCAGTTCTTGGGGTGGAGCCAGCAGGGGGCAGCTGTAGCTGAGATTGGTCCTGCAGCTATCTAAAGCCTTGTGCATACAATGAGATTATTGGACGATCTTTCATACGTTTTTTGTTGCATGCTAGATTTTCTATTGGATTGAGGTCTGAGCTCTGACTAGGCCATTCCAACACATTTACATGTTTCCCCTTAAACCACTCAAGTGTTGCATGATGCTGCCACCTGTGGGTATGGTGTTCTTTGGGTCATGTTATTGGTTTACGCCAGACACAGCGTTTTCTTTGATGGCAGAAAAGTTAAATTTTAGCACCTTCCTCCATACATTTTGGGAGTTTCCCACATGCCTTTTCGCAAACTCAAAACGTGCCATTTTTATTTTCTGCTGAAAGTAATGGCTTTTTTTTCTGGCCACTCTGCCATAAAGCCCAACTCTATGGAGCGTATGGTTTGTCATCCTATGTATCTGCTGTGGAACTCTGCAGCTCCTCCAGGGTTACCTTAGGTCTCTGTGCTGCCTCTGATTTAATACCCTCCTTGGCCGGTCTGTGAGTTTTGGTGGGCAGCTGTCTCTTTGCTGTTGTGCCATGTTCTTTCCATTTGGTTAGGATAGATTTGATGGTGCTCCTGGGGATCATTAAAGATTTGGATATTTTTTTATAACTTAACCCTGACTTGCACTTCTTCTCAAAATTGTGCCTTGGTCTTCATGGCAGTGTTTGGTTAGTGGTGCCTCTTGCTTACGTGTTGCAGCCTCTGGGGCCTTTCAAAAAAGGTGTGTATATGTAATGACAGATCATGTGACACTTAGATTGCACACAGGTGGACATTATTTCACTAATTATGTGACTTCTGAAGGTAATTGGTTGCACCTGAGCTTTTTATGGGCTTCATAATAAAGGGGGTGAATACATACGCACATGCCAATTTTCTGTTTTCTATTTCTAAAAAAAAAAGTTTTATGTATATATTTTTCTCATTTCACTTCACAAACTTCTGATCCATCACATAAAATTCAGATTATCAAAACATTAAACTTAAGGCTGTAATGTAACAAAATAGGTAAAAAGTCAAGGGGAGTGAATACTTTCACAAGGCAGTGTGTGTGTGATATATATATATATATATATAAAAATATTTTATTTTTTTTTTTTTTTAAAGCTGAAATCCCTGAAGAAAATCCTAAAAGTCAGTTCCTACCTTGTATCCTGTATGTAAGACCTGTGGCTGTTGTGCCTGTACCACAGGCCACCAGTCAAACTTTCCCATTGTAGTTTATTCCTAACAGCAGCGGTGTCATTGCATTACCACTCCTTGTAGGAGGGACCTGGGCATCCGACTCCTGGTCTGTCCACCCACCTTCACTGTCTAATTCGATTGACCGGCCACGGGGCACCTGCTCTATCCCACCCACCATGACAACATTGTTATTGACAGGCCAGGAGCCTCCCAGTCTGTCCAACCTACGATGGCAATGCCATGGTTGACCGGCCTGGAGCCTCCTGGTCCATCCCACCCGAGATGACACCATGAGGTCAGGTGCCACTTCATGGTCTGTCCCACCTATGAAGACAATGCTAAGATTGACAGGCCAGGAGCCTCCCAACTTGTCTAACCCATGATAATGCCATAAATGACAGGCCAGGAGCCTCATAGTCTGTTCCAACCGCAATGACAACACCATGATTGACAGACCTGGAGCCTTCCAGTCTGTCCCATCCAAGATGATGATGCCATGATTGACAGACCCGGAGTCTCCCAGTCTGTCCAACCAAGATGATAATGCCATGTTCAGCAGGGTAGGAGGCTCCCGCTCTCTCTCACACGATAACAACTATATGATTGACAGGCTAAGAGCCTCCTAGACTTTCTCACCCATGATAGTAATGCTATGATTGACAGGTCCAATCCTCTGTCTAAAGGGCCATACACACTATAAGATTTTCTGAAGACTTTTTCCTTCAGATTTACCTTTTCTATGTAGGGCAAGGGCCTGCCAGATTGCATACAAATTGAAAGTGTTCAGGTTTGACCTCATTTTATATGATTTTGGTAAATCTAAAGGAAAACGTCTTCAGAAAATCTTATAGTGTGTATGGCCCATTACCCACAATGAACAGCCATGCTTGACAGGCTAGGGCCTCCTAGAAAAGGAAATCATTATTGCACAATGTGAATTGTAGTTTGTTACTGTGATGTCAGCACTTCCATCAGTCCCTCATTGCATTCCTCAGGCAATGCTTCTTTCCCTCTTCTGAAGTGATGATATCCCCTGTGATCCTCTACAGACCCTTCTCCGCATGTGGCTCCGACTCTCTTTACCCAGGAGTGATGCACGCTGTCTCCCTATCATTTCTGTCCTCTTTGAGCCCCTTACACAGGATCAGACAGCTCAGGTCAGCCTGTCCGTTTTTCAGGTGGACGTGATTGGGACACCCATTCTCCTCTATGTGGAGGTGGATGTCACGCTGACACCAGCCTGGCAACTGATCCAACAAGATCCGCTGAAAACAGACGGATGGCGATATGTGCGCCATCTGTCCAACGGGTTGGATCGGATCAAAAAGGACAGGCTGTCTGTTTTCATCCGATCTCCCCATAGAGGAGAGCGGGACTCTGCACAGTGAGCGGAGATGGACCTGTCATCTGCCTGCTTAGCTGTAGCTGACCCTAGTTGCAGATTTGAAGGCTTCATTCGTTATCAAAGTGAATTATGGTATGTACTCCATAATGGACTGCTATTGGATTCTTGTAAGATTTCCAGTGATTATTCTCCTTTTTTCATTGAAAAAATACTAAAATTTTAATATAAATTTTCAATTATAAAAAAAAAGTTATTTTTACAAAAACTATGCAAGTTAAACAAACAAAACATGAGTTTTAAGGAGGAAAAACAATTGGAAGTAATGGGTAGCCTTAAGGCAGGGGTGGGGAACCTACGGTTCGGGGGCCGTATGTGGCCCCCCGAAGTCATCTGGTCCGGCCCCCCATGCAGCTGAGTCTGTGTCTCTCAGCTGATCTGTCAGAATGAAGCCAATGCTTCCTGTATAGTTCCTGCTCCGTTATGACAGTCTGAGTGAGTCACAGGCGGAGTGATATCAAATGCACTCCGCCTGTGACCAATACAGGAAACCTCACCTCTTCCTCCAGCGTGGCGCTTCTACACCTTTCCTAGCCAGCATTTCCCACCAGCAGCACACACAGCAGTACCAGCCAGAGCCAGCAGTACTCACAGCAGAGCCAGCAGTACCAGCCAGAGTCAGCAGTACCCACAGCAGAGCCAGCAGTACCAGCCAGAGTCAGCAGTACCTACAACAGTACCCACAGCAACACCAGCCAGCAGTACATGCCAGCAGTACCCACAGCACAGTACCAGCCATCAGTACCAGCCTGAGCCAGCAGTACCCACACCAGTACCAGCCAGCAGTACCTACAGCACAGTACCAGCCTGAGTCAGCAGTACCAGCCAGCAGTACCCACATCAGTATCAGCCTGAGCCAGCAGTACCAGCCAGCTATACCCACCAGCAGTACCTGCCAGCAGTTCTTTCAAAACTTACCACCACAAAAAAGTCAACTGCGCTCCAGACTGACCGACGCAAACCTGGAAAACCTGTTGCGAGTAGCAACATCATCAATACCAGCTAACATCACACACCTCACCAAAGAGAAGCAGTTGCAGCCATCACATTAGGGGTGAGTTAATTAAATGTTTGACCAAATATAACAGGCTAATTTTTAAGGTGATAATTTTGTACGGCCCCGAATGGTTTTATAAATACCCAAATGGCCCTTGGCAGAAAAAAGATTCCTCACCCCTGCCTTAAGGTATGTACAGCCGTGGCCAAAAGTTTTGAGAATGACACAAATATTATTGTTCACAAAGTCTGCTGCCTCAGTTCTTATGATGACAATTTGCATATACTCCAGAATGTTATAAATAGTGATCAGATGAATTGCAATTCATTGCAAAGTCCCTCTTTACATTAAAATTAACTTAATCCTATATAAACCTTTCCGCTGCATTTGTGAAGAAGGCTTCAGGGCGCCCAAGAAAGTCCTGCAAGCACCAGGACCAGCTACAGTTGATTCAGCTGCGGGATCGGGAGGCCACCAGTGCAGAGCTTGCTCTGGAATGGCAGCAGTGTGAGTACATCTGCATGCACAGAGAGAAGAAGACTTTTGGAGGATAGCCTGGTGTCAAGAAGGGCAATAAAGAAGCCACTTCTCTCCAGGAAAAACATCAGGGACAGACTGATATTCTACAAAAGGTACAGGAGTTGAATTGCTGAGGACTGGGGAAAATTCATATTTTCTGATAAATCCCCTTTCTGTTTATTTGAGGCATCAGGAAAATAACTTTGTCCGGAGAAGAATAGGTGAGCACTACCATCAGACCTGTCATGCCAGCAGTAAAGCATCCGTAGACCATTCATGTGTGGGGTTGTTTCTCAGCCAAGGGAGTGGGTTTACTCACAGGTTTGCCTAAGAACACAGCCATGAATAAAGAATGGTACAAAAACATCCTCCGGGAGCAACTTCTCCCAACCATCCAAGAACAGTTTGGTGAGGAACAATGCCTTTTCCAGCACCTTGTCATAAGGCAAAAGTGATAACTAATGCCTTGTTTCCACTGAGTTGTACGGGACGGTTCGGAACGGTACACCTTGTGTTTCCACTGCCAATAGTACCCTTTCATGATAGGCGTGGTGTAGCAGGAAAGCTGTGATAGACGATTCTCTGTCAACCAAAGTTCTGCAGAGTGTAGCTCCACCCTGTTGGTACGGTACTAATGTGCTTGGTACCCCAACGAAAGGGTCCCAAAAAAGTGGTACGGTACGGTTCGGAATTAGGGTACCATTCACAATGGAAACGGCAAAAATAGCGTACCGTACTGCTCAGTGGAAACGAGCCATAAGTTGCTTGGGGAACAAAGCATCTACATTTTGGGTCCATGGCTTATGAAACTCCCCAGACCTTTATCCCATGTAGAACTTGTGGTCAATCCTCAAGAGGCGGGTGAACAAAAACCCCCCACAAATTCTGACAAAACTCCAAGCATTGATTTCGGAAGAATGGGCTGCCATCAGTCTGGATGTGGCCCAAAAGTTGATTGACCGCATGCCAGGGGGAATTGCAGAGGTCTTGAAAAAGAAGGGTCACCGCTGCAAATATTGACTCTTTGCATTAACTTAATGTAATTGTCAATAAAAGCTTTTGACACTTCTTAAATGCTTTTAATTCTACTTCAGGATACCATAGTAACATCTGACAAAAACATCTAAAAACAGTGAAACAGCAGACTTTGTGAAAGTTAATATTTGTGCTCATTCTCAAAACTTTTGGCCAGGGCTGTATAATGGGATACACACGACAGCACACAGAGTTAAATCTGGAGTAGGTCAGGGTATGGACAATGAAATGGGATTCAGATACTGAGGTCCCGGTGACAGATGTTTCTAGTCAGTTTTGGGTGGAGCCCTCTTTCCTCTAACAGCATTTTACAAACTCACTGTGACGGCGAGAAGAATCACAGATACGGAAATTCTAAATTGGCCAAATTCTTTAACAGCAGCCAAGAAAAACATCCCTTGCCAGGCCTGTGATTGCCCTCCACTCCCTCAGCATTTGGCATTTAGTTTTACTTCTGTCATCCTGAAGAAATTTTTTACAAAAATGGAACAAAAACAGAAATCTTTTCTCAGGAAGCCTGTGGAAGAGATCTGCAGATGACGGAGATTTTCTGAGGATGGAGATTTTACTGTGTCACCATTGTTCAGCAATCTGCTGGGTATCTTTTTTTTCTTTTTCTCCACACTTAATAACAATTGAAATAAAACGATTTTCTCCAAACTCTACTAAAAGTTTTGTCTTCAGTCATTTTTGCTCCCCAGATACAATCCTTCCTGTTTGTTATGATTGCGGGGATAAGAAATGTCTGAAAAATCCCAACTCTGCAGATTAATATCAGCGATTTGTCTTCTTTCGTACTAATGGTTTTTTTTTTTTTTTTTAGACCCGGTTTACACTACTCCGACTTGTCAGACGACTTGGTCGCCTGACAAGTAGCGCTCCATTCTGTGCAATGGAACCGTTCTAATCAGAGCGACTCAAGTCGCTCCGACTTAGAAAAAGGTTCCTGCACTACTTCTGGGCGAAGTCGGAGCGACTTGCATTGACTTCTATTATGAGAAGTCGTTTGCAAGCCGCGATGAAGTCGTGCTGCATGGGCGACTTCAAAGTCGGGGCCCTATTGAGGAAGCTATAGCAGAAAGAAAGCTGCAGATGCTTTACCACTGCAAGAGCATGCAGATATTTCCAAGGGCCTTCCTTTCCCATAATGACAGAGCGTAAAGCACTTGTTGATGAAGGGTGGCAGAGACCTCACCAGGGGCGAACTGACAACTCATGGGCCCCCGGGCAATAGGGGATCATGAGGACCCATGTGTCCCGGCCCACACTCAAGCAGATCACCAGTGCCCATCAATTGCAGCCTCACCAGTGCCCATCAAATGCAGCCTCACCAGTGCCCATCAAATGCAGCCTCATCAGTCGTCCCCCCCCCCCCCCCCCCCAATGTCTTCCGCGGCTCGCTGGGTCTCCCATCCCACCGGGAGACCCATGCAACCAGCCTGCACGGCCGCCGAGGACCCAATCAAAGCCGCATTCGGCTCTGATCGGGTCTCCATGTAAAAACCCGGAAGTGATGTCACGAGTGACATCACTTCCGGGTACTGTCTGGCGCCAGATTAAAAAAAATGACTGCATTCAAAACAGACAAACTTGGGGTTTTGAATACTTTTAAGTGCCGAGGAGAGGTTTGGGGTCTTTTAGACCCCCAGATCCCTTCACAAGAATACCTGTCAAATAAAAAATAAAAAAAATATATATATATATATATATATATCGGCAACGAAAAACTGATATCGGTCGATCACTACTCAATAGTGCCCATCAAATGCAGCCTCATCAGTGCCCATCAATCGCATGCCTTATCAGTGCCCATCAAATGCAGCTTATTAGTTCCCATCAAATCCAGAATTATCAGTGCCCATGAAATGCAGCTTCACTGTGCCCATCAAACACCGCTTATCAGTTCCCATCAAATACAGCCTTATCAGTGCCCATCAAATGCAGCCTCACCAGTGCCCATCAAATGCAGCCTCACCTGTGCCATCAAATGCAGCCTCACCAGTGCCTTCAAATGCAGCTTATTAGTGGCCACCAATGCAACCTCACCAATGCCCATCAAATGCAGCTTATTAGTGCCCATCAATGCAACCTCACCAGTGCCATCAAATGCAGCCCTATTAGTGCCCATCAAATGCAGCTTATCATTGCCATTCAAATGCAGCTTGTCCCATCAAATGCAGCATTATTAGTGCCTATCAAATGCAGCCCCACTGTGCCCATCAATGCAGCCCTGCCAGTGCCCATCAATGCAGCCTCACCAGTGCCCATCTAATGCAGCTTATTAGTGCTCATTAATGTAACCTTACCAGTGCCATCAAATGCAGCCTTATCAGTGCCCATCAATGCAACCTCACCAGTGCCATCAAATGCAGCCTTATTAGTGCCCATCAAATGCAGCTTATCAGTGCCATCAAATGCAGTTTATTAGTGCCCATCAAATGCAGCCTCACCAGTGCCCATCAAATGCAGCCTATTAGTGCTCATCAATGCAACCTCACCAGTGCCACCAAATGCAGCCTTATTATCGCCCATCTAATGCAGCTTCACCAGTGCCTGGATCACACAGAGTGGCGATCTCCCTCTGTGTCACGGAGCTTAGATTTAAATTGCCCGACGGCCGCTGTCAACAAAGTCCCGCCTCCTAGACTGGCTCCTATGATACACACGTCACACTGATTACATTTCCAAGCATTGGATTAGTGTGCCGTCTATCATAGTAGGCGGAACTTTGTTACAGCGCCGCGGAACAATTGAGATCCAAAATCTCTGACACAGCAGGAGATCGCCGCTCTGTGTGACATACACAAGGAGAGGAGGACGGAGGGGAGCACTCTGGCAGGGACGCGCCGGAATGACATCATTGATGCAATCGTGATTCAGCTGTTCTTTTCATTGATGGAGAATTGTTTAAGGCTGAATCACAATGCATAGATTATACGATTATTTTCAACACCCCTACTGACCACCAATGTTAGTCCCGGGTTCACATTAGTGAGATGACAGACATCGCATGTGATTTGGAGCTCTGCAAATCGCATGCGATTTCTGTGCGATGCAAATTCACCCATACAGACTGTATGGCTGAATTTGCATCGCATTTGATTACAACACGCACAGGATCCTTTTTGAGTCCGCACCAGAATCGGATCGCATGGTGGTTCAAACCTATGTGATCCAATTCATGTCCGAACTGACAGTTTACACTGTGATATGCGAACTGATCTGGGGGTGTCATTACCTTTGTATTGACACCCCCAGCAATTTGCATATGGCAGTGTGAACTGCCTGCTATTTAAATGCGATGTGGGAACCTGCAGTGGATTTGCAGGGTTCCCGCATCGCATATGTGTGAACCGGGACTAAGAGACATTCTTCCCGCCGAAGTGTACAGATGTCAGTGTTAGGGAAAAGCACTTAGTGTACACATATATAGGGAACAACTCATGAAGTGCTATTCCCTATATATAACACTGATATCTGTACACTGTCTGAGTGGCACTTGTGAAGGAATGTGATGAACACTTGTGAATTAAGCAAAATGTCTATTTTTCTATGTGTATTTTTTTATACATGTACATATATATTTTTCCTGTCTTCCTTACTCAAAATGGCCGTTACTAGATACCTCCCACCCCGCCCACCGAGATGGAATGTGAGAAGAAAGATGGAGCCTTGGCACAGTGCCTTCAAAAGAAGATAACATTCATGAACTCGAAGGGGACCACCTTATAACGGACCTGACTAATCAGAAAGCTGCAAATAATCAGTATTATGCTAATAGTATGCTTATGACGTACTAACATATGACACCGCCTACTAACTATATAATAGACTGTCCATTAGAAATAAACAGGAAGTATAATTTACCTGAACAATGTGTGTCAGTCTATGATATCCTCGTGCATGCACTCTAATTACCTATTTAATCAGATCCAGCAGCAAGAAATCTATTTTGAACCTGATTGAGGTTCGCGGACATTTACACACTCACTATACTGGGGAATAGCACCTGCTAGAAGAACACTGGGAAAGAAGGAAGGAACACTCAGTAAGTCTGGCTGGTGATATCAAATATTTCTCTATAAAGTGCCACATACAGTTAGTTGTATACAAAAAATTGGCAGAACCACAGCTCTGCCTTTCATAAGGCGGACTTTACTGGCACGACCAAGAGACCAAAATAGTAAAAAATATATAATTTTATTATCCAAAAAAACACGTTTTTGGAAGTCCGCCTTATGAAAGGCAGAGCTGGGGTTCTGCCAATTTTTTGTATAAGTCTGGCTGGTGATTTTAGACACAACACACTAAACTGCTGTCATTATTGCACACTGACCTGCTGCTACACACAAGGCAGGTCAGGCTGGCTAGCTCCGAGGTGACTCTGCTCAACTCTGCACTCTGTAGCCATGTTTATGCACTGCACTTCCAGGAGTGGATACTGCCTTCTAACGTCTGGCACATCAAGTGTCTTTGCCTTTTTGTAAGTCAATTGCCTTTACAGAATACTTTAATAATTACATATAGTTACATAGTGGTTCAGGTTGAATAAAGACCAGGACCGTCTTTAAGGTAGGGCAAAAGGGGTAGCTGCCCCTGGCCCAGTCATTGTTGTGGGGCCTAAAGCAGCTGCCCTTTGAGCATGCACTGCCTGAGAATAGTTAAGTGGATTTGGGAGGGCTCAAGAAAATGTTTGCCCAAGGTCCAATCAATAATAAACACAGCCCTGATAAACACAACTGTCCATCCAGTTCAACCTGTGTAGGCGTGTGTGGATGTATTCATTTCCCATAACCCTGAATGTTGTGATCTTTGAGATGCACGTCCAAGAGTCTTTTAAAAGTAGCCATACTCCCCGCAGTTACCACCATTTGTGGAAGAGAGTTCCACAATCTTATTGTCCTTACAGTAAAAAAACTCCTTACGTATTTTAAGGTTAAACCGCCTCTCCTCTAATCTCATTGTGTGGCCACGTGTCCTCATACATTCCTTGAGACTAAATCGTTATTTGCGTTTATGTTTTTAGTCCCCAAGTGCAATACCTTACATTTCTCCACATTAAACCTCATTTAGTTGCCCACTCTGTTATTTTGTTCAGGTCATTCTATAAGATTTCTATATCTTGATGAGAAGTTATTGCCCTGCCTATTTTTGTGTCATCCGCAAAAACTGATATTGAGCTAATGATCCCGTCCTCGATGTTATTTATGAATAAATTGAACAAAATTGGTCCCAGGACTGAGCCTTGGGGGACCCTACTTACCACTCCAGACCAGTCTGAGTACGTGTTTTTTATCACCACCCTTTGGACACGCCCCTTTAACCAGTTTTCTATCCAACAACAAACCTTGTGGCTGATACCTGCAGACCTTAGTTTGTAGATTAAGTGTTTGTGGGGAACTGTATCGAATGCCTTAGCAAATCCAGGTACACCACATCCACAGGTCTCCCCCCTTTCTACCTCGCAGCTCACCTTCTCGTAAAATGTTAATAGATTAGTTTGGCAAGAACGTCCCTTTGTAAACACGTGCTGATTACTACTGATGATACTGTTGTCTTTAGAAAATTCCTGAATATAGTCCTTTATCATCCCTTTCAGTAATTTACATACTATTGACGTCGGGCTGACCAGCCTATAGTTTCCCGGGATATGCCTCCGCCCTTTTCTGAATATTGGTATCACGTTGGCCTTCCTCCAGTCACCAGGTACAGCTCCTGTCAAAATACTATCTGCAAAGATCAGGAATCACGGTCTAGATATAACCTTACTGAGTTCTTTGAGTACTCTCGGGTGCACGCCATCCGGTCCTGGTGATTTTATTTGTGTTAATTTTATCAAGCCTTTCCTTGATTTCACCCTCTGTTAGCCATAGCGGCAAGTCCTGTGATGTGCTGCTAACCAGACAGTCCTGGTCAGTATACCCCTCCTTTTCCTGTGTAAAAACTGAGGCGAAGAAAGCATTTAGTACAGTTGCCTCTTCTGTGTCCTCTGTAACCATCCTCCCATCATCGTTAATTATGTGTGCAACGTGCTCTGACCTCGCTTTTTTGCTATTAATATATTTAAAGAATTTCTTAGGGTTCTTTTTACTTTCCTCTGCTATTTGTCTCTCAAAGTCAATTATAGCCTTCTTGATTTCGTTTTTACATTTCTTATTAGATTCCTTGAATTGGTGGAAAGCTGATAATGTCCCCTCCGATTTATATTTTCTTAAAGGACATTTTTTTTTCTCTAATAAGCTTTTTTACATTCCGGTTTAGCCACCCTGGTTTGACCTTGGCTCTTCTAAATTTGTTTCCCGTTGGAATGCATTGTGAGATACTTTTGTTTAATATGTTCCTAAAGCATTCACATTTTTCCTCCGTGTTTAGTATTCCTAGGGTTTGGTCCCAATTTATTTTCTCTATTATTGAGCACAGTTGAGGAAAGTTTGCCCTTCTGAAGTTTAGGGTTCTTATTATGTTCTCCTCTTGCCTTGCTATCTTGTGATTTACGCTAAATGTGATCATCCTGTGATCGCTAGAACCCAAGATGTCCCGGACTCCTACATCTAGGTCATTCGTAATTAATAGATCTAGTAATGCATTCTTTCTAGTAGGAGAATCCACCAACTGAGACATGTAATTGTCCTGTAAGACATTCATGAAATGACAGGCCATTAGTGAGTATGCAGTCCACTCTTCCCAATCAATGTCGGGATAATTGACGTCCCTCAATATGATGACTTGCCCCAGCTTTCCCGGGTTTCCCAACTGCAATAGAAATTCCAGCTCTACCTCCTAACCCTTTAGTTGGGCGGCCTATAACATACCCCCACTATTACTTTCCCCTTTATTTCTTTCCTATGAGTTCCACCCACACGGATTCCACTTCCGCACTCATTCCTTCCATAATGCCACTCCTCTCCACCACCCTTACATTATTTTTGACATAGAGACATACCCCTCCCTCTCTTTTTCCTTCCCTGTCCTTCCGATACACAGAATACCCTTGAATATTTGCCAACCAGCCATGTGAGGGGTCAAACCATATTTTTGTTATTCCCACAAGTTCTATGTCCTCCTCCTGTACTAACAGTTCCAATTCATCTATTTTGTTAGCTAGGCTCCTGGCATTTGCGTATACCCCTCTTAGTGTTGTAGGAGTGGATAGTGATTTAGCCTTAAGTTTATTCCTAAATGGTTTGCGGTTTGTCTGCACATTTCCCCCAGTGGTTGTCGTTACGGTTATATTGTCGCTGCTGACCCCCATAATACCTTCTGTCATTTGTTCCCTACTAACTGGGTCTACCTCTGAGCCCCCCCCCCCAACACCTAGTTTAAAAGCCCCTCCAACTTTGTTGCCATCCTTCTCCCCAATAGAGCTGTACCATCCCCATTAAGGTGCAGCCCGTCCTTACTAAAGAGCCGGTAGCCGACTGAGAAGTCAGTCCAGTTCTCCAGGAACCCAAACCCCTCCTTCATTCACCAGTTCCTTAGCCACTTGTTCAGTTCCCTAAGCTCCTTCTGCCACTCTGGTGTGGTGTAGGCAGTATTTTAGAGAAAACCACCTTGAAGGTCCTATTCCTCAATCTATTCCCTAAGTACCTGAAATCATTTTTTAGGATCCTCCACCTTCCTCTCACTTTGTTATTGGTACCTACATGCACCATGACTGCTGGGTCCTCCCCAGCCCCGCTCCGCCCAATAATCTGTCCAGATGATCCGGGATGTGCCAAACTCGAGCGCCCGGTAAACAACATACTGTTCGGCGACCACGATCGTTTTGACAGATTGCCCTCCCTGTTCTCTTGATAATTGAGTCCCCTACTACCACTACCTGTCTAACATTTCCTGAGTCTCTGCCCCCTCCTTCCTGGATAATGAATAGAAATAGAAATAATCCCAAAGAGAAATTGGGAAATTGTTGAAGATCCTATGGATGGGAAAGTGGGCTTGTTCATACCAGATGCAGTCAAGTAAGCATGGACAGTGTTTAATTTGGATTCCAAATTACCTAGTTCACACCAGTGCAGTGCATTCTAGTGCACTCAACAAAGGGAAAAATGTAACATTGTTTCTGTATTGAGCACATTTGGAAAGTGGCAAAATGCATTGAGAACACATTGGAATGCATCAAAAACACTTATGCAGAAACACATCTGGAACTTAGAAATTGTGGTGATCTGGCCATCAGGCTTGTAGAGAATCTATACAGTGACAGGTTTTTACTGTCAACAAGCAACATTTTTCACTTCAATACTGTATATAAACTGTTTAGAAATGGCAATAAATTCAAGACTGGAAACTGCAAGATTTGGCACAGTTTCTGATGAGGTTGAACCTGGCAGATGGCTTCTGGTTGATGCGTTGATAGACCTAGTAAAAGCCTGGCACACTCAGTCACAGCCATAAGAGCATTGTGATTACTCCATTGGAGGGCAGATAAAACGTCCACACAAGCCTTCAACATTTCCTATAGAGGAAGGTTATTGTTTGGTCAAACACTGAACAATGCAATTAATCCAATGACGGGACTGTGGCCACAGACTAGTAAGAGGAGGTAGCCATCTTTGCAGGAGGCCAAATCTTATAGGACATGCTGTAGATTTACCAGATCGCAGTGGAGGTGCCTCAAAAATACTTTTTACATAAAAATAAAGTCCAGAGCAAGTTATGGCTGAAAGGTCTTTTTGAAGGTGCACTCAGTCTTTTCCATTTGGGGCCAGGAGGCCTGAGTGAAGTTGATGATTGTAGTCTCCTTCTGGAGGGTTTGGACGACAATCCTTAAAGACCAGTGGGTGCAGAACACAGTTAGGTGGGAGTACAATGGAGGATTCCAAAGTTGACCACTGAATCCATTTCATTCATGACCAACAGATCTCAGAAGAGAAAATATTTGCAAGATTATGTTTGAGAATTCTATACTGCTACAAGACCATCATGCCAGGGATGCCAAAAACATAAAACCATCTGGGTGCTTTTCTCCCCAAGAGCCTTCTGGTCAACTCCAGTTTTAGGGAATCAAATGTGTACATACACACCAAGAGGTTACAGATGGAGACCATGCAGACAGTCACAGGGATAGTTCAGCTGGAGGACCAGTTAGTGTCAATCGACCTGCCAACTCATACTTCCAGGTACCAATCAATGCCGAGCACGAGAGGCATGTGGGATTTTTCGGTGGCCAGATGTCACTTCCAGTTCAAGTGTTTGCCTTTTACAGTGCTGGCGTAGCCCCAGGATTTTTTTTAAGTTCTTGTTGGCATTGGTGGTACCTTGGGCCAGGTGGCCCATGAGGGTGTTTCAATTTGCCTTCTTTAGTCTATGAGCTGGGCTGTCTATGGATCAGAAAATCTTTGTGCCTATACAAATTCAGCAAGAACTGGAAAATTGGGCATCACCACTGTACTTCTTTCAGGGCATGCCTCTCAGCCCAGGAGATAGGATGGTTCTGATGGCAGATCCCCGTGTTCGGGGCTGGGGAGTCCACAATCTGAAGAAACAGGTGGAATGTAGACTCCCCAGTTATCTGGAACTGAAGGAAACCTTTTCTAGCATTGCAAGCCTTTCAGTATCTACTTCAAAGGGGCTTGAGTGAAGTTGGATGACAACAAGACAGCAGTAGCCTACATTTCTTGCCCAGGGGACACCAGAAGCCTTTTCCTGTTACATCTTGCAACATAATCTTTTTGCTGGGCAGAGAGCCACTTACAGCCAGTTACATAGTTACATAGTAGGTGTGAGGTTGAATAAAGACAACAGTCCATCCAGTTCAACCTGTGTAGGTGTGTGTGGCTGTAATCATCTCACATAGCCCTGAATGTTCTGATCCTTGAGATATACGTCTAAGAGTCTTTTGAAAGCCACCATACTACCCTCAGAAACCACTTCTTGTGGTAGAGAATTCCACAATCTTGTAGCCCTAACAGTAAAGAAGTTAGTGTTGGCCTTCTTGCCAGGAAAGCAAAAGCAACTAGTGGTTTGGTTAGGCAGAATATTTTTCAACAAGTGCCTCAAACCAATATTGGCCCAATGAGGCTTTCCAGCAGTAGTTCACAGAGAGACTCCTCTGAACATGCAGCTTCGGATATTTGAAACAGGATACAAATGCAAAGACTCTGTCTTACAAGATAGGTTCACAATGCCATGGACTTTTCCGTTTGATCTTTCTCTCTCCGGTGTCCTTGCATATAAAGATGCTTCTGAAAATTTCGACAGAACAAGTCCATGCCATACAGGTCTTTTCCACCTAGGGAGAAGGCCTTGGCTTACACTGCTCCCCCAGATGTCATCAGCACCACCAAAACCGTTTCTGGTTAAATTAAATATTTTATGGCAAGGTCAGTGACAGCACCCTTATCCAATGAGACTATTTTAATAGCCTGACTATGGAATAGGCCAGACTAGAGGTGCAGGGATTTTCATCCAAGCTTGTTCAGACCTTGGTGTCCAGAAGATCAAATGCTACATATGAGAGAATATGAAACAAGTTTGTTTTGTTTTCTCACCAAAAGGTTTCTCTCCTGTGTTCCCTGCTCTAGCCAATATCCTGGACATTTTACGGTCAGCGCTAGAGCTTGGTCTGGCATACAACTCCATTTAAGGTACAAATCTTTACCTTCTCTTTCAAAGGCTTCAGACAGGTGGAAGAGCCAGTTACCAGATGCTTTTTGCAGGCACCAATCTATATATGACCTTGAAGGAGATCCTTGTTCCCTCTTTGGGACATAGGCTTGGATCTGAGAGCACTGGGGCTGGCACCCTTTGCTCCAATGGTTTCATCTCCATTAAAATTCCTCACAGAAAAACTAGTTTTTCTGCCAGCAACTACTTCAGACAGAAGGATGTTGAAGATTGCAACACTTTTCCTGCAAGGGCCCTTTTGTGTCTTTTCTTTTTTTACCAGAAATAGTGATACTATGTCTGTCTCCAAAGTTCAATTTTAAAGTAATATCCAGTTTCCAGCAAAACTGGGAATTAGGCCCTTTGAGTTTTCACACAAGAGTCACTGGATGCACAGCAGGAAGACTTCAATTCCTTACGCATGGTCAAGTTGCTGTGTATTTGGTCAAAGAGGAAAGTGGGCAATCCATCAGGTCCTCAAGAGTCATCCCCTGTTGGATTTCCAGGGTGATTACATTGGCATGCAGGAAGTAGGCTTTTCTGCTCTGAAACAGTTGCAAGCTTATTTGACTAGAGGGGCGGTAGCCTTTGGGGCAGTTATGCAAGGATTTCTTGGAAGATCTATGTAAGGAAGCTAGCTTGAAGTTCTGGTGCGGCCTTCATTCAACCTTACAAACTAGATGTGCCATCAGCAAGTTTGGGACAAGGGGTATCAATTCTTTTTGGCTTTAACAGTTTTTCTTTCAGTGTCTCTTTTCATGTGTTCTCTCCCGCCCTAGATTTAGCTAGGGTATATCTTGTTGTGTGCTGACGTAAGGTGGGCCAGGAAAACGGAAAATTGTTATCATACTTACCGTAATTTTCCTTTCCTGGCCTATCCTCATGCACAGGACTCCCTCCCTAGTGGCCTGTCGCAGGCTAGGTTATCGAACACTTCAGTTTGGGGAGGGACTGTCTTTTATCTAGCTAGAAAGAGGTGGTCCTGTGGGCTCCAGAGGAGTTGTTAATCCGTTGTGTGCTGACGTGAGGATAGGCCAGGAAAGGAAAATTATGGTAAATATGATACCAATTTTCCGTTTTCTACCCATACTAACTTTTCCTGTCCTTACCACTCTTTCTGCCCATACATCCCTTCCCTTTCCTTACCAATCTTTGTTGCCCTTACTACTTGCCACCTCTTCAATCCATCAGCTCTCACCACCACAGATGCTACCATCCCCAACCTAGCCCATTCTGGAACAGACGCACTTTTTCTAGGTAATATAGTAAATTTTAATAATTCTACATGCTGCACTTTCATGTCACAGAGACAAAGTGATTTGTTTTTTGGCCAATCGGAGCACTCTTATCACCAGAAGCAGCTCTGTTTGGCTGTAAGTAGTATTTCCAGAACAAAGGCCCATAGAAGCAGACAATCTGACTCCCCCTCCCTCCCTCAAGAAACAGTTACCCACCCAAGTTCCATTGATCTTTCAAACGAAGGAATTAATAAGGGAGGAGTGGGCCAACCCCGGCAAAAAGCCCAGCCTATCACATAAGATTTCTAAACTTTACCCCTTTTAACCATCAGACTTAGAGGGCTGGGATTCTGCACCCAAAGTGGATGGGGCCCTACAAAGGTTGGCCAGGCATACGAGCTTACTTCTAGACCAGGGGTGTCAAACTATTTTATTGCGGGCCGTATCAGCATTATGGTTGCCCTCAAAGGGCCTTTTGTATCTGTAAGACTAGTTGTCCAGGGCACCCACCCCCTATACATTAGATGTTAGGAGCTCCCACAATCAGAAGTCAAGAGTTTCCCACTCTCCCTTGCATTACAGTGAAGCTCCTTTACCTCGTTGCTGTTGCCGGTAAGAATCTGGGGGTGGAGTGGGGAAGCAGAAAATGCAGGGCCTGGAGGAGGACCAGAGGAGGGCTAGAGTCAGCTGAATGGCAGGGGATGAGGAGAGAAGGGGGTTCAGGATCTATAGGAGGAGTTCTGTCCTCTCTGCTGCAGACTGCTGAGACAAGGTGGGGACGGAGACAAGAATGGTGCCACAGCTACAGGACAGGTGCGAGGGTCACATGTGGTAAAGATCTTATGGACAGATGCTATGATTCTGACCTAAAAATAATTTACACCTCAGCATGGATGTCTTATATAGCATCAAGCATTTCCCTTCTCAGGAACTTAGGGCTCATTCAACTAGAGATGTTACAAGTTGAGGGCATTTGTTGCCAAAGTCTCTGTCCATGTTATATGCAGAGAGGTCAGTTTTGGCACACTCAACATTTTCATTCACCACTACAAAGTGAATGTAGTGAGAGGTCCATCTCAATTTTGGGGGCTTTGGTCATTTCTTCAGCCTTATTTCGCTACTAAGGTTTTCGTGAGGTGAGCCAGGATTATGAAAAATTGTTTTCTCTGCTTGCTGTAATTTTCCTTTCCTGGTTCTCCTCATAGCTGCTTTGTGTGTGTGATAATGCTGGACTGGTAAAAGTGGAATGCTTGTGTCGCCGTGTTGGTGTCATTGGAAGAAATTGTGCCCCATCATCAGTGTCATTGGTAGGAATTGTGCTTGTTTATTGATGTCATTGGGAGGAATTGTGCCTCATCGTTGGTGTCATTAAGAGGAATTGTGCCCATTCATTGGTGTCAGAGGGGGGATTTGTGCCCCTTCATTGTTGTCATTGGGGTGAATTAATTGCTATCAGTGCCTCAAGGGCAGGATAAAAGCAAACAAAGGGCCGCAGTTTGGAGACCACTAATAAAGAGTATCAAGAAAATCTAACATGTTTCAGGGGAACATCATCCGCCTTCTTTAGGTGGGGCACACACTAGTAGAAAATCTGCCGAAAATACCCATCCGAGGCCGAAATTTTCAACGAAAAAAAAAAAACAGAGGGACAAACACCAAAATTTTTATCATCCGTCCCCAGACGAATAATTTTCGTTTAATGTGTATGCAGTACGTCCGTGAAAAATCGGATACGAAAGACCGTGCATGATCTGAAGTTGCTGACAACCCGGAAGTCTAGGAACAAATGTCCCAAAAAAAAAAAAAAAAAAGTCGGACGAGAAATTTTGTGAACATTTATGCACTGTCAACTAAAACGGTTATGAACGCTGAGCAAGAGAGAAAAAAAATCAGAGGATATATCGTCCGCTTTCCGTGAAGTGTGTACGGGCCTTTAGGGCTGAAGCCGTGGATAAGATTACATTAGCGATGAGATTGAATTGAGATACCTGAAATAAGGTTAGATTTCAGCTGTCAGATCAGTATTTTGCAAACCTATCTTGCAAAATAAATAGATAAAAAAGTCGCGCTTAGTGATAAAGGACAAATTAAATATCCAAAACACCTGGTGATAGATGAACCAAATAAAGAATAATGAATAATAAACAAATTAAATGTCCATAATAGTCCATATATAAATAAGTAAAAGTGTGTGAAGACAATGATGTCAAATCCAGACTCCCTTTGGTAATGCACTTACCGGAGCACTAAGTATCAGAAGCCAGTATCCAAATTGGGAATCGTGATGACTTGTTAACAGGTGTCCGTGAATGATCTCCCAAAAGTTGAATACGTAGAATCATGGAAGAAAAAAGAGGAACGCCATAGCGTAAAATCCCACAAACATATATTGATAATGTGGTGTAACAAGTATATCACCAGTGACTCAACACAAATGTGAGAAAAAATTGAAAAATAAGGTGAAGAAAAAGTGAATCCGCCACCAACATCACTGCTGCTTACCAGAATTAAAATTGTATGCACAAATGTAGATGTAGGGATAGACCCAAACCAGGGACAGCACTAGAAGGTACTCCTTACCGAACAAGGAGATGGTAAACATAAATAGATAAATCCACCACCGGTAGGTCAGTCCCTTGCCAGACTGTATTCCTAATACTCATAACACTCCACCAAGCAAGCAGGTACACCGACAGCAATACAAGCCTCTTACCAGATAAATACTTAATGTTGCATAGGTATTCAAAGGTAGATGGATAGTGGGATCCCTTCAAATAAGGAGCAGATGTACCAAACTGCAAACTCGTAGGACAAGGAATATCACAGAATATCCTGATGTTGAATGGGTGATGAGATCGCCAAGAGGCTCAAATTGCACAGGCCCCAATGCATTTAAAACATAAAAAGAGGGAAACCGCCATAGCGTAAAAACGTACAGATTTATTATAATAAAAAATGGTAATAAACTCACATGCAAATGGAATAAGAGAACGTTTATAAGAGCCACCGGCCGGACAGCTGTGCACATCCGCACTCGTCGGACGCTTCCGGAAATGACGTCAGAACGCCGTGACCTAACGCCGTTTCGTCACAGATGATGTTTTCAAAGGTCAAAGGTGCAATTTGAGCCTCTTGGCGATCTTAGCACCCATTCAACATCAGGATATTCTGTGATATTCCTTGTCCTACGAGTTTGCAGTTTGGTACATCTGCTCCTTATTTGAAGGGATCCCACTATCCATCTACCTTTGAATACCTATGCAACATTAAGTATTTATCTGGTAAGAGGCTTGTATTGCTGTCGGTGTACCTGCTTGCTTGGTGGAGTGTTATGAGTATTAGAAATACAGTCTGGCAAGGGACTGACCTACCGGTGGTGGATTTATCTATTTATGTTTACCATCTCCTTGTTTGGTAAGGAGTACCTTCTAGTGCTGTCCCTGGTTTGGGTCTATCCCTACATCTACATTTGTGCATACAATTTTAATTTTGGTAAGCAGCAGTGATGTTGGTGGCGGATTCACTTTTTCTTCACCTTATTTTTAAATTTTTATTTTTCAATTTTTTCTCACATTTGTGTTGAGTCACTGGTGATATACTGTTACACCACATTATCAATATATGTTTGTGGGATTTTACGCTATGGCGTTCCTCTTTTTTCTTCCATGATTCTACGTATTCAACTTTTGGGAGATCATTCACGGACACCTGTTAACAAGTCATCACGTTTCCCGATTTGGATACTGGCTTCTGATACTTAGTGCTCCGGTAAGCGCATTACCAAAGGGAGTCTGGATTTGACATCATTGTCTTCACACACTTTTACTTATTTATATATGGACTATTATGGACATTTAATTTGTTTATTATTCATTATTGTTTATTTGGTTCATCTATCACCAGGTGTTTTGGATATTTAATTTGTCCTTTATCACTAAGCGCAACTTTTTTATCTATTTAATTTGAAGGGAGTGGTCACACTTGAAGTTGCTGCTAAGTTTTTCCACTAGCGCGGTTACTCTTTTTTTATTTCTATCTTGCAAAATACTGATCCAACAGCTCAGATCCAAACTTATGATGTTTCTCCCTGGTGTCCAACATGAGTCTAGATATTTGAACCCTGGGGTAATTTTGTGCTATTCTGGGGGTTTTCCTGGAGGGTAAAGGGGCAGAGTTGACCCACAAGTATGCTGACATGAGGAGAGCTGGGAAAGGAAAATTAGGGTAAGTATGGATAACAATTTTCCATGTTCTTTTAGAATAATTACGCCTGTGCAGTACAGCTGTGGTCAGCGTAAAGCCGTGCTCTTTCTTTCCCCTATTCAGCTTCACAGTTAAGATGGTCATTACCAAATGATTGACTGCTACTCCAGCTGCTAGTTATTATTGCCGCAGTCCTGTGATGGTGACTGTTAATCAAGCATTAAAAAAGTGAGTCACTGGATTAGGGGTAATAAATAATTTTTAGCTTGTTTTAAATAACTGTACAGCTTAGAGATTGGTTTTTGTAAACCGATGTGTTTTAACTATTATGGGTAATTGGATAAAATAATTGGGGGTTTCCATACTTGTACTATTAGGCCATATCTCCGCCTACAGCTGAATATGAAGGATTGAATTTCAGAAGACAAACCATCAAAAATGTTTATCCATTAAAATTTGGTCCAGATGTAATGCTCAGGACTTTCCACTGACCACCATGTCCAACTAGTGATGGTGGGTTATGTCACTGGCGAGTTTATTCAGGATTATCGGCGTGTTAACCAATAACTATAAAACAAATGCTGTCTCATCATTTTGGGTTAAGAAAAGTTTTGATACCCTTTTTCCTCAGGAGAAGCTTGTGCTACTCCTTCCACTTTGTGCACCAGTTGACCCTCTACAGGTAGATTGTGTTTGATAGAGATCCAAGGCACAGTATGGCACTATCAGACTTGACAGTAGGCTGTAGCGATAGGGTGGGCTGGTTGGTAGGGAGTGGGGGAGAACTTGTCCTTTAAAGTCTTTAAAGTGTAACTGAACCCCAAACTTTTTGTTTTTTAAACTGTTAAGGGTCAGACCCTCTATCAGCTTTTTTATTTCCTAAAACAGTCATCTCCAAACTGTGGCCCGGGGGACCAGATTCTGCCCTTTGCTTGCTTTTATCTGGCCCTTTTGGGAACTATTTTATCCACTTACCCCAATGAAAGGGGTCCAATGACACCGTGGCACAGTTCCTTCCAACGACACCAACGATGGGGCATAATTCTTCCCAATGACATCAACAATGGGGGACAATTCCTCCCAATGCCATATAGCGCACAATTCCTCTCAATGACACCAAAGATGGGGTATTGTTTACTCCCACTAATGTTGGGCCATTTTCTACTCCTGATTGTCCCAGTCCAGCCCATATAAAGACTTAAGAACATTAAACTGGCCCTTTGTTTAGAAGGTTTGGAGATCCCTGACTTAAAACATGAAATCACAACAGGAATGTCAAGCCCAATAGCGCAAGAGTCCAAAGTGCTTAAATGGTTTATTGTATGATCGTATTAAACATTCTGCAAGTTTCAAGACTACTCCACTTCATCAGGGCTCTGAAACTTTATCAGAGCTTCCTGGTAACTCATGTTACATTTATTTAAGCCCTGATAAAGTTTCCAAGCCCTGATGAAGGTGAAGTTTGACCCCTGAAATGTGTTGGATGTTCTACAGTATGTGATCATAGTATACAGTAACCTATTTAAGCTCTATGGACTCATTCACCATTGGGTTTGGTGCTTCTGTCGTGTTTTGGGTCACGTTTTTGGTGCCCACTGGAGAAAAGCCTTGCCTCACATAAGCCGCCTCACCAGAACCAGTGAACTCCCAAAATAAATATGTTCACTTCTTACATATTTGATTGAATAGGTTTCAAAGTCCTTTTGCCTTTTGAATTTATGCTTTTGGAGGTTTTTTGTTTTTGCTTCCTGTGTCCCCACTGGGGAAATTCACCCTCTCTATATGTCTGATACTCAGTGAGACAGGAGATGAGGGATATCTAGTGGGGAAACCTGTTCTGGCGACAACTGTCTACAAGATTTCCATTTTATCCAGTTTTGTTTCCAGGACTGGAAGTGAAAAAAAAAACTTGACAGTTTTTTTTTTTTTTTTTAACAGTAAAAAGGTAACTTCGCAAAAATATACATTCAAGGTACAGTAGTACATGTTCATGTCGGTATACAGGTACATCCTGTCAAGAGTGAGCTTGCATAAAGCAACAATAAAAATATAACCTGCATACATTCAAGGTACAGTCAGGGCTTTTTTTTAACGGGAATGTGGGGAATGCAGTTCCTGGAACCTCTCCTCTGATATACATTATATTACCAAAAGTATTGGGACACCTGCCTTTACACGCACAGGAACATTAACGGCATCCCAGTCTTAGTCCGTAGGGTTAAACATTGAGTTGGCCCACCCTTTGCAACTATAACAGCTTCAACTCTTCTGGGAAGGCTGTCCACAAGGTTTAGGAGTGTGTCTATGGGAATGCTTGACCATTCTTCCAGAAGCGCATTTGTGAGGTCACGCATTGATGTAGGATGAGAAGGCCTGGCTCGCAGTCTCCGCTCGAATTCATCCCATAGGTGTTTCATCAGGTTGAGGTCAGGACTCTGTGCAGACCAGTCAAGTTTCTCCACCCCAAACTCGCTCATCCATGTCTTTATGGACCTGGCTTTGTGCACTAGTGTGCAGTCATGTTGGAACAGGAAGGGGCGACCCCCCCCCAGGGCTTAAGTCATGCAGGAACGCATGGGAACAGCGTTCCTGTACTTTTTCCACATCAGGAACACCGTTCCCGTTGGCATCCGCGTCCTGCAGGACTGACTGTCACTGGCCTTTGTATGCGAGCTGTCTGTGGCATCTGTTTTGTGAAGAACAGAGCCGCTCAGCCGGCATTAGAGGAAGCGGAGCCGATGCTTCCTGGATAGCGCCGGCTTCTGTCACAGGCGGAGTAATACCATATGTACTCCGCCTAGGACAGGTGCGATACAGGAAGCATTGGCTTTGCTCTCTACTGCAACCGCATGCTTCCTCTAGTGCCGCATCACACTGATGCTCAGGGATGAACGGTGGGTCGGGTACCAGCCAGCAGTACCTGCCAGCAGTACCAGCCAGCAGTACCAGCCAGCAGACCCGCCAGCAGTACCAGCCTGCAGTACCCGCCAGTAATACCAGCTAGCAGTACCCACTAGCAGTACCCACCAGCAGTACCAGCTAGCAGTACCCACCAGCAGTACCCACCAGCAGCATCAGCCAGCAGTATCCTCCAGCAGTACCAGCCCTGGAGGACAGTCAGCAGCAGCCACCAGGCTTACCCACTTGGGAGACAGCAGCAGCCAGCGATACCTGCAGGAATCCTGAGGAAGAAGTAAAAATTGAGGTCAGTTGAGGTGCAGGTAAACCGCAATGCATCCATGTGAAAGCAGCCTTGTGCCCCTTTCACATGATCGGGTCCGCTTGTCTGTTTTTCAGGTGGAACCAATCGGACCCTCCATTCACCTCTATAGAGTGGCAGGTGTAAACTGGCCGTTTACACCCCCCTATCTCCAGTCTGATCCACTTAAAAAACAGAAGGGGATCCAACCCCTTTTGTCTGGGAAGATCATACATACTAGGGGGGAGTACAACTGGGGGAATTAATGATGGAGAAGGATCTGGATGTTCTGATAGATCATAAGCTTAATAATAGCATGCAATGCCAAGCTGCAGTTTCCAAGGCGAGCAAAATCCTTTCTTGTATTAGGAGAGGCATGGACTCCAGAGAGAGAGATATTATTTTGCCCCTGTACAAATCATTAGTAAGACCTCATCTGGAATATGCAGTTCAGTTTTTGGTCTCCAGTTCTCAAAAAGGATATCAGGAAACTGGAGAAAGTGCAGAGAAGGGCAACTGGGTAATAACATTTATAGGTAAAGTTGATCCAAGGAACATCTGATTGCCTCTCGGAGGATCAGGAAGGAATTTTTTCCTCTGCTGGTTAGATTGGATCATGCTTTGCTGTTTTTTTGCCTTTCCCTGGATCAACTGTGGGTATAGGATTGTGTATTTTTTTTTCCCTTTTATTGGATGAACTAGATGGACGTGTGTCTTTTTTCAACCTGACTAACTATATAACTATCTGTATGTCAGATGTAATAAATATATCCTTGCCAAATGACTCCTGTGATATAAAATGGACTTTTACTGCAGAGCGATCAGCGTTGTCACCCTGTTACAGGAAGTAAGAAAATACAGAGTGTATTGGAAGGATCAACATCTGATAGAACTACAGTATGCTATGGAGGTTTCTATGAAAGAACAAATGTAGCTGTGTGAATGCTACAGGCAGAACGCCATTTATATTCTGCCCAGAGTTCCACTTTATGTTTTATGATCTGACTGCGTTTGCATTTTGCGTTGTAATTGGAGGATCTGATTGGAGATCTGTCCCAAGTTTTCATGTCTGACCTAAAGCTCCGGGAAATGTAATGTTCTAGCCGAGGACGGTATTGCATAAGCCGGTGCAACAGTCCCCAGGGACAGCATTGTGACCGATTTACTGAGGAACGCGGAGCTCAGCCTTCAGACATCCCTGGAATCCGGCTGATGATACAGACAGTGATGACGATTATCATTGATTGTGTGTGACGGGTGATAAGTGACCACACGTGGGTGCTCAGCAAGAAAATATCTGTGACTGAGCGCTGACCGCACTCCCTGAGGGATATGTCCCTGCACGGTCCATGTGAGAGGGAACCCAGCTGGAACCAGGAAGGGAGATTTGAGGAATCCATTAATTTATCATTGAAATTACATTATCTACTGATCACAAATGTATCCTGAGTCCTTTATTAACCACTTGACCTCCGGAAGGTTTTACCCCCTTCATAACTAGGTTATTTTTTGCTATTCAGCGCTGTGCTACTTCAACTGGCAATTTCGCGGTCATACAACACTGTACACGAGGGGTAGGCAACCTTTCAGAGGTTGAGATCCACCTAGACAACATAGAGAAAAGCAAAGATCCCTGGTTGGGGGGGGGGGGGGGGGTACTTTGTGGCATCCTTTAAAAAAAAATAAAAAAATCTTTCAAGCTCCCAATAAATTAAAAAAGACGTAGACGTAGTGCTCTCTACCCCTCCCCCCCCCAACGTAGTGCCCTCTGCCCCTTCACATCACCCGCACATCACCCCCCCTCCCCCCCAGAGTAATGTCCTGTATCCCCAATGCAGTGTCTTCTGCCCCCCCTCCCCCCCCCAGAGTAATGTCCTGTATCCCCAATGCAGTGTCTTCTGCCCCCTTTACTTCACCCCCCCCCACTGTAGTCTCCTCTGCACCCCATAGCAGTGTTCTCTGACCCCCTTCCCACACAGTAGTGTCCCCCCCCCCAAAGCAGCGTCCTCTGCCCCCCTTCACATCACCCCCTCTCTCACTGTAGTGTCCTGTACCGCTTAAAACAGTGTCCTTTGCCCCCCTTCACATCACCTCCCCCACTGTAGTGTCCTGTACCCCCCATAGCAGTGTCCTCTGCCCCCCACAAAGTGTCCTCTACCCTCTAAAACAGTGCCCCCCATCCCAATATCCTCAATCCCTCCTTCCCCCCTTACTGTAGTGTCCTCTATACCCCCTCCAATAGTGTCTCTTCCCCCCACACACACACAGGCGGGTGTGGGTAGCACTTCTTACCTGGCAGTGTGTGCACAGCAGAGTGGAGATCAGGAGACGGCATAGTGCTGGGTGAAAGGAGGGAGCAGGAGCCTCTAGAGTAAACATTTCATAAGCCGGTGATTGGTTGCTAGGACTTCCAAGTAACCAATCACTGAGCAGCTCCCGCCCTCCATTGAGCACCAAGCTGCCTCCCGCTCTCCGCTCTGCAGTGAACGAGAGCGGCCGAGGCTGGGGGGAGGCAGAGCCACCTGTCGGTTCCCCGCAGTCTATTTTTTTCACACAAATAGAGCTTTCTTTTGGTGGTATTTGATCACCACTGGGTTTTTTTTATTTTTTTATTATATAAATTAAAAAAGACCAAAAATTTAGAAAAAAAAAAAAAAAACAATACTTTCTACTTTCTCTTACAAAACCTATCCAATAAAATCAAATTTCTTCATAAATAATACCATAATGTATTCTGCTTTAAGTCTTTGAAAAGAAAAATTCCACCTCTAACACTGCCTATTGTTGGGACACTAGTATAGTTCAGATTGTGATCAAGATACTAATCTACACAGACACTAAAACTAGTAATGGCGGTGATTAGCCACTTATAGTGTGACTGTGATAGTGTGTGGCCACAAATCTGGCACAGAGGGACACTAACTGGCTAAGGCCGGTCATTCACAGTTCAAATCTCACCGAACAGCAGGAACCAGCTGAGATTCTAGCCATTAATTGGAAGGCTGAATGTACAGTGAGGGGAAAAAGTATTTGATCCCCTGCTGCTTTTGTATGTTTGCCCACTGACAAAGAAATGATCAGTCTATAATTTTATTGGTAGCTTTATTTTAACAGCGAGAGACAGAATAACAACAAAAATATCCAGAAAACCACATTTCAAAAAAGTTATCAATTGATTTGCATTTAAAAGAGTGAAATAAGTATTTGATCCCCTATCAATCAGCAAGATTTCTGGCTCCCAGGTGTCTTCTATACAGGTAACAAGCTGAGATTAGGAGCACTCTCTTAAAGGGAGTGCTCCTAATCTTAGCTTGTTACCTGTATAAAAGACACCAGTCCACAGAAGCAATCAATCAGATTCCAATCTCTCCACCATGGCCAAGACCAAAGAGCTGTCCAAGGATGTCAGGGACAAGATTGTAGACCTACACAAGGCTGGAATGGGCTACAAGACCATCGCCAAGCAGCTTGTTGAGAGGGTGACAACAGTTGGTGCGATTGTTTGCAAATGGAAGAAACACAAAATAACTGTTAATCTCCCTCGGTCTGGTGCTCCATGCAAGATCTCACCTCGTGGAGTTTCAATGACTATGAGAACGATGAGGAATCAGCCCAGAACTACACAGTAGAATCTTGTGAGTGATCTCAAGGCAGCTGGGACCACAGTCACCAAGAAAAAAATTAGTAACACACT
Source organism: Pelophylax lessonae (assembly GCF_965119305.1). Classification (NCBI taxonomy): domain Eukaryota; kingdom Metazoa; phylum Chordata; class Amphibia; order Anura; family Ranidae; genus Pelophylax; species Pelophylax lessonae. Next base: position 203,944,579 of record NC_138777.1, on the reverse strand, counting down.
ACGCAATGAAGGATTGAAATCGTGCAGCACCCGCAAGGTCCCCCTGCTCAAGAAATCACATGTAGAGGCCCATCTGAAGTATGCTAATGAACATCTGAATGATTCAGAGGAGAACTGGGTGAAAGTGTTGTGGTCAGATGAGACCAAAATCAAGTTCTTTGTCATCAACTAAACTCGCCGTGTTTGGAGGAGGAGGAATGCTGCCTATGACCCCAAGAACACCATCCCCACCATCAAACATGGAGTTGGAACATTATGCTTTGGGGGTGTTTTTATACTAAGGGGACAGGACAACTTCACCACATTAAAGGGACGATGGACGGGACCATGTACTCACAAATCTTGGGTGAGACCCTTCTTCCCTCAGCCAGGGCATTGAAAATGGGTAGTGGATGAGGAATCCAGCATGACAATAACTAGAAACACACAGCCAAGGCAACAAAGGAGAGACTCGAGAAGAAGCACCTTAAGGTCCTGGAGTGGCCGAGCAAGTCTCCAGACCTTAATCCCATCTCAGCCTCGAAACCTTAATGACTTGCGGAGGATCTAAAAGGAATAGTGGGAGAAAATCCCTCCTGAGATGTGTGCAAACCTGGTGGCCAACTACAAGAAACGTCTGACCTCTGTGATTGCCAACAAGAGTTTTGCCACCAAGTACTAAGTCATGTTTTGTAAAGGGGTCAAATACTCATTTCACTCATTAAAATGTAAATCAATTTACAACTTTTTTAAATGCGTTCTTCTGGATATTTTTGTTGTTATTCTGTCTCTCACTCTTAAAATAAACCTGCAATTAAAATTATAGACTGATCACAGCAAATGTACAAAATCAGCAGGGGATCAAATACTTTTTTCCCTCCCTGTGCCAAGTTGATCGATCGATCAACTTGGGTACAACCAGCCTGCCGGATTCACTTCTGATTATCCCAAGCGACTGCTATGGCTGCTAGTAATAATCACTGTCTTCTCCCGGGCAAGAGAATAAAATACTGATACTATACTGGAGAAAGACACAATAATATATTACTACATAAAGAAACATCAATATACTAATACTATATAAAACTGTGCAATCTGCATAAAATGTATCCTATCAATAAATAAACAAGTATCATTCTTCATTGATTGTATATATTCTATATATATATATATATATATATACTGTATACACAGAAGACTAGAGTGTGTCATTGTTCTTTGATTGGATGTGATTATATACTGTATATATATATATATATATATATATATATATATATATATATATATACAGTGGGTACGGAAAGTATTCAGACCCCCTTAAATTTTTCACTCTTTGTTATATTGCAGCCATTTGCTAAAATCATTTAAGTTCATTCTTCTTCCTCATGAATGTACACATAGCACCCCATACTGACAGAAAAACACAGAATTGTTGACATTGTTGCAGATTTATTAAAAAAGAAAAACTGAAATATCACATGGTCCTAAGTATTCAGACCCTTTGCTCAGTATTTAGTAGAAGCCCCCTTTTGATCTAATACAGCCAGGAGTCTTTTTGGGAAAGATGCAACAAGTCTTTCACACCTGGATTTGGGGATCCTCTGCCATTCCTCCTTGCAGATCCTCTCCAGTTCTGTCAGGTTGGATGGTAAACGTTGGTGGACAGCCATTTTTAGGTCTCTCCAGAGATGCTCAATTGGGTTTATGTCAGGGCTCTGGCTGGGCCATTCAAGAACAGTCACAGAGTTGTTGTGAAGCCACTCCTTCGTTATTTTAGCTGTGTGCTTAGGGTCATTGTCTTGTTGGAAGGTAAACCTTCGGCCCAGTCGGAGGTCCAGAGCACTCTGGAGAAGGTTTTTGTCCAGGATATCCCTGTACTTGGCCGCATTCATCTTTCCCTCGATTGCAACCAGTCGTCCTGTCCCTGCAGCTGAAAAACACCCCCACAGCATGATGCTGCCACCACCATGCTTCACTGTTGGGACTGTATTGGACAGGTGATGAGCAGTGCCTGGTTTTCTCCACACATACCGCTTAGAATTAAGGCCAAAAAGTTCTATTTTGGTCTCATCAGACCAGAGAATCTTATTTCTCACCATCTTGGAGTGCTTCAGGTGTTTTTTAGCAAACTCCATGCGGGCTTTCATGTGTCTTACGCTGAGGAGAGGCTTCCGTCGGGCCACTCTGCCATAAAGCCCCGACTGGTGGAGGGCTGCAGTGATGGTTGACTTTCTACCACTTTCTCCCATCTCCTGACTGCATCTCTGGAGCTCAGCCACAGTGATCTTTGGGTTCTTCTTTACCTCTCTCACCAAGGCTCTTCTCCCCCGATAGCTCAGTTTGCCCGGACGGCCAGCTCTAGTAAGGGTTCTGATCATCTCAAACGTCTTCCATTTGAGGATTATGGAGGCCACTGTGCTCTTAGGAACCTTAAGTGCAGCAGAAATCTTTTTGTAACCTTGGCCAGATCTGTGCCTTGCCACAATTCTGTCTCTGAGCTCTTCAGGCAGTTCCTTTGACCTCATGATTCTCATTTGCTCTGACATGCATTGTGATCTGGAAGGTCTTATATAGACAGGTGTGTGGCTTTCCTAATCAAGTCCAATCAGTATAATCAAACACAGCTGGACTCAAATGAAGGTGTAGAACCATCTCAAGGATGATCAGAAGAAATGGAAAGCACCTGAGTTAAATATATGAGTGTCACAGCAAAGGGTCTGAATACTTAGGACCATGTGATATTTCAGTTTTTCTTTTTTAATAAATCTGCAAAAATGTCAACAATTCTGTGTTTTTCTGTCAGTATGGGGTGCTATGTGTACATTCATGAGGAAGAAGAATGAACTTAAATGATTTTAGCAAATGGCTGCAATATAACCAAGAGTGAAAAATTTAAGGGGGTCTGAATACTTTCCGTACCCACTGTATATATATATTGCACAGAAGACTGAAGTGTATTATTGATTCATTGGATACATTTTATATAGATTGAACAGTCTTGTCTCTTTATAAAATTTTATTATATTATTTTTTTTCCCATGCTTGATAAAGCACACATGATAAGTCTGTGGTTAGTAGATAGTCAGCTTAACCACTTTCCTTTTGGGCACTTATACCCCCTTCCTGCCCAGGCCAATTTTCAGCTTTCAGCACTGTCACCCTTTGAATGACAATTGTTCAGTCATGCAACGCTGTACCCATAATAAATTTGAAGGAATAGGAGGGCCCTGATCATGGAGTTTACAATCTAAAGATCAGCCTTAATTAACTCCCTATTTCCCTTCTCCATTTTTCTGCTGATTTTTTTTTTCACTTCTATTTTTATAAACTATTAATAATTAAAACTTTTTTTTTGATAATATTTTTAACCTTTAACATATATTTACTTGTTTCACATAAATAAAAATGCAAAATTTGAAAAAAAAAATTATTTAATTTGTAAATAATTTTTAATGCTGAAGACTAAACAAAACAGTTGTGGAAGGTATTGGTAATCGGTATCAGCGAGTATTAAAAAAAAGTATCGGTACTTACCCTGTGTGCATGAGGCCTAAAGGCCCGTACACACAATAAGAAAATCTGTAGGGAAAATTCGTCCGACGACCGATCTGTCGAATTTCGGATTGTAAAGCCCCGTACACACGCACCGATTGTTGGCCGACCGATCGGCCGTCTTTTGTCCAGCGTTGTTGTGTTGGTTGAAATGTGCTCTAGACTTGCACTGGACTTTTGTTGGCCGACAGAAACCAACTTCAGAAGTGATGTCATGTTCTGGTTTACTTTCTGTGTTTTTTTCTTCTCTGAGCATGCCCAGTCTTGCTCATCACATTTTTGTCTGCCGAAATCTGTACTGACTGACGAACAATCGGCTGTTCTGTTGACGGCCAACAAAAATTTTATAGCATGCACAACAGATTTTGTTCGGCCGAAAAGTCGCAGTCGGTTGTCGGAAGCATCATACTAACAAGCCGACAATTGGCCGATCGGACGTTGGCCGAAAATTTACGGCCAACAATCGGTGCGTGTGTATGGGCCTTTAGTATGGTGCTTTCGACAGCCGACTCCGACTTTTCGGCTGACAAAATCCTGACGTGCAGGCTATATAATTTTTGTCGTCCGTCAAAACAACGTCCGATTTTCATCTCATTAGTACAGATTTAGACGGAAAAAAATCTTAAGAGCAAGACTAGGCATGCTCAGAGACCAAAGAACACATAGAAAGCAATCCAACACATGACATCCCTTCTGAAATAGAATTCTGTCGTACGGGAAAATTCGTATGAAAATAACCTCTTCACTTTCCACATCAGACTAGCATGCTACAAAAAACGGACGACAGATCGTTCGATACTCTGATCGTGTGTACGGAGCTTAAGTCTTCTGCCCAAAAAGTGTGATCTTACATCATCTCAGCCTAGGCAAAGTCACCAACTAAAGCTCAAGAATGGCTTTTTATTCATAGAAGGTGAAGCTTGTCTGAAAAATGATACTATCATTCCATACTGTGACATGTGAGATATTTCTGAAGATCTGTGAGGCCCTGTTCACATATCCTGTAGCGGGAACGAGCTTTCACGCTTATGATTTTTGCAGTGTTTTGTTCATGCGATTCTGTGTGTCACACACAGGGCGGCCCATTTGTGCCAATGGGCTGCCCTATGTGCGTTTTTTCGCCCAAAAGAAGCTCCTGCTCCCTTTTGGGCAATAAGCTTAGCTAGATTTTCAAACGTGCATTTCGCCATATTTGCTTTGTGATTCTTTCACTGCATTTGGGATGCCAATGCCATTATTTGCATGTTGCGTGTTTCGCTGTGATTTTTGATTTGCGCGCACAATCACGACAATTCTGCCCAGAATTCAAAATCATGTAATGTAAACGGAGCCTAAAGTCGCTGCCATGTCCACTTTGCATGCAATGGTTCATGCAGGCTGGCAGGACATCCTTTGCTTGTAATTCCTCCACACCCTGATTGCTGCGGCCTGTGTGGGTCATGTGAGGCTCAGCAGTGACGGCTTGCTGGGTTTCCATATGTTTTCCTTACATAGAATTTACAGCCACAACAAGTATGGCAGAAATTTTCCAGCATATGATCTGCTCTTGTATTATATAAATAGCATAACACAGAGACATGGTGCATCTGGAGTTTTCTGCTGTGATATTTATGAACGCCATCCTCAGGTCACCCTTTCTACATGGCGTGCCATATAATCTGCCCCATTTCCAGACATTGCTTGCTCTTCTGGAAAAAGTCAGACTGTCTGCGGGATAATGGTGCAACCGTAACTGCTGGAATAAAACAACCAGGGCAGTGCCATCCCAAAACTTCATATATGAATATTATTATTACATGGCACCAAAGCCATCTGGGGCAGGGCAGTGGGGTGGCTGTTTATGCATTGGCCTTGCTCACACAGACAATGGCATAAATATCATTATAAACATGTGTTTATTCTATAATTCTAGAAGCATGTATTGATTATAAATGGTAAAATTCACACTGTGTCTGGATGCATTCAGTTACCCACCACCATTTATAAATGTCCTGGTAGTAAAGGCTCTGGCATTTGCATAAAAGTGCTCTGGGGGGGGGGGGGGCAGTAGAGCTGTCCAATCACTTCTGCAGGAGCAGGACTGTGAAGGTGACAACCCCCTCCCCAGCTGAAGCCCCCCCCAGTGTAGTTCCTGCACTCTCCGGCTCTTCCAGGATCATGATAAACGCCATCAGGATGGAGAACGGGAGCAGACCGGGGAAACATCTGTTTCCAATATGTCTGGCAAACAATGAACCTGGAAGTGCTCAACTACGCATTTCCAGGTTCAGAGTTGTCAGAAAAGTCAGATAAACAGCTAATAAAGCACAGTCCTGTAGTAGAGGGCAGGAAAGACATTAGGGGCCTAATAAACACCTGATGTCTTCACAAAGAGAACATGTCACCTACCCATGCTATCACATGAGGGGCTTGTTTGCCTCTTTGTGATATCAATAAAGGTAAAAAAAAAAAAGTTTTGTTAAATAGTAATAAATTACATATAAATAAATAAATAAAAAAAAAAAAATATATATATATATATATATATATATATATATATATCTATAGTGCCTACAAGAATTAATCAAATTACATGATTTAAATTATAAACAAATCCTGATTGATGAATAAATAAATAAATAAGTGCATGAAAGTGCTGGAAAATTAGAAACCATACTGTGCACTACTTAGACACATATCACACTATGGAAGCCTCTCTCTCTTGTCTCCCCTGGATGTGAATCCTCGAGACGATGTGGATGGAGATCTAATAATGTGTTAAATTACCTCCGATGTAGCCTAGTATTGTGGTGGAGATGAATGCTATTTTGGATTGTCTCTATCTGTGAGTTATATACTTACCTTTGGTAAGTAGGTATTGTTACTGGCAGTGGATTTAGACACATTATCTACACATCACTTTCGTGGGAGCCCCTTTGAAGAGCGATCCACAAGTTGTTCACCAGTGCACCACAATTTTTGAATTTTTGAACTTTTTGATGATTATGGACATTATATGTTAAATTCATGCATGATACGAACATTATGTGTTTATGTAGTGCACAGTATGATTTCTTTTTGCACTAAGATATCACATTGGTGTTATATGGACATTACTTAGTAATTTCCCAGCACTTTCATGCACTTATTTATTCATCAATCATGATTTGTTTATAATTATAATCATGTAATTTGATTAATTCTCTTAGGCACCTTATATGTTAGTGATCGACCGATATCCGTTTTTCATTGCCAATACAGATATTTTGGTCAATGCATATTGGTATCGGCTGATATTGGCTGTAATGTGCTGGAGGTCGCAGTGGGATAGAAGCTGCAATGTGCTGGAGGTCGCAGTGTACTGGAGGTCGCAGTGTGCTGGAGGTCTCAGTGTGATAGAAGCTGCAATGTGCTGGAGGTTGCAGTGTGCTGAAGGTCACAGTGTGCTGGAGGTTGCAGTGTGATAGAAGCTGTAGTGTGATGGAGGCCGCAGTGTGCTGGAGGTCGCAGTGTGCTGGAGGTCGCAGTGTGATAGAGGCTGCAGTGTGCTGGAGGTCGCACTGTGATGGAGGTTGCAGTGTGGTGGAGGTCGCAGTGTGATAGAAGCTGCAGCGTGCTGGAGGTTGCAGTGTGCTGGAGGTCGCAGTGTGCTGGAGGTCGCAGTGTGATAGAAGCTGCAGTGTACTGAAGGTCGCAGTGTGCTGGAGGTCGCAGTGTGGTGGAGGTCTCAGTGTGATAGAAGCTGCAATGTGCTGGAGGTCCCAGTGTACTGGAGGTCGGAGTGTGCTGGAGGTCACCGTGTGATAGAAGCTGTAGTGTGATGGAGGTTGCACTGTGATGGAGGTTGCAGTCTGCTGGAGGTCACAGTGTGATAGAAGCTGCAGTGTGCTGGAGGTCGCACTGTGATGGAGGTTGCAGTGTGCTGGAGGTCGCACTGTGATGGAGGTTGCAGTGTGCTGGAGATCGCAGAGTAATAGAAGCTGCAGTGTGATAGAGGTCACATTGTAATAGAGGCCGCAGTGTGATGAAGGCAGCAGTGTGATAGAGGTCACCGTGTGATGGAGGTCGCAGTGTGATGGAGGTCGCAGTGTGATGGAGGTCACATTGTGATAGAGGTCCCAGTGTGATGGAAGTGGCAGTGTGATGGAGGTCGCAGTGTGATGGAAGTGGCAGTGTGATGGAGGTTGCAGTGTGATGGAGGTCGCAGTGTGATGGAGGTCACATTGTGATAGAGGTCGCAGTGTGATGGAGGTCGCTGTGTGATAGAGGCTGAAGTGTGATGAAGGTCACATTGTGATGGAGGCTGAAGTGGGATAGAGGCGGCAGTGTGATAGAGGTCACATTGTGACAGAGGCGGCAGTGTGATAGAGGTCACATTGTGATAGAGGCCGCAGTGTGATGGAGGTCACATTGTGATAGAGGCCGCAGTGTGATGGAGGTCACATTGTGATAGAGGCCGCAGTGTGTTGGAGGCCACAGTGTGCTAAAAGCTGCAGTTTGCACCTAAAAAGAAACACAAAATGTTTGTAAACATTTTTTTTTATTATCCCTAAAGATGAATAAATAAATAAATAAACACTCCACACCTTCTATAGGATGTGGCATGTCAGATTAATATCTGTCGATGGGATATTAATAGACGCCTAATTGCTTGGAGGGGCACGTGGCGGCCGAGCGGGACCCAGTTATCGCACAAAGTGGCACTGTGCCCACGACAATGACTGGGCATAATTACATTCTTTGTTTCTTGTAGAATACAGACCTCAATACATCAATGCAACACAATCCCCAACTCATTGCTGAAAGTGAAAGTTAGAAGAGAAAATCAAAGGGTTTGCGTGTGAAAGATAAATGGCCATTATTCCATGCAGCTGCATCCCCCCCCCCCCCCCCCAGATCTGGAACATTGATCCCCCCCCCCCCCCACCAGACATTAGACCTCATGGCCTGGCGCAGGCCGTTTCCGAGAACCCCAACAAAAACAAATCCTGTGACAATTAACCCTTACTGCCCGAACACTTATGCTATGTGAATCCTCAAACATAACATTTAAAGACCAACTCAGGTTTTTATTTCTGTCTGTGACCCAGTTGGAGAGATTCCCCCTTACTTATTGTCCCTGTGACACCTGTATAAGAAACAGTGGGAGCAGTTGTCCCCAGCACAGGGAGACACAGACAGCAATTAATGGACAGGGTGACTCAATTAACCAGAACTGGCATTCCGGGACCAGAATATAATGCTCCACAATCCCTCTAGTTCTAGGGGTAGCAGATGTAGCAAACATTCTGGGGCCCTTGAATCTGGGGGGCCCGGCACTGAGTAAAGTAAGCTGTTTCTTTCACTTTTTGGGTGAAAAATTAAAGAAACAGCATACTTTACTCAGTGCCGGGCCCCCAGATCCAAGGGCCCCAGAATGTTTGCTACATCTGCTACCCCTACAACTAGAGGGATTATGGAGCATTATATTCTGGTCCTGGAATGCCATACTGTTGAATGGAGTCACCCTGTCCATGATTTTGATAAATGTCTCTTACATTGTCTTTATGTGTATGAGGAGCTGCAGGGTAATATCACTTAGTGGGGCTCAAAGGAGCATAGATGCCCCTCTATGCACTGGAAGAGAGCAGAAAGATGACACCATCAGCATCCTGCTGAGCTTTCATTATCCATATACAAGTTGAGGGGGTTGGGGGCGGGGAAGTGACTTGGCTGTGTTGCTTATCTGTAGAATGGAAAAGTCAGGTTACCCTCTCTAGATGTAGTATGCAAATCGCAAAACTGAATGGATAGAAATACAGATCCTTTGGCAGGAAGAACAGCTCCAATATATGTTTCTTTTTCTGTGGATTTCTCGGTTTGCGTTGTTTGTTCAGAAGCCCAAGAATGGTGATGCTGTACCTCTGGATTCCCCATCAAACTTTGTACAAGTACAGAATTATCCTGATAAAAGGGCAGGAATCACCAGAAAAGGAATATGATCTTAGGCTGACTGGCCTACGTCACTGTCTAATATTGAACAGGAACACTGTATGCATTGTAAAGCATGGCAGGGGGAATCTTGTATGTTGAAAAGCATCTGGACAAACTTCCATATGTAATAAAATAAATATCACCGTACAGTTGATTAGCAATATGCAGTCACTGACCGAATCAACAAATGCTTTAGATTGCTTTGAAACAATTCCAGAATTAGAGCAAACTTCTGATGACGCGTTTCGTAGATAACTACTACTTCTTCAGGACCAGAAAAGCAGATATTGTCTCTGAAATGCATCAACATGAATTCTCACAAATCTTAGAATTATTCAAGACGATCTAAAATGCTTGTTGATGTGGTCAGTGATTGTACAGTATTTTGCATATGACATTTTCGAAACAATTTATTTTACTTAATAAGGATGTGTCAGGGCATCATCAGAAGATGAAATGCGCACACATCAACACATTGAGAAAAAAGATAATTTTCAGCCAGTTGCATGTGCATGCATGTTTTCATGAACACGTTAATTCACATAATTCACATGAGAGAGCTAATTCACGCTTAATCCCAGTCTTAGTGCCACTTGGCCTATTTAATGAAAAGAGCTGAGCAAGGAAGTTGCTGCATGGTCTTCAGCTATGACCCTGAGATTTCATCCTTAACCTGTCCTGAGATCTGCTTTTCTGTTTTTGACCCAGCCTGCCCTTGGATTTGTCTCTGCTCTGCCTTCCTGCTATTGACTTCAGGTTTCCTCCTGACCACAGCTTGTCTCTGCTGATTCCAGATTTGAACTCAGCTGGTTCCTGACCTTGTCTCTTCTCTGCTGATTCCCAGCTTGACTTTGGTAGTTCCTGACCACTGCTTGTCTCTGCAGATTCCCAGTTTGACCTTGGGCAGTTTTGACCACGGTGTCTCTCCTGATTCCTGGTTTGACACTGGCTAGTTCCTGACCACAGTTTGTCTTTGCTGATTCCCTGGTTTGACCTTGATTAGTTCCTGACCATGGTTTGTCTCTGTGATTCCTGGCTTAACCTTGGCTACTTCCTGACCATTGCTTTTCTCTGCAGATTACCAGTTTGACTTTGGCTAGTTTCTGACCATGGTGTCTCTGTAAATGTCTAGTTTGACCTTGGCTAGTTCATGACCATGGCTGGTCTCTGCTGATTCCCCGAATTGACCTCAGCTAGTTCATGACCACAACTTGTCTCTGTGATTTCTGGTTTGGCTTTGGCAATCTCCTGACCAGGTCTTTTCCCTGCTGATTCCCAGTTTGACCTCGGCTAGTTCCTGACCACAGCTTGTCTTTGAGATACCACAGCTTGTCTTTGAGATTCCTGGTTTGACCTCAGCTCCTTCTTGAACAAGACTTGTTTCTGTGATTCCTGGTTTGACCTTGGCTTTTTCTTTTTTTCAAGAAATAAATCTCTTTGTTTTTGCTTTACACTGGTACAACCATACCATAACAAAAACAAACAGGTACTACTTTGGCCATTGCTTGGCCACAGCTTGTCTCTGCTGGTTCCAATGTGACCTTGGCTAGTTCATGACCATGGCTTATCTCTGCTGCTTCCCGGTTTGACCTTGTCTAGTTTCTAATCATGACTTGTCTCTGCAGATTCACAGTTTGTATTTGGCCAGTTTCTGATCACAGATTGCCTTTGCAGATTGCTGATTTGACCTTGGCTAGTTCTTGACCTTAGCTTGTCTCTACTGATTTCTGGTTTGGCCTTGGCTAGTTTTTCATCAAAGCTTGACTTCGCTGATTCCCTGGTTTGACCTCAGCTAGTTCTTGACCACGACTTGTCTCAGTGTTTCCTGGTTTGTCCTTGGCTAGTTTCTGACAATGGCTTTTCTCTTTAGATTCTGAGATTGACCTTAGCTAGTTCTTGACTATGGATTGGGAAAAACTAGGAGGTTTGGGACTTTAAATGAGGTGCGTAGCTCACAGATGGTATATGATGCATATGAACATAGTATTAATCCATATACAAGAAGATACTGATAAAACAATTTTTTTTATTACATAACGTGATCGTCATATTGTATTAATAGTACATCATGCTTGCATTTTTCATTTTTAGTTGGGGTGGACAGGTAGGGTTCCTGGCTTTTGTCTTTTCGGGGAACTGCGATGCGCTCTAGTCGCCCTCCCATTTCCACTCATCTCCTATTGATGCGGGGGTTGAGGCGGGTTACGCTGAAGTGCATCGGCGCCATGCCCCCCCACGCCGAACGTGTGACGTCACTACTATGGCACCGACACGCTGACGTGTGGTTGGTCAACGGTGTTCAGGGCACGAGGGAGTCTCTTTGGCGCCAAACACTTGATCGGCATTGTTGATCAGGTGATCATGCGCCCCCATGTGGAGATTTGCACTAGTCCTCGCCTTTATACCTTTCATTGATGGATAACACTCCCACAGTTCCCGGCGGAGATGTTTCCAGACAGCCCGAGTCCCTAGCACTATGTGGTAATATCCCAAGCTGTTTTGTGAGTATAATTTATCAAGGGTGTTGTTTCAATTTAACTATATTGTTGCTTATATATTTTTTTAGATATACATATTGCGTCTTCTCCTGAAGAAGTGGAGCGATTCCACGAAATGCGTCGAGCAACTTAGGACGCAATTTTCTGTTATAATTATGTGTTCAGATTTTGCTATTATGTTTATTATTGCCCATTATATATCAATATCCTATTGTGATCTTATAGGCAGTCAGCTTCTTATTTTATATCCCTACGGGAGTGTGCTATGACTACAATTGTATCTTTGATGTAAGTATTTTACCAGATGAATTGCTGCAAGCATGATGTACTATTTATACAAGTTATGTAATAAAACACTTGTTTTTATAGTATCATATGTTCATTGTTCATATGCATCATATACAGTGGGTACGGAAAGTATTCAGACCCCATTACATTTTTCACACTTTGTTATATTGCAGCCATTTGCTAAAATCATTTAGGTTCATTCTTCTTCCTCATGAATGTACACATAGCACCCCATACTGACAGAAAAACACAGAATTGTTGACATTGTTGCAGATTTATTAAAAAAGAAAAAAACCTTCTCCAGAGTGCTCTGGACCTCAGACTGGGCCGAGGGTTTACCTTCCAACAAGACAATGACCCTAAGCACACAGCTAAAATAACGAAGGAGTGGCTTCACAACAACTCCGTGACTGTTCTTGAATGGCCCAGCCAGAGCCCTGACTTAAACCCAATTGAGCATCTCTGGAGAGACCTAAAAATGGCTGTCCACCAACGTTTACCATCCAACCTGACAGAACTGGAGAGGATCTGCAAGCAGGAATGGCAGAAGATCCCCAAATCCAGGTGTGAAAGACTTGTTGCATCTTTCCCAAAAAGACTCCTGGCTGTATTAGATCAAAAGGGGGCTTCTACTAAATACTCAGCAAAGGGTCTGAATACTTAGGACCATGTGATATTTCAGTTTTTCTTTTTTAATAAATCTGCAACAATGTCAACAATTCTGTGTTTTTCTGTCGGTATGGGGTGCTATGTGTACATTCATGAGTAAGAAGAATGAACCTAAATGATTTTAGCAAATGGCTGCAATATAACAAAGAGTGAAAAATTTAAGGGGGTCTGAATACTTTCCGTACCCACTGTACCATCTGTGAGCTATGCACCTCATTTAAAGTCCTAAACCTCCTTGTTTTTCTCATATAATTAGGGATGGAGGTGCATTCATTTATGTGCCTCGTTTAAAGTCCCAATCTTTCTCCCTCTTGCATCTGAATATGGATTGTCTCTGCTGATTCCCAGTTTATTTTTCAGCTAGTTCCTGGCCATAGTTTGCTGCTGTCTATTCCTGGTTTGACCTTGGCTAGTTCATGGTCATGGCTTATCTCTGCTGATTCCTGGTTTGACCTCAGCTAGTTCTTGACCACAACTTGTCTCTGCTGATTCCCAAGTTGACCGTGGCTAGCTCTTGACAACAGCTTTTTGTTGCTAATTCCTGGGTTGGCTTTGCATATTTCCTGACCACAACTTGTTTCTGCTGATTCTTGGGTTGACGTTATCTAGTTTCTGACTATGGATTGTCTCTGCTGATTTCCAGTTTAGTTTCAACTAGTTCCTGACCATGGCTGGTTGCTGCTGATTCCCGATTTTGACCTTGGCTAGTTCATGACAACAGCTTGTCTTTGTGATTCCCGGTTTGACCTTGGCTAGTTCTTGACCACAGGTTTCTCGCTGCTGACCCCCTGGTTTGACTCTGTCTGCTACCCTACCTACTGCTGTCTCAGCTACTCATTACCACCCATCTAGAGTTAGACCATGCTTCCAGCCTGCTATGAGTTCCAGTGTCCTGGCCAGCTGCCTTCTGGTTCTGGTCTACCTCTTCTCGGGTACCTTCCTGCCAGTTTACACAAGCACCTCACAACAAAGCCAGTCTTTAGAAGAGATATTTCAAAAATTGGACTTGTGGCCCTTGTGCCACTCTGTGCCCTTTCACTCCCTGTGCTCTGTAGGCATGTCTAGACAAGTGTAAGGGAAGACTTCTTGTCATCTCGACCTCCAACTAGATACATGAAAGGACATTTATTCAGATACTTTTAAAAAAATATAAACTGTCAATACACCTATATGATTCTTACAAAAAAATGTGCATGGAAAAAAGTGCTACTAAAAGAATGCCAGCACTCAAAGCGGTAGTAAACTCAGCATTTTGATTTTTACCTTCAGGTAAGCTTATAATAAAGCTTACCTGTTGGTACAACGAATATCTCCTAAACGGGCACTGTTTAGGAGATATTCTAGAGAGCAGCAGCTGGTGGCATCACCGGTGCATGCGCCTCGAAGGAACAGCATACCCGTGCCATTCCTTCAGAGCTCTATGCCGTTGGAGTGACTCCTGCGCACATGTGCCGAAGTGATGTCATCGCGGCTCGGCCATTCAAGTGGCTGCAGCCTGCAAACCCAGAAGGAAGGCTGAGTGAAAAGGAAAGCCTATACAGCGGTAACAGTGCACCACTGGAGGGCTTTGTTTCAAGGTAAATCTTTCATAATGTGCTAGTAATTACATACTAGCACATTATAAAGTTGCCTTGAAGGAGGAAACATTTTTTTTTCTTTTCAAGAGTTTACACCCACTTTAAGCCAGAATAATTTTGTAATATTTTCTCTCCCTCTCTCGCTCTCTCTCTTTCTTTCTCTCTCCCCCTCTCTCTCTCTTTCTTTCTCTTTCTTTTTCTCTCTCTCTCTTTCTTTCTTTCTTTCTCTCACTCTCTCTCTCTCTTTCTTTCTCTTTCTTTTTCTTTCTTTCTTTCTTTCTTTAAGATTTCCATCACATCAAATATTCTCCCAGATGAAGTGTCAGCTGATTGTAACTTGTAGTTGCAGATGTAATTTTTTTACAGACATCATATATACATCTATGCACACATACTGCCTGTACCAATGGTCTGTCTTTGTAACAAGAAATCAGAAAAATTGCTGGTGGTTTACTACCGCTTTACAGTATGTGATTGCTTCCTAATCTTGGCAGTCACTGAGCAAGTAGGCTAACTTCACCTGTATGAAAGGCCTATCTGGTGATTTTACCACATGCAGTGAAATGACCAATTTGATAGTTGTGGAGGAGTGTAATAATTGCTGTTTGCTGTCCGGCATGCTGGAAAATTGCTGCATGGAATACCAGTTGTCAATGTGGTTAGCGCATATTGCAGAGGTGGGGGATTTGAGTCACATGACTTGACTTAAGTCAGACTTAAGTCACCAGTTTGAGGACTTGAGACTTGCTTGACTAAAATTAATAAAAGACTCAACTTGACTTTGACTTGGTATTCATGACTTAAGACTTGACTTTGACTTGAGACATATGACTCGAAATGACTTTAGTTTTTTAAGTTATTAAATATTTGCATTTTCTCAAGATGTGTTAAAGCAAAATGAATGTGCCTGTTATGTTTCTGACACCACAGTCACTTAAAACACCTCAGTGTGTTCTGATTTTTAGGACACTGGCTGTTTAACAATGGAAATACTTAACATGTTTTTAGTGACTGTGTTTTTGAAACATGACCGGACGAAGGATTTTGAGCTGTTTGGGCATTCAAAGTGTTTCTTTAATATGCCAAGAAAAAAGCACTAAGCAGTTTTGTTAATGTTGAAAATAAAACAAAATCTTTCCTGACCACTGACTTTTAACTGATTTAAAGGTGAAAATTGGGGGTAGATCAGTATTTTGACTTGATTTGTGACTTGACCAAAATAAATGACTTGACTTGACTTGCTTGACTTCTAGCAGGGACTTGACTTGCTTGCTTTTTGCCACAGTATCTTGGGACTTGCTTAAGACTTGAAGATTAAGACTTGAGACTTGCTTGTGACTTGCACATGTGTGACTTACTCCCATGTCTGCCATATTGTGTCTTGATATGTAGTTTGATTAGTATTAAACATGCATACCATTGCATTGTTATAATATGCGACACGATACGGCAATGCAATAGTGTGAAGGGGCTTAAAGGTTAAATGCACCGCAACAGATGAAACCAGTCTGAATGAACCCGTCATTTTTACCCCAGTTGAATGGGCAAGCTTGGGGTAAATGTACAGGAGACTCCTGACTGGGCCCTCCACTGTGTGTCCTGCGGCTGCGATAGGGAACACATGGAGCAAAGTTCAGATTGACAAAAAAACTGATGACAACTGAGACAAATCAAACTTTCTTTAAGGTAAAGTAGCTGCATGAAATGATGAATTTAGGGATGTCGATGCTCTGTAAAGTCTTTGAAGACAATTGCTGGTAGCGTGGGAAAAAACAAACTTGATTTTTCTATGGAAATTCCCTTTCAATTCCACAGTTTTGTCCACCAATTAGGAGATGGAAAAAGCATTGCTCCTGCTCCCCAAGATTCCAGGCTAATCTCTTCCATATGTCTGCACGTCTTAGCATTTACACAGAACATTGCAGGATTTTGGATTAACCCTAAAACACAAACAGTATCCCGAGTCGCATCTGCCCACACAGGACAGTTATGCAATGTCTCCCTAAGGGATGCCTGCACAGGGCTTACTAACTTACCAATTGTGGAACTTGGTCGTATGAGATGGACCCTCAAAACACTTCATCTAAGAGCCTTGGATGTACCTAATATGGCTGCAGCAACAGGAACAAGGCCTTGTTCATAAATACTTACTGTAACATTATTATAGTTATTTCAATTTATTTGGAAGACATTATGTCACACAACGTCAGTTAAAGCAACATTGCGTGTTAAAAAAGGATGCCCATTTTACAACCATTTTACCAGCTTTATAATATCGACTTAAAATGCACATTTTACATGTGAAAAAAGCTTTTAAAATGTACATAAAGTCAGCATACAATGTCTGGAAGATGGAAGATGGATATGTTGTGCCCTGCCCTAGGCAGGATAAATTTAGTTTTTGGCTCTGCTGTACCCAGCTTAGCAGCAATCTATTTTCTAGGTCTGGTCAGGTCTCCCTAAGCCTTGTGGTTGATGGCTGCTGGCAGGAAAGGGGACAGGGGTCACCACTGGCAGGAAAGAGGACAGGGGTCACCACAGGAAAGAGAGAGGACAGGGGTCACTGCTGGAAAGAGAGAGGACAGGGGTCACCGCTGAAAAGAGAGAGGACAGGGGTCACCGCTGGAAAGAGAGAGGACAGGGGTCACTGATGGAAAGAGAGAGGACAGGGGTCACTGCTGGAAAGAGAGAGGACAGGGGTCACTGCTGGAAAGAGAGAGGACAGGGGTCACCGATGGAAAGAGAGAGGACAGGGGTCACCGATGGAAAGAGAGAGGACAGGGGTCACTGCTGGAAAGAGAGAGGACAGGGGTCACTGCTGGAAAGAGAGAGGACAGGCAGGGGTCACCGCTGGAAAGAGAGGACAGGGGTCATCACTGGAAGGAGAGAGCACAGGGGTCACCACTGGAAGGAGAGAGCACAGGGGTCACCACGGGAAGGAGAAAGCACAGGGGTCACCACGGGAAGGAGAGAGCACAGGGGTTACTGCTTGAAGGGCATAGCACAGTTGTCACTGCTTGAAGGGCAAAGCACAGGGGGTCACCACCAAGGAAAGAGCACAGGGGTCACCGCTGACAAAGCAGAATACAGGGGTCACCGCTGACAAGGCAGAACACAGGGGTCACCGCTGGCAGGAAAGAGGACAGGGGTCACCGCTAAAAAGAGAGAGGACAGGTGTCACTGCTGGAAAGTGAGAGGACAGGGGGTCACCACTGGAAGGAGAGAGCACAGGGGTCACCGCTGGAAACAGAGAGCTCAGGGGTTACTGCTTGAAGGGCAGAGCACAGTTGTCACTGATTGTAGGGCAGAGCACAGGGGTCACTGCTTGAAGGCCAGAGCACAGTTGTCACTAAATGAAGGGCAGAGCACAGGGGTCACTGCTTGAAGGGCAGAGCACAGGGGTCACCGCCGGAAGGAGAGAGCACATGGGTCACCGCCGGAAGGAGAGAGCACAGGGGTCACCGCCGGAAGGAGAGAGCACAGGGGTCACCGCCGGAAGGAGAGAGCACAGGGGTCACCGCTGGCAGGAAAGAGGACAGGGGTCACCGATGGCAGGGCCCTCAGCATAGCTCCCATCCCTTCACTGTACATACAAAGGCTGAGCATAGACAGCAAGATCTCCTCCTCGGCTCATCACAGCACAGAGCGGAAATCTGATTCTCTCTCACACAGCTACATGCACTGGGTGTAGCTGGTAATTATGGTGCACTTCAGACCTGTGGAATTCTCTGGCTGTAGTCACCATCCACACACAGTACAGTGCATGAAGCTATGTGAGAGAGGAGAATGCTGCTTTTTTGTTCTTTTCTCCCTCACCTGCTTGCAGTTCAGGTCTGGAGCTTGTCTGCAGGCTTCTCCTTGGATCAGAGTCACTGCTCCATCCAGGCATCTGTACTGAAAGGAAGCCCGTGGGATGAACTTTAAATTGTAGTGAAGGACAGCACACTTTACCAATTATAATGAAATAAGTACAGAGGGGCGCTTGCCTGATGTGATAAATCACTTGAATAAATGCAAAAACCCTATTCCAATGGTCATAAATGCAATCATATACAAAGTGATCAAATGCCCATATAGTACAGATCCTTGGGGTAAGCTTGGGTGAATTCTATAAATCCATACTGTGTAAGCGCAATCACCAGAGAAAGTGCAATATAATGTTGACCAGGAGCCAACTTCAAATCGCATACTCCACCACATGCTGCAATATATGCACTCAACAGATCAACTAAAACAACCAGCCTTCATGTATATATGGATGTATCAGCAATCATCCCCACAGCTATTCCTCCTCCTCTCCTAGTAGGTTCCAGTGTGACTTGTATACCATAAACAAAGATCCCCAACAGTGAATATATTGTGTGAAATCGTTTATTGTAGCAACAAAATCTCCAAAAAGTTTGCATATGCACTCACATTTACATCTGTTATAATTCGCAAGCATACATAGTCTCTGGTCCAGTGTAGATGCCCCCCGACACTAGTGTCCACCTAAGTCAGCGTGCATTCCACTGCCCAGAAGCCACCCAAGGAACGAATCGAGAAATTACGTCTACCTCACGGCTTCAATGCATTTCGTGCATACGCACGTCTTCATGAAGCCCGCAGGATGAACCTAAAATTGTAGTGAGGGACAGCACACTTTACCAATTGACTGAGGAGGCAATGGGAGGCGGTGCAGCCTGTAGGCTACAGGCTGCACCACCCTCTGCATCCTCCTCAGCCAATGGGTAGCTTAAGCTGCCTTAGTCCCTTCCTTATCACATCACCCTTATGACATCAGAAAAGCATGACTGCGCAGCTCCCGTCCCAGTCCCAGCCCCATAGCTCAGGTAGCCTAGCTGCTGCCCCATTGACAGAGGCTCTGGGGGGTGGGGGGTTTCGACCCCCCCTACCCCCCCCCCCATTATCTACGGCCCTGCTCTTGATGCATCCTTTGGCCGCAAAGTTTTTCAGGCTGCTGTTTAAAGAGACTTGTTTTTCTTTTTCAGGGGTTTATATTTGCTTTCTATGGGTAAGCTCCTGTGGTTCCTGGTTGAGCTTTGTTATCCAGTTGGCTATGTTTAGCCTTTGGAAAAACATTACCTGTTTTTTTTTTGGTTGCGTTCTTCCCACCCCTCATGCTTACACTGTTTTGGGAAGTCCCTATGGTATAAGAAGCATAAGAGCTGCGTCTGTCAATGAATAATAGAGAAAAATGAATTTTTGTAAGAACTTACCGTAAAATCCTTTTCTCTGGAGTCCATTGACAGATGCAGCACCCGCACCTCTGTTATGGAGATGGTTTGTGTCTTTTTTTACGTGAAGGACAGCCCCTGTAGGCTTTAATTTTTTCCTGCCTAGTACTACTCATGTAGGGGGCAGCATAACCCTATGGTATAAGAAGCATAAGAGCTGCGTATGTCAATGGACTCCACAGAGAAAAGGATTTTACAGTAAGTTATTTCCAGTGGCCCCTTTAGGGGTGAACGCTACAGATGGCACTGCTTGGTTTTGAGTGCAAGTCTTTGAATGGGCACCTTAAAGTGAACCTCTAGGCCATGTTATAGCCATCATGTATTCACATATTCTTAACAGCCTGAAAAAGAGCTTTAAAAGCAAGCCATCACTAAGCTGTGTTACATATAGTTACATAGTTAGTGAGTTGAAAAAAGACATCAGTCCAATCAGTTCAACCTATGATGTGTGTGTGTGTGTTTGCTGTTAACCGTACATTGTATACCCCTGTATGTTGTGGTCTTTAAGGTGCCCATCTAATAGTTTTTTGAAACTATCAATGCTCCCTGCTGATACCACTGTTTGCGGAAGAGAATTCCACATCCTTACCGCTCTCACAGTGAAGAACCCCCTACATACTTTAAGGTTAAACCGCCTTTCCTCTAGTTTTAGTGAGTGGCCACGTGTCTTATTGTATTTCCTTTCTCTGAATAGTTTGTTCCTTATGCTAGGGTCGCCAGTACAGTATTTGTACATTGATATCATATCCCCCCTCAATCGTCTCTTCTCCAGAGAGAATAAGTTCAGTGCTTGTAGTCTTTCCTCATAGCTGATGCCCTCCATTCCCCTAATTATTTTTGTTGCCCTTCTCTGGACTTTCTCCAGTTCCAGCACATCCTTCCTGAGGACCGGTGCCCAGAACTGGACAGCATACTCCAGATGTGGCCGGACCAGAGTCTTGTAGAGAGGGAGAATAATCTCTTTATTTCTGGAGCGAATCCCCTTTTTTATACAACCCAGTATTCTGCTGGCTTTGCTCGCAGCGGCTTGGCATTGCATGCCACTGCCAAGCCTGTTGTCTACCAGTACCCCCAGGTCCTTTTCCATCCTAGACTCACCCAGAGGTTCCCCCCCTAGTGAGTAGCTTGCTTTCTGGTTTCAGGCACCCAGGTGCATTACTTTACATTTTTCAACATTAAACCTCATCTGCCATGTAGTTGCCCCCCCCCCCATAATTTTGTTCAGGTCCGCTTGTAAGGTTTCCAAATCCTGTATAGAAGATATTGGCATGCTTAGTTTAGTATCATCCGCAAATACTGAGATTTTACTCGATATCCCCTCCTCTAGATAATTTATGAATAAATTAAACAGGATTGATTCCAGGACAGAACCCTGGGGGACCCCACTTTCCACACCCGCCCTATCTGAGTACTCCCCATTAATCACCACCCTTTGCAACCTCCCCTGGAGCCAGTTCTCTATCCAGGTACTCACCTTATGGTCCATACCTACCTTCCTTAGTTTGAACAGTAAGCGTTTGTGGGGAACGGTGTCAAAGGCCTTTGCAAAGTCCAGGTACACCACATCCACAGGCTTTCCTTTATCTAGGTGGCAGCTCACTTCATCATAGAAGGTTAATAGATTGGTTTGGCAAGAACGATTTTTCATGAATCCATGCTGATTACTACTAATAATACCGTTTTCATTACTAAAGTCTTGTATGTGGTCCCTTAACATCCCCTCCAAAATCTTGCAGACTACTGATGTTAGGCTGACCGGCCTATAGTTACCGGGATATATCTCGGTCCCTTTTTAAATATTGGCACCACGTTGGCTTTTTTCCAATCAGCTGGCACCATACCCGTCTGTAAACTATCCTTAAAGATCAAGAATAATGGTCTGGCAATCACCTGGTTGAGCTCTTTAAGAACCCTCGGGTGCAAGCCATCCGGTCCCGGTGATTTATTTAGTGTTGCTGCAGGCACTGTGGAGCAATTCATCCTAAAATTCAAAACAGAAGGAAATCATCCAAGTCTGGTCTCAGCAGTCAGCTCTCTCACCTTTTCCTGTGCTCCTGCTCTGTTTTTTCAGATTTGAAAGCTGGCAAACTAGCCACTTACTATTGGGAGGTGGAGCTGAACTGCTACTGAAAGTAAAAGTGCTTCTTCTGTAAATTTTGAGGATGAAGTTCTTTGGTGCCTGCAGCAAAAAAAAGCTCAGCAAGGGCTTGTTTTTAAACCTAGCTAGGAATATGTTAATATTTTGAATATTTATACATTGGCCACTTTAAAGTATCTATTACAGAGCATGCATTTGAAAACATGTGTTGACAGAGAAACACTTTCAAGCTGAACTCCAGCCAAAAACTATTTTTGTCATGTGCTCTGTAAAAATAAATCCACACTAATGAAGTGCGTCCCATGTGTCTAGGATGCAGCATTATGTACATCTCTGGCTTTTACTCACCCCTGTAGATTATAATCAACACCAAACATCCAGTGTCACAGTTTTGGCTAGAGTTTTCAGGTCACAGCAGGTTGCTTGCATCCCAGCTCCGCCATTCAGAAAGTGTCTTGGATTCTTATCAAATAATGGAAGGCTTTCTGTGATTGAAGGATGGGCAATCTCCCCTCTTCTAGTCACAGAACGTCTGAATGACTGTACTTTACAAAGGTGCGTGAAATTCAGAGTTGTACATAATGTGCACCCTAGACACATGGAACACACTTCATAGAGATTACCGTATTTATTTTTTGCAGAGGTCTGTAGGGCTTGTTATTAAAATGTATTTGCTGCCTGTTAGTCTGTGATTCACCAGAACACCCAGATCCTTTGCCATCATTGACTCCAAGTCTATGGTCTACCAGAACACTGAGATCCTTCCCCATAACTGACTAATAGTCTATGATCTACCAATATACCCTAATCCTTCTCCATCAATGACTTCATGTTTATGATCTAACAGAACACCCAGATCCTTACCTATCATTGACTCTGAGTCTATGATTTACCAGAACATCTAGATTCTTCTGCCTCATTTACTCAAAGTCTTCAAGACATGATTGACCAGAAAACTCAGAACTTACCACATCATTGACTCCAAATCTATGGCCTATCAGAACACCCAGATTCTTCTCCAACTTTGAATCATAGTCTACGATCTACTAGAACACTCAGATCCTGCTCCATCATTGACTCCAAGCCTATGACCTACCAGAACACCCAGGTCTTTCTCCTTCATTGACTCCAAGTCTATTGTCTACCAGAACATCCAGAACTTTTCCCATCATTGACTCCAAGTATATAATCTGCCAGAACACCGAGGGCCTGCTCCATCGTTGACTCCAAGTTTATGACTTACCAGAACACCCGGATCTTTCTCCTTCATTGACTCCAAGCCTATAGTCTACCAGAACACCCAGAACTTTCCACATAATTAACTCCAAGTATATGATCTAACAGAACACCCAGATCCTTCCCCATCGTTGATTCATAGTCTAAGATCTACTAGAAAAATCCAAATCCTGCTCCATCGTTTACTCCAAGTCTATGATATACCAGAACACCAAGATCTTTCCACATCATTGACTCTAAGTCTAAATTCTACTAGAACACCCACATCCTTCTCCTTCATTGACTCCAAGTCTGTGATCTACCAGAATAACCAGAACTTTCCACATCATTGGCTCAAAGTCTTCAATCTACCAGCACACCCAGACCTTTCCCCATCATTTACTCCAAGTCTATGATCTACCAGAACACCCAGATCCTTCTCCATCATTGGCTCTAAGTCTATGGTTTTCCAGAACACCAAGATCCTTCTCCATCATTGACTCCAAGTCTATGATCTACAAAAACACCCAGATCTTTACACATCAATGACTCCAAGTTATGATCTGCCAGAATACCTAGATCTTTCTCCATCATTGATGAACTAAAAAAAACCCAGATTCTTATTTATCATAGTCTACGATCTATTAGAACACTTAGATCCTGCTCCATAATTTACTCCAAGTCTACGAAGGACCAAAACACCCAGATCTTTCTCCTTCAACGACTCCTGGTCTATGGTCTTCAATCTACCAGAACACCCAGACCTTTCCCCATCATTGACTCCAAGTATATGATCTACCAGAATACCCAGATCCTTCTCCATCATTGGCTCTAAGTCTATGGTTTTCCAGAACATCAAGATCCTTCTCCATCATTGACTCCAAGGCTATGATCTACCAAAACACCCAGATCCTTCCACATCAATGACTCCAAGTCTAAGGTTTTCCAGAACACCCGAATCCTTCTCCATCATTGACTCCAAGTCTATGATCTACAAAAACACCCAGATCTTTACACATCATTGACTCCACGGTTATAATCTACCAAAATATCCATATCTTTCTCCATCATTGATTTCAAGTTTATGAACTACCAGAACACCTAGATCATTCTCCATCATTGATTCATAGTATACAATCTACTAGAACACTTGGATCCTTCTCCATCATTGACTCCAAGTCTATGAACTACCAGAAAACTCAGATCCTCTCCTACCCATCACTGACTTCTCCAGCTGGACTCTCTCTAGTTGTATTATACATGAAGCTTTTTAGCCACTATGCACAGAACTGTACATTCATAAACATATGCCAGAGCTTTGATGTAAGACATGTTGTAGAGCCTTTATTCTGTCACAATGCTTTGTCGAAAGGTATTACCTTCCCCTGATAGTGCTTGGTTTTGCTGTTTAAGTGGCATATGATGAACAGTGCACTAAGGGTATTTTAGTCGAAATCTTACTTTTAAAAACGCTGTCTGGGCGCGGCCATCTTAGACGTGGGCATCTGAAGCCGCAGTGTAATCTGCTGTGTCCTTCCTGATTCTAAGGAGTGTTCTGGGAGTTCTTCCTGATTCCAGCCTCCTGGGAGTGATGGCAAACAGCTCCCAGGATGCAATGCAAAGGCGGAAATGATGGCCATCTTAGACGTGGGCATCTGAAGCCGCAGTGTAATCTGCTGTGTCCTTCCTGATTCTAGGGAGTGTTCTGGGAGTTCTTCCTGATTCCAGCCTCCTGGGAGTGATGGCAAACAGCTCCCAGGATGCAATGCAAAGGCGGAAATGATGTCGGTGGCCATGGCCACAGAGGGGGGAGAAGGAGGAAGTACAATCAAAAATGCCCTGAAAATAAGGTAAGGGACCCCCGAAAAAAATTGAAAATGCCCAATTGTTGATCAGCATAGCGAGCACTCCAGGAATCACTAAAGTTGCAAACTAGGCCAGAACTCCACTTTAAGTAGCTTAGTATAGGGGCACAACCTTATTGATTAAACTCTTCCAGAAGGCCAGATTAGGGGCTGTGTCTGATTTCCACTTGAGCACTATCGCCTTCCTGGCATAAAATAATAAGAGAGTACGCATCGCCCTACTAACGGCCAGAGAGTCAACTAACCCCAGGAGGCAAACACCAACTTTTACAGGGACCTGTATAGTAGTTAGCGTAGATATAAACTAGGTCACTTACCGCCAGTAGCTACTAATCTAAGGGCACTCCCAAAAGATATGGGCAAATGGGTGTATATGATGTAGTCGTTGTGGTGTAAAATAAATTCTGTGCACTATTTTAAATTGGATCAGCCAGTCTTTAGTATCATTTAGTGCTTGAAATGGGCTGTCCCAGAGATATTCCCAGTCTTCATACTAATTTGCTGTGTTTAAAAAAAAAAAAAAAACTATCCAATTACAGTACATGTAACAAGTTCAACAAAACTCAGCATGAAACAATGTTGGCAAAATGTTCCTGGGCACAAATATACAGTATCTCACAAAAGTGAGTACACCCCTCACATATTTCTAAATATTTTATTATTTTATCTTTTCATGTGACAACACTGAAGAAATGACACTTTGCTACAATGTAAAGTAGTGAGTGTGCAGCTTGTATAACAGTGTAAATTTGCTGTCCCCTCAAAATAACTCAACAGACAGCCATTAATGTCTAAACCAATGGCAACAGTGTGAGTACACCCCTAAGTGTAAAATGTCCAAATTTGGCCCAAAGTGTCAATATTTTGTGTGGCCACCATTGTTTTCCAGCACTGCCTTAATCCTCTTGGGCATGGAGTTCACTAGAGTGTCGCAGGTTGCCACTGGAGTCCTCTTCCACTCCTCCATGACGACATCACAGAGCTGGTGGATGTTAGAGAGCTTGCGCTCCTCCACCTTCCATTTCAGGATGCCCCACAGATGCTCAATAGGGTTTAGGTCTGAAGACATGCTTGGCCTGTTCATCACCTTTACCCTCAGCTTCTTTAGCAAGGCAGTGGTTGTCTTGGAGGTGTGTTTGGGGTCATTATCATGTTGGAATACTGCCCTGTGGCCCAGTCTCCGAAGGGAGGGGATCATGCTCTGCTTCAGTATGTCACAGTACATGTTGGCATTCATGGTTCCCTCAATGAACTGTAGCTCCCCAGTGCTGGCAGCACTCATGCAGTCCCAAACCATGACACTCACACCATCATGCTTGACCTAAGGCCTTAGTCTGATTGTCTTCAGCAAACTGTTTGCAGGCTATCTTGTGTATCATTTTTAGAAGAGGCTTCCTTCTGGGACGACAGCCATGCAGACCAATTTGATGCAGTGTGCAGCGTATGGTCTGAGCACTGACAGGCTGATCCCCCACCCCTTCAACCCCTGCAGCACTCATACGTCTATTTCCCAAAGACAACCTCTGGATATGATGCTGAGCACGTGTACTTAACTCCTTTGGTCGACTATGTTCTGAGTGGCCTGTTCTGAGTGGAACCTGTCCTGTTAAACCGCTGCATAGTCTTTGGCCACTGTGCTGCAGCTCATTTTCAGGGTTGGCAATCTTCTTATAGCCTAGGCCATCTTTATGTAGAGCAACAATTATTTTTTTCAGATCCTCAGAGAGTTCTTTGCCATGAGGTGCCATGTTGAACTTCCAGTAACCAGTAAGAGAGTGAGAGCGATAACATCATATTTACCACACCTGCTCCCCATTCACACCTGAGACCTTGTAACACTAACGAGTCACATGACACTGGGGTGAAAAACGGCTAATTGTGCCCAATTTAGACATTTTCACTTAGGGTGTACTCACTTTTGTTGCCAGCAGTTTAGACATT
Organism: Pelophylax lessonae; assembly: GCF_965119305.1. Classification (NCBI taxonomy): domain Eukaryota; kingdom Metazoa; phylum Chordata; class Amphibia; order Anura; family Ranidae; genus Pelophylax; species Pelophylax lessonae. The sequence goes on along the minus strand of NC_138777.1, from coordinate 203,917,708 downwards.
AATGGCTGTGTGTTGAGTTATTTTGAGGGGACAGCAAATTTACACTGTTATACAAGCTGTACACTCACTACTTTACATTGTAATTTCTTCAGTGTTGTCACATGAAAAGATAGAATAAAATATTTACAAAAATGTGAGGGGTGTACTCACTTTTGTGGGATACTGCAGATCCTAGGAGCTATAGTCAGTTTGTCTCACTTGAAGGGACACTGTCCCACGATCTCTCTTGCTTTGAGAAACTGTGGCTTGAACAGAGGATCTCTGTTATTTATATATAGATTTCCCATGGAGGGCCAAAGCCAAATTCCTCTCTTTTGTCCCTTCTGGGAGAGAGGTCTCGGCCACTCACATTCAACAAAGAGAAAATGTTTTTCTTTTTTGGCTCTTTGGTTTCTATTTATAATGGACTTCAGCAACTTCCCTCTAGCTGGAAATTCATCCTATCTTACCTAAAATATTCTTCAAAAATAACTACCCCAGTAGCTAGAGAGGGCTCCTTATTGCCCAAACTTAGGAAAATAATGGATCTTCCTTTCCCCCAATTAAAGGAATGTATAAAAGAACATTCCCAATCTTTTCTATTTATCTGCAGCCCAATAAAGTGAACCTGTCAGCTGTTCAAGGAACACCGTATGTCCAAATGTATGTGAACCCATCTCCCACTTATGGGGTTAAGGTGTCTTCAGTAAAGAGTCATGGTAATATTACATCATACAAAGACATTGTAGACAATTGTGATCTAATTGTGACCAACTATGTGGTAACAGTTTGGGTAAGACTCTTTTCTGTTCCATCATGACTGTGCCCAAATGTACAAAGCCAACTCCATAAAGACATGGTTCACCAGTTTGGTGTGGAAGAGCTTGCATGTTTTTGCACAGAGCCCTGACCTCAACCCTACTGAACTCCTTTGGCATGAATTGGAAAACCATTGGTGAGCCAGGTCTTCTCCTCCAACATCGATACTTGAACTCACAAATGGGCCCAAATTCCCACAGACACCTTCAAAAATCTGATGGAAAGTCTTCATAGAGGAGTGGAGGATGTTGTAGACACAAAGGGGGCAATTCCATAATAATGCCTATGGTTTTGGAATGGAATGTACAGCAAACTCATGTAGGTGTGATGGATGGAGGATATCGAGTGTCCTGCACAGATCCCTGACCTCAACCCTACTGAACTCCTGTGGGATGAATTGAAACACCAATGGTGAGCTGGGTCTTCTCGTCCAACCTCAGTACCTGACCTCACAAATGGGCCTAAATACCCAAGACACCTTCCAAAATCTTGTGGAAAGTCTTCCTAGAAGAGTGGTGGATGTCATAGACACAAAAGGGGGCAATTCCATAATAATGGCCATGATTTTGGAATGGGATGTCCAGCAAGTTCATGTGATGGATGGAGGATTTGGAGTGTCCTGCACAGATCCCTGAGCTCAGCCCTACTGATAACCATTTAAGGATGAATTGGAAGACCAATGGTGAGCTGGGTCTTCTTGCTCAACATCTATACCTGACTTCACATATTGACACAAATTCCCACAGGCACCTTCCAAAATGTTGTGGAAAGTCTTCGCAAAACAGTAAAGGCTGCTATGACCACAAAAAGTTTGACCAGTTTGGTGTGAAAGAATTCGAGTGTCCTGCACAGCAGTGTTAATTTTGGCAGCAAATTTCATTTTAGTTTTAGTCTTAGTCTTAGGACTAAAATGGCATTTTAGTTTTAGTCCCATTTTAGTCTTCTGCAAGTGTTTTAGTTTTAGTCGTATTTAGTCGACTAAAACTCCAGTACATTTTAGTCGACTAAAACGTCCTACATTTTAGTCGACTACAACTCATTTTAGTCATCTATAATCGAATGGGTGTAGTTCAATTGTAATTTGTAATGCATTATTTAAGCATTTCTCTACAATTTCCAAGCTCATTATATACTACTGCTTGTCCTGGAGTGAAAAATCTAATATTATTTATGGTAATAAGCTTTGAGCATGCACCAGTGTTAATTTTGGCAGCAAATTTCGATTTAGTTTTAGTTATAGTCTTATGACTAAAATGCCATTTTAGTTTTAGTGGTATTTTAGTCTTAAGACTAAAATGCCATTTTCGTTTTAGTTGTATTTTAGTCATCTGAATTGTTTTAGTTTTAGTCATATTTTAGTCGACTAAAATTGTGTTAATTTAGTTGACGAAAAAGTTTTAGTCGGTTTTAGTTGACGAAATTAACACTGCTGCACAGAGCCCTGACTGCAACCTTTCCAAACATAAATTTGAACACCAATATATTTGAAACTCTTTTCCAAACACCAAATATAAGGTAAAATATTACAAGTGCTGGTCCCTACACGTTATGGCTGATTGGCCTTCATCAGGGTTCGGGAGTAGGACATTGTCCAATATTTATTATACATATTATTGGATGTCAGCGGACATATCTCCGCTGACATCCAATGCCCCATAGAGATGCATGGGGCATCCATTCAGATCCACCTGAAAAACTGACAGGCGGATCTGAACGGTCCGCTAGTGTGAAAGGGGCCTTATTCTAAAAATAAAATGCCTTGATGAAGGAATGGAAGTTCCTAGGCGGGATGTATTTGCAGTGGCGTAGCATGGGGGGTGCAGGGGGGGCCAACCGCACCGGGCGCAACATTTGGGGGGGGCGCATCCGCAGTGTCACTCTGTCTGTCTGACTCTGACATACACAGTTCACACACTGTCTGCGGCTGCCTCCATCTTTAGGCTGGGAGATGTCCAGCGCGGCTGCCCTATGGATGAAAATGGCAGGTCGGGACGGGGCTGGACTGTGCCTCACCTGTCCATTGGTGTAGGGTGGGATGGCGGTGCCTCTCCTCACTGCTCAGTCAGTTTAGCAGCGAGTGAGTAAGCAGCCTGGCGCTGTCACAGAGTGGGTTTTTTTTAATCGCCTGATTAGAGCCAGAGGCTCTAATAGGCTTCAAAAAAGGGTGGACCTGGGGCGCAGAGCAGTGCGCCCCAAGCCCACCCATTGTGTGACAACAGCGAATGAAGATTTGCTATTGTCACACGGATCCTCCTCCTTGCCAATCAGGAAGCGGGTCTGAGACCCGCTTCCTGATTGGCCGAAAGGCGAACACATGCCATTGGCCGAGGAGGAGGCGGGAGGACTCAAGAAGATGTGGGGAACCGAGGAGAAGCCGCCGCTGCAGGTATGTCTCTCTGCAATGAAAAGGGGCACGCTGGTCTCTCTGCATTGAAGGGGGGCACGCTGGTCTGTCTGCATTGAAAGGGGGCACGCTGGTCTGTCTGCATTGAAAGGGGGCACGCTGGTCATTCTGCATTGAATGGGGGCACGCTGATCATTCTGCATTGAATGGTGGCACGCTGGTCATTCTGCATTGAAAGGGGGCACGCTGGTCTCTCTGCATTGAAAGGGGGCACGCTGGTCATTCAAACTTGTATTTAGATGCATTTTACTTTAATTACATCAGTATTTTCATAACAAACAATACATGTGCTTCGGGGGTAAGGGTTTATTTAACTAATCTAGTGGAAGAGACTCGAGTGCTAAAATCCCACGGGTTAGGGGGCGCAAATTACTTGCCTTGCCCCGGGTGCTGACAACCCACGCTACTCCACTGTGTATTTGCATGCAAACTGCCCTAGGTAACGCCTACATGTGATGCTGATCCTCATAATTGAGGCCTGAAATCCAATAAAAGGGGAATGAAAGGGGGGGGGCAGAGTAAGTCAGGCTGGGGAGGAAAGTGTTATGGCACTTTTCCACTGCAAGTACCGGCTCGGCTCTACTCGGCCCTGCTTGGCCCGGTTTGCTTTTCCACTGCTGGTACCGCATGGTACTGTGTTGGAACGGTTCGGTACGGTACGGTATGGTTTGCTTTTCCACTAAAGTAGTACTAAAGTTAAGTGGGTGGGATAACAATTGGGTGGGTGGGATTCTCTGACCAATCAGTGGCTAGTAGTGACTGCATGCAAAGGATTGTGGGATATGGTACCGGGTATGGTACCTCTTGGAACCACAATCGAGGTGGTACTGTTTTTGAGAGCCGTACTGTTTGGTTCCATGCAGTGGAAAAGCGCCACCGTTCCTACACCGTACCATGCGGTACCAGCAGTGGAAAAGCACAAAAGCGAGCCGAACCGTTCAGTTCCATGCAGTGGAAAAGCGCCATTAGATGATGTTGGACGTCCTCCAGCCAAGAAATGAGGTGGGGTCTATATGACAGCTGCAGCTTCTAATGCACATCGTGAGAAGCTCACAGTGTGCGATGAAATCAGAGTAAGCAACTTCAGTACAGGAGAGGAGTCGGTACAATTGTGCAAGACTGAAGTGAAGGCTGCAGATGGCTTTACTATGTTTAGACTGATATTTTATAATTTGATTTTCATTTACTTTAACATAATTAGAGGTATTTAAACTCACACATGTCTCTCATACATCTTACCCATACATAGACACACAGATATCCCATTATGTTCACCAATAAAATTTGTAGCCAAAATATTTGTAAATGTTGGGACTTTCCTGTAAACATTCGGAGAGGCCGGAGGGAAGAAATCAGGCAGCATCCATCTTCTCCTAATGATATCTGCTGATTATTTACTTATAACTATTTGAGTAAATTAATAAAACTTGCTGAACGGTGAGACAGAAATATAACATTTTAGGTTTTATAACCCTTCTCCAGAAACCTTCAAGGCTGTAAAAAAAATAACATTTGAATTTATCGACTTCTTAATGCCTAATTCATGAATGCATCAGATCGATATATTAATAACCTCCCCCCCCCCCCCCCCCAGCCACCTTCCGCACCTTTCCCATTTATCACAAATACAGAAAATCCAAATAAAGTGTCCAATTGGATGCCCTTAACCCAAACAGGAAGACAAAATGTAAGTGTTGCGGTCGGTTTCTTTATAGTAAAAATTCTATAGAAAATCGTTAAAATCGAAAAAATAAACAAAAAAAAACCCCTTTCCCTGCTGTGTTTAAAAGAGAACCTTCCATCCCTTCCTTTGTTGTTCAATCCATCCCCAAATTCCTTTAAAGACAATTCATACTGAATAGAGAGAACATCATGAATGTTTCTTGTCCGGTATACCGGGGCGGGGACCCAACGATGAAACCTTCCTCCCTTGTGGCCACAAATGGATTCTGCTCCAGCACTGGCTGCACATTATTGCTTTGGAATAATTGTTTGGAAATCAATGCTTATTAAGGGTCCCGATTTATGGGTTGGGACGCCAAACGGAAGTGGACCTCTAAGTCAGACAGTCATGGACAATTGATGGGGATTGGATGTTTCTGCAGAAACTCATTTGTTACCAACCAGTTGTTGTCAATAAACCGGAGTCCACCCAAAAGGGGTAGTTCCACTTTAAGGCCCCCCCCCCTTTCCCAAATGGCACTTTTTTTTTTGGACACATCACGGGTCCCAGAAGACTGCACTGTTCTCACATGAAGCCACAAGCTGTCACAGCCGAGTGCCCACAGTTGCGATGCCAGCACCAGGCACAGAAGATGAAGGGATGGCTTGGGTGAGCATAGTGGCGTAGCGTGGGGGGCCACTGGGGAGGTGGCCCCGGAAGCAATATTTAGAAGGGCACAGAAAAGTCCAGACTCCTAAGTGTGCCACTGTATGCGCCCGCCTCCGCCGTTCTTCATGATCTGTGCAGGAGCTGCCTGCGCCTCCCTGGTTGTCCAGGCTCAGCGATGGGCACCCTCTGTGATTGGCTGAACTTGGTCATGTGCAGATGCAAAGGTGGAAAGGGCTGGCTTGGGCGGGTGATTTCCGTCGGCGCTGTCGCTTGTTCCCACCTCGCTGTCTGGGCCTCACTGCTGGCTGGCCTTCAGGCACTTTTTTTTTTTGGACGTGTCATAGGTGGCAGAAGACAGTGCGGGATCATTCACAATGCGCAGTACGGCTCTCACATGCGCAGTGCACACCCGGCTGTGAAGCCACAAGCTGTAACAGTCTGGTGCCCACAGTTGAGATGCTGGCGCCAGGGACAGAAGATGAAAGGAAGGGACGGCTTGGGTGAGCATAGTGGCGTTAGTGGGGGGGGCTTCCGGGGAAGTGGCCCTGGGAGCAATATCTAGAAGGGCGCAGAAAAGTCCAGACTCCCAAGTGTCCAATGTGTGCACCCAACTCCCTTCCTCTCCATGCCTTAGCCTCCCTGGTTGTCCGGGCTCAGCATTGGGCACCCCCTGGAATTGACTGAACTTGGTCATGTGCGGGTGAGACCAGGGCCGCTGATAGGAGGGAACCACCAGTCCTCGTTGCTTCCCCTGCCCCCTCCCTGTTCTGCCTGTTTCTGATCCCCTGTCAGTCTGACACCACCACCCCCCCTTCCCCCGTCCTGTAAAAAAATGACAAATTGTAAAGAAGTAATTTTTCAACATTGTAATAAATAATTTTAAAAAATTTTAAAAAATGTAAAAAACTATTAAAAAAGGGCTAACTCACACAGGTCCACTGTTATGTTTGTCTCCGCTAATAATGATTTTAGTGTATTTCATGTGAAAATATTGCTTTGTTATATCCTGCTAGGTAGGCTGTATGGGGTCCCCTGATTTTTAACAGCAGCCCTGGGTGCGACGGCGAAAAGAGCTGGCTTTGGCGGGTGATCACGGTTGGCACGGTCACTTGATCCCACCTCGCTGTCCGGGTCTCACCGATGGCTTGTCCTCAGGCTTCGGATCTCCTTTGCCACACTCAGCATGGGACACAAGAAGAGCCCAGGTGAGTGGTGGCGGTGCACTGCCGTGCCGGGGCCAGGCTGGCTGGAGACAAGCAGGTTCAGCAGGGACTGGAACAAAGAATCCTAGGGGGGAGAAACATGTCTTCCCAAACTCTTATTTCAGTCGCTGGTCCTCCTCCTATTCCTACAGTTCTGCAGACTGCTTGTTTACTAGATTCCTGAGTGTGGCTCACATGGACTCAGGAATCTAGTAAACAACAAGCAGTCAGCAGAACTGTATCATCAGCTTTCCATGGTATGATGTCAGGGCTGTTGACAAAGGACAGACACAATGCATTCATGCCCAATCCTTCGTTTCCTTTTGAAAAAGGAAAAGGAGGAGGACCAGCGACCAGCCACTAAAGTAAGAGTAGAGTGGGCTTTAATGGTCCATTAGAACATACCTGTCTGCTAGGGTACCCTGGGAGGTAGATGCTCCTAGACATGGATAGCTGGATATATGGTCACGGAAATCGCATACGTACCCACTACCCAGACATTCCTGCTATAGATGAACTTTGAACTTCTAGATGCTATTAGGAAGAAAACCATTTTTTCTTCATCAAGAAGATGGATTGAAGGATGTCGAGATGGATGGATGTTCTCTGATACATTTCTCATCACCAAAAAAATGGGGGGAAGATAACTGCGCTAACTAATCAATACAAGCAGCAACTTAAATTGCGACAAACAACTTAACAAAATGTGGAAAAGGTAAGTTGCGCTAATGAATGAAAATGACAGATATAAACATAAATTATGAATGTATGTTGTGCTGCCACGCAGCTTTAACTGTCTAGCAGTTGTTATTACATGTTATGTTATGCTATGTTATTGGTATCTTCCTTGCACCCCTGCTGTTTCTGGCTAGATGGTTTCTCCCATCTCCATTTTCCTGCTGTATCTACCATTTTGTTTAGTTGTTATGAGGAGACTGCAGAGTGTGGAAGCTGTGTAACTTCATTGTAAATTTACTGTTCTGTCTCAGCATCGATTGTACCTGTGACCCTCTTGTAGACCTCCAGTCTGTAAGTGTGTGCAGCAGGTTGAATGATGGCTTCAACAGATAGTTTACTCAATGAATAAAGACTCCAGAGGTGTTCTCCAATGCTTCTTTATGCTTCAAGTTAGCAAAGACATAAACATAGAGGCTTTTCCATAGGTAAATTTACAATGAAGTTACACAGCTTCCACACTCTGCAGTCTCCTCATAACAACTAAACAAAATGGCAGTTACAGCAGGAAAATGGAGGATGGGAGAAACCATCTAGCCAGAAACAGCAGGGGTGCAAGGAAGATACCAATAACATAGCATAACATAACATGTAATAACAACTGCTAGACAGTTAAAGCTGCGTGGCAGCACACTCCCCGCCTGGTATCGTGAGATACCACTACACAATTATTTTCCATAAACATACAATTAACATTGCATACAGTAGAATGCTATGTAGCCCTCTTCTCTAAGCTAACTATGCTAGAGATCTAAGTGACTCCTTCACATAACACTGAATCAGAATTTTTGGAAGCAGGCATAATTAGGACTGTCTCAGTGACTGGTCTCAGGAAGGTTTTTGGGCTCCCGTCCTTTACAATCCTGACTTCCACACTTCGGACCTTTCCATCATCACTAGCAATGGCCTTTGTAATAACTCCAACTGGCCACTGGATCTGATTGGTTTGCTTTTCTTTTAGAAGAACCAGGTCCCCTTCCTTTAAGTTAGGCTTCTGGGTTTGCCACTTTTTACGTCCTTGAAGAAGTGTGAGGTATTCCCTCCTCCATCTGTCCCAGAAACAATCTGCAAGGTATTGAGCGTATCTCCATTGACGTTTATATATGTCCTTTTCATCAAAGATGCTCTTTGGCGCTAGGATCTGTCCAATTTTCCGGCTCAATAATGCAGCTGGAGTTAAAACAGTTGGACATTCTGGGTCTGTGGATACAGCTGTCAGCGGTCTTGAGTTGATTATTGCTGCGACCTCAGCAAGGAATGTAGTAAGTACTTCATGGGTAAGACGTGAAGAACTCACATCAAGCAACATAGAATCCAGTATGCGCCTTGCCATCCCAATCATACGTTCCCATGCTCCGCCCATGTGTGAAGCGTGTGGTGGGTTGAATTTCCACTGGTCTGCAGTGGCGGAGAAGGTGGCCCTTGGAGGTGGCTCCGTCTGAGAAGCTCGCTCCCGCAGGGGCTTGCCAATGCTCTGGGACGCTCTCTCGCTATAATTGAACTGGTTGGTCAGTTTTCTCTCCTTCTTGTTCCTGGATGGTATTTCCTCACCGTCTGTCCATTCTTCACTAGCCTGAGCGTCAGACTTCCCATCTGTATCTTTGTCTCCCGGCTCTGTGGAGTCGTTGGTCTGAGTCTCTTCAATGACTCCCAACTTCGCAATCTGTCGCCGCGATTCATCAGAGTCTTCGCGTGACATGTTTCCATCCAGGGAGAAGTGTATGGCCAGCTGGTCCACGATGCTAATGGTTTTGTAGGCCCGTTCCTTAAAACTGTACCTCACAGTGTTCTGGGGGGCATGAGGGTTGTTTGCAGTCAGGATACAAGTGAATTCCTCCTTAAGTTCAGCCTCGCTGAGTTCCAGCTGGTTCGGACGCTTAACCAGAGTCTTGGCCTGCATCCATTTATCAGCTCCACCCCCCATATCTGTGGAGTCATCTTCATCCTCCAAATTTCTTCTTGAGCAGATGTTGGAACTCAATGCTACAACTTCAGGCCGGATTTCCGGATCAGTATCTGGATCCTTCAGGTGGAAATCGATGTCTTCTTCTGAGTTTGTAGAAGACTGGTCCATTAAAAACTTGGGTCTGTTGGAATTGTCCTTGAAGAACTCTTCATCCAAAACCTTGATGAACTCCTTGTCTTCGACTGAAGGGGCAATCTTGTTGTCATCACGAGTAGTTTGGTACACTGAATCACCAAAGTCCTTTTGAGAAGTGAGCTTGCAGTTAATGCTTTGGAGTGCTTGATATGGAACTTCGTTTTTGAAATCAAGTCTTTCCTTCACATAGTAGTGCAATGGACATTTCATCAATCGATAGGTAACATTAGTTTTGTAGGAAGCTACATCCAAGAGCTTGTGAGATTGGTCTAAACAGACTTCTCCTATTATCACCCATCCAAGATCAAGTTTCTGGGCCTGAGGAGCATCATCTGGACCGTTACATAATTCTCTTATTTTATGAACTCTAGGAATGTCTCTCCCTAGTAGAATCAAAATCTTAACATCCTTGTTAAGTGGTGGAATGTAGTTAGCAATGTGGCTCAAATGAGGGTGATGACGTGCAACCTCTGGTGTGGGGATTTCTTCTCTGTTGTTCGGTAGCTGATCACATTCGATTAGAGTTGGAAGAGGAAACTCTGTGTCCTCATATTCTGATGCAACTATGAAGCCATGGGCTCTTCTTCCAGAAGTATTGACCTTTCCTGCACATGTCTGCAAGGTATAAGACCAGGTCTCTCCTTGAATGTTGAATAGGTCAAAGAATTCTGTACTGGCCAATGAGCGATTGCTCTGATCATCGAGTATGGCATACATTTTTATGGATTTTTGTGGACATCCTTCAGGAAAAACTCTTACAAGACATATCTTGCTACAAGACTTGCTATGAAGCCCTTCTCCACATATCGCTGTAAACCTTGTGGTTACGGGGTTGGCATATTGCTCGGTTCTCTCCCCGCCATCATCTGATGTAGTCTTGGGGTTGCTGCCGGGTGAAGGTTTCCTTTTGAACAGGTCTGAATGAAGAGCGTCCACATGTTTGGCACTGTTGCAGAGAGAACATCTGATGATGATCTTACAGTCTCTAGCTAAATGATCGGAGGATGCACAACACTTAAAACAGATATTATGCTCTTTGAGAAATGACTTGCGTTCTTCAATAGGCTTGTCCTTAAATGCACGACATTTGGAGAGAGAGTGTGGCGCATTATGAATAGGACACTGTTGATTAAGATTGCTAGCTTTAATGTCTGTAGCTAAGACGTTGGATGCTATTGCAGTCTTCCTCACGGCAATAGGATGCCTTAAATCCTTGAATTTACTGTTGGTGGCAATACCCCTTGAAGTACTAAAAGGAATGGTGGTTGTATCTGGATAGAAGAAGCTTGGGTCATTCTTGGATCTTGCAACCTTCCGCACGAACTCTGAAAAATAAGAAAAGGGAGGGAAGGAAACACGATGCTCATACTTATACTTTGATCCTACACTAGTCCACTTTCCCTGAAGATGACTAGGCAACTTTGCTACAATAGGATTTACGCCCTGAGCAGTGTCTAAATAGCTAAGACCTGGTAAACTAGGATCTAACTTAGCAATTTCAAGTTCATGAAGGAGGTCACCTAACTCTCTAAGCTTATGATTGTCCTTAACAGAGATTTTAGGAAAGTCGTTTAGTCTCTGGAATAAGGCAGATTCAATGACTTCGGGGCTCCCATAGTCTTGTTCTAGACGTTCCCAGGCAGCATCAAGGCCTGCTTTAAAGTTATAAATGTAGACAGATTTAAGTCTCTTTACTTGTTCTGAAGATTGACGCCCCAACCACTTTATTAGTAAGTCAAGTTCTGCTTGAGGTTCAATGTCCAAGTTCTTGGTTACCGCCTTAAATGTGGATCTCCAACTCCTGTAGTTTTCTGGGCGGTCATCAAATCCAGACAGTCCAGTTGTAATCAACTCTCGTCGAATCATATATTTGCTGAACTCTGAAATGTCAGTGCTTTCAGTTTTTATAGCCACAGGGTCTACTGATGGTGCGCCGTCTTGGACCATGGTTGGTATCTGATGTTGGCTGGTAGGTAGAGAGAAAGGTGTTGCAGATGGGTTTAATTTAGGTAAGGGTCTGTCGACTGAAGGTCTCTGAGCATTTGAAGTCAAAGAGAGCTGTATCAAAGGGGGTATAGAGTTCATTCTGTAGTCTTCTGCTGTGCCCTTGTAATCTCTATGCACATAGGGTTGTGGTGGCACATGAGCTGCGTAGGTTGATTCACTTGATTTTGTGACGTGCGGTAGTTGTGGAGGGTCTCTGTTAGTAGGTGCGTCTAGTTGCCCAGCTTGCTTTGGCAACACATTGCCTTCTGATCCACTTGCTGGATGATTATGAGAAGAATCTCCAACTGTAGGTGGGACTGTATTGTCGTGGTTCTGAGTTAGGACAAACTGTAGGGTCCTTTCAACAGGGTCTTGACAAGCAGCTAAGCTGGTACAAGCTGCTCCTTCTTCTTCCAATAGGGCTTGTTCCAAGACAGATAACTCTGCTAAAGCTACTTCCTTTTCTCTATTCTTCTGAAGAATTTCTAGCTGAGCCTCTGTTTCTGCTTGTATTCTTGCTTCCTTGCATTTAGCTTCTGCCTTGAAGGCTGCTTCTTTTTCAGAGCAGGCGGCTTGAACCTGGGCTACTGCAACCTTTTGGCGAGCTTTGAGTATTTGGTCGCTCAGTATTGACCTTATAGAGCAGGACCGCAATGACTTAGAAGAAGATTTATGATATGAGCGGGCAGACCTAGAAGATTTTCCTGAGTGTCTGGAAGAAGCAGAGTTACAGGATATAGTCTCATGTATCTGTGCCAATCTCCCTTCTATCTGTGCCTTTGCTTCAAGATATGTACTATGCCTCTGCTGGTCAGTAGAAGTAAAGTCCTTTAATTCCAATGCAGCTTCCTCTATGTTGGAATGTGACAATAGGGAATAGTACTTCTCAGAAAGTCTTTTATAATTCTCAAATGCCTTCTTAACCCTTGAGAGAGCAGTGTTCAATTGCTCAGAATTGTTGCTAGTTTCATTAGTGGCTGTTATACAACTTAAAGTCTTTTCCCATAATGCAGTCAAGTTACTAGATGTTTCTTCCTTACTTGCTTCATAAACCTCCCATGCCTTCAAGGATGGATGAGGGGCTCTGACAGGACGAGCAGAATGAAGTAAGGAGTCTGCTTTATCTTGACTAAATGCAGGTAACTCTGTGAGATCTCTGTCAGACATAATAAGTACTGTATTTCTGGTGTCTTGTTAGAAATCTGCCAGAGCTCAGCTCTGTAAGTAGTGACTTCTGTTATTAAGCAGGCTGGGCTGAGGTATGTTTTGTTACAATAGTGGCTAGGACTGGAACTAGTTCAAACTGGATCACCTCAGAAGGCTGTAACAGTAATGAAGCCGTAATAGGTGGCTGGTTTCATATGCAGAGTAATGCTTCTGGTGACTCACAGACAAGTGTGGTACTTACTGTTCTGAAGCTGCAGGCTGCAGAGATACCTGTGATGGATTCTTCATGGAAATGTATTCTCTGAAGCTGTGTATTCCTTTAAATTTACTTCAAGTACTTCTTGGAAATTTACTGCTGAAGCTGCAGAGATAACTGTGTGATGGATAATTGTAAATTTACTGTTCTGTCTCAGCATCGATTGTACTTGTGACCCTCTTGTAGACCTCCAGTCTGTAAGTGTATGCAGCAGGTTGAATGATGGCTTCAACAGATAGTTTACTCAATGAATAAAGACTCCAGAGGTGTTCTCCAATGCTTCTTTATGCTTCAAGTTAGCAAAGACATAAACATAGAGGCTTTTCCATAGGTAAATTTACAATGAAGTTACACAGCTTCCACACTCTGCAGTCTCCTCATAACAACTAAACAAAATGGTAGATACAGCAGGAAAATGGAGATGGGAGAAACCATCTAGCCAGAAACAGCAGGGGTGCAAGGAAGATACCAATAACATAGCATAACATAACATGTAATAACAACTGCTAGACAGTTAAAGCTGCGTGGCAGCACATATGTCAAATCATAAATGAATGTCCACATAAACTGTACAAAAACTAGGAGTGTCCAAATGTCAGGAGTTAATCTAGAAATCCGGAATCATCGAATGGCAATTAAACCACCAGATATATAGTCTCCTTACCAGATAAAGGAAGGAAAATCGCTCTAAAAGCACCAGATGGAATGGGTCCAGCAGTCTCTTGTTCAACGGACTTATATGGTTCCTCAGGGTAGTGTGTCAAATACATGTGAAGAAAAAATATACTTCCATAGCATAATACTGTTTGATTGTATTATAAACCCAAACTGTGAGCCACCACCAAGCAAACAATGGGTAAAGGTGAGGAGACAGATCACCACACCAGTATCAATCCTGCTGACCAGATGGTAAATAATAGACAGCAAAAGGACAGCCAATTAGCCACCAGAAAAGTGAGAAGACCACCACCGATAACACTGCCGCTTACCAGATGTTGATAATGTGCAAGCCAAACAGTCACGAAGGAATTACATACAGAGTGTAGCTTCAGATAAACAGCCAAACCGAAATGAGGTATAGCCCCCACCACCGAAAATACTGCCGCTTACCAGACTCAAATGGTTGTCAAGCCAAACAGTCTCCAATAGTCTTCAAAGTTGTCCCAATATCAAACCAATTGATCCGAGTTCAAACAGACCAAAAAAGGGGGACAGAAAGCGCTCGATAGTGTAAAACCAACAAATTTAATGAATTAAAAAAGAGCAAACGTAAAATTTAGAGAGCGTGGATAGGTTACGCTCTCTGTGTCACATGTATTTGACACACTACCCTGAGGAACCATATAAGTCCGTTGAACAAGAGACTGCTGGACCCATTCCATCTGGTGCTTTTAGAGCGATTTTCCTTCCTTTATCTGGTAAGGAGACTATATATATCTGGTGGTTTAATTGCCATTCGATGATTCCGGATTTCTGGATTAACTCCTGACATTTGGACACTCCTAGTTTTTGGACAGTTTAGGTGGACATTCATTTATGATTTGACATACATTCATAATTTATGTTTATATCTGTCATTTTCATTCATTAGCGCAATTTCTCATCACCAACCTGATCCTCCCATGACTTCCCCAGCAGTTCATTATAAGATTGGTAAGGCAGGTTGTTCAGTAGAAGGCGGTCTGAAGCCTATCAAAATATTCTCAGTAAGCAGCATTTCCATTACTCACTGACCCCCATTACTCACTGACCCCCATCACTCGCTGACTCCCACTACCCGCTGACTCCCATCACCCACTGACTCCCATCACTCGCAGACTCCAATTATCCACTGACTCCCATCACCCGCTGACTCCCATCATCATCTGACTCTCATCACCAGCTGACTCGCATTACCCGCTGACTCCCATCAACAGCTGACTTCCCCAGCAGTTCATTATAACATTGGTAAGGCAGGTTGTTCAGCAGAAGGCGGTCTGGAACCTATTGAGATATTATAAGTAAGCAGCATTTCCATTACTCACTGACCCCCATCACCTGCTGACTTCCATCACTCGCTGACTCCCATTACTCGCTGACTCCCATCACCTGGTGACTCCAATCACCTGGTGACTCCAATCACCAGCTGACTCCCGTCATCAGCTGACTCCAATCACCAGCTGACTCCCATTACCCGCTGACTCCCATCAACAGCTGACTCCCATTACCTGCCAACTCCCATTACTTGCTGACTCCCATCATCCACTGACTACCATTGCCCGCTGATTCCCATCATCCATTGACCCCCATTACCTGATGACTTCCATTGCTCACTGACTCCCATCACACGCTGACTCCTATTACCCTCTGATTCCCATTACCCTCTGACTCCCATTACCCTCTGACTCCCATTACCCTCAGACTCCCATTACCCTCTGACTCCCATTACCCTCTGACTCCCATTACCCTCAGACTCCCATTACCCTCTGACTCTCATTACCCTCTGACTCCCATTGCCCTCTGACTCCTATTGCCCTCTGACTCCCAATACCCTCTGACTTCCATTACCCTCTGACTCCCATTACACGCTGACTCCCAATACCCGCTGACTCCCATTACTCAGTGACTTGGTCAGTGTCTGCAGTCAGCTCTCCACAGGCCATGTTTGAAGAGGGGGACCACTGGCATGCATAAAGGGAGGTGTCACCTCCTGGCACATACTGTTAATGTAAGCCCGGTCAGGAGAAAGAGGTGGTTAATGATGAAGCGCTTGGCACAGGCTGAAGGCAAAGACCAGTAGAGTGATGGGCCGGGGTAGAACAAGGAATAATTTACACAACAATTGATCACATAACCTCTGCCACCTAGGAATTCTTTAATAGCTTGGTTTCTTGGTAACTTGGTTTCTGAACAAGTCATGGTCATCTGAAACAACTGTACTTAGCCCTTTAAAACAGGTAGAAATGTCAACCCCTTGGCGCTGGCTCCTCCCAGCCCTTAAAGGGGTTTCAGATGCCGGGTGGCAGGACAGGGTTTATGATCACGTGACCACCATGATTCACATGATCGGAAAGCTTGCCATTAGCCACCAGTAACTGTGTCGGGAGCACATAGGCCGCTCACTCTCAGCACAGCTGTGTTTACATTCTAGTATACAAAAATCATCTCAACGTTAAGGCTCACCCACCGAGAGGCCGCATATTTGTATACTCTTCGAGCCAAGGAGCTGCATCCCCTGTGCATGAGTTACAGTTTGAAGATCTATCACCAAGCTCAATGGAGGGCCCAATTGGCCAGAGCTGCTGACTGACCCTTCCTGTTCCTGCCACACAAATAACTTTGCTGTTCTACTTAGAGATAGGCAACTTTGTATAGGGGGTTTAGGAGGATCTTAGCTTTTTCTACCTCAAGCAGTAATAAATGGCAGTGGCAGAGCCTGGAGTGGAAAGCATGAGCTGGAAGTGGGGCCATTACCTTCCCCATGACCTCATTACATTCCAAAATATCCTGTATTGGTGTTCTCTGCCAATCTTCCACCTCGCAGGTTTTGGAGTCAAATAAGCTCACCCTTTGCCACTCCAGTGCCTCATTACTAACCCTGTATCACTTCTAGTGCTGCAACTGTTGACCTAAAAATTAGTTGCCTCAGCCTGCATCCATCACCATGTGACCTTTACTGTCCAGTACTCCATTCCCTGCCACCACCTTATGTGTGATGTGTGCAAGGCCCAGGTGACTTCAACTCAGTGGCGGTTTTAGGCATGGGCGAACAGGGAAGCCGCCCGGGGCGGCATTTTTTCATGACACGTGGGGGGTGGCACTCGGCACACGAACCTGGAGGGAAAAAAATCATCTAATCTGTGCTAGCCTGTGCCGCTAAACGGTTTTCTATACCTGCGCAGCTGTGCCGCCCCTGCTGCTGAAGGAGCCGCTGCCGCACAGAAGCTGAGCTGAGCGAGAGCTAGCGGAGAGGGGAGGGAGGGAAATCCTCGACGCTCCTGCTGCTGGGCCACCGAGGAACTTTGAATAATTTCACTGTGGCAGCCGAGCCGAGGCGCAGAGCATTGCTCCCCCCGAGCCCGCCCATTGTGTGACAATAGCGAATGAAAATTCGCTATTGTCACACTGATCCTCCTCCTGGCCAATCAGGGAGCGGGTCCTCCCGCTTCCTGATTGGCCGAAAGGCAAACCCCACGCCATTGGCCGAGGAGGAGGCGCCGCGGGAGGACTGAGGAGATGCGGGGAATCTGGGGAATGAACTGAAGAGAAGTGAGGTAAGTGCACGGACGGGTCTCGCGGGGGAAACGCTGGCGCTCTGCATTGAAAGGTGGCACGCGTGACGCTGGCATCTCTACATTGAAAGGGGGCAATGCTGTGGCACTCTGCATTTATTGGGGGCAATGCTGTGGCACTCTGCATTTATTGGGGGCATTGCTGTGGCACTCTGCACTTATTGGGGGAAATGCTGTGGCACTGTGCATTTATTGGGGGCAATGCTGTGGCACTCTGCATTTATTGGGGGCATTGCTGTGGCACTCTGCATTTATTGGGGGCATTGCTGTGGCACTCTGCATTTATTGGGGGCATTGCTGTGCACTTTGCATTTATTGGGGGCAATGCTGTGGCACTCTGCATTTATTGGGGGCAATGCTGTGGCACTCTGCACTTATTGGGGGCAATGCTGTGGCACTCTGCATTTATTGGGGGCAATGCTGTGGCACTCTGCATTTATTGTTATGTTGTCATGTTATTTTTTTTTTTTTTGGGGGGCGCCGGGAGGGAGTCTTGCCCGGGGAGCAATTTAATGTGAAACCGCCACTGCTTCAACTTGGTAAGTCTTTCACTTCTCCTGCCACCATCTTCCTGCACCTCCCATCGTCCCTCAGGGCTGACATTTTAGGTAGGTACTATGCGCACTGCACTCAATAAAGTGTTTAAAAATAAATCTGAGAATACTAGTATTACTTTGATTACATAAGTACTATCTTAAAATGCAATACATGTGCTTAGGTAAGGGGTTTCATACTGTACTAGTGAAAAAGACTCAGGGAGTGGAGCATAAATGACTTGCCTTGCCCCAGGCACTGACAACCCACGCTACGCCACTGGGTGAGCACATTGAGCACATCGTGAGTGTCTGTTTAATAAAAGTAAGCAGCTACAGTTTTTGTAGCTGCTGACTTTTAATAAATACAAAAAATGCTGGAGCTCCCCTTTAAAGACAAGAGGTTGTCTGTTTTTTCACATTGAATCCTCCATCAGACCCAGGTTTTGTAGAATTTGGGTTCCTGTAGTGGTGAGGTCACAGTGCCAGAACAAGGTCCTTTAGGCCCATTCAACTCTCCCCCCCCCCCACCTTTCCTTCCCAATGGAACTACTTTAGCAGTATAGGTTGCAGGTTCTGTCCTCTTTTTGATGTGCCCAAGGCAGCCGTCTATGGTGCCTACCCCTCAGTCTGGTACTTCTTACTCTAATATTTCAAACCTTCCTTGAAGGTTGGCCATGTTGGGGATCTCCAATGTTTTGGAATGAGGGTTTTGGTGGAATTTAGGAGGGATATAATAATGAGGTTCTTTAAATTTTGTGCTGAACTTGTGTCTCATGGAAGGGATAATACCAAGGGTTACAAAGAACTACCTTTTAGGTCTTTTTTTGTTTGCATTGGGAGTTCCCAGGGCTGGTGTTAGAAATCATGGGGCCCCATACAGCCTTCTTGAAAGGGCCCCCCCCCAACCCTGCCTCCACCCCCTGAGGTGCAGCGAAACAGCCTACCCCCCAAAAATGAAAATAAAAAGTCTCTCCTCTGCTCCTACATTCTGGGCCCCTCTGTTGATGTGATGGGGCACGAGGAAATGTAATTTAACCCCTGGTAAGCAAGTAGGAGCTGGGTTGTGGTCTAGCAAAAATCAATTTATTGATTTAGACATTAACAATAAAGCTGCTCTGCCCCCCCCCCCCCCCCCCCGTTTAGCTGATGAGGCCTGGGCCCAGTACAACAGGACCAGTTGTACTGCCTTATCAGCAGCCCTAAGAGTTACCATTACTTTCTGTCCCAGAGACACAACAGGAAGTGTGAGGATTTTTCCTCTCAGTTGTTTCCGAAACAGGTGTCCCCATTAAAGGATTTCAAGCCAAGCTTTTAGATTTCCCATCACTTTCAGTCCCTGAAACAATGGTCACCGGGACCGATAAAGAGGAAAACCCCTCCAATGGAGACACAAAAGCAGTAAAAATTAGACAGGGGCTCTAACACCTTTCAAACTCAATTCAAAAGTGGAAAAAATGTTGGGTTTAGATACACTTTAACACTACTTTGTATACATATTTTTTTCAGCTCTCCAATGACTATTGGTCTGACATGAGTGATGGCAATCAATTTATTATTTAACCAGTTCCGGACCGCCCACCACAGGTTTACTGCGGCAGGCAGCCCCTCCTGCGCAAACCTACGTAGGACTCTCTCCTGCCCCCACTAGGCAGCGGGGATGCCGATGCACTGGGCTGGCGGCATCGATTGCCGCCTACCACCTGCAATCGCTCCCCGCTGAGAGAGAAGAACGGTCAACTATTGTAAACTCAGCCGACCGTTCTTCTCTCTGAAATTATCACAGAGCTCCTGTGATCCTTCTATATAGGTTTACAGGTCTCTGTGATCATTTCACAAGCCCCTCCACCCACAGTTAGTAAACACTCCCCTAGGCTTACATTTAACCCTTTGATTACCCACTAGGTTAACCCCTTCCCTGTCAATGTCATTATTAAAGTAACAGTGCATATTTTTAGCACTGATTAGTGTAGTAATGTCACTGGTCCCCCCAAAAGTGTCAAAAAGGTCAGTTAGGGGTCCGATTTGTCCCCTGCAATGTCGCAGTCCCGCTAAAAACCGCAGATCGACACCATTACAAGTAAAAATAAATAAAAATGACATACATATTTCCCCTAGTTTGTAGACGCGATAACTTTTGCGCAAATTAATCAAAATACGCTTATTGCGATTTTTCTTTACCATAAATATGTAGCAGAATACATATTGGCCTAAAAGCATGAAAAAATTTGATTTTGAATTTTTTTTTTGGGAATGTTATATAGCAGAATGTGAAAAATATATATATTTTTTTTTTTTTTTCAGAATTGTGGCTCATTTTTTTTAAAGCGCAAAAAATAAAAATCACACAGGTGATCAAATACCACCAAAAGAAAGCTCTATTTGTGGGAAAAATAGGACATCAATTTTATTTTGGTACAGCGTCGCACGACCACGCAATTTTCCATTAAACGAACGCAGTACCGAATCGCAAAAAATGGCCTGGTCATTAAGGGGGCAAATCCTTCAGGTCCAGAACTGGTTAACACGTCTCAAGATGCCACCGGTGCTATCATGCTTGTAAGTGTTGATGGAGTGTTCTTGTAGAGGTCCCAATGTTCTCTCCAAAAGGCTTCCCAGGGGCCTGCAAGGAGCTGATTGACCCCACCAAACTGGAAGTGCTTGTTAACCACTTTAGCCCCGGAGGATTTTGCTGCTTAATGACCAGGCCCTATTTTGCGTTACTTTAACGGACAATTGTGCTATGTTGTGCCCAAATAAATTTTTTCCCACAAACAGAGCTTTCTTTTGGTGGTATTTGATCACCTGTGCGATTTTTTTTTTTTGCGCTATAAACAAAAAAAGAGCGACAATTTTGAAAAAAAAAAAAAAACAATATTTTTCACATTCTGCTATACTGTATAACATTCCCAAAAATAAAAATTTAAATTGTTTTTAACATTTTAGGCCAATTTGTTTTCTGCTACATATTTTTGGTAAAAAAAATCGCAATAAGTGTATTTTGATTGGTTTGCACAAAAGTTATTGCGTCTACTAATTACGGGAAAGATTTAGGTCATTTTTATTGTGTTTTTTTTTTTTCACTAGTAATGGTAGCGATCTGCAATTTTTTGCAAGACTGTGACATTTCAGCGGACAGATCGGACCCCTAACTGACATTTTTGACATTTTGGGGTTACCAGTGACATTACTACAGTAATCAGTGCTAAAAATATGCACTGTTACTGTAATAATGCCATTGGCAGGGAAGGGGTTAATACTATTAATGATCATGACAAGGGGTTAAATGTAAGCCTAGGGGAGTGATTCTAACTGTGGAGGTTCGTGGCTTGTGAGATCATCACAGAGACATGTGATCCTATATAACAGGATCACATAGCCTCTGTGATCACTTCAGGGAGAAGGACAGACAGCTGTGTTTACATCAGCCGTCCGTCCTTCTCTGTCAGCGGGGGGAGATCGTGAGTGGCCGGCGGGCCATCGGAGCGGCCTGTCACAGGCACTGGCTCCCCAGCTGACGAGCGGGGGTGGGAGCGCCCCGCCGCCGGCGCACGCTCGCCCCCTAGTACTACGTCAGTTTGCCCAGGAGCGGCCGCCTGCCGCAGTAAATCTGCGGTGGGCGGTCGTCAAGTGGTTAAAGAGGAGCTCTGCCCCCCTCCCAAAAAAATTTAAAAGTCAACAGCTACAAATAATGTATTTTGACTAATAGGGCACTTACCTGTCCAGGCATACAGCAGTGTCCTCACCAGGGCCGATTCTTGAGTCTGCTCTCATGTGCTGGCGTGGCCATCTTGGCTAAGGGAACCTGGCAGTGAAGCCTTGTAGCTCCACAGCTGGTTTTCTACTGTGCATGCACAAATCGCACTGCGCTTTGTGAATGGGCCAGCTGCAGGGGGGAAGGAGGGGGGCCGAACTTCCAGGGAACTGAGCCAAAAGTGGTCAAAACCAGGTACCCGCTCCCTTCTCCCCCTGAAAAGGTGCCAAATGTGGCAGCAGATGGGGGGAGGTAGCAGAAAAACTGAGCTTCCCCATTTGGGTGGAGCTCTGCTTTAAGTGCTATATGTGTTCATTAAGCATTGGTATTTAATAAATCAACAGGAAATTGTGCAAGGGACATTTATTAATTCTGTCACAGATACACCAAAAAAACTGTCACGCAATCTTTAACGGACACGCAGCCTCACTGGCGTCTGAATTTGTCACTACTTTGCTTTATAAATGGCCCCTATTGTTTGTGATGTAAAGTGGATGCCCACTATGTACTCCAATATGTGACTCATTCTCCTTATTAAAAAAGATGGAAATGTTTGGGGAATGCTCCTAGAGCCAACACGCTCATGCACTGTCCACCCATCAGAGGATCACACGGCTCTCATGATTGGCTACCCAAACCAGCTGCTGACAGGTATTGTGCTGCAAAATTTGCTCATTATCCATTTGCCTACCAGGGAAATTATTCACATACATGGAAAAATCTTCATTATTTTGCTTGAAAATTACTTAGAACCCCCTAAACAATATATATTTTCGGAAATATATATATATATATATATAATATTTTCTGAAAGACTCTTGAAAATGATGACTGCTGCAATTTTTTATGTCGCACAAAATTTGTTCAGCTGTTATATTTTTCAGAAAAAAATACACAAGTATAAAAGATGATGTCGCATCAAGTAAGTAGATACCAAACAGTTCAAGATTTAAAATTGCTCCTGTGAAATGGTGACAAGAAAAGGAACCTAAAACTGTACATAGATGACGCTTTAAAAGCCTTTACAAGTTATCATTTTAGAGTTAATCATGAATGATGGCCCTAGAATTATTGCTCTCATGCGCGGCGATACTTTATATATGTGGTGCAATCACCATTTACATATGCCTGCCTGACCTATGTGTACATTTGCATTTGTGTGTGAGCATGGGGGGATGGGAGTGCTTTTCATTTTTTAATAATACTTTATTTTAACTATTGTTTACACTCTTTTTTTTTCATTTAATTTTATTGCTATGACAAGGCAAGAACAAGCCCCCTTGTGATATCTTTGGGCAGTGACAGTACTCTTTATGGAGACATCAGGTTTTTATTAGACACCTGAAGACATCAGTGTCTCCCCTGTCCTCCAAAGCAGCTGATCAAACACAGATTGTGCTTAGTTAGCTGCTTCCCTGGCTGTAACGGCTAGGGAGTGACAGCTCTGAAACTGGAAGTGATGAAATCCTCCTTACTTCCAGGTTCATTATTAACAGAAGAGATGGGGGAACTGATGTTACTCCGTTTCCTCTGTGGGCAGCCAACCTGACTGCTGCTAGCATGTAGATGCGTTCCTCAAACACTGAGCAACCCGCACGCAAGCCCTTTAAGACAGCTACTCCATTAGCAACTTTATATAAAGACCTTGTTAACATAGAAGGGTGGGCAGCTATATGGCAGATAAAGTTCAATGTATGAAAATTGAAAGTAATGCGCTTGGGAATATAAAATATGAATGCAAGATACATGCTAGGGGAAGAGCCTCTAGGGCAGTGATGGCGAACCTCGGCACCCCAGATGTTTGAGAACTACATTTCCCATGATGCTTAACTACATTGCAGAGTGCATGAGCATCATGGGAAATGTAGTTCCAAAACATCTGGGGTGCCAAGGTTCGCCATCACTGCTCTAGGGGAATTGAGAAAGGAAGAGGATCTGGGGGTCCTAATAGATGACAGACCGAGCAACAGCGTGCAATGTCAAGCTGCAGCAAGCAAGACCAGAAGACTAATAGCATGCATTAAAATGGAAATTTACTCAAGAGATAAAACTATAATTCTACCACTTTACAAAACTCAGTTTCAGCCACATCTTAAGTTTGCTGTCCAGTTCTGGTCACCAATCCTTAGGAAGGATGTGCTTGAACTGGAGAAAGTCCAGAGAAGGGCAACAAAGCTAATAAGGGGGCTGGAGGAACTCAATTACAAAGGCTGGAGAGCCTCATTTATAGGGGATGGAGGACCTCAGTTATTGGGCTGGAGGATCTCAATTATGGGGAATGGAGGATCTAAGTTATTGGGCAGTGGTTCTCAACTCCGGTCCTCAGGAACCACTAACAGACCAGATTTGCAAGATAACTCAAATACATCACAGGTGATATAATTTGCTGCTCAGTGATTGCAGCATTCAGGTCTGCTTCTCCCCAAGGTAATACTTAAAATCTGGTCTGTTGGGGGGTCCTGAGGACTGGAGTTGAGAACCACTGGGCTAGAGGATCTCATTCATGGGGGATGGAAGACCAACATTATGTGGAATGCAGGACCTCAGTTATAAGGAAAGACTGCAAACATTAAACTTATTCCTCCTGCAGAAAAAGGTGTTAGGAGGGGATGTGATAGCAATATACAAAGCTTTAAATGGGGACTCTAGGATTGGGAGGAATCTTTTTATTCTTAGGTCTCTAAAGAAGACACATGCCCACACAATGAAGTTGGATAAGCTTTCAACATAAGGCTCCCATCTCACATACATGGACCGTTTTAGAAAGAAGCCCATTGACCTACCAGGATGTCTATGAAGTGTTGGAGAAAACCAGAGCAGCCAGAAAAAAGCCACACAAGCACAAGGAGATCATGGAAATTTCATGCAGTTAGCGTCCTGTCTGGGATTCACCACTGTCCCACTCATGTGGGTCTACATTGTTAAGATGAGATACAACATGGAGTTGAAATACTAACCTGCAACAAGATGAAGTCACCAGAAACTATGTGAACCGTTGTTTACCTCTTGCTGTGTTCTGATTTCTTTCTCCCATTTTTAGCCTTGTCTAGACAATCTAGGAATAGGAGGTTATCTGTAAGACTAGGCTCGGGATAGTAGCTATTGTTACTGATGTGTGGGATGATGGTTGCAAGCAGATGGATAGGAAAGGACATACAGTAATGTCTTGTGTTTTTGGCTAAGAATCTTTCTTTAATATTATGGGGTTCTTTCCATAGGCGTGCACACAGGGTGTGCCAGGTGTGCCTGGGCACACCCTAATCACCCTATGTGGCACATATTTGCCATGTTTAGACCCCTAATATTTCACCAAATACAAAAAAGTCTCCTTTTCTGACAAAAAAAAAAAAGTAAAAAAATTAATTTAAAAAAAATAAAAATTGTAAAAAATATCCTACTGACACCAATCCTTGCCCTTGTGATACCATCCACTGCTCTACTGACACTGCGAGTATATAAACATATGCACACACATGAATACAGTATATGTTTGAGTTTTGGGGTGCACACCCTAATGCAAATGGCTGTGCACACCTATGGTTCTTTCATGTTATTTTTAATTGCCACTTTGGCTGGTATATAAAAATCAATTAGTGTCATGTATCCGCAGTTGTCTCAGTTTATCATTTATGTGACACAATGTTATCTCAGATAATCAGAATTTCCCCTTTTCCCCTGGATTTTTGACCTAGATAGAGAATAGTGAGAATTAAGGTAAATTGTGTGTTTCTATCCTTTACTTTGTCACTCTACCTTTGATGCTCAGTAATCCTGTGTACACCGCTATTTACCAATAAATCATACAAAGACTGAAGATATACCTGTGCGGATGTCCTTCATTTCGAGGCTGTTTGTAACAACATTTACAGTGGACCCCATGCTGCCTCCAATTACTCCTTCTAGAGTAGAGTAATACCCAAAGTTGTATAAAGTACTCGAAACCCATACTTGAATAAAAGTACAAGTGCTCGATCAAAAAGTGACTTGAGTAGAAGTGGAAGTGCTCGATCAAAAAGTAACTTGAGTAGAAGTACTAAAGTATTCAACATTTTATGTACTTAAGTATTGCAAGTAGTTTTTTAAAAAATTTTGCTACTCAAGTACTGAAAGTAAAAGTACAAGTACTGTGTTATGTAGTTATTAAAGAAAGAAGTCAAAAGTTTGAACATCATATTGTTTTTTATTATTTCAAATGCAGCTTTTATTTATACATACAGTAGCATTAATTTTTGTATGGGCTGATAATACACATGTTTTGAACTTCATGAAACCTGCCAACTACTGTTCTGGCAGTGGTAATTTTTATAATAGTAACGAGTAACTATGCAGCACAAAAAAAAAAAATATCGGAGTAGAAGTATTGAAATCATCGAAAAAATGTAGTGAAGTAAAAGTGGAAGTAGGAGAAAAAAATTCTACTCTAGGAAAGTACAGATACCGCCTTTCGGTACTTTAGTACAGTAGTGAAGTAGTTCTACTTAGTTACTATACATCTCTGGTAATACCAGGCCACAATGTGTGGAATTTTTCAGATGGGCAGCTTCATTCAGTGGTGCCCAGATGTCTAAATACTGCGCTGCGTGAAGGCCTTAGGGCAAACATACTGCTGACCTGAGATTGTCATATCTGGATGTTCATCTGCTGTCCATGTCAGGTGCTCAGTGACAGCTCCAGGACCTCCAGCCTGTTATCGCCATTTAGTCTGCTAGAAGAATCTCAAGTGTACTACAAGCCTGAACAACACCCGACTCCCATGGGAGGATAGATACATTCTCTGGGGTGGGGGTTACTAAGCTCAGCACTCCTTCAGCCACAGCACAGCACAGCATTAACGGGAGTTTGCCACAATGACCTGTGCAAGAAGCCTCAGACGAAAGCTGACCCTTTTAGCCTGCTGGGCTGTGTGCTAGATTCCGAACAGAGAAGCTGAAAAAGTTATCATGCGGGTGTCTTACTACCCGACAGGTTCTCTTTAGGAAAGGTTCGACACCAGATAATGCTTTCTATCTTAAATCTGACTGTCCCCTCCATGGAGCAGATAATTGATCAAGGTTATCGGGGCCCTTTTTGGTGGAAACCAGCACCTCTTTGGAGACATAGAAATATTGGGCTCCTTGGAAAATGATTTGCACATGGAAATGTGACTTCTATGTGAATCGTAAGGCTACACTTGGGAATCCTTTGAGAATAGAAAGTGTAATGTCACCGTTCATCATCACTATATCTGGGAGAGACAGGTGCTTGAAACCCCCCTGAGAATGCATTTTTTTAATTATTTCTATTAAAAGTTGTATTTTTGACAAAATGTTTATTTTTTTATTTTATTTTTTTTTACAGGTGGCGGGGCTGTTGGACATTTAAGGGGACCGTCATTTTCATGGAAAGTGCGCTTTATCCTTGTGTAAGGGCTTTGCGAATGGAGCATATAGGAGGTCTGCGTCATTCTGAGCTTCTCAGAAATCAAAGAGCAGCATTGTAACGGCCCAAACCACAAACATGATGGCCGGGAACATGTCCTGACTTCACCCTGCTGGGGCTTAATCTTTATGTTTATTCTCAACCCCTTGAAATGTCAGTTCTGTCTGTGATACACCCAGCAACCAATCACATGGCTGTCTCTGGTCACTGACTTGTAAACTAAACTTTGTCCATAGACATGTTATCCCAAAGATAATGTATGTTTTTTATATTCTCTTTTTTTATTTCTTATGGTCAGTGCAAAAAAAAAAAATACGATAGGGAAAATAATTATTTCATCCCCTGCAGATTTTGTAAGTTGGCCCACTTACAAAGAAATGAATGGTCTATAAGTTTTTATCATAGGTGTATTTTAAATGATAGAGACTGAATATCAAGCAAAAATCTAGAAAAAAACACGATACAAATGTTAAAAACTGAGTTGCAGTTCAGTGAGTAAAAACTGAAAATTTCCTATCAAATACTTACAGTAATTTTCCTTTCCTAATGGACTCCATGGCAGCATACGTATGGGTTAACCCCACCTCCAGTGGCGGCCTGTGCATAGGGGGCGCCAGGGCGCCGCCCCCCCCCCCCTAAAAAAAAGGAAAAAAAAAATTACAAAAAGAACAATAAAGTTTTTAAAAAAAAAAACGTGTTCGCCGGCCTATGTGGTGGCTATGGGGGGGTGGGGTTTACGACCCAGAAGAGGCGCCGATTGGCTGCCTTCTGGGGGCCTAACCTGGGCGCAGGTCATTGCGCTAGGACACCCCCACTTTTGTGAAATGCTGGCTGTGATTGGTCCAGTCTCCAGCCTGGACCAATCATCATCCAGGACATCCGATTGCTGACCCCGCCGACGTCGCAATGGGGCCGGTGCGTGCGTCAGTCACGCACCGTCACCGCCCGATCTCCTTCCCGCCGCCCGGACCGATCGGAAGACCAGAAGACTGAAGAGGACGAAACGAGCAGCGCCGTGGATGGTTCCCGGAATCCTGCCGCCGTCAGAAGAAGAGGACTCGAGGAGAGGAGCAGCGCCGTGGACGTCTCGCAGGCAGCCCAGGAGGAGATCAGGTAAGTGATTGAAGCCGACCTGTGCCCTCACCTGTACCATGCCTATACCATCACCTGTACCATGCCGCCTATACCATCACCTGTACCATGCCGCCTATACCATCACCTGTACCATGCCGCCTATACCATCACCTGTGCCATGCCGCCTATACCATCACCTGTGCCATGCCTATACCATCACCTGTGCCATGCCTATACCATCACCTGTGCCATGCCTGAACCATGCCTATACCATCACCTGTGCCATGCCTTTACCATCACCTGTGCCATGACTGTACCATCACCTGTGCCATGCCTGTACCATCACCTGTGCCATGCCTATACCATCACCTGTGCCATGCCTATACTATCACCTGTGCCATGCCTGTGCCATGCCTGTACCATCACTTGTGCCATGCCTATACCATCACCTGTGCCATGCCTGTACCATGACCTCAAAGTCACGCAATTTTTTACCGCGTTTTTTGCCGCAAAGCAATACCTATTACATTTTTCTCTTTGCGCCCCCCCCCCCCCAAAAATTTTGAGCACCAGCCGTCACTGCCCACCTCCTCTCCAATCCTATAGGACCCCATTCCCATAAGTTTTTGCTCAGAGCCACAGGCGAGTTCTGTAACTAGCCTGCTCATGACACAGGGAGGGAACTCCTGCTGCCATGCAGTCCATCAGGAAAGGAATATTACTGTATTTGATAGGAAATTTTCAGTTTTTACACACCATGGTTGGGCAATACTGAACCAAAGGCTTTAAACAGACAGGACCTTCAAACTAAAGTTAATAGAGACTAGAGAATCAGGCTCTACAATAATAAGCCATAAACGTATTGAATTTAGGTATATATCATAGGTAAAAAGGCGCTGGTAATCTTAATATATCACGTGTTATAAAAATTAATAGGTGATTTAAAGTGTAATATATGTGATTAAAAATTGCTACAAATATATATATGATCTACTATTGGTGCAATTAGCAAAGAAAAGTGCATACCAGTGCAATTTCAATTC
Source organism: Pelophylax lessonae (assembly GCF_965119305.1). Taxonomy (NCBI): domain Eukaryota; kingdom Metazoa; phylum Chordata; class Amphibia; order Anura; family Ranidae; genus Pelophylax; species Pelophylax lessonae. The sequence continues at coordinate 203,888,634 of NC_138777.1, read as the reverse complement.
AGAAGTGTTTGTGCTTCTCAAAGTAAATTAATCCACAAAGGTGTGGATCAGTGAACCAATAAATAGATATATAAAGAATTCCATACAAAAATCACATAAGAATATATAAAAATATAAATATATAAATGTGCTCCAAGTAGTGTTTAAAAGTCCAGGCAATAGCATGCAATCAAAATTGTGCTTGGTGGATTCTTATTAATCCCTTCACAGTGCTCCAGGTGCTGGGATGTGACAACCGTCAATTAAGAAGTGCTTGTGCTTCTCAAAGTAAATTAATCCACAAAGGTGTGGATCAGTGAACCAATAAATAAATATATAAAGAATTCCATACAAAAATCACATAAGAATATATAAAAAAATCACATAAGAATATATAAAAAAGTATAAATATATAAATGTGCTCCAAGTAGTGTTTAAAAGTCCAAGCAATAGCATGCAATCAAAATTGTGCTTGGTGAATTCTTATTAATCCATTCACAGTGCTCCAGGTGCTGGGATGTGACAACCGTGGCCTCTTACCAGCTAGCAGCAGGTCACAAGGACCCCCAACGCCTGTGATCCCTTTATTGGGTGGATCAGACCTCTCCTCGATTGCTTGGATCTCTGGCTCCTATATTACTCGAGTTGGACCATGTAGTCCCCCCATACACATAAAGATATAGAAGAACAAATAGCCTCCAATAGTGAAATACTGTTTTATTCTCCAAAAAACATACACTATAAGGTGACAATTAGCCTCTTACTATTTGTTGTGCCCTCCTGGCACTGGGCAATTCGGCAGTACAAAATCGTTTTTTTGGGTCTCAGGAAGATATTCTCCGGGGATCTGCAGCACCCTGTATCTCCTTTCCCCCTTTCTTTGTATTGCGGCGGTGGATGTGTATCCCAGCCTCTGTTCCGAATGCCTCTGTGTGTTACTTCCGGGTTAGCATTGACCACAATGCATTTCGCTTAACGAGCGTCCTCAGGCAGTCTGACTGTGCTGCAGATCCCCGGAGAATATCTTCCTGAGACCCAAAAAAACGATTTTGTACTGCCGAATTGCCCAGTGCCAGGAGGGCACAACAAATAGTAAGAGGCTAATTGTCACCTTATAGTGTATGTTTTTTGGAGAATAAAACAGTATTTCACTATTGGAGGCTATTTGTTCTTCTATATCTTTATGTGTATGGGGGGACTACATGGTCCAACTCGAGTAATATAGGAGCCAGAGATCCAAGCAATCGAGGAGAGGTCTGATCCACCCAATAAAGGGATCACAGGCGTTGGGGGTCCTTGTGACCTGCTGCTAGCTGGTAAGAGGCCACGGTTGTCACATCCCAGCACCTGGAGCACTGTGAATGGATTAATAAGAATTCACCAAGCACAATTTTGATTGCATGCTATTGCTTGGACTTTTAAACACTACTTGGAGCACATTTATATATTTATACTTTTTTATATATTCTTATGTGATTTTTTTATATATTCTTATGTGATTTTTGTATGGAATTCTTTATATATTTATTTATTGGTTCACTGATCCACACCTTTGTGGATTAATTTACTTTGAGAAGCACAAGCACTTCTTAATTGACGGTTGTCACATCCCAGCACCTGGAGCACTGTGAAGGGATTAATAAGAATCCACCAAGCACAATTTTGATTGCATGCTATTGCCTGGACTTTTAAACACTACTTGGAGCACATTTATATATTTATATTTTTATATATTCTTATGTGATTTTTGTATGGAATTCTTTATATATCTATTTATAGGTTCACTGATCCACACCTTTGTGGATTAATTTACTTTGAGAAGCACAAACACTTCTGAATTGAAATTGCACTGGTATGCACTTTTCTTTGCTAATTGCACCAATAGTAGATCATATATATATTTGTAGCAATTTTTAATCACATATATTACACTTTAAATCACCTATTAATTTTTATAACACGTGATATATTAAGATTACCAGCGCCTTTTTACCTATGATATATACCTATTTATTGTTTTATTACAATTAAAAGGGCAGCAGGTTCAACAATCTTTTATTTAAAGGGCCAGGCGCCTTCTCTTTTCTTTTTATTGGTATTGAATTTAGGACTAGAAGGCCGCCCTACAGATTACATTGGGAACTCAGGATCTTACACCATGCCTGTTAGAGGTGGGATCAGCAAGCCAAGGCTACAGCCATAGCACTCGCTTTGCCATAACTGAGGAAAGCATAACCCGCACCACTATGTGGATAATGTTAATTGAAGCCTCACAATAGAAAACCAATGCCAGCTCGGGCTCCTGAACTACCAAGTTTCTGACTGCTTCTTCTGAAAATGCTCTTGAATACTGCATCCACACTCTCCTTCCACATTTTCATTGCTTTAAACATGGCCGCGAGAGCCAAGGCCAACTTACAGGCTATTCACTGCATCCTCCAAAAGAAGACTGACATACCTTACTAGCCTCATCAAGGCCTCAACAACTAGAGAGGCAGCCTATGGATGCTTCACATCCTTATCCCTGAATGGATACAGCTTGGCCATCGTGCTCAAAAGGGAGGTCTATCTCACGACTTTGCTCCACTCATCCAAAGTTATGTCCCTTAGTTCTGTTAGGAACAGGATTTTAGAACGCTCTCTCTAGAGGTGCTTGAAGAACTTCCATTTGCTTGCCTGGAGACTCTACAGGCTTTACACATTTGCCCTCTTAAAGAGGTTGTAAACTAGTTTAAAAATTTTTATTTTTTTTTACAACCTGCAAGAGAAACACATAATGAGCTAGTATGCATCGCATACTAGCTCATTATGAAATACTTACCTTAGAACGAGCCCCCGCCGTGCTGCTCACTCACCTGTATGACGAGCGACATGTTCAGTCGCCTGTCTTCCGGGATCGCGGCATCCGGCCATCTGATTGGCCGGAGCCGCGGTGACGTCACTCCCGCGCATGCGCGCGGGAGCCGACGGTCACGGCACGGGGCTCTGAAGGAACGGCACGATCAGCCGTTCCTTCAGAGCGCATGCGCCAGTGACGTCACTGGCTGCATTAAAGGTAAATATCTCCTAAACGGTACATGTTTAGGAGATATTTACAGTACCTATAGGTAAGCCTCATCATAGGCTTACCTATAGGTACAACTTCCTGAGGAGGGTTTACTTCCTCTTTAAAAGCCTTGACCAAAGGCGTAACAAGGGCAGAGTGAATCTCATCCCCCTCTGCCTCACTGTCTGAGGTCTTCATAGATTGATAGATTGGTTGGGACATTTCCTTTTCTTCCTGGCCATCCTTAGTGGGAGAACACACTATAACAGCTGTCGGACTTTGCGTGTGGCTTGTACTCCACTCTTTAAGGGATTGCTGCACCACACACCTCACCAGAGATTCCATTTGCTGGTTATCACCATCCCTTTTTCCAACCGTTCAGGCATAGCATGGCTCACACAAAGACTTGCCCTCTGGGACCCGAGCCTCGCATCCCCAGCAGCTGACATGACAGTGTGTGCGGTGCCTAGGGGAGGATTCAGAGCTTCTCCTGTGATGCCTGGAGCTTTACGGTAACCTATGGTGTCTAGTTCTGGAAGAAGAATGTTGATGCTGTGACCTAATGATGTCTCTATCATATATTTTTTTTATTCTTTTAAATGTTAAGTTTCATATACTGCATATTTTAGCATATTATACTGTATATATTGTATACAATTTATACATTGTCCTAGAAGGAGGTATGCACTGTTGTGCGTTTTACACGTTCGAGAATATTATTTTGAATGAGCATAACGAGTTCTTTTTGATCGATTAATTTCTTTTTAACAGCATATACCAATCTTAGTGAATACAGACTACAGTAGGGAATTTATAAGTACCGTATATTTATTCACAAGACATGTATTCACAATAAATAGTTAGACTTGAGGTGACACAAAGAGATAGCCTTGACATAAAATACAAACTTAAAACGATAAATGCAATGTGATTTTAGCTCAATGATGAAAGTAAAAATAAAGCAAGATTACGTTTCCCCAGGTATAGTATAAACCATAGATAAGTATTCTATATAATCAGACCACAATTGTCTGCGAATTGCGCAGCCAACAGTCGCTCCACTGCAGTTGGAGCGAAAATAGGCTATGCAAAACGGGAGACTAAATCGCTAATATTGCGCTAAACTTGATACTAATAAAAACGTATAAAAAAAAAAACAAAAATCAGCTTTTAGAGAAAAATCTACTATGGTTCATACGGCTGGGACTGTAATCTCGTTACCCTTAAATATGAAATATAAAACATAAGGAAGGAAATAAACGATAGTAAATAATAATCAGATAATTAGCAAGGTATATTTACCACATTTAAAATGGCTGCTAGCTTAAAATGGTCGTTACCAGAGTCCTTAAGATGGCTGCCTTCCCAAAATGGTGGCCGGTTAGGGAGGAGTTTCATCTGGCGTCCTTCAAAGTTGCAGATAAAGGATAGAGCAAGATGGAGTATGTATAGATGAGTATATGTATGGATGTGAGTAGCGTGTGTGTTGTAAGTGTAATGAATGTTGGCATAATGTGTCTCCTAATACATCTGGGGTTCCTTTTTATATTGTGCTGAACAAAAGGGCAGTAAAATTACCATAAGCCGAACCCAGTGGGAGGAACATTATACCCATTGGTTGGGATTACTTAACCATTAACTGATGAGGTCATTGGGCGACACCTCTACTAGTCATTCGGTATATTGGATATTAGAATTATATAAGTTCTTCATTTAAGAATATCATAAAAACAACATAAAAATCTATCCATACTCTCATCTAATATACATGTCCATCTAATATCTCCATCATGTATCTAGGTAAGGATTGAACCTGGTAACACCATTTTAATAAGGATATATTATTAATATGATATGTATATTGATTGGAAATGACTGATTTACCCATATACTTTACATTTAGTAGCAGTAAGAATTATATAGATACATATACAGTTATATATATATTGCTACACAACAACTTGTATATGTAAACTTTTCTACACATGGGTTATTTCCAATCAGAATATTATCCATTAAGGGATTATTATGTTAACAACAATACAATCATGATTTGGGACTGGATATAAAATATGAGAGAACTTCTGACCATTAGGCACTACTATATAATAGATATAATGTAATTCTCAATAGAAGATTGTCATAAAATCATAAGTTCCACACCCCCCTTTGGTATATGATGGGACAAGGATGTTGTATAAGCTTATGATTATATAAAATTCATTTGAAGATGCAGTTCTAATCAATCTAAGTGAACAATATTTATTTGACACCATGTTGCTTCCGATGGACAATTGTCTGTATGACACAATCTCTACCCCCGTCTTTGGTGAAGGCAAATGAATTACAGGTTCTTGTCTTTGTCCAGACTGTTTTCCATTTGTTTGACTTCTCAGGGTAGAAACAATCGTTTATTTGCTAGGGAATGGGTGAACACAGGTGTGATCCTGAATTTGAGTTTTGGCCATTGTGTGTTAAAACATCGCATGGCCAGAACATAATGTTTTATGATCTCCCTGGTTTCTCTCCTTTCATGACCAGGGGAAAATGGCTTTTTATCCTTTGAGGTCCATTTATGTAAACCTTCCCCCCAAGGCCGTTCCACCTGGGAAAAGCAATTTAGTCGCCTGCCTCTCCAGAGCATTATATTCAAAGTTTACCGAACACAATTTCCTTTTGGGGTCAGACGACATAGCTTCTCATCTCAAAGTACATGTAAATAAAACAAATTCAACAATGGACGCAATGTGTGCTTCAAACTGAAGGGGTTTTGACTGAATCAGTGACAAGGTCATTTGAGGCCTCAAAGTTCACAATTCTTGACCTGTAATATGAAAAATGTATTTCTATTTTGTACTGGAAGTCTAACAGCAACCAACTGTCCCTGATTTAGAGGGAATATCCCTGGTTTGGAACAAAGTCCCTCTGTTCCTCTTTCCTCCTGATTTGTCCCTCATTTTGGTCTGATCTATGCAGTTGTATATAAAATGCACTACTTATCTATCAAAAAGTGTTTAACAGTGCTTAAGCTTTCATCCAAATTCTAAATTACTACGTTTGTACGTTTTAAAATCCAGGAATATAGTGGAAAAAAAAAATTGTGGGTTTAACTAGTTTTTTTTCTGTTTGTTTAATTCTCATTTAAGGGGGCGTGTCAGGGGGTGTGTCCGATGCTTACATACTTTTGCTAATAGGTGTCTCTCGTTCCCCCTTCTCAAAAAATTGGGAGAAATGAAGGAGAAATCGGCTGCACACCACCAGCTGCAAGGAAGATGAATGCTTTATTAACATACGTCAAAGGTACACAGGATACAGAGGTAGACGCGTTTCACACTTTAAAGTGCTTGTTCACAGCACCGGGATTGCTCACCTAAGTGGTGGTTGTCTTCTTATTTTCACCAAAAAATTGGGAGGCATGTGTACGGAGGGCACAGGGATGGGAAAGGATGAATGATGTGCAAGGAATGGCTATCTGTCACTCATCCTTGGAAATTGATCAACATGCTGGCAAATTATCATGAGAACCTACAAATTGGGATCTGGACACAGGAAGCAATTGAAAACAACATGCACAAACCAATATCAAACTGTCAGCACTTACAATTTACAGGCTTGCGGGAAGCCTGACACCTCCAGTTAGTACATTCTGTGCTCATACAGATGGCCACATGGGGTATGACACACCGCACATGCGGCTCTCACTAGCAGTCACAGGTTAGCTAAATATGAAAATAATACTTCTATTGTTACTGTAAACATTCACTGACAGCTTCAGATGTGTGCGTTCTTCAGAGTAATCAAGAAACGTATTTGATTTATATTTTATATCCTTAGGGAGATTCAAACTGTGTATGACTGGCCTTAGACACATGTAAGCAAACACTATTGCAAATATAAAGCTGGACATACAGGATACAATTTTCTCATACAATTTTCCTTTTGATTTACCAAAACCGTATAATATGAGGTCAAACCTAAACACTTTTCATTTGTATGCAACCAGAAAGGCCCTCATAATACTTTTAATACTAACAGTTAAAGGTAAATCTAAAGGTCATTGAATAAGAAAATTGTATAATGTAAGGCCAACTTTACTTCCAAAAAAAAGTATTTTTTCTGCTTTGGGGGTGGATGTTACATACACAGATCATGCCAACCCCCACCAACATAGATGGGACCAGAGGCGTACCTAGAACCTTCAGGGCCCCGGTGCAAGAAACCATGAGGGCCCTGAACAGACCCCTGGCCGGGGGCCCTTCCCTTCAAGCCTGGGGCTCCTCCCACTGATCCTGGGGCCTTTTACTCTCGTTGCGGGGCCCTTTATTACAGTCCTGCAGTGGGACCCTTTCACAAGTTCTGCAGTGGGCCCCTTTCCTGCCATCTTGGGGCCTCCCCACGGTGGTGGAATGTCAGGGCCCGGTCACAAGTATGACCTTTCGAATCCTGGAAGTTCACCCACTGGTGTCAGTAGTTTTTATGTTTTGGTATTTTAATTGTATTATTTTTTATCATTTTATTTAATTTTTTTACAATGTCACTGATTATGACTCTGGCCATTCAGAAAAGGAAGGAGCTGGTAAATTACATTCTTACCGACCCCCTTCCTGATTCTCTATTGTGACACATCCCCTGCAGCAGCCAACAGGAGAGGGGAGGGAGCACAGTGGGAGGGGAACCAGGGGAGCACACAGGGGCCCAGAGACAGCAGAACACAAGTGAACTGGATAGGAGGATTGGCGGGGACAGCATACAGAGGAACCAATCTCCTCCATTTTCTTCCTGCAGCTACAGGAGGAAAAAGGAGGACAGTGATTTCTCTACATGCTGCCCCCTCTGTCCCTCCTATCCAGATGTACAGGGGAGCCACACAGGCCCCCTGGGGCATGGGGCCCAGTTGCAATTGCAACCCCTGCAGCCCCTGTAGTTACGCCCCTGGATGGGACCCCCTTAGATATGACCACAATTTGAGTACTTTATGCAATTGAGATCACAGTTGAGTTGGCTCTTAACTGGACTATCCAATGGGACGGAAGGAGCTGGCTGTTGTATCTTACCTAACCACTTAACTGGACTATCCTATTACTATCCTACCAGACTACTACTGGGCACTTTTACCCTCTTTCTGCCCAGGCCAGTTTTCAGCTTTCAGGGCTGTCACATTTTTAATGACAATTGCGCAGTCATGCAACACTGTACCGAAACTCGATTTTTAGCATGGTATTTAATCACTACTGACTTTGTTATTTTTCGTTAAATAAACAAAAAAAAAAAGATTGAACATTTTGAAAAAAAAAAGCATGTTTTTCTTTGTTTCTGTTATCAAATTTTACAATTAATTAATCTTTCTTTATAACTTTAGCTCAAAATGTATTCTGCTACATATCTTCAGTAAAAATAACCCAAATCAGTGTATATTATTTAGTCTGTAGGAAAATTGTAGAGCCCTATAGATAGACAGACACACTCCTAAACCTTGTGGACGGCCTTCTCAGAAGAGTTGAAGCTGTTATAGCTGCAAAGGGTGGACCAACTCAGTATTGAACCCTACGGACTAGGATGCCATTAAAGCTCATGTGTGTGTAAAGGCAGGTGTCCCAATACTTTTTGGCAATATAGTTTATATATATCTGAGAATCGATCAATCCTGATGTTCTGATGCCCTATCTTATTTCTTAAGATCCAAAAATGTCAGGACAGTACAAATATCCCCTAAATCAACCCTTTTTGGAAAGTAGACAGTCCAAGGTATTTAGTAAGAGGCATGGCGTGCTTTTTGTGATTTTTTTGTCACAATTTTTTGCCAATCTTTTTGCAAAATTAAGAAATTAAAAAAAGATCACAGTTTCTTTTTTTTTTTTCATACTGTCACCAGTGAAGTACAGCATCATCATATAACTGGTGTGGCGGTGATTAGCGACACTAACTGGTTACAGTACAGAAAAAACAAAATTTAAATTTTTTAATTTTTTTTCTTTTTTATTACATTTTCTATTTTATTTTTTTACAATTTTTTTTAACACACTGTGACCAGAGCAATATAATGTTACCATAGTAATACTATACTATTCTAATTTGTTTTTCTTTTTATTACATTTTTTTTTTTTTACAATTTTTTTATTAATACACTGTGAACAGAGCAATATAATGTTACCATAGTAATACTGTACTACTCTGGTAAAGTGATCAGTATTTGAATATTTGAAATTTCATTGCTATAAGCAAACATCTTACTGAATAAAATCTATTTATTCCGTTTTTTTTTTTTTTGTTGTGATTAGCTGTTATTGGCTAACATAGCTAATCAAATAGTTCAGATGAGCTGTGATTGGCCCTGACTGTACCATGTGATCACTGTGACCAATCACAGCTAGCAACACAATTATATACAATGGATGGCATGAAAGGAAGCCACCCATTTTTGCAATTGTCATGTGATCTGCTATGATTGATCACTGTGATTACATAGTACCAGCAGCGGTCTGATACGATGATTAGTCATTGGCTGTGTTGGATAGACACAGCTGGTGACAGATCACACCTATTCACCTGAATTGACGAAAGTCCCGCCCGGCCTATAGCAAAATGATGGACGGGCGGGACTTTCGTCGAACTGGTTAAACATTAGGCCTCCCCGTGGGTGGAGCCTACTCGCCCTGCATGTGGGGTTACCTTTTGCACGTGAGCGCGCTTATCAATACCCAGGACCAGGTGAGGCCGCATTCATAAAGTCAACATTATGGCGGTACCCTGGCTTAGAGATGAGCCGTACACTGTGTGCAGTGATGTAACATGCAGAGTTCCACTCTTAAGGGGACCATCCCATGTTACTACACACCTTCCTTGATGTATGTTGCATTTAGAAGGGACGCCACAAAGCCCTTGCCCTCTCCAACAGTCCAGCATAACTCTGCCACCTCACTCCCAGTGACAGAATGGGGTCCCACTGTGCACTAGCGCGGACCTCATGTGTGCACATAGGTAACTCCTTCTGCTCTCCCGTACCATTCCACTAGGTATATGGGGTCTCCGCACTGATGGTTCGGTCCCAGTTGTTTTTGGGGAACAGATCGCTAGGGAGGAAGGCAAAGCACTGACCAAAGGACCTGTCACCTACGCCAGGCACCACGCTTAATGACTAGCTGCTTTACATTCCCACCAGTTCATGGTTACCTGTGGCAACTACTCTTCTGCCAAGTTAACCCTTTGTAGTGTCCTTACTTTTATACCCCGGGTGTGCTTTACAGGCCTTGTTCTTCTGATATGCCATGTACCACAATTAACCCCTTTGAATAACTTCAGACCAGGCTTGCAACAGTTAACAATGTTTTACTGAAACACTTGGAAACATTACAATGTGCAATACAGTCCTCCTAACTATCTAAACTGTGGCTGCCCAGGCATACCTGTACGGTTGTAAGACCATAATTGGCAGTGTCCATTGGTGGAGAATTCAACTGGGGTGGCAGATTAAGGGTACATCCTTCCAGATGACATGGGTCCTCCATGTCTCACTCCAAAAAGCCCCCTGAACCCAGCTTTTCCCCTTTTTATATATGGCCCGGGAAGGAAGGCAGGACCCAAAAAGCCCAGGAAATCGGCAACCGAAAGCTAAACCCTTCCCTAACCTGCGCAGTCTGTCTACTTGCTAATAAAAAACATTCCCTTTTAGGCATCTGCCTACATCCCTTTGACACTTTAATGTAAGGCTGTTATGTATATTCCAAATTATCTCCTGACTGGATCATGACAGACCTGTACTGTGATTTTTAAAATGTTTATGAAAATATGATCCACACTTAGCTGGGTTATGAAATGACAAAATGAAATGACTGCAGCAGATGAATTCCCAAGAAACTGTTTTGTGAAACTGTTTGAGAATTCCTTCACCTACACAATCCAAGGCCAGGATCAACAGTTGTTCCTGGAAGTGATGTCACCGGTAGAGGAGGAAGAAGCGGTGTCAGTTCTAATCCAGCATGGAGGATGGATATTGCTGGAACTGACAGGCATTGGGAGACAAGCTGAATGTGTGCAGCCCAGATAGCAAGGATAACTTGCCACAAATTTGTGGCAGTGTTGAATTGTAAATCTGTTAACCTGCTGCACATTTTCACCGGCAAGTTGTACACTTGCAGAGCACTTGAAGCACAAGTTCTAGTTGACACTTTTCCAATTTGTAGAAAATTTGCGTGGCAAGTCTCTAGCAAGAGCAAAGTTGCAGTGGTGAGTCTACAGCAAGAGCTCTGCAAGTCAACAGCTTGAAAATTCAGCCACAGTGACGCCTGGTGGTGGGAGGACTATTGCACAACATAACTGAACCAGAACTTGCAGCAGACTTGCAGAACGTTTGCACAGAAAATTGATCTGGAGTCATGCAATGTTGCATTTGTGCAACAAACTTGTGAAGCCTGGCAAGTCTAACAATAGCTTAACAAGTCATTTTCAAACTTGTAGCACAATTGCTTGCTATCTGGGAAGTGGTTGTCTTGGAGGTGTGTTTGGGGTCGTTATTATGTTGGAATACTGCCCGGTGGCCCAGTCTCCGAAGGGAGGGGATCATGCTCTGCTTCAGTATGTCACAGTACATGTTGGCATTCATGGTTCCCTCAATGAACTGTAGCTCCCCAGTGCTGGCAGCACTCATGCAGCCCCAGACCATGACACTCCCACCACCATGCTTGACTGTAGGCAAGACACACTTGTCTTTGTACTCCTCACCTGGTTGACGTTGGAGAAATCACAAAAAAAATACAGCGGCTCCTCTGGGGATAAAGCTAAAATGGTAAGTACAAAAATACTTGTGTTAGACATGAAATCTGTGAAAATGTACTGTAAGGGTGGCTTCTTGCACTGCAGGGGTAAATGTTGTTTTTGTCCAGGATACTAGCTCTTTTACTAACCTTAAAGTAGAACTATAGGCAAAACATTTTTTTTCATTTTGGATTGAGCAATGGAGGGTTAAAACCCCTGTCAGATTTATTTTCACCATCTGTGTCCCAATGATGAGATTTCCCTTCACTTCCTTTCCCATAGCTAAACAGGAAGTGAGAGGAAATCCATGCAAATTAAGGCAATTGCTTGAGGACCTACAGGTGTCAAGGGGTAGCGTGGCAGAGCCTAACGTAAGAGGAGTGGCTTACCGGGTAACTGGCGTGGCACAGGTTCACCAGAGGCGCGGAGTCTAAGTGTTAGCCGGTTTTCACCAGGGCCCCAGATGGTGGGGATAGACTTGGCTGCTTGCTAACACCAGGTCGCGGATTCCCTGGGAGAGCCAGGAACAGGTCCAGGACCAATAGCCGGTAGCAGGTAAACAGATCAGGACGAGACAGAAGGATAGTCAGGACAAGCCAAGGTCAGGGCGGGCAGCAGGTAATCAGAATCCAAAGACAAGCCGGGTCAGGTAAACAGGAACAATCAGAATCCAAAGACAAGCTGGGTCAGGTAAACAGGAACAGCGGATATAACAGGCACAGGATACAGGAGAGCTGAAGACAACACAGCAATCACCTAGAGTGACAGCTGTGTTTAAATAGGCCGTTTTGGCGCCAATTTGGTAGCCTCGAACTACACTGAGGTAGCCTCGAACTACACCGAGGTAGCCTCGAACTCTACCAAGGTAGCCCTGAACTCTACCAAGGTAGCCCTGAACTCTACCAAGGTAGCCTCGAATTCTACAAAGGTAGCCTCGAACTCTACCAAGGTAGCCTCAGCGCATGTGCATAAGGCGTTCGCCGGTTAGCGACGCCAGTGTGCCTGCGCAGGGTATTGAGTCCCTGACAACAGGTCACAAGAACTAGTTGTCCCCATTGGAACATTTCCCCTCTATTACTTTTCTGGGGACAACCCAAAATGTGGGATTTTCTTGTACTTTGACTTACAATGATAACAGTAAACAGGACAAATAAAGAGGGAGAATCTTCCTAATAGGGCCACAGACAGCAATAAAAACTGACAAGCATTTAATCCCACTCCACTCTATCCAAAACTAAACAAAAAGTTTTGTCTGTAGATGTACTTTAGATGTACTCCTCCTCAAAAAAACGAAAAATCAGAAGTTACTAACGCTGTAGCTGCTGACTTTTAATACAAGGACACTTACCGGTCCAGAGATTCCGCGATGTCCTCACCCGAGGTGATTCGTCAATCGGCTTTGGGTGCAGGCTCCGGCATAGTAAGGGAAACAAGCAGTGAAGCCATGCCGCTTCACAGCTGGTTTCCTACTGTGGATGCAGTTGGGGGGGAGAGCCTCAGGCTCAGATCACTGCGGCACATCTTACTGGAAGTGGGAGCGGGTACCTGTCAAAACCAGGTACCCGCTCCCCCCTCCCCCCCAAAAAAGTGTCAAATATGGCAGTGGGGGGGGGGGGGGGTACAAATAAGCAGAACTTCCCCTTTTGGATGAAGTTCTGCTTTAACTCTTGCTCCCCTGGCAGCTGGCAATCTCCTCTTCCTTCTGATGCTCTGGGTTGTTGGGAACTCTCAACATCCTCACCTACAATATAGGTCTTCTGGTCCTACATTGTATGTGATGACATCAGACTGTGATTGACGGCCAGAATGCTGAAGAGAAGAGGCTTTGGGGGATAAATTGCACTAAAAGGGCCAAGGATAATGCAAGTGTAGCACCCCCTGGGTCTTCTAAAGGCAGGGTGTCACCTCCAGAGGCAGGGAACAAGCTAACATTTACCCCAGGGTTGAGTCCATGGCTATAATGGGAAGTTTTGAACAAACATTGGTCACTTTAGATCTTTTCACAGCTTTAATGTTGAACTTGGAATAAGCTAGGTTAGGGATCTCAGATACCAGTAGCAGATCACTTACAGACTTCTTGGATCCAGAAAAAAGTACAGCCTCACAGTACCAGTACCTTTAAGCCAACCCAGGGGATACTGCGAACACATCTTCAGATTGTAGAGCAAGATCTCAAGCTTCACAGTGTCAGAACCTTTAGGCCGACCCGGTAATACCATAAGCACATTTTAGATGTAGGTGTCCAAACGAGTCACCAGGCCCTCCTGAGAGACCAGCCTTCATCCCGGCTCTCTTCAGCAAAACTCATCCCCTGGGTCTTCTCTCTTTGGCAAGGCTTCTTTCACACCGGGCAAGGACCACCCTAAGGACCACCTCAAAATTAGTAGGCCCCAGACTTCTGGACCTACATGCAGAGCTCACTTTAGCAGCATGTTCCAAGGCCAGGAGGGCCTAAGGCAAGAGAGTGAGCACATGGCCCCGCCAAAATATATATCCTCTCCCAGAATGCACCAGTGGTCAAGAACCTACTACTGGGCGGGCTGGAAGAAAAATAAATATTCATAACTCAACCTAGTTTTACTATCTCATACTGGCATGTACCAGTGACACCTACTGGTGACAGTGAGAAATACACAACCTAATTGAGATTAGGGAAAGACCAGATATAAACTGTACAATCTATCTGAGCTGTCTAGAGCTCAGCCAAAAACTACATTTACATGATAGCCCCAGTTTAGGACCAGCTGTAATGGTTCGGGAACCTTAATCAGGCTCAAAATGGGTTTCTGCTGCTGGTTCTAATTAAGTAATTTTTTAGTGCATGCATGAGAAATACCACACTGAGACATTTTCTGATAAGTGATACTTCCTGTTTATTTCTACTGTGTATGTGAGTTATATAGTAAGTAGGCAGTGTCATAAGTTAGTACGTCATAAGCATAACATTATTTGATTATTTGCAGCTTTCTGGTTGGTTATGCCCATTATAAGGTGAACTCCCTCCAAGTTATGAATGTTATCTTCGTGGGAGGGCTCCGTGCGGAGGCGCCATCTTCCTCACAAACATTCCATCTCGATGGAGGGGGTGTCTAGTGACGGCCATTTTGAGTAAGGAATACAGAAAAGCATATTGCTGCAGATTTGTCGGCTGCACATCCATGATGGGAATCTCCAGTTCCACCACATCCCAAAGGTGCTCTATTGGATTGAGATCTGGTGAGTGTGGAGGCCATTGGAGTACAGTGACCTCATTGGCATGTTCAAGAAAGCAGTGGTGAGATGATTGGAGCTTTGTGACATGGTGCATTATCCTGCTGGAAGGAGCCATCAGAAGATGGGTACACTGTAGTCATAAAGGGATGGACATGGTCAGCAACCATACGTTGTGGCATTTAAACGATGCTCAATTGGTACTAAGGGGCCCAAAGTGTGGCAAGAAAATATCCCCCACACCATTACACCACCACCACCGCCTAAACCGTTGACACAAGGCAGGATGGATCCATGCTTTCATGTTATTTACACAAAATTCTGACCCTACCATCTGAATGTGGCAGCTTAAATCGAGACTCATCAGACCAGGCAACGTTTTTCCAAACTTCTATTGTCCAATTTTGGTAAACCTGTGCGAATTGTAGCCTCAGTTTCCTGTTCTTAGCTGACAGGAGTTTCACCTGGTGTGGTCTTCTGCTGCTGTAGCCCATCTGCTTTAAGTTTCGATTTGTTGTGCGTTCAGAGATGGTATTCTGCATACCTGGGTTGCAACGAGTGGTTATGTGAGTTACTGTTGCCTTTCTATCATCTGGAGCCATACATTCTCCTCTGACCTCTGACATCAACAAGGCATTTTTCTTCCACACAACTGCCGCTCACTGGATATTTTCTTTTTTTCCAGTCAATTCTCTGTACACCCGTATAGATTTATTCCTATATCTATCTTTTTTTCACTGGAGCACCAGTGAATACTTCTACAATAACTTAATATTTTTACACATTTACCCATATAGAAATCTTTGGAGATCAATATCTGTGATACCATCTACTACTCATCACTCTAGTCACTCACATGTCCCTTGGAATGCCTATCTGGTGTGCCCTAGGCTGCAGTTTGGGCCCCTACAGCTTCCGGCACAGACTTCTTGGCCTTTGGACTACTGTCCACAATATCTTCATTTATACTGATCCTACCCTTGAGTATTGATTTGGGATACATCCGCTCCTGATGAAGTGGAAATTGTCCACAATACGCGTTGAGCCCACTATTGATGCATCCCCCAAAAATATTTTTATATTTGGATTTTATACATGCTCATCATCAATGACTTCCTTTTCAATGTATATCCCAGTAGTTTTGTATGATTCAGTATTCAAGATGTCTCCTACTGCCTTATTGACTTAATTGTCACATGTATGTATCATGCATTCATTGCAATGTTATATTATGATGATATTTATTATTACATTTTTACTTCATATCAGGTTACTGTACAATTTATATGCCAACCGACTCCACGCACCTCACACAAAGTCCAGTTTTTCTCCCCTCTTCCCGTCTTATCTCAATAGTAAAGCTGGGTTATCGGCTTTTATAAGAATACTGTAATACCAATATTATGTTATGGATTATATTATATATTATATATTTTACCCAATATGCCGATTCCATTGTACCCTTTTAGTTACCCAATTTTATCCCCTTCCCCTCCATATTCACACCCAAGAGATGGTTGTACGTGAAAATCCGAGTAGATCAGCAGTTTTTTAACCACTTAAGCCCCAGAAGATTTTACCCCCTTCCTGACCAGGGCCTATTTTGCGATTCGGCACTGTGTGACTTTAATGGACAATTGCGCGGTCGTGCGACGCTGTACCTAAACGAATTTGACGTCCTTTTTTTTCCCACAAACAGAGCTTTCTTTTGGTGGTATTTGATCACCCGTGCGATTTTTACTTTTTGCGCTATAAACAAAAAAACAGCGTCAATTTTGCAAAAATAACAATATTTTTCTCATTTTTTTATATGAAATCCCCCCCCCAAAAAAAAGTAAAAATCAAAATTTTTTAACATTTTGGGCCAATTTTTTTTTACCATATGTTTGGTAAAAAAAATCGCAAAAAGCGTTTTTTTGATTGGTTTGCGCAAAAGTTATTGCGTTTACTAACAAAGGGAAAGATTTTTGTCATTTTTGTTGTTTTTTTTTTTAACGCGCGATCTGCAATTTTTTTTGCGGGACTGCGACAGATCGGACCCTTGACTGACATTTTTTACACTTTTGGGGTTACCAGTGACATTTCTACAGTAATCAGTGCTATACATATGCACTGTTACTGTAAAATTACACTGGCAGTGAAGGGGTTAACTTTTTTGAGAGGGAGGGGTTATGTGTGTCCCTAGGGGCGTGATTCTAACTGTGATTGGCTGTGGTTTCAGGTGTAGGAACAGTGATCAACGGTCCTACATAGTAGAACCGTATGATCACTATTCTTACACAGGGGAGAATGACAGGTGGCTTTGTTTACATTAGCTGCCTGCCTTTCTCCCTCTCCACCTGACAAACGCGAGTGACCGGCGGACATCGGGTCCGCCGGTCACACGCGCGGGGGGGTCCGTGACCACGCGGGAGCGGGAGCACGCCTCCGGCGGCGCGCGCTCGCTCCCTAGACCCTCACATGCTAGCGACGTAGCCCTACGTCGCTCTGCCTGTGAGGGGCTGACCGCCGAAGTAAATAGTCGTGCGGCGGTCGGCAAGTGGTTAAATACCTAGACCAGCCCGCCTGGCACCAACTACTATACCACGTTCCAAGTTACCAAAATACCCTTTATTTCCCATTCTGATGCTCGGTTTAAACGTCAGCAAGTTGTCTTCACCGTGTCCAGATGCCTAGACGCATTGAGCTGCTTCCATGTGATTGGCTGATTAGCAAGTTGTGTTTCCAAACCATTGAACAGGTGTACCTAATAAAGTGGCCGGTGAGCGTATATCTTATTTTTACAATGACACTAGAGGACTTCTTTTCAGCATTAAAGCTTTGCCATTTGGCCTTCGTGCATCCCCATGTGTGTCCAGCTGTTTCCAGGAGTGATAGGAAAGACTTATGAAGAAAAAATGTCAAGTTCAGGGCACCTCGCTCTTATTTTCAGGGACTAATCTGGGTCTAACAGTGTCGTTACAGCCAACTGCGTCTTCATCTGATGGATCCTTCCCACAAGACATGGGAGGACTTCGCATGAAATGATTGCTGCAAATTCAATCCCAAGAAACTCCATTTCCGAAATCTGAGGCTCCTGGCTCCTGTTCCTGGAAGTGTTGTCACTGGCAGAGGAGGAAGCGGCGTCAGTTCTGGTCCCAGATGACCGATGGATATTGCTGGAAGTAGCAGACATGCTTTATGTGTCATTTATTATTACATAAGAAATCCAGGAGCACAGAACAGAGGACAAGTCAGAATAGAATCAGCTAACTCTTACCCTTTTTTTTGATGGTTTAATACCCTTGTTAGGTTTTTATTACTATTGGTAACTGTCACCTTACTTCCTGTGTCTATGACAAGTTGTGACAACAGGACAAGAAATCATACAAATTTCTTCCCCAACCTCAAAGACACTGAGGACAGAAGCAGTAAATTAAGCCCCGTACACACGCACAGATTGTTGGCCTTAAATTGTCGGCCAACGTCCGATCGGCCGATTGTAGGCTTGTTAGTATGATGCTTCCGACAACCAACTGCGAATTTTCGGCCGAAAAAAATCTGGTGTGCATGCTATAAAATTTTTGTTGGCCAACAACAGAACGGCCGATTGTTCCTCAGTCAGTACAGATTTCGGCAGACAAAAATCAGATGAGCAAGACTGGGCATGCTCAGAGAAGAAAAAACACACGGAAAGTAAACCAGAACATGACATCACTTCTGAAGTTGGTTTTTGTTGGCCAACAAAAGTCCAGTGCAAGTCTAGAGCACATTTCAACCAACAAACAACACTGGACAAAAGACGGCCGATCGGTCGGCCAACAATCTGTGCGTGTGTACAGGGCTTTAGGGACTTTATATGTGCCACAAAGAGGACATATACCAAAAAGTCAATAAAGTATCCAAAACTTTTTGATGCAGGTAAAAATATCATTAAAAACGCTCAAAACAACTGCCTTGTATGGCTGTATGTAGGTAACACACATACAGTATATCATTTCAGTATGGTGTAATGAATTTGGCATGATGGATCGATGCATTTCCCGATAGTCTTGTTTCTTCGGGATCCGCACCCTTGCACACCCCATGCAGCACTAGAAAGTGTCAGCCTTATCTTCCAGATTTAGTGTTGGCCATCAGAGGCCTCTTGCAGTTTTTGAATGACTTGGCTGCTAAGAGAGAAAAGCTTGGTGTGATGGCACATCCCTGTAGTCACTATGTTGCTCACTACTACCAGGCCTGGATCTAAGAGATTGCTGGAGTGGGCTGTGTCCTCCTAGATTATAGTTGTGCCCCCCCACCAGGCCTCTGAGAGTGCATACACTATAAACATGGGGCACTCTGATCGAGACACTGATGTAAAGGGGTACTCTGATGGGGAACCTGATGTAAGGGGCACTCTGATGGGAACACCTGTTATAAGGGGTACTCTGATGGGGACCATGATGTAAGGGGTACTTTGATGGGGACCATGATGTAAAGGGTACTCTGATAGGGACCCTGATGTAAAGGGTACTCTGGTGGGGACCCTGATGTAAGGGGTACTCTGATGGGGACCTTGATATAAGGGGTACTCTGATGGGAACCTTGATGTAAGGGGTACTCTGATGGGGAGCCTGATGTAAGGAATTCTCTGACAGGGACCTTGATGTAAAGGGTACTCTGATTGGGACCTTGATGTAAAGGGTACTCTGATTGGGACCTTGATGTAAAGGGTACTCTGGTGGGGACCCCTTATGTAAGGGGTACTCTGATGGGAACCCATGATGTAAGGGGTACTCTGATGGGGACCCTGATGTAAGGTGCACTCTGATGGGGACCTTGATATAAGGGGTACTCTGATGGGAACCTTGATGTAAGGGGTACTCTGATGGGGACCCTGATGTAAGGAATTCTCTGACAGGGACCTTGATGTAAAGGGTACTCTGATTGGGACCTTGATGTAAGGGGTTCTTTGATGGGGATACCTGATGTAAGGGGTATGCTGATGGGGACCCTGATGTAAGGGTACTCTGATGGGGACCCTCATGTAAAGGGTACTCTGGTAGGGGCCTTAATGTAAGGGGTACTCTGATAGGGACCCTGATCTAAGGGGTACTCTGATGAGGACTCTGATGAAAGGAGTAATCTGATGGGGACATTGATATTAGAGGATCTCTGATTGGGACCCTGGTGTAAGGAGTACTCTGATGGGGACCTTGATGTAAGGGGTACTTTGATGGGAACCTTAATGTAAGGGGTACTCTGATGGGGACCTTGATGTAAGGGGTACTCTAATGGGGACCCTGATTTAAGGGGTACTCTGATGGGGACCTTGACATAAGGGGTGCTCTGATGGGGACCCTGATGTAAGGTGTACTCTGAATGGGACCCTGGTGTAAGGGGTACTCTGATGGTGACCTTGATCTAAGGGGTACTCTGATAGCGACCCTGACATAAGGAGTACTCTGATGGAGATCCTGATGTAAGGGTTACTCTGATGGGGACCCTGACATAAAGAGTACTCTGATGGGGACCCTGACATAAGGAGTACTCTGATGGGGACCTTGATTTAAGGGGTACTCTGATGGGGCCACCTGATGTAAGGAGTATGCTGATTGGGACCCTGATGTAAGGGGTACTCAGATAGGGACCCTGATGTAAGGGGTACTCTGATGGGCATCAGCTGACCCCCTCATCCCAGAACCCAAACAGAAGTAAATAGAGGAAGTATAAACCTTTTTAATAGTAATCCTGCACAAGTCTTGACATATGACAGGTCCTCTTTATATCAGAAACAATGTAACACATCACGGATATTAAACTGTAACATGTTCAAGTGAATCTGACCACTATTTTAAAGCTGAAAGTTCTGCCTGAGAGCAGATACAATGACTGCTGTGATAAGAGGTATTTACTAGAACTGCGAGCCTCTCTGAATATCGATTCCTTGTTTTCAGAGCTAGCCCCACCAACTAACATTCTATCCAATAAGAGTGTCCCAAATCGCTGCTAAAGCCGATTAATTGGGCAGGGAGATGTTGGCTGGCAGGGATGCAGGGAAGTCAGCTGTCTAGTAAGAAAGTGAAACTAGTTTCACAGAGGTGCACGGAGGGGGGATTCCTGTTTGGTTACATAAGCCTGTTTTAAAGTAAATGTGAACCCAACCACTAAAATCTCAAACAATCTTCATTATATTCATGTCATTTAAAAGTCGTTTTTATTTTTAAATCTGCAGATCTTATAAAATCACTCCTGGTGATCCTGCTATAAAGGTCCTTGTTCAGCTACTTCCTGTTATAGGATGACAACGTTCTGTCCCGGTGTTGTAAAATTTTGTCGGACCCGTGAAAAAATCGGACCTCGTCACTTCCGGTGATAGAGCATCACAAAACAGCGGATGGGAGTCGTCCGTGCGCATGCGCAGAAGACATTTTTCGAGGTTTGGCAAAATTATAACAGAGAGCGGACAGCTGATTGAGAGGAGGCGGGGCTGAGGTGCGACGGAGGACACATATGCAGAGCTGGTGGAGGAGGCGGGACGGAGGTGCGGCCGTGTAATATATGCAGGACTTTAGCGACTCCTTGTTTTATTATCTTTAGCAATTATCGTATTATTTATCCCTAGGATTTCATTACATTTAGTATTTCTTATTTTGTATTATATAAATAGTAAATGTAATGAAATCCTAAGGATAAATAATACGATAATTGCTAAAGATAATAAAACAAGGAGTCGCTAAAGTCCTGCATTTATTACACGGCCGCACCTCCGTCCCGCCTCCTCCGCCAGCTCTGCAGATGACGCGGCGGTGTCTTCCGTCCCACCTCAGCCCCGCCTCCTCTCATTCAGCTGCCCGCTTTGTGTTATAAGTTTACCAAACCAAGATAATGTCTTATGCGCATGCGCACTTGAGACTCCTATCACCGGAAGTGACGAGGTCTGATTTTTTCACGGGTCCGAGAAAATTTTAGAACACCGGTCTCCCAATTGTGCTCCTGCGTTGTCATCCTGTCACACAGGCATCCGATGGAGACTACAAGTGACACACATTATACAAACAGGGTCCAGGGGGAGCCGGTACAGAGTAGTGATCGACCGATATAGTTTTTTATTGCTGATGCCGACACCGATATTTTGGCCATTAAATATCGGTATCGGCCGATATTTTTTTTTCTTGACAGGTACTGTTGTGAAGTGATCTGGGGGTCTAAAAGACCCCAAACCCCTCCTCTGCACTTAAAAGCATTCAAAACACAAAGTTTGGCTGTTTTGAATGCTGTAATTTTTTTGAATTTGGCGCCGAGTACCTGGAAGTGATGTCATGACATCACTTTCTGGCTTTTGCATGGAGACCCAATCAGAGCCGAATGCGGCTTTGATCGGGTCTTTGGCGGCCATGCAGGCTGGTTGCACGGGTCTCCGGGTGGGACGGAAGACCCGAGCGAGCCGCGGAAGGCGGCGGGAGGGGGGAGAACATCCCCTCCCGCTCCTTGTAATGACAGGCGAGCGGCTTCTCAGCCACATCGGTTGTCATTACAAGACAGCTGACCGTCGGCTATGGGCGCCGGTACCGGGGTGATGCCTCTAGCTGCAGGCATCACTCCAGTACAGCACTTTCCCGAAATATTGGCAATATCGGTAACCTCAGGGGCCGATTCCAATATATATCGGGAAAAGTGCATATCAGCCCTCGATATATCGGCTTTCCCGATAATTGGTCGATCCCCAGTACAGTGTGATGATGTTTAGACACTATTGGAGTGAGAAATGGCTGAAAGCCTTCCAAAGAAGGTATGTATACCGCTCAGGTAAGTGCTTAATAGCAGCTCAATGTGGGTGCCCGCCCCGGCTCGCACCGCAAACACCTAGGATAGAGAGAAAACTGTCTGCACGCCACCGCAGAGCTGATGCAAAATAATTATTTTATTGTCTTCACAGTCAGAGAAGCAAAACAGTAAACTGTTGACGCGTTTCACACTCAAATCACGTGCTTAACCACTTCAGCTCCAGAAGGGTTTACCCCCTTCCTGACAGGCCGTTTTTTGTGATACGGCACTGCGTTGCTTTAACTGACAATTGTGCAGTCGTGCGACACTGTACCCAAAAAAATGGCTTTTTTTCCCCAACAAGTAGAGCTTTCTTTTGGTGGTATTTGATCACTTTGCAGTTTTTATTTTTTGTGCTAGAAATAAAGAACCACCGACAAATTGGACAAAAAAAACACTGTAGCACCCTAGACCTAAACAGGGCTGCTAATAAATTTGGATGTGCTAGATGGTAGCTACAAAAAACAACAATATCTCTCCTGCGCTCGAGTGGTATGCGGGAAGGTGAATGTTCTTGGCGGGTTTTATGTCAAATGAAGTGGTCTTGCTGCCCCCCTCAGGACCAAGGGTATCCAAAAGGCACTACAAGAAAACAACAAGAGAAGGGCGCACCGACCTTGTGCATTACCACTTTAAGTTTATTAAAATCAAAGAAGGGTAGCGTACAATATACTCACAAACACAGCATATGAACAAGCATATAGGAAATGGGCACCGCTCGCTTCCAGGACACTTCTCTACTGCTGGATAGCATGATGGCGTCCTCAAAACCTGATGTGGCTTACGCATTTCGAGGGAGGATCCTCTTCCTCAGAGCCAAATTTTCCACCCAGTCTGGGTGGGCGTGTGAGGAACAGCTGCCACTGTGTAGGCCTGAAGCCTGAGGCCTGACCATGTGCTCAAGGCTCTGCAAGGGAGAGCCTGCTCATTACCTGTTAGCATGAAGGAAAGGATGGAGACCTGAGATGAAGTACCAGAAGTGACTCTTGCATAGACCGGGAATCCATCAAGAGCCTGATAAAGCGTCAAGGTGGAATCATCCAGAGAGTTCAAGGTACCTTCTGTGAGTTGAATATTGTTGCTTTAGGAGACAGCTTATGCTACAAAGTACAGATTGCTGGTTCCAGTTTAAAGGCTCCTTTTCTATACTGCTGTCTACTTTTTCTACACTTTTGTCTAAGGAGTCTGCCGATCTGCAAGTCTGCTGCTGTTTTTGACTTATGCCCCGTACACACGTACCGATCGTCGGCCGAAAATATTCGGCCGGCGACCGATCGGTCGATTGTATGCTTGTTAGTATGATGCTTCCGACAGCCGACAGCACATTTTCGGCCGAACAGAATCTGTCGTGCAGGCATTAAAATTTTTGTTGGCCAACACCAGAACGGCCGATTGTTCGCCAGTCAGTACAGATTTCGGCCGACAGACAGCAGATTTGCAAGACTGGGCATGCTCAGAAAAGAAAAAAGACAAGGAAAGTTAACCATCACATGACATCACTTCTGCAGTCGGCTGTTGTTGGCCGACAAAATTCGTGTGCAGTCTTTTGCAGTTTTCAACAGACATGCCAGCCCTGGACAAAAGACGGCCGACGATCAGTACGTGTGTACGGGGCTTAAGGGTGTCCTGTACCCTACCCCTCTCTCCCACATTTTTCCTGTTGTGAGAAATAAAGTTCTCTTTGTTCAAGCATAATCTTTTTTTGGCGCCCATCTTTTTACCTTGAAAACACCCACCATGCCTAGAAACCTTCACCCTGAGGAGGAATGTCGGCCCTCCCTGTCTCTGGGGGTCACCACCAGGCCTCTGGAGGTTGGGGGGGGGGGGGTGGTGCTACACCACTGCTCAAAAAGAGGAACACTTTGAAAACACATCCGATCTCAATGGGGAAAAAAATCTCATGCTGGATATCTATACTGGTATGGACTGAGTAATGTGTCAGGAACTAAAGAATGCCACATCATTTGATGGAAATGAAAATTATCAACCTACAGAGGGCTGACTTCAAAGACACCCCAAAAATCAAAGTGAAAAAATTATGCAGCAGGCTAGTCCATTTTGCTGAAATTTCGTTGCTCCAATTCAAAATGGTACTCAGTAGTTTGTATGGCCCCCACGTGCTTGTATGCATGCCTTACAATCTCGGGGCATGCTCCTGAGACGACGGATGGTGTCCTGGGGTATTTCTTCCCAGATCTGGACCAGGACATCACTGAGCTCCTGAACAGACTGAGGTGCAACCTGGCGGTGTCGGATGGATGGAAACATAATGTCCCAGAGGTGTTCTACTGGATTTAGTTCAGATGAGCACCGGGGCCATTCAATGGTATCAATACCGTCATCCTCCAGGAACTGGCTGCATACTCTCGCCCCATGAGGCCGGGTATTGTCGTGCACCAGGAGGAACCCAGGACCCACTGCATCAGCGTAGGGTCTGACAATGGGTCCAAGGATTTCATACAGATACCTAATATTAGTCAGGGTGCCATTGTCCAGCCTGTAGAGGTCTGTGCTTCCCTCCATGGATATGCCTCCCCAGGCCATCACTGACCCACCACCAAACCAGTCATGCTGAGAAATGTTACAGGCAGCATAATGTTCTCCATGGCTTCTCCAGACCCTTTCACGTCTGTCACATGTGTTCAGGGTGAACCTGTTCTCATCTGTGAAAAGCACAGGGCGTCAGTGGCAAGACTGCCATCTCTGGTGTTCAATGGCAAATGCCAGTCGAACTCCAGGGTCCTGGGCAATGAGCACAGGGCCCACTGGAGGACGTCGGGCACTCAGGCCACCCTGATGAAGTCTGTTTCTGATTGCTTGGTCAGAGACATTCACACCAGTGGCCTGCTGGAGGTCATTTTGTAGGACTCTGACAGTGCTCATCCTGTTCCTCCTTCCACAAAGGAGCAAATACCAGTCCTGCTGATGCGTTAAGGACCTTCTATAGCCCTTTCCAGCTCTCCTAGAGTAACTGCCTGTCTGCTGGAATCTCCTCCATGCTCTTAAAACTGTGCTGGGAGACACAGCAAACCTTCTGGCAATGGCACATATTGATGCGCCATCCTGGAGGAGTTGGACTTCCTGTGAAACCTCCATATGGTCCAGGTGTTGCCTCATGCTACCAGTAGTGACACTGACCCTAGCCAAATGTAAAACTTTTGAAAAACAGTCAGAAAAGATGAGTAGGAAAATAAATATCAGTGGCCTCTACCTGTAGAACCATTCCTGTTTTGGAGGTTGTCTCATTGTTACTCATCTAGTGCACCTGTTGTTAATTTCATTAACACCAAAGCAGCTAAAACTGATTAACAAGCCCCTCTGCTACTTAAGGCTCCTTTCACACTATCCGTCCATCGGACGGATTCAGTTTCTGTCAGCGGGGGATCGAGCCGCCGATCCCCCGCTGAGCAGGAGGATGACAGCTGTGTCTCCGCGTTGTGTGCGGAGACACAGCTGTCAGTTCCCCATGCATCTCTATTCGGGAAATCGGATGGGAACCGACCGTCGGTCCGTTCTCATCCGATCCCATCCGATCCGATCCGCTGGACGGTTGGAAAATAGGGTTTCCATCCATCCAGATTTGACGGATCGGATCGGGTGTCAGCGGACATGTCTCCGCTGACATCCGATGCCCCATAGGAATGTATGGGGGGACCGTTCAGATCCACCAAAAAAACGGACAGGCGGATCTGAACGGTCCGCCTGTGTGAAAGGGGCCTTACTGACCAGATCAATATCCCAGGAGATGAATTGACTTAATGCTTTACTCTGATTAAAAAGTGCTCTTTACATTTTTTGAGCTGTGTACATTTTTTACTTTCTGCTATAGAACATACCCTGAACATTAAGAAACTAAGATCACGGCAACCGGTCCAATCACTCTTTGCCAAATTGAAGAAGAAATGGAAACAGTGTCAGATTTTATCTTCCTAGGCTCCAAGATCATGGCAGACAGTGACTGTAGCCATTAAATTAAGAGACGCTTGCTTTTTTGGAGGAAAGCAATGGCAAACTTAGACAACATTAAAAAAAGCAGAGACATAACTGTACCGACAAGTTGCCGTATAGTCAAAGCTATGGTATTCCCAGCCAGTAGTGACCTATGGCTGTGAAAGTTGGACCATAGGGAAGGTTGAACGCCGATGAAATGATGCTTTTGAACTATAGTGTTGGAGAAGACACTTTAAAGTACCTTGGACGGCAAGAAGATCAAACCATTTAATATTGAATGAAATCAACCCTGAATATTCACTGGAAGGACAGATCCTGAAGCTGAAACTTGAATAGTCTGGCCACCTAATGTGAAGAAAGGACTTATTGGAAAAGACCCTGATACTGGGAAACATGGAAGGAAAAAGAAGAAGAGGACGACAGAAAACAAGATGGATAGATAGCATCATCGAAACAATGAACATGAAGTTAAGCAAGCTCCTAGAGGCAGTGCAGGACAGAAAAGTCTGGCTCGCTATGATCCATGAAGTCATGAAGAGTCGGAAAAGACTAAATGACTGAACAACAACAATAAAACATACCTAATAAAAAAAATGTAAAAAATAAAATGTCTTCATCAATTTAGGCCAATATGTATTCTGCTACATATTTTTGGTAAAAAAAATCCCAATAAGTGTATATTGATTGGTTTGCGCAAAAGTTATCGCGTCTACAAACTGTGGGATATTTTTATTTTATTTTTTTACTACTAATGGTGGCGATCAGCGGGACTGCGATATTGCGGCGGAAAAACTTGACACCTAACCAACATTTTTGACACTTTTTTGGGGACCAGTGACACTAATAAAGTGATCAGTGCTAAAAAAAAAATACATTGTCACTTTACTAATGACCCTGGCAGGGAAGCAGTTAACATCATGGGTAAACAAAGGGTTGAATGTGTGCCTAGGGAGTGTTTACTAACTGTGGTGTGCTTTTACTGCTTCACAGGAACACAGGATCCATGTCTTCTGTACTCACAGAATGACAGGCTGCCTTGTTTACATAAGCAGGCTGTCATTCTGTCAGAGTACCAAATGATCGGCGGGTCCTGGCAGACATCGGGTCCGCAGGACCTGCTGATCAGCTCCCACTGTGTAAAATCACAGTGGGAGCGAGCCCCCTGGCGGCGTGCGCCCAAAACCCAGAAGTGCAGAATCACACACACACACACACATATATATATATATTAGTGATCAATCGATTATTGAGGGCCGATATGCACGTTCCCCGATATATCAGAATTGCTGATATTTATATATATATGTATATATTTATATATATATATATATATATATATATATATATATATATACACACACACGTGATTCTTTGCACTTCGGCCATCCTGTAGCAGTAAATCTGCTTTAGGACAGCCGTAAAGTGGTTAAATATTATTAAACACGTAATTTGAGTGTGAAACACGTCAACAGTTTGTCCTTCTCTGACTGTGATGACAATGAAAGAAGCACTCTGCTCTGCGGTGGTGTGCGCCCAGTTTTCTCTCTATCCTGAATGGCTGAAAGCGGTCAGAGGAGATCCGCAGGACTGAGATTAGAAAAAGGTAAAAACAGGATTGCGTGAAAATGATAATAGTTTATGGTACACAGAGCAAACTGAGCCCCCTTCACACTAAAGTAGTATCAGATAGTTTTCAAAATGTAGCACTTTGACATGCATGCACAAAACACATGAAAAACATGGGTTTAATGGAGCCCCAAACATGCCAAGCAAGAACCGATTTTTTGCGAGTGCAAATTTGTACACAAGATTCTTTAATGTGTTTGTTATGCATAGGGTAGCCCCTTGAAATAAAGGATAATGCTCAAAAAACGCACACAAGCGTGATGCCCCAAATAGGCTACACTAGTGTGAATGTCATCCGGTTGGGGTTCACATCCCATTTAGAGCCAGTTCATGCAACTTGTGGTGTGAGAACACACCTGAGAGTACGTGTGTTCCCGCGCTGCATGGAAATGCGCTGCCCCCTGCAGACACGCGCGGGTGCCTTTTTTTTAATGGCAATGGCACCCCCACACATCTAGAAAAAATGGGTGCATTCGCAGCCACCGAAATGCATGGTAACGCAGTATCATGTGGTTTGGTCTGGCGTGATTTTTACGTGTTCCCGCACATTTAGCAGCCCAATGAGGCTATTGGGCTGCCGGAAACATGCCACGCAGTAACACGTGGGAATGCACAAATAAAGCACATACTCAGATGCACCTATGTGGCGTGAATGAGCCTGGATTCACACTAGTGTGTGCGGAACACCGCATGTGATTCGCACAGGAATCACACCGCATTCCTGTGCACGTCACATGAGATGTCTGTGTGGTGCAGTGGCGTAGTGTGGGGGGTGCAGGGGGGGCCGGCCGCACTGGGCGCAACATCTGGGGGGGCGCATTCCTGCAGTGTCACTCTGTCTGTCTGACTCTGACATACACAGTTCACACACTGTCTTCAGCTGCCTCCATCTTTAGGCTGGGAGATGTCCAGCGCGGCCGCCCTATGGCTGAAAATGGCGGGTCGGGGCAGGGCTGGACTGTGCCTCACCTGTCCATTGGTGTAGGGTGGGGTGGCGTTGCAAGCCAAGCCCCACCTATGCTGCCTCTCCTCACTGCTCTGTCAGTTTAGCAGCGAGTGAGTCAGCAGCCTGGCGCTGTCACAGAGTGGGTTTTTTTTTAATCACCTGATTAGAGACAGAGGCTCTAATAGGCTTTAAAAAAGGGTGGACCCGGGGCGCAGAGCAGTGTGCCCCGAGCCCACCCATTGTGTGACAATAGCGAATGAGAATTCGCTATTGTCACACAGATCCTCCTCCTGGCCAATCAGGAAGCGGGTCCGAGACCCGCTTCCTGATTGGCCGAAAGGTGAACGCATGCCATTGGCCGAGGAGGAGGCGGGAGGACTCGAGGAGACGTGGTGAACTGAGGAGAAGGCGCCGCTGCAGGTAAGTCTCTCTGCATTGAAGGGGGCACGCTGGTCTGTCTGCATTGAAAGAGGGCATAATGATCTCTCTACATTGAAGGGGGGCACGCTTGTCATTCTGCATTGAAAGGGGGCACGCTGGTCATTCTGCATTGAAAGGGGGCACGCTGGTCACTCTGCATTGAAAGGGGGCATGGTGGTCTCTCTGCATTGAATGGGGGCACGCTGGTCTCTCTGCACTGAAAGGGGGCATGCTGGTCATTCTGCATTGAAAGGGGCACGGCACGCTGGTCTCTCTGCATTGAAAGGGGGCACGCTGGTCTCTCTGCATTGAAAGGGGGCATGCTGGTCATTCTGCATTGAAAGGGGGCATGGCACGCTGGTCTCTCTGCATTGAAAGAGGGCATAATGATCTCTCTGCATTGAAGGGGGGCACGCTTGTCATTCTGCATTGAAAGGGGGCACGCTGGTCATTCTGCATTGAAAGGGGGCACGCTGGTCACTCTGTATTGAAAGGGGGCATGGTGGTCTCTCTGCATTGAATGGGGGCACGCTGGTCTCTCTGCACTGAAAGGGGGCACGCTGGTCATTCTGCATTGAAAGGGGGCACGCTGGTCTCTCTGCATTGAAAGGGGGCACGCTGGTCATTCTGCATTGAAAGGGGGCACGCTGGTCACTCTGTATTGAAAGGGGGCATGGTGGTCTCTCTGCATTGAATGGGGGAACGCTGGTCTCTCTGCATTGAAAGGGGGCACGCTGGTCATTCTGCATTGAAAGAGGGCACGCTGGTCTCGCTGCATTGAATGGGGGCACACTGGTCATTTTGCATTGAAAGGGGCACGCTGGTCATTCTGCATTGAAAGGGGGCATGCTGGTCACTCTGCATTGAAAGGGGGCACGCTGGTCTCTTTGCATTGAATGGGGGCATGCTGGTCTCTCTGCATTGAAAGGGGGCAAGCTGGTCATTCTGCATTGAAAGGGGGCACGCTGGTCTCTCTGCATTGAAAGGGGGCACGCTGATCATTCTGCATTGAAAGGGGGCACGCTGGTCTCTCTGCATTGAATGGGGGCACGCTGGTCATTCTGCATTGAAAGGGGGCACGCTGGTCATTCTGCATTGAAAGGGGTCACGCTGGTCATTCTACATTGAAAGGGGGCACGCTGGTCACTCTGCATTGAAAGTGGGCATGCTGGTCTCTCTGCATTGAATGGGGGCACGCTGGTCTCTCTGCATTGAAAGGGGGCACGCTGGTCATTCTACATTGAAAGGGGGCACGCTGGTCATTCTGCATTGAAAGGGGGCACGCTGGTCTCTCTGCATTGAATGGGGGCACGCTTGTCTCTCTGCATTGAAAGGGGGCACGCTGGTCAGTCTGCATTGAAAGGGGGCATGCTTGTCATTCTGCATTGAAAGAGGGCATGCTGGTCTCTCTGCATTGAAAGGGGGCACGCTGGTCATTCTGCATTGAAAGGGGGCACGCTGGTCACTCTGCATTGAAAGGGGGCATGGTGGTCTCTCTGCATTGAATGGGGGAACGCTGGTCTCTCTGCATTGAAAGGGGGCACGCTGGTCATTCTGCATTGAAAGAGGGCACGCTGGTCTCTCTGCATTGAATGGGGGCACACTGGTCATTCTGCATTGAAAGGGGCACGCTGGTCATTCTGCATTGAAAGGGGGCATGCTGGTCACTCTGCATTGAAAGGGGGCACGCTGGTCTCTTTGCATTGAATGGGGGCATGCTGGTCATTCTGCATTGAAAGGGGGCACGCTGGTCATTCTGCATTGAAAGGGGGCACGCTGGTCACTCTGTATTAAAAAGGGGGCATGGTGGTCTCTCTGCATTGAATGGGGGCACGCTGGTCTCTCTGCACTGAAAGGGGGCACGCTGGTCATTCTGCATTGAAAGGGGGCACGCTAGTCTCTCTGCATTGAAAGGGGGCACGCTGGTCATTCTGCATTGAAAGGGGGCACGCTGGTCACTCTGCATTGAAAGGGGGCATGGTGGTCTCTCTGCATTGAATGGGGGAACGCTGGTCTCTCTGCATTGAAAGGGGGCACGCTGGTCATTCTGCATTGAAAGAGGGCACGCTGGTCTCTCTGCATTGAATGGGGGCACACTGGTCATTCTGCATTGAAAGGGGCACGCTGGTCATTCTGCATTGAAAGGGGGCATGCTGGTCACTCTGCATTGAAAGGGGGCACGCTGGTCTCTTTGCATTGAATGGGGGCATGCTGGTCTCTCTGCATTGAAAGGGGGCACGCTGGTCATTCTGCATTGAAAGGGGGCACGCTGGTCTCTCTGCATTGAAAGGGGGCACGCTGATCATTCTGCATTGAAAGGGGGCACGCTGGTCTCTCTGCATTGAATGGGGGCACGCTGGTCATTCTGCATTGAAAGGGGGCACGCTGGTCATTCTGCATTGAAAGGGGTCACGCTGGTCATTCTACATTGAAAGGGGGCACGCTGGTCACTCTGCATTGAAAGTGGGCATGCTGGTCTCTCTGCATTGAATGGGGGCACGCTGGTCTCTCTGCATTGAAAGGGGGCACGCTGGTCATTCTACATTGAAAGGGGGCACGCTGGTCATTCTGCATTGAAAGGGGGCACGCTGGTCTCTCTGCATTGAATGGGGGCACGCTGGTCTCTCTGCATTGAAAGGGGGCACGCTGGTCAGTCTGCATTGAAAGGGGGCATGCTGGTCTCTCTGCATTGAAAGGGGGCACGCTGGTCTTTCAAACTTGTATTTAGATGCATTTTACTTTAATTACATCAGTATTTTCATAACAAACAATACATGTGCTTAGGGTGTAAGGGTATCTTTAACTAATCTAGTGGAAGAGACTCGAGTGCTAAAATCCCGCGGGTTAGGGGGCGCAAACTACTTGCCTTGCCCCGGGTGCTGACAACCCACGCTACGCCACTGGTGTGGTGCAATTTTATATATATATATATATATTATATACAGTATCTCACAAAGTGAGTACACCCCTCACATTTTTGTAAATATTTTATTACATCTTTTCATGTGACAACACTGAAGAAATGACACTTTGCTACAATGTAAAGTAGTGAGTGTACAGCTTGTATAACAGTGTAAATTTGCTGTCCACTCAAAATAACTCAATACACAGCCATTCATGTCTAAACTGCTGGCTACAAAAGTGAGTACACCCCTAAGTCAAAATGTCCAAATTTGGCCCAATTAGCCATTTTCCCTTCCTGGTGTCATGTGTCTCGTTAGTGTTACAAGGTCTCAGGTGTGAATGGGGAGCAGGTGTGTTAAATTTGGTGTTATCGCTCTCACTCTCTCAAACTGGTCACTGGAAGTTCAACATGGCACCTCATAGCAAAGAACTCTCTGAGGATCTGAAAAAAAGAACTGTTGCTCTACATAAAGATGGCCTAGGCTATACGAAGATTGCCAAGACCCTGAAAATAAACTGCAGCATGGTGGCCAAGACCATACAGCAGTTTAACAGGACAGGTTCCACTCAGAACAGGCCTCGCCATGATTGACCAAAGGAGTTGAGTGCACTTGCTCAGCATCATACCGAAAGGTTGTCTTTTGGAAATAGACATACGAGTGCTGCCAGCATTGCTGCAGAGGCTGAGAGGTGGGAGGGAGGGTGGGGGGTCAGCCTGTCAGTGCTCAGACCATACGCCGCACACTGCATCAAATTGGTCTGCATGGCTGTTGTCCCAGAAGGAAGCCTCTTGTAAAGATGATGCACAAGAAAGCCCACAAACAGTTTGCTGAAGACAAGCAGACTAAGGACATGGATTACTGGAACCATCTCCTGCGGTCTGATGAGACCAAGATAAACTTATTTGGTTCAGATGGTGTCAAGCATGTGTGGTGGCAACCAGGTAAGGAGTACAAAGACAAGTGCCTACAGTCAAGCATGGTGTTGAGAGTGTCATGATCTGGGGCTGCATGAGTGCTGCCGGCACTGGGGAGCTACAGTTCATTGAGGGAACCATGAATGCCAACATGTACTGTGACATACTGAAGCAGAGTATGATCCCCTCCCTTCAGAGACTGGGCTGCAGGGCAATATTCCAACATGATAACGACCCCAAACACACCTCCAAGACAACCACTGCCTTGCTAAAGAAGCTGAGGGTAAAGGTGATGGACTGGCCAAGCATGTCTCCAGACCTAAACCCTACTGAGCATCTGTGGGGCATCCTCAAATGGAAGGTGGAGGAGCGCAAGGTCTCTAACATCCACCAGATCCATGATGTCGTCATGGAGGAGTGGAAGAGGACTCCAGTGGCAACCTGTGAAGCTCTGGTGAACTCCATGCCCAAGAGGGTTAAGGCAGTGCTGGAAAATAATGGTGACCACACAAAATATTGACACTTTGTGCCCATTTTGGACATTTTTACCTAAGGGGTGTACTCACTTTTGTTGCCAGCACTTTAGACATTAATGGCTGTGCGTTGAGTTATTTTGAGGGGACAGAAAATTTACACTGTTATACAAGCTGTACACTCACTACTTTACATTGTAGCAAAGTGTCATTTCTTCAGTGTTGTCACATGAAAAGATAGAATAAAATATTTACAAAAATGTGTGGGGTGTATCCACTTTTGTAAAATACTGTATGTGCAGTGTTTAATATAATGTTTTCTCCAGATGTTTTTCATTTGCATAGCACTGACAGTGCACAGCGGAGACCTCTGCGTTTATTGCAACATTTTCTCCAGATGGTGTTCATTCCAATGGCACTGACACAGTGCACAGCAGACACTGTCCTCCGCTGGCTGGCTGGTAAAGTTCTAAGTCAGTACTCAGTCACAGTCTAGTACAGCGACACTCTTGGCTGTAGAATGTCTCACTCCTTTCGCTGCGATGACTCTGCACTGAGTGTTTCAATAATGAAAGTGATCTGTCCATGTGCTCCTGGCTGCTGCCCAGAAGGGAGGGATGTCCTCAGTTCTCTGACTACTCTTCTCTTCTGTCTCCCAGCTCCTCCCTTTGCCTTGACCCCAAATCTCACCCTCTAGGCAGCCACAAAGATCCAGACAGAGGCAGCGCACACAGCATACTTCTCTGGGCTGTCTGCACAGCATCTGCATGGGGGAGATCAGGCTCCAGGGATGAAGGGGATGATTGGATAGACAAGAGCGGATTGTGGAGCGACAGGCGGTGAGTCCCCAATTTTTGTCCCCCCTGTGTACCCCTCTGTATATAAAGGAATGTCACTGAGCGTCCTCCTTTAGTTCTGGAATGAATGGGGACTGTGCAGAGCCAGCATCAGCAGACTGCAAAGCCCCCCTCAAAGGGATTGAGGCACCCCCTATATATCCTACATACATCATTTCCCCCCCATGGTAGGGCGGCGCACCCATTACACACATAGTCACCCTCTGGTGTCATTGTCTGAGGCCCCTCTGCACAGTCAAGATTTCTATAGGTTGCAATGCCCCCCAAAATAATTAATGCCCCCCCTATATATCCAACATACATAATTTCCCCCATGGTAGGGGTGCCCACTCATTACACACATAGTCACCCTCTGGGGTCAGTGTTTAAGGCCCCTCTGTGCACAGTGAAGATTTCTATAGTTTGCAATGCCCCCCAAAATAATTGATGTCACTCCATATATCCTACATACATCATTTCCCCTCCATGGTAGGGCGGCGCACCCATTACACACATAGTCACCCTCTGGTGTCATTGTCTGAGGCCCCTCTGCACAGTCAAGATTTCTATAGGTTGCAATGCCCCCCAAAATAATTAATGCCCCCCCCCCCTATATATTCAACATACATCATTTTCCCCATAGTAGGGGTGCCCACTCATTACACACATTGTCATCCTCTGGGGTCAGTGTCTGAGGCTCCTCTGTGCACAGTGAAAATTTCAGTACATTGCAGTGCCCCCCAAAATAATTTATGTCCCCCCTATATATTCTACATATATCATATCTTCCATGGTAGGGGTGCCCACTCATTACACACATAGTTGCCCTCTGGGGTCAGTGTTTGAGGCCCCTCTGTGCACAGTGATGATATCTATAGGTTGCAATGCCCCCCAACATAATTTATGTCACCCCATATATCCTACATACATCATTTTCCCCATAGTAGGGGTGCCCACTCATTATACACACATTGTCACCCTCTGGGGTCAGTGTCTGAGGCCCCTCTTTGCACAGTAAAGATTTCAGTACATTGCAGTGCCCCCCAAAATAATTTATGTTCCCCCTATATATTCTACATATATCATATCTTCCATGGTAGGGGTGCCCACTCATTACACACATAGTTGCCCTCTGGGGTCAGTGTTTGAGGCCCCTCTGTGCACAGTGATGATATCTATAGGTTGCAATGCCCCCCAAAATAATTTATGTCACCCCATATATCCTACATACATAATTTTCCCCATAGTAGGGGTGCCCACTCATTATACACACATTGTCACCCTCTGGGGTCAGTGTCTGAGGCCCCTTTGTGCACAGTGATGATATCTATAGGTTGCAATGCCCCCCAAAATAATTGATGTCCCCCATTTATCCTACATGTCTCATTTTCCCCATGGTAGGGGTGCCCACCCGTTACACACATAGTCACCCTCTGGGGTCAGTGTCTGAGGCCCCTCTTTGCACAGTGAAAATTTCAGTAGGTTGCAGTGTGTCCCAAAATAATTTACATCCCCCCTTTATATTCTACATTTATCATGTCTTCCATGGTGGAGTGCCCACTCATTACACACATAGTCACCCTCTGGAGTCAGTGTCTGAGGCCCCTCTGTGCACAGTAAATATTTCAGTAGGCTGCAGTGCCCCCCAAAATAATTAATGTCCCCCTATAAATTCTACATATATCATGTCTTCCATAGTTGGGGTGCTTACTGATTACAAACATAGTTGCCCTCTGGGGTCAATGTCTGAGGTCCCTCTCTGCATAGTGAAGTACATAGTAGGCTGCAATGTCCCCCCAAAGGGATTGAAGTGCCCCCCCTATTTATTTTGCATATATCATGTCTTCCATGGTAGGGGTTCCCCCCATTACACACATAGTTGCCCTCAGGCCAGCTGCACACACAGGAAAGTGTGTATTATCCATATTATATAGCCGGCATTGGTGAAGTGTACCTGTCATTTTTGAAGTGCTTGGAAAGTGTTAAATGCTGGGTGGAGGGTCGCAACGTGTGCTCTTTGTAGAGGGGAGACTTCCATAGATCCATTACTACTCACTATCATGCTTTATACTGGAGTAGACCAGTAGGAACCATAACCAATGATTAAATTAGACAAAGGCTTTATTCACACGACTGCAGAAATATTACTGATTTGCTATGCATGTTTTTGCTAGCAGAGAAGTTCCTGCGCAATGATCAGTAAGTTCCTGCGTCAATGATCAGTAAGTTTCTTTGCAATGATCAGTCAGTTCCTGCGCAATGATCATTGAGTTTCTGTGTAATGATCAGTAAGTTCCTGCGTAATGATCAGTAAGTTTCTGCGTAATGATCAGTAAGTTCCTGCGCAATGATCAGTAAGTTCCTGCGTAATGATCAGTAAGTTTCTTCGCAATGATCAGTAAGTTCCTGCGTAATGATTAGTAAGTTCCTGCGTCAACGATCAGTAAGTTCCTGCATAACGATCAGCAAGTTCCTGCGTAATGATCAGTAAGTTCCTGCGCAATGATCAGTAAGTTCCTGCGTAATGATCAGTGAGTTCCTGCGTAATGATCAGTGAGTTCCTGCGTAATGATCAGTAAGTTCCTGCAAAATGATCAGTAAGTTCCTGCGCAATGATCAGTAAGTTCCTGCGCAATGATCAGTAAGTTCCTGCGTAATGATCAGTAAGTTCCTGCGTAATGATCAGTGAGTTCCTGCGTAATGATCAGTGAGTTCCTGCAAAATGATCAGTAAGTTCCTGCAAAATGATCAGTACGTTTCTGCGCAATGATCAGTAAGTTCCTGCGTAATGATCAGTAAGTTCCTGCGCAATGATCAGTAAGTTCCTGCGTCAATGATCAGTAAGTTTCTGCGCAATGATCAGTAAGTTCCTGTGTAATGATTAGTAAGTTCCTGCGTCAATGATCAGTAAGTTCCTGCGTAATGATCAGTGAGTTCCTGCAAAATGATCAGTAAGTTCCTGCAAAATGATCAGTAAGTTCCTGCGTAATGATCAGTAAGTTTCTGCGTAATGATCAGTAAGTTTCTGCGCAATGATCAGTGAGTTCCTGCGTAATGATCAGTAAGTTCCTGCACAATGATCAGTAAGTTTGCTGCGTAATGATCAGTAAGTTCCTGAGTAATGATCAGTAAGATAATCACCAAACCAGTGGCTAGTAATGGGTTAGACAGCATGTAGGTTACACTCAGCATATATATGGAGATCACTCGTGGGCAGCAGGACAGGCTTGGGGTCAGGGGGAGTCACTGTACAAGTAGACAATAGTCCCTAGTAGATAACATGTTCAGAGAATAAATGTGGATCTCAGTGTATCAGGGTAATGCAGGCATGTAGGTGAACACTGACCCCTATAGACCTCCGCTAAGTGCCGCACTGGTACTTGTCTCCAAGAGCCGTGTTGTGCTGATGCTGCCGCCGTCTCTCTTCCATCCAGTAACCACCTCCCGCTCATACAACTGCTTTCAGTTACAGGGTGTATGTTGGCCGATCATAATCCGAGGTCACGTCAGTGCTGGTGACGGGATGCTGGCGCGTTTTGTTGGCAAGCTACGCAAACTTCATTGGAGTTGGCTCCGATAATGTTGGCGTAGCTTGCCAACGAAACAATGCTGAGTGTAACCTACATGCTGTCTAACCCATTACTAGCCACTGGTTTGGTGATTATCACATAACTGAGAACTGTTATCCGTGAGCGGATGGATGGATGATTGATGGATACATAATCTGCTCTAAATCCTTACTTTGTGGCGGAAGTATCTTCTTTGTTACTATCTATGAACTGCCTGCCATCCACAATTCTGGGACCCTTATCCATGAGCGGATGGATGGATGATCAATGGACACTTAATCTGATTATTATCTACATGTTGTAACTGAAGTGCCTTCTCTGCCACAATTTCTGGACTACTTGTCATCCGCTACTATGGTTAGTTGTCATTTTCAGCAATTTCAATAATAAATTACGCAGATATTGCTCCAGAGGGGGACCTCCCAGTGACTGCACAGCTACCTTGTTCTACCTACATTCACATATTCCAAGACTGTTTATATATATGGTTGTGACGAACGCCCATTTGCTGGGATGTTTGTCACGGGTTACTGGAGGAGTGTGGAGGCCAGCCTCCTGCCCACGGACTATGGCCCTGGCTTGTAGGGAAGCGCGGCTCTGGTTGGGGGTGTATGCTGGGGGACCCTTGGAGTACTGCTACTTTGAATTCAAGTCCCTGTCACCCCAAGCGACACAGACTTTGGGCCTAAACTGCATATTACAACAAAGGACTTCACACCATGAGAGACTAAACAGATGCTAATGACATAAGACTGAGCTATGGTATACTGGGGGGATGTGAATTGACACTTAAAGCGGTAGTATCATGCTTTTTTTGACTTTTACCTATAGGTAAGCCTATAATAAGGCTTACCTTTAGGTACAATTAATATCTCCTAAACCGGCACGGTTTAGGAGATATTTGCAGTGCATGCAGCCGCTCACAAGAGCGGCGCATGCGCTCTGAAGGTCCGGCAGACCTTCAGCTTCCCTTGCCGGGAGCTTGCCGGAAAATCACTCCCGCCGCATGCGCGGGAGTGACGTCATCGCGGCTCCGGCCAATCACAGCGCCGGAGCCGCCGAACCAGGAAGAGACGCCGAGGGATCATGGCAGCGCCCGCAGCGATGTCTGGGGGTCCGTGTCGGGGCTTCGTTCTAAGGTAAGTAATACATAATGAGCTAGTATGCGATGCATACTAGCTCATTATGCCTTTGTCTTGCAGGGTTTTTTTTTGTTTGCGTTTTTGGGTTTACAACCGCTTTCATTTATAATAAGGTGTGTTGAAAATGGAGACGGGCAGTCCGAGAGCCTATGTCTTCTGCTTTCATCTGTTTAGAGGTGGATTGTGTTCACACTTCTAGGAATGCGTATTCGGCTATGTTTTGGGCTTGTTGTTTGTTTAATTAGTTATGATAATGTTGCAGTCTCATTCACCTATTGTCTCTTTCCAGAAGGCCAAGGTATGTTAACTATGTTCTGTATACAATTACATTTGCATATGATAATGAAATCAAACTCATGAGACTGTATATATTGGAAGTGAGTTGGTGAATAAAGGGTCTTTTGTTTTACCCTTCATCAAGCTTCGACTGATGTTTGGGGGGGAATTGAGGGGCCAGGTCACTGCATCACGTGAGAGTCTGGAGACCTAATGCAGAAATACTTGGTCCAAGTATTGGGGATCCGTTACAATGGTTTATCCAGATTCAGATTATATCGGCCGATACTGTGGTGATTGGTGTATGTATGGACTTGGGTAAAGTATGAGCAGCTGCTGGTCTTTCCCTTATTCCTATTAGACAACATTGTCTTGTTTAACTTCCCTGGTTCACTTTGACATGCTGTGGTTGTGTCTTTTATTGTTCAATCAAGGTTTCAATAAAGGTCTATTTTAAATGCTCCTTGTGTCTGCTATCAGCCCACTTTTTCTTGTGTACACCATTTACCTACGTGTTACACATACCCTTTTTTCATATATATACTGCTTGGGGTTGGAGACTGCACAGTTCACTGGGATAGGAGCAGCACCTTTTGGTGCTTCACCTTTTACTGATTTAAAGCGGAGTTCCGGCCGTTTTTTCTTCTTTTCTGATTCCTGTAGGGAAAAGCATGTTAAAAAAGAATTGGAAATTCATTTTTTTTTTTTGGGTCACTTGCCTTATTTTAGGGGCATCTTTGTCCGACTTCCTCCTTCTGCGACCGCGGCCCCGGACATCACTTACGGTTTCGCATTGCGTCCTGGGAGATGAGTGTCATCCCAGGATGATATGGGAATGGCCAGCCGCTACTCTGATTGCCAATCACAATCTACAGCGCATGCGCGAGATTGCGATCGGCATTCTGGGTAGCCAGGAAGAGGGACACAGCGGGGGACACAGCGGCTTCAGACGCCCACACCGGAGATGGCCACGCTCTTCAATCAGTTTTAAAGTTAAGATTTTATCTATATTCATTTACTGTACTCTACTGTAATGTGGGAATAGTGTTAGAGTAATTGGCGATATCGTAGGATTAGGGGGGGGGGTATTTTTTTCTCAAAAATGTTTTTGTGGCCGGAACTCCGTTTTAACTATTAGGGAGTACTGTGGTGATCCGGGGTATTATCCTTCCTGTTTTTGCCATGGTGGTGGTAGCATCATGTTGCTGGGATGCTCTTCTTCAGCAGGGACAGGGAAGCTGTTCAGAGATGATGGGAAGATGGTTGGAGCCAAATACAGGGCAATCTTTGAAGAAAACCTGGTAGAGTCTGCAAAAGACTTGAAACTGGGGCAGAGGTTCACCTTTCAGCAGGACAACGACCCTAAACATACAGCCAGAGCTACAATAGAATGGTTTAGATCAGGCATGTCCAACGTATATATATATATAAAGTATACCTATGTCCCTTATAGATATATAGGGCTATGTTAAGTCTTTTATGTATCTCTAGTATATGTCCCTTATTTATAGAGCTCACTGATGGTGTCCCTGATCTCTCAGCCTGGTGGGGCACTTGGATGAGGATTAAAGTGTTCATACTACTCATTTTTATTACTCACAAACTATTTTCTAACTTGCTGAAAGATCTTTGTAGACCTAGGCCCATCCTTTCCTGTCCTGAAAAATAGAAGGAAGTCATGAATCACAAACATGTGATCATGGGGTGACTCTGCAGCCTGTTCACCCACATGGAGGTCTGTCCCCCTCATGGACACGTCTGTCTGTGTATGGCCAACCTAAAATCAGGGCCATCTTATCGATTGGGCACGCTGGGCAGTTGCAGGGGGCCCCATTTGCCCAGGGGGCCCCACCTGCCTAGTGACCCAGCCCCAGCCAAGCATTAATTCCGATTCCCGTGTGCATCGCGCCACTGAACTTAGCTGCTGTCAGGCCTCTTGGGCCATGGAGGGGGGGGGGGGCACAACTGCAGGAATGCCTGTCTGCCTCCATGGGAACAGGCACGAACAGGACAGTTGACTCTGACTCCCGTCCGTGTGTGTTCACCGGACCCAGCTGACAAGTCGCCTGACAAGCCGCGCTAGTCTGAATGGGGTCTTACACTGGTATTTGAAATTTACAAATGCAGCCATTTAGAAGTTGGATCAAAAGGTTTAGCACTGGGAACCATTTTTTTGAAAGATAAAAAGTGCATTTTATCTACAACTATATAGATCAGACCAAGATGAGGGACAAATGGGGAGGAAAGAGGGAAAGAAGGACTTTGTTTTAAATCAGGGACAGTCCTGCGAAATCAGGGACAGTTGGGAACTATGCATCCATCCCCTCCCCCACAATATGAACATAAGGATGGCAGGATCAGCCATACCATACATGGCACCTTGTACAGAATACAGACATGGCTTCCCACCTGGGAGCTCAACCTATCAATGCGATGCTATATTTGCAGAGCAATTTAACGTAATGGCAGTTTACAGAGTTGATGCCGTAATATCACAGTTTGGTAACGGCTTAATACACAAACCAATGATTTTATGCCAACAGAGGGGTGCCACAAATAGGGGCAGAAGCATTGGAAATCCCCCAGGGCCCCCTCCCCCTGGTCTCTTCCTTTACTCTTTTTATCAAGAAAATTCAGCAGGCATGGCAAGAACCCCTGATAATGGGCACAGCAGGGATGTAGATCGGGGAACCCAGTGCAGGGATGGTGAGAAACCCCTTGTAATGGACACAGCGGGTGTGTAGAACCAGTAATTCAGCACAAGGATAGTAGGAACCCCTCATAATGGACACAACAGGTGTGCAGAACTAGCAACTTAGTGCTGATATGGTGGGAACCCCTCATAATGGGCACAGCAGGTCTGCAGAACTGGACAATCAATGCAGAGATAGTGGGAAGTGAACCCCTCATAATGGACACAGAGTGTGTGCAGATCTAGGAACTCAGCACAGGGATGGTGGAAACCCCTCATGATGGGCACAGCAGGTGTACAGACCCAGGAACTCAACACAGGGAGGATAGGAACCTCTCGCAATGGGCACTGCATGTGAACGAAACGGAAACTCAGCACAGAGATAGTGGCAATTCCTTATAATGGGAACAGAGGGATTGCGGACCTGGGAACTTAGCACAGAAATGATGGAAGCCCCTCATAACGGGTATAGAAGGTTTACAGACCCTTGAACTCAGCACAGGGATGGTGAGAACCCTTCATAATGGGAAAAACAGGTGTACATCCTCGGGAACTCAGCTCTTGGATAGTGAGAACCCCTGTAATAGGAGCAGCAGGTGTACAGACCCAGGAAATCATAACAGGGATGGTGGGAACCCC
Source organism: Pelophylax lessonae (assembly GCF_965119305.1). Taxonomy (NCBI): domain Eukaryota; kingdom Metazoa; phylum Chordata; class Amphibia; order Anura; family Ranidae; genus Pelophylax; species Pelophylax lessonae. The sequence continues at coordinate 203,845,470 of NC_138777.1, read as the reverse complement.
TCATAATGGGTACAGCAGGAATTCAGCACAGGGGTCTCACAAGTAAAGTTCCTTAGAGTTTGAAAACAAAGTCAGTGGGGTTAACTCCCCAGCATCCAGCAAACTGTAAATTTCTTAGTTCTGAGTGGACCAGCCCTTTAATTGTCTTTCCCTATCATAACACAGGCTCTCTGCCAAAGTTTCTTTTTCCCTTTCACCAGAATCTTTTGGATGCTCCCAGACAAATCCAATTAGAAGAACGCAGCAGTGCAAAGTGCCAAAATGCCAATGAGAGAACGTAAAATGGATTAAAGTTTCTGTTAGAAGATTTCCGGCTTTCAGATCTCCGCTGGGACATAAGATCTGTGAAGTCTGTATATCATCCCCCTGCCAGATTGAATAGTGCCAGGAGACAGTATTAAACCAGAACTTTATTATATTTATCATTATTTACCCCAAGCAGTGAAATGGCGGCCATACACATTTCAAAAAATCATTAAACTCTTCTGATAGGAAAATTCCATCTATAGTGGACAACTCATTTGATCAATATGCCACATATGGGGAAGTGGATTCCAATCAATAGTTGAGATATGATCGTAAGATACAATAATCAGTTATCAGTAATCGTATCTCTGTTTCCACCCTGTGATGTCATAATCTGACCAATTGAAATTTGAACAACTTCATGAACGAAGTATCTTAGTGCTGCATGGAAAACAATCAATAAAATTCTGCCCTGGCCAATCAAGTGAAATTGATCAAATCCAATCAAAATGTTATCTAAATCCTTTAGAAGGGAAGTTATGACGATTCAATGCATTGTGGATGGAAATATTTTGATCAAATTGCACATCGAATAGATAAAAATCAGTGGCGGCTGGTGCTCAAAATTTTTGGTGGGGGCGCAAAAAGAAAAATGTAATAGGTATTGCTTTGCGTCAAAAAACGCAGTAAAAAATTGCGTGACTTTGAAGTCATGGTACAGGCATGGCACAGGTGATGGTATAGGCATGGCATAGGTGATGGTACAGGAGATGGTATAGGCATGGTACAGATATGGTATAGGCATGGCACAGATATGGTATAGGCGTGGCACAGGTCATGGTACAGGAGGTGGTATATGCCCCCTTTCAATGCAGAGACCAGCGTACATGCCCCCTTTCAATGCAGAGACCAGCGTACATGCCCCCTTTCAATGCAGAGACCAGCGTGCGTGCCCCCTTCAATGCAAGAAACACTGTGCTGTGCCCCCTTCAATGCAATAAACACTGTGCTGTGCCCCCTTCAATGCAATGAACACTGTGCTGTGCTCCCTTCAATGCAATGAACACTGTGCTGTGCCCCCTTCAATGCAATAAACACTGTGCTGTGCCCCCTTCAATGCAATAAACACTGTGTTGTGCCCCCTTTAATGCAATGAACACTGTGCTGTGCACCCACAATGCAGAGTTCAGCGTGCATGCCCCCTTCAATGCAACTGTTCTGTGCCCCCTTCAATGCAATGAACAATGTGCTGTGCCCCCTTCAATGCAATAAACACTGTGCTGTGACCCCTTCAATGCAATAAACACTGTGCTGTGCCCCCTTCAATGCAATAAACACTGTGCTGTGCCCCCACAATGCAGAGTTCAGCATGAGTGCCCCCTTCAATGCAACTGTTCTGTGCCCCCTTCAATGCAATGAACACTGTGCTGTGCCCCCACAATGCAGAGTTCAGCGTGAGTGCCCCCTTCAATGCAACTGTGCTGTGCCCCCTTCAATGCAATGAACACTGTTCCGTGCCCCCATCAATGCAGTGTTCAGCGTGCGAGCCCCTTTCAATGCAGAGCGCCACAGCATTATCCCCAATCACTGCAGAGCGCCACAGCATTGTCCCCAATCACTGCAGAGCGCCACAGCATTGTCCCCAATCACTGCAGAGCGCCACAGCATTGTCCCCAATGATTGCAGAGTACCACAGCATTGTCCCCAATGATTGCAGAGTGCCACAGCATTGTCCCCCAATGATTGCAGAGTGTCCACAGCATTGTCCCCAATGATTGCAGAGTGCCCACAGCATTGTCCCCAATGATTGCAGAGTGTCCACAGCATTGTCCCCCAATGATTGCAGAGTGCCACAGCATTGTACCCCAATGATTGCAGAGTGCCCACAGCATTGTCCCCCAATGATTGCAGAGTGCCACAGCATTGTACCCCAATGATTGCAGAGTGCCACAGCATTGTACCCCAATGATTGCAGAGTGCCCACAGCATTGTACCCCACTGATTGCAGAGTGCCACAGCATTGTACCCCAATGATTGCAGAGTGCCACAGCATTGTACCCCAATGATTGCAGAGTGCCCACAGCATTGTACCCCAATGATTGCAGAGTGCCCACAGCATTGTCCCCCAATCAATGCAGAGACCAGCGTGCATGCTCAGACTGGGGGATCTATTAACAGCACAAGCAGCAGTTGTGCTGAAGTGCAAGAAGCATGCTGATAGGAGGAGAGAGCAGAGTGACAGAGAGTTGAGCTCATTAGTCTGCTGCTTCTCCTTTCACTGTCCAATGACAGGCTGGGGGAGGGACAAGACCTGTAATTGTTACTGAACTGCAGCAGTGAAAAATCAGGTCTCCTGCCCTGTGCTCTGTGGCAAAGCTGTGTAAATCTCAGGACTAGATGTACAGAAATACAAATTTGTTTGCCGGTAAAACACCTCCCCTATATGTATTTCATATGTGAATTTAGCCAATTTACAGTTATTACATGTATTCCTCTTTTATTGCAGTATACAGCCGACTGCAAACTTTACATTGTGGTTGTACGATCTGCAATAGATCTACCAACAACCATCTGATTGGATATATTGGATTGTTTCACGAGGCCCTCACTGTGCATAGCTGATGGTAAATGTAAAGGTGCAATCAGATTGTATTATGTATGGCCAGATTTAGAGGTCTGTGAAGATAGTGGGATGGGGGATGGGGATTGGGCTGCAAGCCCCTGCTTGAAAGATGAGAATAGATCTCGGTGCTCTGTATTGTGCTGGGACAAATGGGACTCAGCCAGTGATGCCAGCAAACTTTGGACCACCGCAACATCCTTCGCTCTAAGTGGACATAAAGCTTCCGCCATTTACATTGCAGATGGAGGAACTTCAATGGGTATTCTGATTTATTAATTTATTATTCTCTGCGGCTGATCTACATATAGAAAAGATACAGCAGGTCAGGAAAGGAGATTGTTCTCCAGGGAGCAAGAGGGATGCAGAGAGCAGCTAGGAAATATGAACTAAGATTGGATGAGGATGGGTGACTCTGGTTTGCATGGGTGACTCATTATTTGAATGATCTTTCACTTTTAAATGGTCATTCTGCAGTGAGATCCGAAGAGGAGCAGAAAGTGGAAAGAATCCGCTTTGTGAGTTCAGTCCCCTCTGTGGGAAGTCTAAAAAATCAGTGAAGATATTTATGTGTTTTCTTTGGAAAGGGAAATTCCCAATCTGGATCATTTACCCTGCCCATTGCACAACATGAGCCTTGCGTGCTGTGTGTGCGGACATGTGGGACAGGCCCAGATCCCAGTGTGATCATACATCTTAAAGAGAACTCCAACTTGGTGAACAGATTACAGTTTATAACATAAGGACTGCTGCAGTGGTCATACCCTCCACACTCCTCTCCTGTACATACTGCCCCCTGTCATACCCTCCACACTCCTCTCCTGTACATACTGCCCCCTGTCATACCCTCCACACTCACCTCCTGTACATACTGCCCCCTGTCATACCCTCCACACTCCTCTCCTGTACATACTGCCCCCTGTCATACCCTCCACACTCCTCTCCTGTACATACTGCCCCCTGTCATACCCTCCACACTTCTCTCCTGTACATACTGCCCCCTGTCATACCCTCCACACTCCTCTCCTGTACATACTGCCCCCTGTCATACCCTCCACACTCCTCTCCTGTGCATACTGCCCACTGTCATACCCTCCACACTTCTCTCCTGTACAAACTGCCCCCTGTCATACCCTCCACACTCCTCTCCTGTACATACTGCCCCCTGTCATACCCTCCACACTCCTCTCCTGTACATACTGCCCCCTGTCATACCCTCCACACTCCTCTCCTGTACATACTGCCCCCTGTCATACCCTCCACACTTCTCTCCTGTACATACTGCCCCCTGTCATACCCTCCACACTCCTCTCCTGTACATACTGCCCCCTGTCATACCCTCCACACTCCTCTCCTGTGCATACTGCCCACTGTCATACCCTCCACACTTCTCTCCTGTACAAACTGCCCCCTGTCATACCCTCCACACTCCTCTCCTGTACATACTGCCCCCTGTCATACCCTCCACACTCCTCTCCTGTACATACTGCCCCCTGTCATACCCTCCACACTCCTCTCCTGTACATACTGCCCCCTGTCATACCCTCCACACTCACCTCCTGTACATACTGCCCCCTGTCATACCCTCCACACTCCTCTCCTGTACATACTGCCCCCTGTCATACCCTCCACACTCACCTCCTGTACATACTGCCCCCTGTCATACCCTCCACACTCCTCTCCTGTACATACTGCCCCCTGTCATACCCTCCACACTCCTCTCCTGTGCATACTGCCCACTGTCATACCCTCCACACTTCTCTCCTGTACTTACTGCCCCCTGTCATACCCTCCACACTCCTCTCCTGTACATACTGCCCCCTGTCATACCCTCCACACTTCTCTCCTGTACATACTGCCCCCTGTCATACCCTCCACACTCCTCTCCTGTACATACTGCCCCCTGTCATACCCTCCACACTCACCTCCTGTACATACTGCCCCCTGTCATACCCTCCACACTCCTCTCCTGTACATACTGCCCCCTGTCATACCCTCCACACTCCTCTCCTGTGCATACTGCCCACTGTCATACCCTCCACACTTCTCTCCTGTACTTACTGCCCCCTGTCATACCCTCCACACTCCTCTCCTGTGCATACTGCCCACTGTCATACCCTCCACACTCCTCTCCTGTACATACTGCCCACTGTCATACTCCACACTCCTCTCCTGAACATACTGCCCCCTGTCATACCTTCAACACTCCTCTCCTGTACATACTGCCCACTGTCATACCTTCCACACTTCTCTCCTGTACATACTGCCCCCTGTCATACCCTCCACACTCCTCTCCTGTACATACTGCCCACTGTCATATCCTCCACACTCCTTTCCTGTACATACTGCCCACTGTCATACCCTCCACACTCCTCCCCTGTACATACTGCCCACTGTCATACCTTCCACACTCCTCTCCTGAACATACTGCCCCCTGTCATATCCTCCACACTCCTTTCCTGTACATACTGCCCACTGTCATACCCTCCACACTCCTCCCCTGTACATACTGCCCACTGTCATACCCTCCACACTCCTCTCCTGTACATACCGCCCCCTGTCATACCTTCCACACTCCTCTCCTGTACATACTGCCCCCTGTCATACCCCCCACACTCCTCTCCTGTACATACCGCCCCCTGTCATACCCTCCACACTCCTCTCCTGTACATAATGTCCCCTGTCATACACTCCTCTCCTGTACATACCGCCCCCTGTCATACCCTCCACATTCCTCTCCTGTACATAATGCCCCCTGTCATACACTCCTCTCCTGTACATACTGCCCCCTGTCATACCCTCCACATTCCTCTCCTGTACATAATGCCCCCTGTCATACACTCCTCTCCTGTACATACTGCCCACTGTCATACCCTCCACACTTCTCTCCTGTACTTACTGCCCCCTGTCATACCCTCCACACTCCTCTCCTGTGCATACTGCCCACTGTCATACCCTCCACACTCCTCTCCTGTACATACTGCCCACTGTCATACTCCACACTCCTCTCCTGAACATACTGCCCCCTGTCATACCTTCAACACTCCTCTCCTGTACATACTGCCCACTGTCATACCTTCCACACTTCTCTCCTGTACATACTGCCCCCTGTCATACCCTCCACACTCCTCTCCTGTACATACTGCCCACTGTCATACCCTCCACACTCCTCCCCTGTACATACTGCCCACTGTCATACCTTCCACACTCCTCTCCTGAACATACTGCCCCCTGTCATATCCTCCACACTCCTTTCCTGTACATACTGCCCACTGTCATACCCTCCACACTCCTCCCCTGTACATACTGCCCACTGTCATACCCTCCACACTCCTCTCCTGTACATACCGCCCCCTGTCATACCTTCCACACTCCTCTCCTGTACATACTGCCCCCTGTCATACCCCCCACACTCCTCTCCTGTACATACCGCCCCCTGTCATACCCTCCACACTCCTCTCCTGTACATAATGTCCCCTGTCATACACTCCTCTCCTGTACATACTGCCCCCTGTCATACCCTCCACATTCCTCTCCTGTACATAATGCCCCCTGTCATACACTCCTCTCCTGTACATACTGCCCCCTGTCATACCCTCCATACTCCTCTCCTGTACATACTGCCCCCTGTTATACCTTCCACACTCCTCTCCTGTACATACTGCCCCCTGTCATACCCTCCACATTCCTCTCCTGTACATAATGCCCCCTGTCATACACTCCTCTCCTGTACATACTGCCCACTGTCATACCCTCCACACTCCTCTCCTGTACATACTGCCCCCTGTTATACCTTCCACACTCCTCTCCTGTACATACTGCCCTCTCCTGTCATACCCTCCACACCCTTATCCTGTTAATAGTAAACTTCAGGCTGGGTTCACACTAGTGCGAATCGGATGAGGGTTTCTCTGCATCCAATTCGCATTCGGGCCTGATTTCTCCCTGAAATGGAGAACAGGGATGCACCGGACCCCTGCTGTGAGCGGCATCCGTATTAGGTGTGAACCCAGCCTTGATCTCAAACATTAACACAAAACTGTACACATAGATTCTACTTTTCAGTATACAACACATTTCTTGGGGGCGGTTTCTAATATCCTCACCCTTCTCTTGGACTTAGTTTTTCTAGTTTCTTACAAAATGAGACTTCTCATCCATCTGACCTTCCTATAGGCAGCAATGGCTGAGAAAATGTGACCCGCCGTATATACATTACAAGTATGCAGACAGACCATTAAACCCGACAGGCCCACATGATGATTGATGGAGGTTTCATCACACAGATCAATGTTCCCTGTACACAATCTCCATAAACTTCAATTTTGCAGGCACTGTTGTTCTGAATTCCTCTGTATACATGGGGGAAGGGGGTGGCATGGGACAGCGAGGTCAGGTACACAGATAGAAAAAGGAACACTTAGTATACAGTATATATATATATATATAAATATCTCTAGCAAAATTCAAAAACTGTGGGTTGCAGCATACATTAAGTTTATTTAAATGTCCGCATAATAATATGCTTTACACTCAGATGTACAACATGTTTTTTTTGTATTGCTTAACCAAGTCATTGAGGGCTGAGTCACTATCAATTTATGCAAATGTGTGGCTACGTCTTTATATTTTCTATTATCTGGTAACTTTGTTCTTATAATTTGATATTCTATAAAAAGAATATGGAAAAAAAAAGTTTATTTAAATGTCCATCAGAAGATAATGTTTTAGATTGGCTAGTTTCCGGCAACAAACTCTTCGTCAGGCAGACACTTTCTCGGCCTAATGAAGGGTTTGTTGCCCGAAACTGTAGCCAAACATTAATTAAATTTTTTTGTCTGATGGTCAATTACATACATTTTATGTATACTGCAACCTTTTTCTACTGTATATAAAGTCAGAAGGCAGGGACCTATTGGTGTGCATCAACTATGATATGATGCGGTCTACCCTTTGAATTTAATAAATCTCTCACTATATAAATCAATGCTAATTATATCCAGTATATATCCAGTATATTAAATGCTATTTCTGTTGCCAGACATCCCAACCTACAAAAACTCATTTCAGGGAGGTGGCCGCCTAATTTCAGGGAAGTGGCACTGCGCATCCTCCACTGCCCCCCTCCCCCCCCCCCACCAATTTAATACAACTAGATGATGATCAAATGTAATGGAATCAGTATACAGAGGTTTACTTTTTCTGAGAGATATTAAAGGAACACTCTAACCACCATGACCACTTCAGTGATTTGAAGTGGTTATGGTGGTAGGAGTCAGAAACACTGCACATGCTGGGATACTTACAATTATGCTTTACTGCAGGCTGGTACTGCTGGTGGGTACTGTTGGCGGGTACTGCTGGCAGGAGGTACTGCTGGTGGGTACAACTGGCTGGTACAGCTGGCTGGTACTGGTGGTGGTTACTGGTGGCTGGTACTGCTGGTGGGAAATGCTGGCTGGTACTGCTGGAGGGAAATGCTGGTGGGTACTGCTGGCTGGTACTGCTGGCGGGTACTGCTGGCTGGTACTGTTGGTGGGTACAGCTGGCTGGTACTGCTGGTGGGAAATTCTGGCTGGTACTGCAGGCTGGTACTGCTGTGGGTACTGCTGGCTGGTAGTGGTGGTGGGTACTGCTGGCTGGTAGTGGTGGTGGGTACTGCTGGTGGATACAGACTGTAAGAACGGAGCCGGAACTATACAGGGAGCATTGGCTCCGTTGTGACAGATCAGCTGACACAGACACAGACTCAGCGGCACCCGGGACATCGCGTGGCACTTGCGGATATCAGGGAGCCACAGGCCGCATGCGGGTGACTTCTGCACCTCACGGGAGACTTGGGATGTCTGCGTTACCTTTTTGTTCATTTTACTGAATCATAAGATAGAACAAAACGTTCCTACATTTAAATACACCCTAACACTAAAATTTCTGCATCTACAGACATCCATGATCTAATACTAACCTATCTAGCCGTGTAAAGAAGAAATCAGTATACTTACCTTTTTTGAAGCTGATCTGACCCAATCCAACACTGAGCTGTCAGCGGTGGCTTCACTATGGAGACGGGTGCAGAGGAGGCAGCCAACAACAGAAGCCCCAAAGTAACTCTATGGGTGACGTCATTTCCCATTAATTTTACTGCCGTTGTCGGCTGTGTCCTCTGCAGAGCTTCCGCTGTTGGAGACCGAACCGGAGCGGCTTTAAAAAAGGTATGTGTACTGATTTCTTCTTTACAGGGCTATGCCCATACACTTTTTCCACTCCATGGACTATATTCCATAACCTGGAATGCTGTCTTGCTGTCCGCCGGACTTGGAGGGATCTCCGATCCACAGCCCCAGGAAAAGCACCCCCCCTTCTCACTAATTTTTTTCTTTTTGTTGTCACCTCTAGAGCTGACTTGTGAGTTTACCAACATATATATATATACACTATATATATATATATATATACAGTGGCGGCTGGCGCGTTGGGGCGCAGGGGTGCCGCCCCCCCTATCCATGCGTCCGGCCCCCTAATCTACATGTGAGTTCAATGGTTTTTTTTTTCTGAAGCACCTGATTAGAGCCAGAGGCTCTAATAGGCTTCAGAAAAGGGTGGGTCCGGGGCGCAGAGCACTGTGCCCTAGCCCACCCATTTGTGTGACAATAGCGAATGGAAATTTGCTATTGTCACACGGATCCTCCTCCTGGCCAATCAGGAAGCGGGTTAGAGACCCGTTTCCTGATTGGCCGAAAGGTGAACCCATGCCATTGGCCAAGGAGGAGGAGGAGGCGGGAGGATGAGGCGGGAGGACTCGAGGAGACGCAGGGAGATGTGGGGGACTGAGGAGAAGCCGCCGCTGCAAATCAGGTAAGTGCACTGGTCACTCTGCATTGAAGGGGGCACAATGGTCTCTCTGCATTGAAAAGGGCACACTGGTCACTCTGCATTGAAGGGGCACGCTGGTCACTCTGCCTTGAAGGGGGCACGCTGGTCTCTCTGCATTGAAGGGGGCACGATGGTCTCTCTGCATTGAAGGGGACACGCTGGTCTCTCTGCATTGAAGGGGGCACGCTGGTCACTCTGCAATGAAGGGGGCATGTTGGTCTCTCTACATTGAAGGGGGGCACGCTGGTCTCTCTGCATTGAAGGGGGCACGCTGGTCACTCTGCATTGAAGGGGGCACGCTGGTCTCTCTGCATTGAAGGGGGCACGCTGGTCTCTCTGCATTAAAGGGGGCACGCTGGTCTCTCTGCATTGAAGGGGGCATGCTGGTCTCTCTGCATTGAAGGGGGCACGATGGTCTCTCTGCATTGAAGGGGGCACGCTGGTCTCTCTGCATTGAAGGGAACACGCCGGTCACTCTGCATTGAAGGGGGCACACTGATCACTGGTCACTTTGCATTGATGGGGGCACACTGGTCACTCTGCATTGAAGGAGGCACACTGATCACTGGTCACTCTGCATTGATGGGGGCACAGTGGTCACCGGTCACTCTGCATTGAAGGGGGCACACTGGTCACTCTGCATTGAAGGGGGCACACTATACCTTGATTACTGAAGGCCCCTTTCACACTTTTGTGACCTCAAAGTTGCGCAATTTTTTACTGTGTTTTTTGCCGCAAAGCAATGCCTATTACATTTTTCTGTTTACGCCCCCCTCAAAAGTTTTGAGCACCAGCCGCCACTGTATATACATATATATATATATATATATATATATATATATATATATATATATACACATTTTCCTCTTCTTTTTTTTTGTTTCTCATTTTCACTTTCATTTGATTCTGGCATCAAACTCCTGATTAAGCGGTAGTGACCCGCAAAACGCATAGAGTTCTAGGGTGCCCAGTTTCTCTGACCGTTATATTCATATCAATTATGTAATTTTATTATTTATGTATTTTTTGTTCCCATGTATTCATTTTTCATGTATCAACCCAATATATATCTATTTTTGTGATTATGAATTTTTACATGTTAGCTTTTTTGTAGATATTTGCATCTTATGTTGAAATTGTCAGTGTGTGTTATGATGATGGAATATCGCTCAATGTCTCTATTCAATTTGTACTTTTAAGTATTTTTTATTATTTTTATTTATATTCTTATGTTGTTGCAAAGTGATCTGCCTCACACAAAGTCCCATGACCGTCTATTCTTGTTCTTGTTCTTTACAGGGCTTGATAGCTTAGTGTTAGATCGTCTATAGATGCCGGGTTTTTAGTGTTTGGGTGGACTTACCTTTTAACCCCTGAGGCTTGTGAAATGATCCTTTGGCTCACAATTTATATAGCTGTATACAGTATTGCCTCATTTTATGAATTCCATTATCCAATACAATGTATTGTTTTCCCCGTGTGCCTCATTATTGCTTTTCACCATTCCATTCCCACTGAATACAGAAATGTGAATCGGTACAAACTTCCCGTATAAAACCATTATAAATTATAACTAGACCTCCACATACACGGCAATCCAATTCTTCCGGTATGAGTCCGGTCTTTTGTGGATTGCATTGTTCGTTGTGCTGAGGGAATTTAAAAATGATTATATATATCTCTTACATTATGCATTTGAATTTAATGCATGTGCGGCCTTGTACAACTGTTTTCAAATGATGCAGATAACTAGGAGATATGGGAACATTTCTAATGAATCAGAGGGTCGGTGACCCTACTACACCTTACATGGTGGTAACATTCCAATACATGATGAATCTGAGACTTCCTATACATCAAAGGGTCTGATGGAAAAGCAGTTCATCCAATCAGATCCTCCACCAGCTGCCTACAGATGATTGAAGGATAGAAGACAGATATTTACTGAGACTGTTCAATTACCCTAATAAATAAAGTGAAGTTATTCTTAGTCATCCAATCATATGCAAGCAATGCCCTTTTTTTTTTTAACTTTCTTTGTACATTATTGGATATTTAAAAAGAACACAGCTTCACCTAATTTACTAAGCCCCATCAAAGTGTTACTAAACCCAGGAGGCTGCATTCACTATATCTGGTCTCCCGCAGTACACAGAACATGGAAATGCAATTATTTTAACCACTTTACCACCGGAGGATTTTGCTGTCTTACGTCCAGGCCACTTTTGCGATTCGGCACTGTGCGACTTTATCTGACAATTGCGCGGTCGTGCGATGCCATACCCAAACAAAATGTACGTCCTTTTTTTCTCACAAACAGAGCTTTCTTTTGGTGGTATTTGATCATCTGTGCGATTTTTACTTTTTGCGCTATAAACAAAAAAAGAGCGTAAATTTTGAGAAAATAACAATATTTTTCACATTTTTTATATGAAATTCCCCCCCAAAAAATGTAAAAATCAAATTTTTTTTTAATTTTTGGCCAATTTGTTTTCTGCTACATATGTTTGGTAAAAAAAAATCACAATAAGCGTATTTTGATTGGTTTGCGCAAAAGTTATTGCGTTTACTAACAAAGGGAAAGATTTCTGTCATTTTTGGTGTTTTTTTTTTTTTTTTTTTAACGAGTAATGGCGGCGATCTGCAATTTTTTTTTTTGCGGGACTGCGACATTGCGGTGGACAGATCGGACCCTTGACTGACATTTTTGACACTTTTGGGGGGTACCAGTGACATTACTATAGTAATCAGTGCTATAAATATGCACTGTTACTGTAAAAATGACACTGGCGGGGAAGGGGTTAATTTTATTGGAGAGGGAGGGGTTAATGTATGCCTGGTGCTTACTAACGTGTGTGGGGGGAGGTGACTGAGTGACACAGGGACAGATCGCAGGTTCAGCTACGCTGAACCCTGCAATCTGACCCTGTCTGTCACTTAGGAGATCCGCCTGCTCTGTTTACACAAGCGGGCGGATCTCCAAACTCTACTCCCCGACGATCGGGGAAGAGCAGCAGCGATCGCTGCTGCTCCTCCCCTGGCCCGACTCCCGCTGTGACTGAATACAGCGGGAGCGAGCCTCTGGCGGCGCGCGACGCCCACAAGGGGAGGAGTCCAGCGACGTAGGTCTACGTCGCTGGACGATAACGAGCCACTGTGCCGCAGTAGAGGCACAGTGAGCAGGGCTAAAGTGGTTAATAAATATAAACTGCTAAATACCTTTTCTTATTAGCCGTATATAGCAGTCTTGTGACTTCTGTCAGTTTCTGGTTAAAGCTTGAGGAATTTTCATTCTCCTCTGACTGTCCCATGAGGCTGCATAACCTCTGACTCTATGTCTGGATAGTGGCGATTGTCTCTGTGCTGATCACATGCACCATCCCGAAAAAAAACAACTTTCCAGAAATACACTCCAAACTGAGCATGTGCAGAGTGCCCCCAAGGTCTGTTCCGTCAGGAGATGGATTGGGGACTGTGGAATAAGGGGAGGATCAGAGAAGACAGGATCAAACAGACTTTTTACACAAGGATCAAACAGACTTTTTACACAATGCAGAGGATTAACCCCTTAGATTCCACAGTGAATATAACAAGCATGCTTTACTGCATATACAAACTGATTTTACTATTGTGGGTTTAGTAACACTTTAGCATACCTTTTGCTAAGCACAGCAGTTCTACTCTTTTATCAACCCTAAAATCTGACTTGCTATTCAGAACAAATACTTTTCTTAACTTTAGCCACTTTGACAAATACGGCCTATTGTTTTGTTAGACAGCTGAGTGCAACCAATTGCTCTCTGGCATTGGGCTTATGGCGGGGGAGGGCATACGCACCTGCCTCTCTCTGTGCCATCTGCGGGTCCACACCCAAGCAGTGGCATGGAGACACATCAGGCAGACCTTGGCACCACCAATAATGTTTGTGGAGGTGGAATATTTTTCAGTTCAGCTGTTTGGAAAATATAACATTTTTGGAAAGAAAACAAGGTTTAGCGGATAGAAGATTTGGGGGAATTTCACAGGAAATAAACACATTGATCTGTAAAGTTCCCCCAGGCTGGGATATTACAGGGAGGAGAGGTGTTGTCAGTACATCGGGGTCATCATGGGGTTGTGCAGACAGAGTGGGTGCTGATGATGGTTGTTGTGTCCCAGCCATGTGCCCTCATCTTGGGGTCAGCCTTTGTAACAAGAAGCTGGGTGATATCTGAGTCACAGTAAACTAACTGCCAGGAGGGTCTCCATGGAATCAGACGGTTTGACTTTTCACACTGCTAATGAGCAACCTACTGAACCGGGTCACTTGTGTAAATCATTTCCATGCCTGTTATTGTCCTGGTTATATTTTATCTACTGTAAATACTAGTGATAGACCGATATCGGTTTTTCGCTACCGATACCGATATTTTGGCCAATGCATATCGGTATCGGGCTGATATTTTCGTACAAAAAAAATATATTTTTTACATTTTTTTTTGACAGGTACTCTTGTGGAGGGATCTGGGGGTCTAAAAGACCCCAAACCCCTCCTCTGCACTTAAAAGCATTCAAAAGGCCAAGTTTGGCTGTTTTGAATGCTGTCATTTTTTTTTAATCTGGCGCCAGACAGTACCTTGAAGTGATGTCACTCATGACATCACTTCCGGGATTTTGCATGGAGACCCGATCAGAGCCGAAGGCGGCTTTGATCGAGTCTTCGGTGGCAGTGCAGGCTGGTTGCCTGGGTCTCCCGGTGGAAAGGGAGACCCGGGCGAGCCGTGGAAGGCGGCGGGAGAGGGGGGGGACGTTCCCTCCCGCTCCTTGTGATGACAGCCGAGCGGCTTCTCAACCGCATCAGTTGTCATTACAGGATAGCCGACCGTTGGCTATGGAGGCCGGTAGCGGGGTGATGCCTCTAGCTGCAGGCACCACTCCGGTTCAAGTACTTTCCCGAAATATCGGCAATATGGGTAACCTCTGGGGCCAATTCTGATATATCAGGGAAAGTGCATATCGGCCCTCGATATATCAGCTTTGCCGATAATCGGTCGATCTCTAGTATATACAATGCTTACTTTGTGTACATATTAATTTATTGTCACTTTAGGTTTCTTATCTATCAATATAATTCCTATATACTGTATTTTCTGGCGTATAAGACTACTTTTGAACCTCAAAAAAATCCCCCAAAAATGGGAGGTAGTCTTATACGTTGAGTATAATATCTCCAAGGTAACCTAAGTATAAGTATTACCGGTAGATCATGTAATAGGGGGGTCGTCTTATACGCCCAGTCGTCTTATACGCCGGAAAATATGGTAATAATATAATTATATATATAAACAATAATATATACAGTGCACTCAAGGCTTCTAATTTACAACCTCAGGGCTCATTTACCCCAGCGGCTGCATTGCAGCTCAGCGGCTGGTGTGCAGCGCAATTTGACTGAGATCCACACAGTGATGGATGATCTCAGCAGATCGCACTGTTTCCTTTTTTTAAATTAACTTGAATGAGATATCACAAAGGCATCCCAAAAATGTCAATTGCCGGCCATGTGGTGCTAGGCAGTGGAGTGCTTCACTGATAAAAAGTACTGCATGCACTACTATTTTTCAGTGCACTGTGCCGCACACCACCGCAACGCAGTGGTGTGAATGGGGCACATAGGAGGCCAGGCGCTTTGCCTTGCTCATACAGTGGTACTTTGCTGGAAAAGCGGCCCAATGCAGTCCCATCGCATCTGGTGTGAATATACCCTCAGTGAGCATTCTGCCATCTCCCTGTTTGTTCTTCTCATTCAAAGCAAGGATCAAAATAAAGAAGCATTACACCAAACAGTAAAGACGTCCAAATCCCTTCAATGGTTCAAATATAATAGACAGTTAATGTGTTTTGGGGGCCTTAGTAACCAGAGGGGCCATTTTTTTTTTGTTAGCAGTAATGGCAATAGCTCTGCTCCTCAGGCTTCTGTCTCCCTCATAGTCCCCCTCTGTAGGACACGTCCTACTTCTCGTCAGCAGAACTGGAGGCTTTCTGTCCATGTTCAGCTTTACACCCTAACTCATCATGCAGCACTTCTCTCTCTCTGCTCTCCTTCTCAGTCTGTGCTCCCCAATAACACCTCTCTTCTTTACAGTGTTACAACCAGTTATCTTTAAAGGGCCATGTACTAACTTGACAGGAGTTTATACAGTATCTTACATTCCAGACATAGGCACGCACACAGGGTGTGTTGGATGTGCCTGGGCATACCTTAATCACCCTATGTGGCACAGATTCACACTTTTGCCCAGCACCTCCTCCTCTCCCATCGGCTGTTGCTGTGGGCACACAGAGGGCTGTTTTAGGATGGGGTGTAGGGGAATGGGCCAGTAAATGACATATACCATCCTCTGCCATACTGACACCATCCACTGCTCTACTGACACTATCCACTGCTCTACTGACAGTGTCCATGTTTTAATGCATTTTAAAATGTTTGTTTACATTTATTTATAAGAGTGTGTGTATGTATGAATATAGATCTATACAGTGGAGAAAATAATTATTTGATTACTACTTGGCCCTCACCAGGTTGCTTGTGGAAGCAGTCACACTACTTGACCATACTACCACGTGTATGGAAAGGGTTAGCTCTCCTTGCTCTTTCTCCAGCAATAGACTTGGTGATCTACATTATCTTCAGGATACTCTCTAGCATCCCCTTTACTGACACCCATCCACTGACTCCTCTAGCTGAAGGGATGGCCCACCTCAGGTCAGGCCCCTTGACACAGATCTGTACTCACTGTATCTAGAAT
Source organism: Pelophylax lessonae (assembly GCF_965119305.1). NCBI lineage: Eukaryota > Metazoa > Chordata > Amphibia > Anura > Ranidae > Pelophylax > Pelophylax lessonae. The sequence goes on along the minus strand of NC_138777.1, from coordinate 203,828,943 downwards.
CAGATCCTTCCAGCATCTCCCTTCCAGTCAGCTCTCCAGGACCTCCAAGTTCAGTTCCTCTCTAGCTCTTTAGGCACTCAGGTCGACTACCTGAGGCCACATGGCAACTTCTACAGAGGAGGAGGCAGCTGCCCATCCCCCCCCCCCAATGGGACTCTGCTCTGCAGCTGAAAGACCCGAGCACATGTGCTCCTGCCATACATGTGCTCCTGCTTATACAGTATCCCAGCATGCACCCAGGCACTTTCCTCTGCCAATCACCAGGGCTGTACTAAATGCCTGTGCACTCATTTGTCAAGTTTCCTCCCACTGTCCAATATGCCTTCCTGTTGGAGCAGTGTGAAGCACTGCAGACAAACTGAGTTGCCCCTGAGCACATTGAGCAGACCACACTAGCAGATCCTGCTCTCTGGTAGGCAGAGAACAATATAGATTTATCTGGCAATCCCTCTGGTAAGCAGAAAGGATCCAAAACTATACTCTTTCTCTCTAGCACCTACCTAGGAGGGTGCTACAAAACACACGATACAAATGCTATAAATTGAGTTGCAGTTCAGTGAGTAAAATAAGTATTTGATCCCCAAGCAAAAAATGACTTAGTACTTGGTGGAGAAACCCTTGTTGGCAAGCACAGAGGTAAGATGTTTCTTGTAGTTGGTTACCATGTTTGCACACATCTCAGAAGGGATTTTGGTCCACTCTTCTTTACAGATCTTCTCTAAATCCTTAAGGTTTCTTGGCTGTCGCTTGGCAACTGGAAGTCTCAGCTCCCTTCATAAATTTTGGACGGCAAGAAGATCAAACCAGTCAATCCTGAAGGAAATCAACCCTGAATATTCACTGGAAGGACAGATCCTGAAGCTGAAACTCGAACACTTTGGCCACCTAATGTGAAGAGAGGACTCATTGGAAAAGAGGCTGATGCTGGAAAACATGGAAGGAAAAAGGAGAAGAGGACGACAGAAAACAAGATGGATGGATAGCATCATCGAAACAATGAACATGAAGTTAGGCAAGCTCCGGGAAGCAGTGGAGGATAGAAAAGCCTGGCTTGCTATGGTCCATGAGGTCTCGAAGAGTCGGACGATTGAACAACAAAACTTACAAAATCTGCATGGGATCAAATAATTATTTTCCCCACTGTAAATATATATATATATATATATATATATATATACAATATCTCACGAAAGTGAGTACACCCATACAAACATTTTATTATATCTTTTCATGTGACAACACTAAACTAATGACACTTTGCTACAATGTAAAGTAGTGAGTGTACAGCTTGTATAACAGTGTAAATTTGCTGTTCGCTCAAAATAACTCAACACACAGCCATTAATGTCTAAACTGCTGGCAACAAAAGGTGAGTACACCTCTAAGTGAAAATGTTTAAATTGGGCCCAATTAGCCATTTTTCCTCCCCGGTGTCATGTAACTCGTTAGTGTTACAAGGTCTTAGGTGTGAACAGGGAGCAGGTGTGTTAAATTTTATGTTATCGCTCTCACTCTCTCATACCGGTCACAGGAAGTTCAACATGGCACCTCATAGCAAAGAACGCTCTAACGATCTGAAAAAAAGAATTGTTGCTCTACATAAAGATGGCCTAGGCTATAAGAAGTTTGCCAAGACCCTGAAACTGAGCTGCAGCATGGTGACCTGGACCATACAGCGGTTTAACAGGACAGGTTTCACTCAGAACAGGCCTCGCCATGGTCGACCAAAGAAGTTGAGTAAACGTACTCTACTTCATATCCAGAGGTTATCTTTGGGAATTAGACGTATGAGTGCTGCCAGCATTGCTGCAGATGTTGAAGGGGTGGGGGGATCAGCCTGTCAGTGCTCAGATCATATGCCACACACTGCATCAAATTGGTCTGCATGTTGTCCCAGAAGGAAGCCTCTTCTAAAGATGATGCACAAGAAAGCCTACAAACAGTTTGCTGAAGACAAGCAGACTAAGGTCATGGATTACTGGAACCATATCCTGTGGTCTGATGAGACCAAGATAAATGTATTTGGTTCAGATGGTGTCAAGCGTGTGTGGCTGCAACCAGGTGAGGAGTACAAAGACAAGTGTGTCTTGCCTACAGTCAAGCATGGTGGTGGGAGTGTCATGGTCTGGGGCTGCATGAGTGCTGCCGGCACTGGGGAGCTACAGTTCATTGAGGGAACCATGAATTCCAACATGTACTGTGACATGCTGAAGCACAGCATTATCCCCTCCCTTCAGAGACTGGGCCACAGAGCAGTATTCCAACATGATAACGACCCCAAACACACCTCCAAGACGACCACTGCCTTGCTAAAGAAGCTGAGGGTAAAGGTGAAGGACTGGCCAAGCATGTCTCCAGACCTAAACCCTATTGAGCATCTGTGGGGCATCCTCAAACAGAAGGTGGAGGAGCGCAAGGTCTCTAACATCCACCAGCTCCGTGATGTCATAGAGGAGTGGAAGGGGACTCCAGTGGCAACCTGTGAAGCTCTGGTGAACTCCATACCCAAGAGGGTTAAGGCAGTGCTGGCAAATAATGGTGGCCACACAAAATATTGACACTTTAGGCCCACTTTGGTCATTTTCACTTAGGGGTGTTCTCACTTTTGTTGCCAGCGGTTTAGACATTAACGGCTGTGTGTTGAGTTATTTTGAGGGGACAGCACATTTACACTGTTATACAAGCTGTACACTCACTACTTTACATTGTAGCAAAGTGTCATTTCTTCAGTGTTGTCACATGAAAAGATAGAATAAAATACTGTATTTACAAAAATGTGAGGGGTGTACTCACTTTTGTGAGATACTGTGTGTATATATATATATATATATATATATATATATATACACACACACACAAACATACACACACATGCATGAGTGTTTAAGCTTTTTGGGTGCACACCCTAATGCAATAGGCTGCACATACCTATGAGTCCAGATAACACATATTACAAATGAACCATCCAAGGAGTGGGCTCACAGTACTAGTACAGCTGAAGAAGGACCTATGTGGTGCTATAGCTTACATTTTTAAATATTTTTAGATAGCTACTAAACTATTTCACATGGACAGTTTGTTTCCTCTGTATTTGTTCCAGGCTAACATGGGACATCATCTTTCATCTTTTTTATGCCTATTTTAGAGAGAAGAAAACAACTCTACAAATTTGCCCTTTGTAACAGCTCCCTCCTCTGTGGTCCCGCAAACACAAGACTGGTACTGCCATGGAGCGACTTTTATTCCTTCTGTGTAAGTATAACATGTACCAAAGTGCCAGGGGCCATCAACTGCCTTAAAGTGTAAACACAGAAGTACCTGAGATGATGTGTCTGGCTAGGCCCCACGTACCATCATCTTACTGGAGTTATGGGTGGCCCTTCCACCTTATATAATAAATATCCTGTATCTGCTCTCCGTGGACTGAAATGGGTACCTCTAGCAACAAACATTTATTTTAGTTTTGGATACATTAGTGTTAAAACCCCATCAAGTTTTGGTTTTATCTTTTTTTTTTTTGTCTGAACCCCATTGTAGAGCTTATTGTCTTAGGCACAAAACAGGAATTTAGAGGAAATCTCTCAAAAGTGAGATAGTGTCATCACGTCATTGGAAGATTTCCCCTGACCTCCTGTTCTGGTGATAGCTGTAAAGTGTTCTGCTATTTTCACACCTATATACAGTATGTGTAGGTGTATATATACATATAAGTGTGTGTGTATATATACCCCTACACAGAAGTTCTGATGTTATGTCTGCCTCCAATAACCCCCAAAAAATGCCCAAAAAAACGCTTGCTACAAAACCGGCAAGGTGTGAAAATAGCGGAGCCATATCCCTGTTCTATAAGTGACCTAAGAGAAACAATATTTTTTTTCTGGTTCTGGACATGCTACAGAGCTGAAATGTCACAGGTATACTTTTTAGACCCCCCAGACACTAAATCCAAAGTCAAAATCAAAAAATCTCATTTCTTTTTTTTTCAATAATTTTTTCAATAATTGTCTCTCTATCAAAAATGACAATTTTTAAGAACTTTTTTTTGTGTGATTAATAGTCCCTGGGGCATGACCCAGAACCCTAGGCACTTTTTAGGGGAATTTATTGGGTTTTAGGGCTTCAAAATGGGGTTTTTTGATTACCGAAGTTCGGGTCCCATTGATTTCAATGGGGTTCTGAAATCCGGGCCGAACTTTCTGGAAGTTCTGGTGTTCTGGTCGAACCGAACTTTTGAAAAGTTTGATCATCCCTAGTCGTCATTGGAAGATTTCCAATGACCTCCTGTTCTGGTGATAGCTGTAACTTGTCTATCTATCTATCTATCTATCTATCTATCTATCTATCTATCTATCTATCTATCTATCTATCTATCTATCTATCTATCTATCTATCTATCTATCTATCTATCTATCTATCTATCTATCTATCTATCTATCTATCTATCTATCTATCTATCTATCTATCTATCTATCTATCTATCTATCTATCTATCTATCTATCTCCATTCACTTTTCATTCATCCATCAATCAATCCAGTTGTCATCCATCCATCCTCCAACTATATAATATATATCATCAGGCTTATACTTGTACTGTCCCTCCCTTGGTACCACCCACTATCCACCTCCCAGTACCACCCCTTTTAGAGAATATGGTACCAAGTATTTTTTTGTGGTGTTAAGCAATTTGTTAACAATAACAAAAAAAGCAGTAAAATAGATCCCTTGCAGCCAGCAACAATAGACCCCACCCCAGTAACAATAGACCCCCATCCCAGGCACACTAGAACCCCCCAGCAATAACAGATCCACCCAGCAACAACATTATACCCCCCTAGCAACAATGACCCCCCCGTTACAAAATACCACATCAGCAACAATATATCCACCCCAGCAACAACAGTACAGTACTCCCAGCAGAAACAACAGATCTTCAAACAGCAAGCACCAATAGACCCCTTCCTGAACAAAAGATCCCTCCCAGCAACATTTGACCCCTCAGCAACATAAGACACATCCTAGCAATAATATACCCCCATGCAAAAATAGATCCCTAACAGTTACAATAGATCCCTTAGCAGCCAGCGTCATAAACCCTCCAGCACCCCTTGCCATTACATACATTCAGTGCTTGAGGTGCCGGAACTTTGTTCCCCCTGAAAAAAAGCCCTGTTTATCATCCAGATTCATCATACATCTGTTCCCCCATCCATTGCTTCCTCCCTTTCTTACTCCATCCATATTCAACATCCATCCATCTTTCTCCATCCACCCAGCTATCCATCTATCAGTTCATTTATTTATCCATCAATCCATTTAACAACAATCCAGTGACCCACATATCCATCTGCCCATCTTTCATCCATCCATCCGTTCATTCATTTCAGTCACCAGTTCATTCATCAATACATGCAACCCCAATCGGTTTATCATCCTTCCATCTATTCATTTTTGAACAATGCATCCACACCCCCATCCACCTATCCATGTATTAACAATCTATATATCTACCCATCCATTTGTCCATCTATTATCCATCCATCCATCCATCCATTCATTTATCATCCATACCTGTACCATCCATCCATTTATCATCCACCCATCCATTTATCATCATTCTCCATCCACCTATCCATGTATCAACAATCTATATATCTACCCATTCATCTGTCCATATATTATCCATCCATCCATCCATCCATCCATTCATTTATCATCCATCCATTTATCATCCACCCATCCATTTATCATCATTCTCCATATTTATCATCTTTCTCCATGCAGTCATGCATCCAACTATATATTAATCCATCTATCTATTGTATGTATCAACAGTTTATCTACCCACCCATCTCTTTTCCCATCAATCCACCATCCATTCACCCATTCATGTATAATCCATCCACCATCTATCAATCCATTCATCTTCCTATCCATACCGTTTATGAGGGACCAAACCTGTCATAGGATTTGATAGCACTCTGATATGCAGTGCTATGTGTACCTTTGGTTTTGTCACTCTTACAAACTGAGCATTAGCGCTACCTATCGTTCTGCTAGCCAACATGGCACCTCTTTATTGGCAGGTTGGATGGTGGAAAGTATTTGTTGCAGCAGTGGGAGACGTTGGATGCTCTGGTTGCAGAGTCATGTTGAGTTTGGAAGAGGTGGGACATACCTGAAGATACACATAGACCCTGCTTTGTAGCACTGATGTCACTGGGCAGTGTTGATTTGTATGACAGGTTCACTTTAAACTGGATACTCCTCCAGCTACACAAGTCCACAAGGTTTCCAGTCCTTATAAATAAATGTCTATTCAATAAATGAAGATGTTTTTGTTAGTAATAATCCATAGGATACAGTAATGAATTAATGAAGAACATTATTGACCATAATGGTGATTATCTTCTGATCGGGGGTTGGGTTGTGTGTTGTAGGTGTTCTGGTCCTAGGCGGAGCCGCCATGATTATCAATGACTGTCAGTTTATAAGGACTTTACATGGAGAGCTGCTCTATGATAACCGGGTCACGTACATGGTAAGTATCACCGCATGATCTCTGACTAACCCCCATCTGTCTAGACGCTGAGCGACCCAACGAGATTTTATATTAATATTTACAGACAAACCACCGAAATGTTATAAACTGTTCCATCTATGGAAAGACTCCACTCCTCATCCATTTGACACTGCGAAAAAGCACTCTATGGCACATGTGTCAAACACAAGGCCCGCGGGCCGAATCCGGCCCTCCAGGCCATTTCATGTGGCCCTCACACCTCTCCTGCAGCTGCAGGAGAGCTCAAGCCCCTGTACTTTTTGCTTTCCAGCAATGCCTACAGCTTCTTCCCAGCAGCTGCACAAGATGAGGGGGGTTCACTACTGTAGGGAAGGGTGAGGGACTCAACTTTTGATGGTGGTGAGGCTCTTAACATCTTATGTACGGGTAGGGGATGCTCTGGACATCGTCTTACATATACAACCGGCCCTTTTGAGGGCAATTATATTGCTGATGCGGCCCACGATTAAATTGGTTTTGACACCCCTGCTCTATGGGATGAGCTGATGTATAATTCACTGGCTGAGGCCAGTTATTTCTCCAACAGGAAGACTTATATTACTTATGAATACTGAGACCCACAAAATAATTCAAGGGTTGGTGCCCTTAATTTCCCCACAGGAAGATTTATACAGTAGGGAAAAGAATTGTTTGATCTTTGCAGATTTTGTAAGTTTGCCCACTTACAAAGAAATGAAGGGTCTATCATTTTTATAATTTAAATGATAGAGACAGAATATCAACTAAAACTAAAAATCCAGAAAAACTCATGATACAAATGTTATAAATCGATTTGCAGTTCAGTAAATGAAATAAGTACCGTATTTATCAGCGTATAACACGCACTTTTTCCTCCTAAAAATGGAGGAAAGAGTAGCACTGCGTGTTATACGCCGATGTAAGAAAAAAAAAAGTCCAGAAAGCACTAGCAGCACCGAGAGGTAGAAGGGGGCGGGCGGCGCTGAGGAGAAGGGAGGACGCGCTGTCATCGGAAGTCCCGCCTCCTATGCCGACGTCAATCATAGGCGTCGGGACTTCCGATGACAGCGCGTCCTTCCTTCTCCTCAGAGCCGCCCGCCCCCTTCTACCTCTTGGCGCTGCTCTCTGGACAAGTGATTTGTATTGTGGCACTGGCGCTGGCGAGGCTGAAATTATGGGCGCTGGCGAGGCTACATGTATGGGCACTGGCGAGGCTGCATGTATGGGCACTGGCGCTGGCAAGGCTGCAATTATGGGCACTGGCGCTGGCGAGGCTGCATGTATAGGCACTGCGCTGGCGAGGCTGCATGTATGGGCACTGCGCTGGCGAAGCTGCAATTATGGGCACTGGTGCTGGCGAGGCTGCAATTATGGGCACTGTCGCTGGCGAGGCTGCATGTATGGGCACTGCGCTGGCGAGGCTGCAATTATGGGCACTGGTGCTGGCAAGGCTGCAATTATGGGCACTGTCGCTGGCGAGGCTGCATGTATGGGCACTGGCGAGGCTGCATGTATGGGTACTGCACTGGGGAGGCTGCATGTATGGGCACTGGCGAGGCTGTATGTATGGGCACTGGCGCTGGCGAGGCTGCATGTATGGGCACTGGCGAGGCTGCATGTATGGGTACTGCACTGGCGAGGCTGCATGTATGGGCACTGCACTAGCGAGGCTGCGTTTAAGGACACTGCGCTGATGAGGCTGCATTCGTGGGCACTGGTAAGACTACATTTAATTTAAAAAAAAAATGTTCTGAGTTCAAAGCTGTTTATTTTAAATTTCAGCTTTTTTCCTGAAATTTCTGCCCTAAAATTTAGGTGCGTGTTATACGCCGATAAATACGATATTTGATCCAGAAGCAAAACATCACTTACTACTTGGTGGAGAAACTCTTGTTGGAAAGCACAGAGGTAAGACATTTCTTTTAGTTGGTGACCAGGTTTGCACACTTCTCAGGAGGGATTTTGGTCCACTCTTTTTTACAGATCTTCTCTAAATCCTTAAGGTTTCTTGGCTGTCACTTGGCAACTTGAAGTTTCAGCTCCCTCTATACATTTTCTATAGGATTAAGGTATGGAGACTGGCTAGGCCACTCCAAGACCCTTATGTGCTTGAGACACTCCTTTGTTGCCTTGGTGGTATGTTTTGGGTCATTGTCATGCTGGAAGACCCATCCACGATCTATCTTCAGTGTTCTGGCTGAGGGAAGAAGGCTCTCATCCAAGATTTTTCAATACATGGCCCTGTCCATTGGCACCTCAATGCAGCAAATTAGATCTGTACCTTTAGCAGAGAAACAGCCCCAAAGCATAATGTTGCCACCTCCGTGGTTGACTGTACGGATGGTGTTCTTAGGGTCAAAGCCAGCATTTTTCTACCTCCAAACATGGCGAGTCCCCCTCCTGAAGAAGGCACATTTACAGTCATGCCAATGAACGTCTAAATGATTCAGAGAAGGATTGGGAGAAAGTGCTGTGGTCAGATGAGACCAAAATTGAGCTCTTTGGCATTAACTCAACTTGCCGTGTTTGGAGGAAGAAAAATGCTGACTATGACCTTTAAAACACCATCCCTACAGTGGACAGGGCCATGTATTGTAAAATCTTGGATGAGAACTTTCTTCCCTCAGACAGAATGCTGAAGATGGGTCTTGGATCGGTCTTCCAGCATAACAATGGCCCAAAACATACCGCTAAGGCAACTAAGGAGTGGCTCAAAAAGAAGCACATTACTGGCCTAGCCAGTTTCCAGACCTTAATCGGCTAGAAAGTTTTTGGAGGGAGCTGAAACTTCCAGTTGCCAAGCGACAGCCAAGAAACCTTAAGGATTTAGAGAAGATCTGTAGAGAAGAGTGGACCAAAATCCCTCCTGAGATGTGTGCAAGCCTGATCACTAACTAACGGAAACGGCTTACCTCTGTGCTTGCCAACAAGGGTTTCTCCAAGTAGTAAGTCATATTTTGCTTGGGGATAAAATACTTATTTTACTCACTGAACTGCAACTTAATTTATAGCATTGGTTTTATGTGTTTTTTTCTGGATTTTGGTTGATATTCTGTTTCTATCACTTAAAATACACCTATGATAAAAATGATAGACCCTTCGATCCTTTGTAAGGCAAACTTACAAGATCTGCAGGGGATCAAATAATTATTTCCCCCACCGTATTACTCATGAATGGGAGACCCCCAATATGTGCGTTGATTAAATCTAAAGAGGACCTACGGGTACAGAACTAATCATAGCCATGTATGGGATTACCCATTAGAGAAAACCTTTGTGTACATTTTCCACTGTCCAGTTTTCTCTCTGTACCGTCCCGGTGGGTTCCATAGTGCCGTCCCCACATCGCCTTTACCTGCATGTGAGGAGCGCCACACCAGAAACATTGTAGCAGCTCCAGATCTTTTGGCTCATATTGTCCGGTGTTTTGTAGCTGCATACTGACTACAATTCTTCTATAGACATGGAGCTGCTTGGGCAAAATTTTCCTTCACAAAAAAAAAAATCTTTATTTAAATTTTTTTTCATTTTTAGAAATGTTCATTTTTTTCCATTTAAGGACATATTTATGAAGGAGTGAGATTGTCATTCACTAAACATTCTCTGCAGAGAAATCTTCTGAGCCCATGTGCTTTATAAGACAGTGGTTGATTCTCCACCAGAGAATGTCACCACTTTATAACCCCTTTATATTTGTGTATCTTTCCCTTTTCTATTGTTAATTGATTACTATCACTTTAATATTTTTGTTTTATTTTGCTGTTTTTTTTTTTTTTTGTCTTTCTGTACAAATACTTAAATAACAAGCATCCATTTTTAACACAAAAATGGGTCCATGATAAGGGTGACTTGCGCCCATGCGTTTCCATTTTCATGCATTTTTTTTCTATTTCTTGGGCAGCACAGTGGCTAAGTGGTTAGCACTTCCGTCTAGCAACGCTAGGGTGATCGGTTTGAATCCCAATCATGGCACTACCTGCCTGGGAGCAAACAGAGAGCATACTGCTCATAGGATAACCCGTTAGATCTTCAGCTGCTGTATGAAGCTGCGGTGCCCACCTGGTTTCCAACCAAGTCCACAGTGCAAAAGAAGAGAGATGGTGGCACTTCCAGTGTGTAAAAATTAGTATCTTTATTGTAAATTCATTAACCACTTAAGCCCCGGAAGATTTTACCCCCTTCCTGACCAGGGCCTATTTTGCGATTCGGCACTGCATGAATTTAACGGACAATTGCGTGGTCGTGCGACGCTGTGCCTAAACGAATTTGACGTCCTTTTTTTCCCACAAACAGAGCTTTCTTTTGGTGGTATTTGATCACCTGTGCGATTTTTACTTTTTGAGCTATAAACAAAAAAAGAGCGTCAATTTTGCAAAAATAACAATATTTTTCACATTTTTTTTTATGAAATCCCCCCCCCCCCAAAAAAAATGGAAAAATCTAAATTTTTTAACATTTTAGGCCAATTTGTTTTCTGCTACATATGTTTGGTAAAAAAAAATCGCAAAGGCGGAAAATTGATATCAAATACTTACCGTAATTTTCCTTTCCTGATGGACTCCATGGCAGCATACGTTCGGGTAGGCTCCGCCTCCTCTCCTACCTCATAGGACCCCACTCCCATAAATCTTTGCATTTGATATCAATTTTCCGCCTTCCTGACAGACTCCATGGCAGCATACGTTCGGGAAATAACTCGCTATACACTCCCGGGTGGGAAGATGCTGAACAAAGAAAAAACTTTAATTGGCACTGTCAATTGACAAAACTTGAACGCCAAAGTTAACTGAAGATAAAGCAGCAGGTTCTACACAGTAATGTGTAAGAAAGGTATTCACAGACGACCAGGCGGCTGCTTTGCAGATTACGTCAGGCGCGACATGTTTAGAAACAGCCCAGGACGTAGCGATGCTTCTGGTAGAATGAGCTGTAATCGCCTCTGGAGGAGCCAAGCCTTTTGCTCTATATGCCCATTGTACAGCCTGAACAATCCATGCAGCCACTGCTCTTGAAGAAGCACGCCTTCCTTTCTTATTTCCATGGAGAAGAACGAACAGGAAATCTGATTGACGGAAGGAGGATGTGGCTTCTAAGTATCGACTCAGAGTGTCGCCCACGTCCAGAGGATGGACTAAGGACTGCTCATCTGTTCTGAAGGTGGGAAGAACTATCTCAGAATTCTCATGGAAGACAGATGTTACTTTAGGGTTTGACCCCAGCATAGGGATTAGGACCACTCTATCTTGAAAGAAGGTCAGAAAAGGCTCTTTGCAGCCCAGATTGTGTATCTCTGAAACCCTCTTAGCAGAGGTGATAGCCACCAGAAATACCGTCTTCAGTGTAAGCTCCTTGATGGACATGGAAGCAACATCTTTTGAAGTAAAGAAGTCCAAAACCAACGGAAGATCCCATTTCGGGAATCTTGGCTTTCTCTGCGGCCTTAGCCTGACTGCACCCTTAAAAAACTGTTGGATCAGTTGATGTCTTGCCCACTGAATCCCGGTGAAAGCAGAGATGGCAGAAACTTGTACCCGGAGAGAACTAACCGAGAGGGATAGATCCAACCCGGACTGTAGGAAACTTAAGATTTGCTGAATAGTAGGGGTGCCTGCTGAACCCAGGCTCCGAGCTTGATGACTTATAAACCTTGCCCAGATCCTCTCATAAACTCTGTTGGTACTGGCTCTTCTAGAACTCATAAGAGTGGGAATCACCTCTTCTGGACATCCGAGAGCCTCCAACCTCCCCCTCTCAAGAACCAGGCCTTGAGGTGTAGCCGCGCAGGGCATGGATGAAGAGTAGGACCCTGCGATAGAAGGTCTGGCCTGAGAGGAAGAGGGATCGGATCCCTGAAGCTGAGAAGGGACAGCAGAGGAAACCAAGGCCTGTTGGGCCAGAAGGGAATTATTGCTATGACCTCCACCTCCTCCATCTTCAGTCTCCGCAAGAATTGGAGTACTATTGGCACCGGAGGAAAGGCATAGGCAGACTGGAAGTTCCATCTGTCCGTGAGGGCATCCACTCCGAAGGCTCGGGGATCCCTGAACCTCGTATAATACTTCTGGAGTTTCTTGTTGCGTGGACTCGCAAAGAGATCCACCTCCGGTGAGATTCCCAGAGACACAACCCAGTTGAACACCTCCCGATGAAGGGACCATTCGTTGTTGTCCAACTGAAATCTGGACAGGAAGTCTGCTTCCGTATTCAACACTCCCGGTACAAAGACCGCCGAGAGATTGGCCAGATGTTGCTGGGCCCAGGACATAATTGGTTCTGTTTCGTGGAGTAGAGACATGCTGCGAGTTCCACCTTGCCTCTTGACGTATGCCACTGCCGTGGTGTTGTCCATCCTGAGTAACACTGAGGCTCCCTGAGTCAGATGGAGAAAAGCCTGAAGGGCTTTGAAGGCGGCTCGTAACTCTAGGATGTTGGATACCACTCCGTGACCGGAGAAATTCCACCTGCCTTGTGCCACTTCCGCCAGGCAATGGGCTCCCCAACCGGTACTGCTGGCATCGGAGGTTATCGTCACCCAGGAAATTGGAGCAATTGAGTGGCAGTTGGTTAGATTCGCACGGCGTAACCACCATGGCAGGCACCCCTTCATGAATGGTGTTAGGTAAATGACTTGTGATAAGTTCTCTGTCGTCCATTGATGTAGAAACCCTTTCTGGAAGGGTCTCAACTTCCACAGAGCCCACTTCACCATGGGCGAGGTAGCTACTAGAGTCCCTACCACCTTTAGACACTGACGGGCAGTGAGATGGGAGGCAGCAAGAGCGAAAGCCACCCTGCTCTGGACTACTGGGATTTTCTCCTCTGGTAGAGATATGGTGCAATTCAACGTGTTGAACAGTGTTCCGAGAAATACCAGGGACTGCGTGGGTACCAGATGGCTCTTCTCCAAATTGAGAATCCAACCGAACTCTCGAAGAGTAAGGATCACCTGCTCCAGATGTATCAGTAGCTGGGACCTGTCCTGGGACAGAAGAAGAAGATCGTCCAGGTAGTGATGTAATCTGATACCTCTGGTTCTGATGAGGGCCACAATTGCCAATAGCGTCTTGGAGAAGGTGCGAGGCGAAGTCGAGAGCCCGAAGGGAAGACATGTAAATTGCATGTGGACATGATTGACAGCAAACCTGAGGAACTGATGGTATTCTCTTGCCACAGGAACGTGGAAATACGCATCCTTTAGGTCTATTGATGCCAACCAATCCCCTGGAAGGACCGAGTGTTGTATTGTGACCAGAGATTCCATTTTGAATCTCTCCCGATGGATAGATCTGTTGAGATATGTAAGATCTATTACCGGGCGCCATGTGCCATTCTTTTTCTGGACGAGGAAGAGAGGTGAATAAACTCCCTGACCTCTTTCCGCTTCGGGAACTGGTACGACAGCTCGCTGATCCAGTAGGGTATCCACATAACTGAGAAGAACCTTCTTCTTTTCTGCTGCAGGAGGGAGGGAAGTTGCAACGAACCTGGGTTTGGGGACGTTGTCGAACGCCCAAGAGTGCCCTTGGGACACAATATTTAAAACCCAAGGATCCTGGATCGAGGCCGCCCAGACGTCCCGAAATTGGAGCAACCTGGCCCCTACCGGAACAGACTGGACGGGCCCAACCTCAAAAGGATTTAGTGGCCTCCCGGTCACCGGATGAAGAGCCTTTGGAATTTTTCTGAAAGGAGGTTTGTCTTGACTTCCAGCTTCTACCATAAGATTTTCCTGGTCTGTAGCTGCGCGCTTCCCTCGAACGATTAGTATTCTGTCTTCTTGGAAAGGAACGCTTCTGAGCGCCTGGGCGTTTATCCTGAGGGAGGAACCCAGATTTTCCACCCGTGGCCCGAGTTATGGCTGCATCCAACTTATTCCCAAAGAGGGAAGAACCCTCAAAGGGAATTCGGCACCAAGCCTGTTTGGAGGCAGCATCGGCTACCCAAGGACGAAGCCAAAGGGCACGTTTTGCCGTAACAGAGGACAGCATAACTCGGGCCAAGAGGCGAATGGTGTCCAGAGACGCCTCCCCCAAGAAGCCCGCAGCCATCTTCAGCTCCTGAATCGGGGAGCTCCGAAGAGCTTCTTCCGAAACTCCTCCAAGAGTATCTTCAAGGGCGTTGATCCAAACTTCCATTGCTTTGGAAATTGTAGCCGAGGCCAAAGCTGGCTTACAGGCCATACCGGCTGAAAGATATGCCCGTTTAAGGCCAGCATCAATCCTTCTATCCAAAGGATCCCTAAAAGATGCTGTATCTTCCATTGGAAGGGTGACATGCTTCGCAAGACACATCACTGCGGCATCCACACTGGGGGAAGACTCCAGATACTTCACCTCTTCCTGTTTAAAAGGATACATCTTTGTCATTTTTGTGGTCATGGAATTTTTCCTCTCCACCTTGTTCCACTCCTCAGAGATTATGTCTCCCAGCTCTCCTAAAAATGGAAAGTTTAACCTCTCCTTACACAGCTGCTTGAAATATTTCTTCTGCTTAGGCGAAGAAACAGCAGGATCTTCCCAGTCAAGGGCCTCTCTAACCGCCTTCACTAACGGGGAAACGAGGCTGAACTCAAGTCCAGAACCGGAGTCATCTGAATCGGATTCGGAATCTGACGGGAGAATAGAAGGATGGCTGGGCTGGGAAGACTCAAACGGATCCTGAAGCAAAAGATCTCTATCAGGGGAGTGGGACGGCCCTGCAGGAGCATTCGTCTTGTGAAAATCAGCGAGAGAGTCCTTGAGAACCCTACGCACCACCTCCTCAATATGTTGGTCTGATTTTTCTCTTTCGCCCGTAGCTTGGGCATAACAGGTTTTACATAGGGAGGAACCTTCCGGTATCACAGTGCGACATCCCCAGCATTTTTTCCCCTGCTGGCGTTCCACTTGGCCATAATGTGTGGAAGAGTGGCCATCGCGTCCCCTACTATGGGGGGAGCTGCGTTTAGATTTGGATGAGGAGTGCCGGTGCTGCGATTTTGTATGTCTGTCTTCGCTGCGTGCACGTGGCTGTTGATCAGGCCTAAAAGAGCTGGAGACAGACACATATAGCAGAGCATAAGAGACACTAAAAAGACACTCAGATCAATCTAGCTACAGGATCCAGCACATACCTTGAAAGAGCTGGCTGGCCACTAGGGGGCGGCGATGAGGTATCCATAGTATAAGCAGACTTTGTACTGAAGCTAGCTGGAGGGAGGACAGAAGACTATCAGTCCCAGTGTCATACAAACAGACCCCAGAAAAGGAAGAATCTTACCTCACTAAAGTATACCAGAGACTGGGGGAGGCTATCGATCTGCCGACCTTCCCACCAGCTCTGGTCAATAACCCTGTTTAAATATGCCGCCCCGAGGTGATCCCGAGGTACTGCGCATGCGCACGCGACGTCAGACATCGCGTCTGCGCATGCGCGACGAAAAGACCTATCCGGAGCACACTGCGCATGCGCAGAGGCGCCGGACAACCCGGAAGCGGCGGACACGATCGCGGCCATGGCCGTGAGAAGCGGAACCGACAAAAGAAGAAACCGGTATGATAACAGGTGACCAACTAGACCCTATAATAATGGCACTACTGTATACTACAGGAAGGAAACATAGACATGAATTTTGGCAGTACAAAAGACACAATAAATAAAAAGGATAAGAAACTTGGTCCCATATCAGGGCTTACCACCCTGCCGACGGCATAATCGAGTCCAGGAGACGCAGCATCAGCTCAAATCTTCGGGCAAAAAAAGGGCCACCCGCAGCAGCAAGGCTCTCTCGGCCAGACCACAGAGCTCCTGCTAAGGGTCTCTTCCATTGCCCCCTCCATACCCCGCTAAGAGCCAGGGCTTATCGGAGACTCCATGACTCAATCTGCCACCGTTTTTCATATAGGACCGAAGAAAGTAGGAACATAAAACTATATGTATGAGGAGGACGAAAAAAGAACACTGATGCTGAAAGGGAGCAAAGATTTATGGGAGTGGGGTCCTATGAGGTAGGAGAGGAGGCGGAGCCTACCCGAACGTATGCTGCCATGGAGTCTGTCAGGAAAAGCGTATTTTGATTGGTTTGCGCAAAAGTTATCGCGTTTACTAACAAAGGGAAAGATTTTTGTCATTTTTGGTGTTTTTTTTTTAACGAGTAATGGTGGCGATCTGCGATTTTTTTTTGCGGGACTGCAACATTGCGGCGGACAGATCGGACCCTTGACTGACATTTTTTTTTTTTTGCTTTGACATTTTTGACACTTTTGGGGTTACCTGTGACATTACTGCAGTAATCAGTGCTATACATATGCACTGTTACTGTAAAAATGACACTGGCAGGGAAGGGGTTAACTGTATTGGAGAGGGAGGGGTTAAGTATGTCCTAGGGGCGTGTTTCTAACTGTGATTGGACATGGCTACTACTGTAAAAACAGAGATCAACGGTCCTACACAGTAGAACCGTCTGATCTCCATTTTTACACAGGGGAGAATGACAGGCGGCTTGTTTACATTAGCCGCCTGCCTTTCTCCCTTCCTGGCGAACGATCGCAAGTGACCGGCGGACATCGGGTCCACCGGTCACACGCACTGACTTCTTAGGGAACGAGCCGGGGCGGATGTGCACCTCAGCGGGCGCGCGCTCGCCCGCTATTGGCTCACAAGCCGGTGACAGGCTAGTGACGTATCAGTACGTCACTTTGCCTGGCCGGGGCTGACCGCCACAGTATATGTACTTGCGGCGGTCGGCAAGTGGTTAATCAACCATAGTAATCATCTAAACTGTAATATAACTATATAAATCATAATAACCGGTCAACCGGTAAATCAATAGTAACCGGGTCCGCCGGTCACACGCGCGGGGGGGGGTCCTACGTCGCTTTGCCTGTGAGGGGCTGACTGCCGACGTAAATCGTCGTGCGGCGGTCGGCAAGCGGTTAAAAACAGAGACATGACATGCCCATGCAACCCATGAAAGTTCAGCAGACGCATTTCAAACTCCTGTGCTTAATAATTGCAATGAATTATCTGCTGATCTTTCATGGGTTGCATGCGCATGTCATGTCTCTGTTTTTAATGGACTTACAATAAAGATACAAATTTTTACACGCTGGAAGTGCCGCCATTTTTCTTCTTTTACTACCTGCCTGGAGTTTGCTTGTTCTCCCTGTGCCTGTGTGGGTTTCCTCTGGGTACTCCGGTTTCCTCCCACAATCCAAACACATGCTGGTAGGTTAATTGGCTCCTGTCTAAATTGGCCCATGTATGTGTATGTATGAATGTGAGTTAGGGACCTTAAATCATAAACTCTTTGAGAGCAGGGACTGATGTGAATGTACAATATCCTGTAAAGCGCTGCGTATATTGACACGGCTATATAATGTATAATGCAATAAATATACAGGTGCATTGACATACTTTGACTGTAATGCATTACACCTAAATGGTGACATATAGCTCCAGCGTTTCATGGAGCAGTTTTTCTGAACAGATACAGAGAGATGGAACTAACCAAATGTTTTCTCCCTGGCAGCGGGAATATTTTCCTATCAACTACAAGCTGTATGTAAAGTATGAAGAGGTTCTCCGATGTCAGAACATCACCACGCTGGTATACCAAATTTGGATATGTGCTGTGCATGCTGCAGAACTTTAATTGTCATTATGTGCAATGCTGATCCCGCTCTGTTCTACTCCTCTCTGCTCCTTCCACCATGCTTCTCTCTGCCCTGCTCTTCTCCATTCCACACAACTCTTCTCTTCTCAGCTCTTCTCCATCCTCCTTCTCTGCTCCTCCCTGCTCTTCTACAATTGACCCTGCTCTACTGTGCTCTGCCCTGCTCTTCTACAATTGACCCTGCTTTACTGTGCTCTGCCCTTGCTCTTCTCCACCCTGCTTTTCTCTGCCCTTGCTCTTCTCCACCCTGCTTTGCTCTCCTCTGCTCCGCTCTGCTCTTTCCACCATGCTTCTCTCTGCCCTGCTCTTCTCCATTCCACCCAACTTTTCTCTTCTCAGCTCTTCTCCATCCTCCTTCTCTGCTCCTCCCTGTTCTTCTTTGCTCTGCCCTTGCTTTTCTTCACCCTGCTTTGCTCTGCTCTGCTTCGCTCTGCTCTTCCCACCATGCTTCTCTCTGCCCTGCTCTTCTCCATTCCACCCAACTTTTCTCTTCTCAGCTCTTCTCCATCCTCTTTCTCTACTCCTCCCTGCTCTTCTACAATTGACTCTGCTCTACTGTGCTCTGCCCTTGCTCTTCTCCACCCTGTGTTGCTCTGCTCTTTCCACCATGCTTCTCTCTGCCCTGCTCTTCTCCATTCTACCCAACTCTTCTCTTCTCAGCTCTTCTCCATCCTCCTGCTCCACTCCTCCCTGCTCTTCTACAATTGAAGCTGATCTACTGTGCTCTGCCCTTGCTCTTCTGCACCCTGATTTTCTCTGCTCTGCTCTGCTCCGCTTTTCTCTTGTCCACCCTGCTCTGCACTGCTATTCTCTACCCTGCTCCACTCCACCCTGCTTCTCTAGTCTGCCCTGCTCCATTCTGCCCTTTTCCACTTATCCCTGCTTTTCTCTACTCTGTTCTTCTCCACTCTGCTGTGCACTGCTCTTCTCCACCCTGCTCCACTCCACTCTGCCTTGCTCTACTCTGCTCTACTCCACCCTGCTCCACTCCACTCTGCCTTGCTCTACTCTGCTCTACTCCACCCTGCTCCACTCCACTCTGCCTTGCTCTACTCTGCTCTACTCTGCTCTACTCCACCCTGCTCCACTCCACTCTGCCTTGCTCTACTCTGCTCTACTCCACTCTGCTCTACTCCACCCTTCCACTTCTTCCTGCTCTTTCCACCCCGCCCTGCTATTCTCCACTTTGTTATGCTCCTCTTTGCTTTGCTCTTCTTCACTCTTTTCTGCTTCACTCTGCTCTACTAGCTCCACTACAAGTGGTGTTATATGTGGTATGTATGTCATATTTATCAGACTTCCTTTCCTAAATGATTAAACACAATGGGTGATCGGTACTGATCACTCACTTTGCTCAATTATAACTGAAGCATAGTAAACTGTGTTTATTTGCCTGTCGGGTTGGCTGCACAGGGGCCCTGTGGTTTCTAACAGCAGCCCTGAGCCACCATATAGCATTATAAACCATAATATAACCTTATAAATCATGATAACCATATAAACCCTAATAATCATTCAAACAGATAAAATCTTATAAACCATAGTATTCATATAAAACGTAATAGGGGCATATAAATGATAATAACTATCAAATCCGTAAAAACTTTATCAGCCATAGTAATCATCTTAACTGTAATACCTTAACCACTTAAGCCCCGGAAGATTTTACCCCCTTCCTGACCAGGGTTTTTTTTGCGATTTTTTTTACTGCGTGACTTTAACGGACAATTGCGCGGTCGTGTGACGCTGTACCTAAACGAATTTGACGTCCTTTTTTTCCCACAAACAGAGCTCTCTTTTGGTGGTATTTGATCACCTGTGCGATTTTTTGATCATGCGCTATAAACAAAAAAAGAGCGTAAATTTTGCAAAAATAACAATATTTTTCACATTTTTTTATATGAAATTCCCCATAAAAAATGTAAAAATCAAAATTTTTTAACATTTTCGGCCAATTTGTTTTATGCTACATATGTTTGGTAAAAAAAATCGCAAAAAGCGTATTTTGATTGGTTTGCGCAAAAGTTATCGCATTTACTAACAAAGGGAAAGATTTTTGTCATTTATGGTGTTTTTTTTTTTTAACGAGTAATGGCGGCGATCTGCGATTTTTTTTGCGGGACTGCGACATTGCGGCGGACAGATCGGACCCTTGACTGACATTTTTGACACTTTTGGGGTTACCAGTGACATTACTGCAGTAATCAGTGCTATACATATGCACTGTTACTGTAAAAATGACACTGGCAGGGAAGGGGTTAACTGTATTGGGGAAGGAGGGGTTAAGTGTGTCCTAGGGGCGTGTTTCTAACTGTAGTGGGACATGGCTACTACTGTAAAAACAGAGATCAACGGTCCTACATAGTAGAACCGTCTGATCTCCATTTTTACACAGGGGAGAAAGACAGGCGGCTTGTTTACATTAGCAGCCTGCCTTTCTCCCTTCCCGGCGAACGATCGCGAGTGACCGGCGGACATCGGGTCCGCCGGTCTCACGCACTGACTTCTTAGGGAACGAGCCAGGGCGGACGTGCGCCTCAGCGGGCGCGCGCTCGCCCGCTATTGGCTCACAAGCCGGTGACAGGCTAGTGACGTACCGGTACGTCATTTTGCCTGGCCGGGGCTGACCGCCACAGTATATGTACTTGCGGCGGTCGGCAAGTGGTTAATCAACCATAGTAATAATCTAAACTGTAATATAACCATATAAATCATAATAGCCATATAAACTGTAATATAACCTTATAAACCATGATAAGCATATAAACCATAATAACCATTTAAACAGATATAATCATATAAAGCATAGTATTCATATAAAACATAATAGGGGCATATAAATAATAATAACCATCAAAACCGTAATAACTTTATTAACCATAGTAATCATCTAAACTGTAATCTAACCATATAAATCAGAATAGCCATAAAAAAACTGTTAAATACCCAATAAAATCATAATAGTCATATAAACTGTAATATAACCTTATAAACCATGATAACCATGTAAACCATAATAACCATTTAAACAGATATAATCTTATAAATCATAATAGTCATATAAACTGTAATATAACCTTATAAATCATGATAACCATTAAACAGATATAATCGTATAAATCATAGTATTCATATAAAACGTAATAGGGGCAAATAAATAATAATAACCA
Source organism: Pelophylax lessonae (assembly GCF_965119305.1). Classification (NCBI taxonomy): domain Eukaryota; kingdom Metazoa; phylum Chordata; class Amphibia; order Anura; family Ranidae; genus Pelophylax; species Pelophylax lessonae. The sequence continues at coordinate 203,807,580 of NC_138777.1, read as the reverse complement.
TTGAAACCGTAATAACTTTATAAACCATAGTAATCATCTAAACTGTAATCTAACCATATAAATCAGAATAGCCATATAAACTGTAATATAACCTTATAAATCCATATCTGGAAGGACAGAAGGAATCCGTGTTTCTGTTCCCTGACACCAGATATTCCTGCCAGGATCATTCTTTATTGGATTCCCGGGACGCTCTTATCTTAGCTTATATTTCACACTCCATTTAAAGAAATACAAACAATTGTAAAATAAATATTCAGAGAATGGGGATGACTTAGGGCTGCCAAGGATGGCAATAAAAACTGTCCATGGTGCCTACAGCCACAAATCTGTCAAGCTGATCTGATGATAGCATTTCTACTTATTTAAATCTGACCTCCGGCCTTCCCTTCAGCCTTGCACAGTTGTAGCGGCTCCTCTCCTGGACTGAAATGGCTTCCTCTTATTTCACTGCACACTGTGAGCTTCTCACAATGTGCATTAGAAGCTACAACAGGTCAGATAGACCCCGCCTCATTTCCTGGCTGAAAGACACCCAGCATCATCTAGCTCTTTTTTCCCCCAGCCTGACTGTCTCTGGCCCACCCCTTTCATTTTTTGGATTTCGATTCTTTCAATCATGAAGGCTAAGCTTCATATGTTGGGCAGTCTGCATGTATTTACAGACTTCCTAGGAGAGGGGATATGGCTTCAGCTGTAAAGTACATCTAAAGCCATACCTTTTTTTTTTCTATGGATGAAGTATGTAGAATCAGGCCCCTCTGTCTGTGTGGTATTGCTGTCTGTGTCCCCATTGGGGAAAATTAGCCTCTATTTGTCCTGGTGTCACTGAGACAGAAAGTGACGGGAAACCCAAAATATAACAGTTGTAATCAGAACAGGAATAGAGGGGAAATCTTCCATTAGGAAGACCTGTTCTGGTGACAACTATCTAAGAGGGGATTTCCCTCACTTTGGGGAGAATTTTTCTCACTTCCTCTTGTGTCTAGAAAACAGGAAGTGTAGGACTGTTTCCCCGAATGGACACAGATGGCAGGAAAAACCTGACAGGGGTCCCAACCCATTCCTACACTATCTACAAGAAAACATTTTGGCTATAGATATACTTTAAAACAACAGTCAGATGTTGTCAAGATTTGGTCTTCCTAGCAGTAACTAGAGGTATCTGTTTGCAGCAGACCAATGAAGGGATCACAGTGAAGGAATTGCGCTATCTGTGGGGGATCGTCAATGAGAATATCCTGGAGACCATACAGGGGGTACTGCCGCAGCAACACCCAACTCGCCCATACATCACCAGACTGCAGAAGTTATTTGAGGCCTTACTGCGAGAAAAAGACGAGCAGCAGGTAATGTGCATATCTGACTGTGACGGCAGTCACCGGGAATGAAAGACAGACACTATATGTGGGGTTTGATATTGTTAAGTGCCTGTATCCCATTGTTCTATTGTTGCCGTCTGCCTTGGGATCAACCTATTATGGGATGTATATGTGTATGTGGATTAGCTGCTAGAGGGGAGGGGGGATTTCTCCAGCAGCCCTTCCTAAAGACCGTCTACTGTTGGAAAGTTGAATATACCTGTGTGTCATGTTATGGAATGTAGTTTACCCCGCCCTGCGTCATTATGCAAAGAGGGGGGGATTGTGCCCTGAGTGTATATCTCTTTGTGCCTGTGTTTGAATAAACAGTCTTATGCTTCTTACCACTTTACACTGATGTCTCGACAAGTGACTGGGTGGGCTAAGGGATCTTGGATCCTGCCGGTACCAGGCAAAGGAAGCTTATACAGCAGAGATAGCTAGGCTGAGTATTGGAGCTCTGTTACATTGGCTTCAACCAGAAACTATGTACCTAAAATACAAGAATGGTCAGCTCTAATGGTTTGCTCTAGTGATCAGCTGAAATGGTCAGCTCTGATGGTCTACTCTAGTAGTTAGCTTTTTGGCCCCTTTCACACAGGCGGACCGTTCAGATCCGCCTGTCCGTTTTTTTGGCAGATCTGAACGGTCCCCCCATGCATCTCTATGGGGGATCAGATGTCAGCGGAGACATGTCTGCTTGCATCCGATCCGATCCGTCAAATCTGGACGGATGGAAACCCTATTTTCCATCCGTCCAGCGGATGGGATCGGATGAGAACGGACCGACGGTCCGTTCCCATCCGATTTCCCCCATAGAGATGCATGGGGAACTGACAGCACACAGCGCACACAGCGCGGAGAACAGCTGTCATCCTGCTGCTCAGCGGGGGATCGGCGGCTCGATCCCCCGCTGAGAAAAACGGAATCCGTGCGACGGACGGATAGTGTGAAAGGGGCCTAATGGTCAACATGGTCACTTGTAGTGATCAGTTCTAAGCCCCTGTTCACATGGGGCTGATTTGACATGTCGAATTGCATGCCAAATCGGAGCCTATTGCCCGCAACAGCACTGTCCGTCTTTGCGGCACCGCACCGATTCTCAAAAGTAGTTCCTGCACTGGTGCGATGCAAATCCACTATGGGTTCCCGCATCACACTGCCATATGCAAACTGCTGGGAGTATCAATACAAAGTTAAATACACCCCCAGATCAGTTCGCATATCGCAGTGCGAACTGTCAATTCGGACAGGAATCAGATCCCATAGGTGTTAACACCCATGCAATCCGATTCTGGTGCGGACCGAAAAAAGGGTCCTGCATGAGTTTGGTCTGAATGCGATGCAAATTCAGCCATACAATCTGTATGGCTAATTTTGCATCGCACAGACATCGCATGTGATTTACACAGCAGTGTTGTGCGAATCACATGCAATGTCTGACATCGCTAGAGTGTGACCTGGCACTTAGGCCCCTTTCAACCGGGCTTTCTGATCAGGTCCGCATGTCAGTTTTTCAGGCGGACCTGATCGGGTGCTCCATTCACCCCTATGGGGCAGCGGTGACATGTCTGCTGACACCCGCTGCTATCTGATCCGATCCTGTCCGTTAAATCCAGACAAATGGTAACCCTATTTTCCATCCGTCAGGAGGATCGGATCAAATGAAAACGGACAGGCGGTCCGTTTTAATCCGATCTCCAATAGAGGAGAGCGGGGATCTGACAGCACCGTCTCAGCACAGTGAGCAGAGACGGACCTGTCATCCGCCTGCTCAGCAGGGATTAGCAGATCGATCCCCGCTGAGCAAACCAGAGTCCACTCGGTGAAACGCTTGTGTGAAAGGACCCTTAGGCTTCATGTACACTACCACCTCCTAAACTTGAGTTTAGGAGCTTTTGGTGTTTTTTTGCCAAAACTTCTAAACTCAACTCCATAAAAGCCTGTTTCCATGTATACATAGGCTTTTAGCAGAGTTTCGAAACTGCTGCGGTTAAGTGAGGTTCAACCTCCCTCTCCTGAGCCTGGAAGAATCGCGTTCAGGATAGGAAAGCATTGACCGCCGGCCATGGGAAAATGCAAAACCGCAGCAAAAAATGAAGGCCAAATGTACATGAAGCCTAATGGTCCGCTCTAATGATCAACTCTATTGGTCAGCTGAAATGTTCAGCTTTATTGGTCAGCTGTGTTGGTCAACTCTAGTAGTCAGTCTTAAGGCCCAATACACAAGATAAGAAAATTGGAAGTAAAATTTCGTCCAATGAACAATCTGACGATTTTCGGATCGTTAGTATGGTGCTTTTGACAGTTGATTCTGAATTTTCGGACAACAAAAATTGAATGTGCAGGCTATAAAATTGTTATCGACCTCCATGATCTAACACTAGCCTATCTAGCCCTGTAATGAAGAAATCAGTACTTATCTTTTTTTAAGTCAATCGGACCCGATCCCACGCTGAGCTGTCAGCCGCGCCTTTGCTGTGGTGGCAGGTGCAGAGGACACAGCCGACAACGTAAGATCCATAGTAAGTCTATGGGTGACGTCACTTCCCATTCATTTCACAGCCCTTGTCGGCCATGTCCTCTGCAGAGCTTCCGCCCCTGGAGATCGGATCAGATCAGCTTCAAAAAAGGTATGTATAGTGATTTCTTTTTTACAGGGCTATATAGGTTAGTGTTAGATCGTGGAGGTCCATAGATGCAGGGGTTTTAGTTTTAGGGTGGCCCCACACTTTAACTGATCCGCAGAAATGGCCAGCTCTATTCTTCAACTGAAGTGGATGTAATAGCCAATCAGAGGAAGCCCTGTATTTATTGATTGATAAAAAAAAAAAAAAAAGCTTCCTGTGAAGGGCTGAGCAACGCTCAGCTCTGCTCGATTTTGTACCTGCTGCTGGAATATAGCTGTCACGTACCTGATAGGAGACTGAATTGACGAGGTGGGCCTCTCTTATATCTCCAGCCCTGGCCCCACTGAGGATGAGACAGAGGGTGGCGAGGAACAGGAGGGACACGAGTGCCTGTGGGTGTTGATTGCAGAACCTGCAGTGGGGAATGCGACTCCAATGAGACCATGGAACCAGAGAAGCAGGAATAGCAGTTATGTTCGGAAGACAAGTTAAAGGAGCACTCCGCTTATGCATATAGTTCTGGGTAGGCAGCTTGTCAGGACTCCAGAGGCTGGAACATACAGCGGTATACAGAGCTGGTGCAGCAGACAGCGAAGCAAGCACTTAAGTCGCCCTGAGAGCCAGGATCAGAGGCAGGAACAGAGTCTCAGGAATAGCCGGGGTCACTAACAGGCGGGCAGCAAGGTATCAAGTCATGTGCAGAGCCAAAGTCAGGAACAGAGCCGGGTAAAAGGTAGCAGAAAGGCATAAGCGGAATCCAAGGTCAGGTCCAGAACACGCCAGGTCAGCAACGGGGAAGCATACAGGAGCAATCAGGACACAGGGTACAGCTGAAGATCAGTCAGCAAAGGAAATGGGAATGAGCTCCCTTTAAATAGCCCGTCTGGTGCCAAGAGCAATTGTGCATGTGCGCGTGTGCGTTCGCAAAGTCTCGCGCGCATGCGTGCGCCCATTCTTCTGGAAATTTGCAGCGCATGTGCATATCTATGCGCCAGGCGTCTCACAGGGATTTCCTGACAACAGCACTGTATACTGATAGCCGATTCTACCTACAGTTTATTCAGCCCTGACAGCAGGCACATTGGTTAATAAATGAAATAGTTTGTTGGGCCAGCTTGGTCCAAAATGAACGCTTTAAAGTTATAATATTTATGGATCTGGGTTTAAGCGTAATGAATCAGCTACTGCAGAGTAAGCTGCTGCACCAAATTGATAAAATGTTGCAGAGATAGAGCAGGAACCCTTTATAAATCACCAAAGGCAGGGTCAGGCAGCCATACATATAGAGCAGTGGTCTCCAAACTATGGCCCTCCAGTTGTTCAGGAACTACAATTCCCATCATGCCTACTCATGTCTGTGAATGTCAGAGTTTTACAAGGCCTCATGGGATGTGTACTTCCGCAACAGCTGGAAGGCCGTAGTTTGGCTGGAAGGCCGTAGTTTGGAGATCCCTGCTATAGAGGAAGGCAGCCTTACCCTAGCAACACAGTCCCCATTATAGTCGAAACAACCAAAAATAACTTTTATGAGTGGCGCATGAGAAAAATTCAACAGCGTATATAAAAAAAGTACAAAACTTATTACAACATATTAAAACAGACTAACAAAAAATATGTAACATTGATATAGCTCATAGTCATGTCATCAATATCCACATATTAGACATATAAGCACAAAAGTAGCGATCATGAATATTTAAAATGAAACAATGCACCATTCATGAAGATGTAAAGTTTTCAAGTTCTTTACGCGTTTCATGGAGCAACGCCCACTTCTTCAGGAGACAGTTTACATTTTGATTTTGTATATGAGTAAATATCAATGTTGACAAAATCATTGATGAACAATATTGTAGATAAAATAATCTAAATGTGTAGGTAGCAGGATCCCAATGTTATAGAGCAAAATCCATAGGGATGGCTGCAAACCGGAGCTGAAGGTAGAGGGTGGACCCGGGGCCAGACACCAAAGGAGGGTCCAAGCTGGGACAAACCCCCATAAAAAGAGTGGCCAAACCGTTCTAGAGAGGGAACAGTGTCACCACTGCTCACAGCAGGCAAAAAAAATCCTGATGGTCAGGCAGGCTGGGACTTTTGGTTCCAGCTGTTGTGGAACTAAAAGTCCCATGAGGCATTGCAAGACTCCTACAGCCACAGGCATGACTCCCAGGGACAGACACTTGTTTTCAATGATTTTTATTGAAAATTTTTACAAAGTACACACAAAAGTAGTGCAAAATATACACATAAAAATCAGTGCATAATAACTGTGAGCAGTGGTACCTCAGTAGCAAACAATAGCCAACACGGCTATAGGAGGTCAGCACAATAACATGGCAAAGGCCTACAACCTAAATAACAGAAAACAGGGACCATAAGGTATCAGGAGGGACCATTACCATGGATAGACAGGTCCAGCTAACCCAAATATTTGGTCTCTTTTGGTGTAAGTCCCAGGGCTAGTGGCAAAATTGTGACCCTGCAAAGTCCTGCCCTAGCCTGAAGCCGGGAACAGGAGGTACAAAGCCGTTAGAAGACATTACCACTGAAAACCTCATATAAGCAACGGTGAGAAGGGACAGACACTTGATGGGATTTGTAGTTTTCCAACAGCTGGAGTGCCAGATTTTGTCTACAGCTCATCTAAGGTAAATAATGGAGTTCCATCTTTGCAACATTGTATCACATCTGTAGGGCAGTTCACACTGTGCGGTAGCTGATTGATTACAGTGTCAGTGGTGTGCACAGGAATCTCATATTCTTTTCTCATCTGGTCAAATGTACTTCTCTTCTGGTCGAGTTTTCTTATGGCTTTTTTCTATTTGAAACAAATATTTGGGAATATTACATTTATCCTGCTAAAGGAGACAAAAAAAGCTGAACTTTCACACATATTACAATCATGGGGATTATTTGGGAAATGCTAAATTATTCCCACAACAATTTTTTTTTTTGTTTATAAATAGATCCCATATGTTCGTGAAGACACAAAAATTAACCAAACAACATATTTAACAAAAATAAAAAAAAAAACATAGGAAGCTATGTACTAAGTACTATAAATATGATTGGTTGGCATTTGTGCTTTGCACAGTTGTATCCAATTCTATGGAATTCATATAGAAAAGTCAATCAAAATTTTTTTTTTTTTTTATCAGCAAGATATTTAACCCCTTGTTGGCATCTGACTTGTTTTAACCACTTCTGGACCATAAGATTTTCCCCCTAATGACCAGGCCATTTTTTTTGCGATTCGACACTGCGTTACTTTAACGGACAATTGCGCAATTGCGCAATCGTGCGACGCTGTACCCAAATAAAATTGAAGTCCTTTTTTTTTTTTTACCACAAATAGAGCTTTCGTTTGGTGGTATTTGATCACCTGTGTGATTTTTATTTTTTTCCCTTAAAACCAAAAAAAAAGAGACAATTCTAAAAAAAACAAACAAAAAAACAATATTTTTCACTTTCTGCTATATAACATTCCCAATAAAGAAAATGTAAAAATCTATTTTTTCCATCATTTTAGGCCAATTTGTATTCAGCTACATATTTTTGGTAAATAAAATCCCAATAAGCATATTTTCATAGGTTTACGCAAAAGTTATCACGTCTACAAACTAGGGGAAAGATTTATGTCATTTTTATTTATTTATTTATTCTTTACTAGTAATGGCGACAATCAGCGATTTTTAGCGGGACTGCGACATTGTCTGACATTGACACTTTTGAGGGGACCAGTGACATTACTACAGTAATCAGTGCTATACATATGCACTGTTACTGTAATAAGGACACTGGCAGGGAAGGGGTTAAGCCAGGGGCGATCAAAGGGTTAAATGTGAGCCTAGGGGGTGTTTTCTAACTGTGGGGGGGGGCTTGTGAAATCAACATAGGGATCTGTGTTCCTGAATAGGAGGAACACAGAAGCTCTGTATTGATTCCTGAGAGAACTGTCTGCTGTGCTTACAACAGCAGACCGCCTTTCTCTCTCCACGGGGAGCGATCGTGGGTGCCCGGCGGCAATCACAGCAACCGACCCCATTCCCCGCCAGCGAGTGGGCCCGCGAACCGCTTTACAGGTACGGGGATTCGCTGGAACCTGCCGACCTGCCTCCGTATATCGACGGCGGCTGGTCGGCAAGTGGTTAAAGTAGAACTATTGGCAACATTTTTTTTCTCATTTTGGACAGAGCAAGGGAGGTTCAAATGTGACCCCTGTCAAATTTTATTTTTGCCATCTGTGTCCCATTTAGGGTTGCCACCTCTAAACCAGGACACCTATTTATTACATGGGTTCTGAGGCTAATGTAATGCACATAAGGCACTAAGCGAGTTTTATTACCACCTTAATCATCCACAGAACCTGTGTAATTAATGTGTGTCCTGGATTAAAGGGATGAGGTGGCTCATGCTACTGTCCCGAGGATACCACGTTGAAGAACTCTTGCTTTGTCCACCTCACCTTTAACGATCTCCTCACTGGATATTTGGGACTCATTGCATAAAAAATTCTCATGGTCTTATGACTCTCCATTGATGCCTCTCTTGAACCACAACTTCTACCTGCCTGGCTCTCTGGCCAAAGGCTTCAAATCTTGGTCCCCCCAAGGGCCTTCTGTTACTCCAACACATTATCCGTTCCAATTCTCCCAAACCCCTTCAATCTCTGGTGGGAACCAAACCAATTATGTTTATGGACAAATGGAGATACAACCAGCTACTTCAATTCCTTCGTTCATTGCCTCACCCATTAAGGGACCTGAACCCAATTGAACCCATATCCCAACACAAGAACCCTCCACTTCACTGCGTGACGCAGTTTTACAAAGCTCTCATCACACTTCGGGGGGTCCCCCCTACCCAGAGTATATTGATAAATGGCAATCAGAGCTTCACTCACTTCTACCGGATAAGCAAAATTATACTCCTCGCTCATTCCTCCTCAATTTCATCCAAAATGGCTGAAACCAACTACAAGCTTCTGATCAGATGGCATTACACCCCGCTCAAGCTACACAACATGTTCTCCTCCAGATCCCCGTTGTGTTGGAGGAACTGTGGGAACACTGCATCTCACTCCCATATATGGTGGGAATGCTGTTGATCCGTCCCTACTGGTTTGAGGTTATCCGGCTTATAAACCAAATAACTAATTAATCCATCCCTCTAGACCCTTGGACGGTTTTATTACATAGTACTCAGGAACCAGTTGGCCTTTATAAGTGATCCCTCACGCCTCATTTACTAAACACGGCGAAAGCTCTCATCCGGGTCATGTGGGGTCATCCTGAGATCCCTATATTAAAGCAATGGCTTCATAAAATAGATGAAGTCTGCCTTCTGAAAGAGCTTACTCACATATCCAAAGGTAATGTTGACAGACACGCTAACATATGGGCCAACTGGTTCGAATTTAAAAACTCTAACAGTTACAGGGAAGTAATGCTCAATACATTTCAACTACCGGCTCAGTAATCTAACACTATTACACTATTACCACTGTTCCTAAGTTTTCAATGTCACTGATAATTGGATCTTTATGTTTATTCCTTTCTAGAAGGTCATTCCACTAAACTCCAGTACCTCCACCTTTCCACCTTCTTAAATTCCCTCTCTTTTTCTACCTATCCTTTCTCCCATCTTCTCTTTTCTTATCTGTCCCTATTTTCTTTATAGATCCTTCTTTATTTTGTGCTCTAACGTTATCATATTCTTCATACTGTTAACCCAGACCCAGATCTTTTTACTTGATTATACTTCCACGTTTGAATTCTTGACACCCCCAGTGGTCTTCGGGTAAATCTTACTTATTTGATATTGTTTCCATTATGGAAATTGTTTATTTGTTTCTGTACTCCTCCTGTATATCACAATTTTTCTTGAATAAACAAATATTAAATAAAAAAAATAAAGGGATGAGATGGCAACCCTAGTTGTGGAGATTTCCCTTCACTTCCTGTCCCATAGCCAAACAGGAAGTGAGAGGAAATCCCTGCAAATTAACCACTTGCCGACCGCCGCACGACTATCTACGGCGGCGGTCAGCCCCTCACAGGCAAAGTGACGTAGGTCTACGTCGCTCGCCTGTGAGGGTTTAGGGAGCGAGCGCGCGCCGCCGGAGGCGCGCTCCCGCGTGGTCACGGACCCCCCCGCGCGTGTGACCGGCGGACCCGGTCGCCGCCGGCCACTCTGCGATCGGCGGGGGAGAGGGAGAAAGTCAGGCAGCTTGTGTAAACAAGCTGCCTGTCATTCTCCTCTCTGTATGAGAGATGATCACATGGATCTACTATGTAGATCCATTGATCACTCTGCATACAGTTGAAGCCACAGCCAATCACAGTTAGAATCACGCCCCTAGGGACACACACAGCCCCTCCCTCTCAAATAAAGTTAACCCCTTCACTACCAGTGTATTTTTACAGTAACAGTGCATATATATAGCACTGATTACTGTAGAAATGTCACTGGTAACCCCAAAAGTGTCAAAAATGTCAGTCAAGGGTCCGATCTTTCCGCCGCAATGTCGCAGTACCGCAAAAAAAATCGCAGATCGCCGCCATTACGCGTTAAAAAAAAACAACAAAAATGACAAAAATCTTTCCCTTTGTTAGTAAACGCAATAACTTTTGCGCAAACCAATCAAAATACGCTTTTTGCGATTTTTTTTACCAAACATAGGTAGCATAGAACAAATTGGCCGAAAATATTAAAAAATTTTGATTTTTACATTTTTTTTTGGGGGAATTTCATATAAAGAAAAGGGAAAAATATTGCTATTTTTGCAAAATTTACGCTCTTTTTTTGTTTATAGCGCGTGATCAAAAAATCGCACAGGTGATCAAATACCGCCAAAAGAAAGCTCTTTGTGGGAAAAAAAGGACGCCAAATTCGTTTAGGTACAGCGTCGCACGACCGCGCAATTGTCCGTTAAAGTCACGCAGTGCCGAATCGCAAAATACCCTTGTTTAGCAGCCAAATCCTCCGGGGCTTAAGTGGTTAAGGGACGCCCAGGTCATCAGAGCTAGTGTTTCCATTGGAACATTTGCCCTCAATTACTTTTCTTGGGACAACCCAAATTTTAGGATTTTTTTCTACTTTTACATTCAATGATAATGGTAAGCGAGAAAAATAGAGAGGGTGAATCTCTCTAACAGGGTCACAGACAGCAATAAAAACTGACAAGCATTTGAATCCTTCTTTACTCTGTCCAAATCTAGAAAAAAGAATTTGCCTTTAGTTATACTTTAATACATTGGATTCAGTAGTGGTTAGCAAGGAGTTAAATCTCATAAGTACCCATTGATGCTCCATGATTAAAGCTGTTCAGTTTTCACCCAACAATCTCTGATACATCTTGGACTCCCACAATGTAAAAAAATGTTAAACATTCCGGGTGATCCCATAACAGACAGATGTGTCATATCCTCGATGACCGCCATTGGGTGAAGCAAACCCACCTAGACAGCGCAGAGAGTCAGAGCTGACTAGGGGGATGTGGTCCATGATAGTGCAATCCCAGCAGCTGCTGCAAAGGAAATTGGACTATTAGTTGTCTCAGGGCATTGGGAATTAATGAGCGCATTGTTCTGGAATGATTGCAGTCACTTCTCATGTCATGTGTCTTTCCTAAGGTTGCCACCTCATTCCATTAATCCAGGACACAGGTTCTGTGGCTGATTAACCACTTAAGCCCCGGAAGATTTTACCCCCTTCCTGACCAGGGCCTATTTTGCGATTCGGCACTGTGTGGATTTAATGAACAATTGCGCGGTCGTGCGACGCTGTACCTAAATGAATTTGACGTCCTTTTTTTCCCCACAAACAGAGATTTCTTTTGATCACCTGTGCGATTTTTTGATCATGCGCTATAAACAAAAAAAGTGTCAATTTTGCAAAAATAACAATATTTTTTCACATTTTTTTATATGAAATTCCCAAAAAAAATTTAAAAATCAAAATTTTTTTACATTTTCGGCCAATTTGTTTTCTGCTACATATTTTTGGTAAAAAAAAAAATCGCAAAAAGCGTATTTTGATTGGTTTGCGCAAAAGTTATCGCGTTTACTAACAAAGGGAAAGATTTTTGTAATTTTTTTTTTTTTAACGAGTAATGGCGGCGATCTGCGTTTTTTTTTGCGGGACTGCGACATTGCGGCGGACAAATCGGACCCTTGACTGACATTTTTGACACTTTTGGGGTTACCAGTGACATTACTACAGTAATCAGTGCTATACATATGCACTGTTACTGTAAAAATTGCACTGGCAGTGAAGGAGTTAACTGTATTGGAGAGGGAGGGGTTAAGTGTGTCCTAGGGGTGTGTTTCTAACTGTGATTGGCTGTGGATACTAGTGTAAGAACAGAGATCAACGGTCCTACATAGTAGAACCGTCTGATCTCCATTCTTACACAGGGGAGACTGACAGGCGGCTGTGTTTACATTAGCCGCCTGCCTTTCTCCCGCTCTAACGAACGATCGTGAGTGCCCGGCGGACATCGGGTCCACCGGAAACACGCGCGGGGGGGGTCGGTGACCGTGCGGGAGCAGGAGCCTGCCTCTGGCGGTGCGCGCTCGCTTCCTAGAGCCTCACAGGCTAGCGACCCAGCCCTACGTTGCTTTGCCGGTGAGGGGCTGACTGCCGACGTAAATAGTCGTGCGGCGGTCGGCAAGCGGTTAAGGTGGTAATTAAACTCACTTAGTGCTTTATCTGCATTATATGAGCCTCAGAACCCGTGTAATTAATATGTGTCCTGGTTTATAGGGATGATGGGGCGACCCTAGTCTTTCCTACAATCCAGATGTGAAAATCTAAGGCCACCTTGTGTCTGTCTTGCAACAGGTGGAGAGCGACCGGATCCAGGATATTTTGAAATGGCTGCACCAATCAAACGACAAGGGGAAAGAAGTGACCCCGAAGGCTCTGCTGGACAACTGCTACAAAGTCATGTACGCCCTGTACGAGGAAGAATGTAGACTGTGTAACCCCAGGTCAGATGTGGAGGACGTACTTTGTCCTCCTGGAACTCTTCCAGAAATTTCTAGTCCTCAAAGAACGCCTTGTAAGAGTTAATAGCAGGGGTCTTGTGCTACTGCAAATCAGGGGAATTCAGGGATGAGTCAAAGCTGAAAAAATGCCGCTTTCCCCGCGGAGGATGTAAGCAGGAATGGCTGTTTGACCACTGACCACAATATCCCATTATGTCCCCACCATGAGGATGGGGCTGCACCACCTTCTACAAAGCCAAAGCAATGACTGTGCTATGTAACAGGAAGAGATTTATGAATGGACCTCATATGGACTCAATGAGCCGCCCCCGGGGGGTCATTTTAATTTATAAGAGGACACAGGGAAAGCACCTTACTATAATAATCTTTTTCATATTTTATATTGTGTCTGATCATTAAGAAAATGCCAGAGCTTTGTTAAGACTCACATGGGGCATTGATTTTCTTATGATTGAACTGGATCGATGGATGAATAGATGACTGGATGGAGGAAAAATGCCATATAGTATTTATTTTATTACCTAAACACTGTAAATAAAATCTTGGGGTTCTTATAACTAAAATAAAAGTTCCCTTATTCTCAATACAAATTGATGCTGTTATAGTATTTCATGATGGACTCCTGTGCTGGTTATTACCTGTGCTGAAAGGTTCCTTTGTTGGTTGGTCCTGATTTAGTTGATCCCTGTGTTCCTTTGCTGGTGTGATTCTTTGCTGGTTGATCGCCATGCTGGTGGGCCCTTGTTCTGGCTGCACCCTGTGCTGGCTGGTTTCTCTTTAGGTGCTCCCTGTACTGTTGGGTCCCAATTCTGGTTCTTCCCTGTGTTGAAAGGTTCGTGTGCCGATGAGCCCTTTTGCCGATGGGTTTCTGTGCTGGTTGGATCCTGTACAATGGGTTACTGTGCTGTTAGGTCCCTGTGCTGTTTGATCTCTATGCTGGTAGGCCCTTGTGCTGGTTAATCACTATGATTTTGGGTACCTGTGCATGTTAATCCCTGTGCTGAAAGATCCCTTTATTGGTTGGTCCTGGTTCTGTTGGTCCTTGGGTTCTGATGATGATGCGATCCTTTTCTGGTTGATTGATATGCTGGTGGGGTGCTGTTTTCTGGTTGATCCCTGTGCTGGTTAGTTTCTGTTGTCCAGGTTCTCTCTCTGCTGGTTGGGTCCAGTGCTGGTGTGATCCTATGATGGTTAATCCCTATGTTGGTTGTCACTGTGCTTTTTGATCCCTGTGCTGAAAGGTCCCTTTGTTGGTATGTCCCGGTTAAATTTTTCCTTTTGCTAATGGGTTCCTGTGCTGGTGGAACCCCGTTCTGGTTGATCCCTGTGATAGCTGGTTCTGTTCAGGTGCTGGTGGGCCCTTGTGTGGGAGCACAGGAGCCAAGCATACTCTTTGGTATTGTACAGTACTTTCAGTCATACACAGGGATTGCTGAAAGGCAGGGCTGCTGTTAGAAATTGCGGGGCCCCGTACAGACTACCTGGCAGGGCCCCCTCAAGAAAATATTAAAGATATATTTAGCTAAAATTACAACAAAATCACTATTATCAGACACAAATATAACATAACTCGCATAATTCCTGCTAAATCTAAAAAAAAAACTATGTTAAATAAAAAAGATGAGATGAGAAAAAAATACAGGCTGGGCAGTTGGAGCTCCGTGATCAGAGAGACAGAGAGAGAGAAACAAAGTTACAATTTACAAATAAACTCCTGAGCAGAGATAACATTAGAGCCAGTGCTGGGAGGGGGCCCACACAAGGGAGGGGGATTAGTGAGGGACGACTGTCTCTTTCTCAACAGATAAAAGCTGATAGCAGGGAGAGGGACAGATCAGATTCAGGTGCTGGATGAAGATTTCTGTAATTGTTGTCCATCACTAATCCCCCTCTCTGTGTGGGCCCCCCTGTGTGCTCGGGCCCCCTACAAGAGGGCTGGTGGTCCCCCCCCCCTATCAGCGGCCCTGCTGACAGGAGGAGAGAGCAAAGGAATGACCCCATCAGTATTCTGATGCTCCATCTAGTCATAAGCCTGGGAAGGTCCATGACCAAGCTTTATTACTTTACCAGCACTGATAAAAAGGGAAGACAGGGAGTTACCGTAGCTTTGCTGGTTGGTAAAAGGGGGCTGGGGGTGAATCTCAACAGAGATAACAGGACTGCAAATCTTTTTTCACGTCTTCTGTATTTTATCCATGTATTTAGAGAATTTCCTGGAGCTCTGCTTTAAACAAGAACCAAACCAGGGATGATCCTTGAGTCCCTTTTTTGTCCATAGACTCCCATCCAAGACTTTTCATCATTTTCAATGGATGTCCTTGTGTAAAAAAAAAAATCACAACTCCGTCAGGACGTTATGTAGGATAATTCTTCCCAGAAAGACGGACAAAAAAGTCAGGTCATGGGTGGAAATCATTTTGGCAATGGTGGTGCAGATAACACAGATAATGTTCAGGATACAGATAATACGAATACAGATGATGTTCCAGGATAAAGTTAATACGAGTACAGATGATGTTCTGGTGTACAGATAATACGATTACATATAATGTTCCATAAGGTGTGGAGCTTAATGGGGCCTGTTATACAATTTGCTGAAATAACCCTATTACACCAGACTCAGTGAACATAAACTACCTCTGAAATGCACAGCAAAAGAGGAGGAAGAGAACCCCTGAAATACTGACCGGCCTGCTCCGAGAACAGTAGTCAGTCACATGACCATATACAGTGCCTTTGACCCCCATGGTCTCAGTTATAGGAACAATGGGCCCCCTTCTATAGAGATCACAAGGCCAAGTTCTAAAACAGGCATGTCCAACCTGCGGCCCGGGGGCCGCATGCGGCCCAGAACCGCAGGCAATGTGGCCCACTGCCCCCTGACAATCTTTTTTTTTTTTTGGGGAGGAAGGAATTAGAGTCGACGGCACGGCCACAGAGGCAGCCTCAGAGCGGATCATCCACTAGTTGTGTTAAATTAGTGCTGGGGGGGGGGGGGGCGCGGCAGCACGGGAAGGGCACGGCGGCGTTTTATTACTTATATACCTTAACTATTAGTATATATTTTATATGCGGCCCCAGAAAATTTCTGTACACTCAATGTGGCCCAGAGAAGCCAAAAGGTTGGACACCCATGTTCTAAAGCATTAACTGGTCATGTGACTGACTATACACCTGTTTCCAGGTTAGCCTGCTCTATGCTTTACATCTGCTTATTTCTAAATACAGTGAGGGAAAAAGTATTTGATCCCCTGCTGATTTTGTACGTTTGCCCACTGACAAAGGAATGATCAGTCTATAATTTTAACAGTAGGATTATTTTAACAGTGAGAGACAGAATAACAACAAAAATATACAGTAAAACGCATTTCAAAAAAGTTATAGATTGATTTGCATTGTAATGAGTGAAATAAGTATTTGACCCCTTAGTACTTGGTGGCAAAACCCTTGTTGGCAATCACAGAGGTCAGACGTTTCTTGTAGTTGGCCACCAGATTTGCACGCATCTCAGGAGGGATTTTGTCCCACTCCTCTTTGCAGATCCTCTCCAAGTCGTTTAGGTTTTCAAGGCTGACATTTGGTAACTCGAACCTTCAGCTTCCTCCATATATTTTCTATGGGATTAGGGACTGGAGACCTTAGTGCAGCGGTGTCAAACTCAATTTCTTCTCGGGCCGCATCAGCATTATGGTTGCCCTCAAAGGGCCGGTTATATCTGTAAGATTAGATGTCCAGAGCACCCCACGCCCCCTTACACCCTTACATGAGATGTCAAATCCCCACCACCATCAAAAGTCAAGAGTCACCCACCCTTCCTTATATCACAATGCACCACCTTACCTTGTGCTGCTGCCAGGAAGAAGATGTGGGTGGATCTGGGAATAAGAAAGTGCAGGGTCCGGAGAAGAACCAGGGGAGGACTGGAGTCAGCTTCCAGAGTTTACTGAATGCTGAGACCAGGGGAGGCAGAGGCAAGGTGGTGTTTTGGCTGCACAGAGAGGTGCAGGATCTGTAGGAGGAGTTCTGCCCTCCTCTCTGCTGCGGACTGAGATGGAGAAGGGCTGTGGGGGGGGGGCAAAGACAAGCATTTCTGCAGCTGCACAGATGAGTGCAGGATCTGGCAAATGAGTTCTGTCCTCTCTGCTGCCGACTACTGAGACAAGGCGGGGGCAGAGACAAGGGGGGTGCCGCAGCTTCAGGCGAGGTACGAGGGCCACATGTAATGGCCTGGGGGGCCACATTCGGCCCGCGGGCCTTGTGTTTGACACCTGTGCCTTAGTGGCTGGGCCACTCAAGGACCCTAATGTGCTTCTTCTTGAACCACTTATTTGTGGCCTTGGCCATGTGTTTTGGGTCGTCATGCTGGAATACCTATCCACGACCCATTTTCAATGCCCTGGCTGAGGGAAGGAGGTTCTCCCTGACGATTTGATGCTACATGACCCTGTCCATCGTCCCTTTGATGTGGTGAAGTTGTCTCCTGTCTCCTTAGCCGAAAAACACTCCAAAGAATAATGTTTCCACCTCCATGTTTGGTGATGGGGAGGTTGTTCTTGGGGTCATAGGCAGCATTCGTCCTCCTCCAAACACGGCGAGTTGAGTTGATGACAAAGAACTTGATTTTGGTCTCATCTGACCACAACACTTTCACCCAGTTCTCCTTTGAATCATTCAGATGTTCATTAGCAAACTTCAGACGGGCCTCTACATGTGCTTTCTTTAGCAGGGGGACCTACCAGGCACTAAAGGATTTCAGTCCTTCACGGCGTAGTGTGTTATCAATTGTTTTCTTGGTTACTATGGTCCCAGCTGCCTTGAGATCATTGACAAGAGTCTCCCATGTAGTTCTGAGCTGATTCCTTACCGTTCTCATGATCATTGAAACTCTATGAGGTGAGATCTTGCATGGAGCCCCAGACCGAGGGAGATTGACAGTTATTTTGTGTTTCTTCCATTTGCGAAAAATCGCACCAAGTGTTGTCACCCTCTCACCAAGCTGCTTGGCGATGGTCTTGCAGCCCATATCAGCCTTGTGTAGGTCTACAATCTTGCCTCTGACATCCTTGGAAAGATCTTTGGTCTTTGCCATGGTGGAGAGATTGGAATCTGATTGATTGCTTCTGTTTACAGGTGTCTTTTGTACAGGTAACAAGCTGAGATTAGGAGCACTCCCTTTAAGAGAGTGCTCCTAATCTCAGCCCGTTACCTGTATAGAAGACACCTGGGAGCCAGAAATGTAGCTGATTGATAGGGGATCAAATACTTATTTTACTCCATTAAAATTAAAATAAATGTATAACTTTTTTGAAATGCGAGTTTCTGGATTTTTTTGTTGTTCTTCTGTCTCTCACTGGTAAAATAAACCTACCATTAAAATTATAGACTGATCATTTCTTTGTCAGTGGGCAAACGTACAAAATCGGTAGGGGATCAAATACTTTTTTCCCTCGCTGTATTACCTATATGCTGAATGTGTTCATATGGTGCAGGTACATGTCCCTCACATCTTTCTTTTTGTCTTTCATTTGCATGACAGCATCATAATGGCTCTGTAAGCTCCCACCACTGCATGACCAGGACTGCATACTCCAGGAATGCATGACCAGAATTGAATAACTGATATAACATCAAGAGTTGTATCACAAGGATTGTATTACCAGGATTGCGTGACGGGGATTGTATGAACAGGACTGCATGACCAAGATTGCATGACCCCAGGGATGTATGAACAGAACTGCATGACCAGGGATGCATAAACAGGACTGCATGACCAAGATTACATGTCCAGGACTGCGTGACCAGGATTATGTGACCAATTTTGCATGATCAAGAGTTGTATTAAAAGGATTGTATGACCAGGATTGCACGGCCAGAATTACATGACCAGAATTGCATGACCAGAATTGCATGACTTGTAGCCAATGTCCAATTGCTTGTCAAGCCAACACAGCGAAGGTCCTGGTCTTGCACGCAACTAACAACACACCATCCTCTGCTTTTGCAATAAGTGTCATTACACTCTTTTGTCCATGATAGGAATGTGCGGATGGGTTCAAAGGATCTACATGTACATGACACTGCAATCTTTGTCTGATTTATGTTAAATATCTGTCTCCCCAAACACCCAATTTCCTGATACATCCCGGCAAGAAGAGTTGAGACCTTCCCGTGGAAGATCTCCCATTGGATTTCACTTCTGACCAATCCTTCCATAAGATTTCCATGTATATATTTTAATAGAGAGGAGACAACATACAAAATGCCTATAAAGTCTTTTTAAGTCAATGTGCCAAGATTAGCGCAGAACGAATGTAACAGCAGAGCCTCCCGAGAATGGATTTCACAATAGTGACAGATGTTATTTTCCAGTGCCTTTAAATAAGGTAGCTCCTTGGTCATACACATAGCAAAGGATAGAAAGCAGGAAAAGGGTGAGATGTGTAAATAAGATCATGGAAGAAACAATGTAATTTACAGAATTAATTTGTATCAGATATAGGAAGGGGGAATAAGGAGAAAAGAATAGAAGACACAGTGGGGGCCGGTGGGGGAAGCATTCTATCAGAGGGGATCTGAGATGTCAGCTCTGGTTGTAGATACTTGGGTGATCTTTAGTAGCTCAGTCATGCTCCTAACTTCTATGAATATTCATAATTTTTATTGATCACACAAAATGCATGTAGTATTGATCCAGCGCACACAATTGGAGCGTTCAGGGGCTGACTGGCAACTTTCGACCAAGGGGGCAAGTACAAACCAGAGGCCCATGGTGCAGCGACTCAGCCCCCCTTCCACTCTCCCTCTTCCCGGCCTTCTCGTGATCCCCATTCCAGGCTACAGCTCTGCTCCAGGTACTCTCTACTCACCAGCCGAATCTGGGTTCCCGACCTGGCCAGTAGGGGGCAGTTGGGGAGAGATGGGTCAGCTCGGTCGGGGCTGCCTGGGGGAGGAGAGTCTCCAGTGGGGCATGGAACCAGCCTCTGCTCAGACACAGCTTACACCATCCATGCTGGGAGAAGAGGCCTGCGCTCTGTCCTTTTCTTCATCCTGCACTCAGTAGGTCAGCAGTGGGGACTTTTTACTTCTCTTTAACAGGAATCCTTTAGGCATAAGCGGTGCAGCCTTTTTACGGGGGAATCAGAGCGGTCCGGGGGGCAATTGCCCCCCTGCCCCCTGGCTCAATCCTCCCCTGGGAGCATTGTACATTCAGATTTATCACTGCTACATGTTAATTGTGTAGTTTGCACTATAGGGAACTATTCGTTCCATGAGCCTATCAATTGATCACTAGTATTAGAAATTATATCTGGTAGTACTTGGTCACATTCAGTTGGACTGTAATGTTGAAGGTGTTTTAGCTTCTCCAAGACACTTCTTCAGTTCTAATGAGTGTTTGAAAAAGAACCTGACATTTATATTAACGCAGGTAGCACCAACACCATGGGGTGCGCGTGTGTCATGTGTGCCTGGGCACACTCTGTGTGACGCAGATTCCCCCTGTATAGACCCCTGATATTTCACCAATACCCCCTAATGGGGTTCCTAAAAAAATAAACAAAATAAAAACTACTGACACCATCCACTGCCCTACTAACGCCACTCTCTTCCCTCCAGACACCGTTCATTGCTCTGCTGACACCATCAGTATATATACACATGCACACATAGGCAAATATGTTTGAGCTTTGGGGTGCACACTCTAATGCAATAGGCTGTGCACACCTATGACCAACACCTTCATCCAATCACCATTAAATGTGTCAAGGCAGATGTTGATTGTCCAAGAACAGAAGAGGAGATGTGGAAGTTGCAGAACACCCCTGAATCCCAACCAAATATGGGATGAAGTAGCTAGAACAAGGTGGTTTCACAGCTTTCACACCTCCCATCCTGGTCTTTAAACCAAATTCCTCCTCCCAGCACCCCCCCCCTTTCCTGCACAGCCCATATCACCCCTCCTAGCACATCCTCTAAATAGAACCCCCAGCACAAATATCCTACCTTTCCCCAAATTTCCCCTCCTAGAACAAATCTTGGGCTTCCAGCATAAATCCTCTTTCCCAATCCCCCCTCATAGCACAAATTCCAACAGTTTCCCCTTTTAAGCAACCCCCCCCCCCCCCCCCCCACCAAACCCCTTGTCCTAGCACTAATCCACGTTTCCCTCCACCTCCTAGCATAAGTAATTGAATCCCCAGCACAAATATATGGTAGACAGGCAGCCGGCAGTGAGAGGTGCGGGGTATGGGATCGCGGCCGCAGGGACTCACAAAAGAGATGCCACTAGCTGTCACATCGGATTGAGCAGGGTTTGCTTACCCACCCCCTATCCACATTCTTTACCGGGTGGAGATGGGGGCAGGTAAGCAAACCCTGCTCAGTCCCTATAGGACACTCCTGATAGGGCTGTGACAGGAGGGAGAACTTGGAGGGGAGAGATAACACAGCCTGAACCTTCTCCCAGCTCTCTCCTCCTCTCCGGATTTGGGAAATCTAAAGTGGGAGGGGGACACTGGCCTGCTCTAAGGGGAATCTATAATGGGAGGGGGACCCTGGCCTGCTCTAAGTGGGATCTATAATGGGAGGGGGACCCTGGCCTGCTCTAAGTGGGATCTATAATGGGAGGGGGGCCCTGGACTGCTCTAAGGGGATCTATAATGGGAGGGGGACCCTGGCCTGATCTAAGGGGGATCTATAATGGGAGAGGGACCCTGGCCTACTCTAAGGCAAATCTGTAATGGGAGGGGGAACCTGGCCTGCTCTAAGGGGATCTATAATGGGAGGGGGACCCTGGCCTGCTCTAAGGGGGATCTAAAATGGGAGGGGGGCCCTGGCCTTTTGACTACTTTCTTTAATAACTACATAACACAATACTTGTACTTTTACTTTCAGTACTTGAGTAGTACATTTTAAAATAAACTACTTGCAATACTTAAGTACAAAAAATGTTGAATACTTAGTACTTCTACTTAAGTGTGGTGCTTAAAGAGCACTTCAACTTCTACTCAAGTCACTTTTTTGATAGAGCACTTGTACTTTTACTCAAGTCTGGGTCTCTAGTACTTTATACATCTCTGTCCTGGTCCTAGACAATCAACATCTGCCTTGACACATTCCAGGGTTATTGAATGCAGGGGTCTGTGTTACCAGTATGGTTATAAATACTGGGGTATCTTCTTGACACAGAGGATGGTATTATTTAACTAAAACAGGGGGGTTCCACAACTTTCACACCTCCCATACTGTTCATGGACATCAGCACCTCTGCAGACTTCCTGACACCAAGGATGGGATGCTGTAACGAGAACAGAGGGGTTCCACAACCTTCACACCTCCCATCCTGTTCTTGGACAATCAGCACTTGCCTTGACACATTTCATAGTGAATAAATGAAGGTGTTGGGACTACCTGTGTGGATAGAAACATTGGGGTATATTCCTGACATTAATTAGAACTGAAGAAGTTGCTTGGAGAACATTTCAGAACAAGTCCAGTTGAATGTGACGTCTACTACTAGACCTACCATGACCAAGAACAATGATAATCTTTACAGATACTATTAGAAATGAATCACCTGCAGTTATAGTGATCAGGTTACTGAATATCATCCATGAAGTGAACTCACCCCAGGAATCTTCTCTGGTCTGCATATAGAATCTCTGCATTAGCAGTTAAAGGTGTTATCTAGACTGGAGTGGAGTGGACATGCCAGAGCTTGTGACCAGTGAGCCGTCCATGACCCAACCAGGTCACTGTCCAGTCCAGAAGACTACTGAAATTTTTATATATTGACCTGTGAATGTTATTAAAAGCTTTTTTTTATAAACCAAATCTGAAAGTATTCTTTTTGACCTCAAATTGGAGAAATGCAGATGAAAGCTGGAGACATGAAGGTAAAGTGCCAACCACTGAATGTATTATAGGGGACCTGTCACAATGGCTGGGTTAAAGGCTGGTTCTGCCCAGTCCCTGGGTGCACTGCTACTTCCAAGATAACATTGAATGAGATGCTACAGAGGTGTCCTCTGAAACAATCACCACTATGGAATCAGCAGGTGCCCAGTAATGGACAGAAGCAGTCAGTCAGCGACAGATCCCACGCAGGCTGTGTGCAGTATCTGCGCTCACCAGTGATTTCCCAGTGTCCCTCCATGTTTCAGGGGCACATCAAATTATCACCAGTGTAGGATTCATGGTACACAGTAAGTCCCGGTTCACACTGGGGAAACTTGTCAGGCGACTTAGCCGCCCGACAAGTCGCGCTCCATTCAGTGCAATGGAACCGTTGTAATCGGAGCAACTCAAGTCGCTCCGACTTAGAAAAAGGTTCCTGCACTACCTTGGGGGCGACTTGCATTGACTTCTATTAGAGAAGTCGTATGAAAGCCCCGCTGAAGTCGCGCTGCACAGGTCGGCTTCAGAGTCGGGCAACTTTGAAGCCGCCCCAGTGTGAACCCAGGCTAAGAGTCGCTCCTGCAGCAGACGTTCCCGGTAAACTTTGTAAATAAATGAATGTAACATAAAGTCTCATAAATATATATTTATAGAGTATGTATTGGACTTGGGTGATGTATTTTTGTACGTTACAATTATTATTATTTGTGTGTGACAACATTTTATAACAGAATAAAGTTTTGATAATCCAATGTTACGTCTCTCTGGTCTCCTGGCTGGTCATTGTTATTTTGTCATCTACAGTATGTATTGTATTCATTTCCATTCACACACGTGTGTAGCGGAAGACGTGTGCATTACCATGTGTTCCCACAATAGACGGCAATGTACCTGTTCTATGTGTGGCGCATTGCAGTGCCATATATGATGATTGGCACCCCAGCGTGCTGTACAGAAAAGTGCAACGCACTGCAGTGCACCGCAAGGAACATACTGACCATTGGGGTGCGCTATGTGACTATAAATAGTCGTGTGTTTTTGTGTAATAATGAATTGACTGCCTTAACTCAATGCAAGTTAACGTGCGCTGTAATGTGCGTAAATGTACAAGTGTCAATTGTCAAGTGCAGCGTATTTTTTAAAGTGTTATGAAACCCAGCACCCTGCATTCACTATATCTGGTCTCCCACAGTACACAGAACTTGGAAATGCAAATATTTTAGTAAATATAAACTGCTAAATACCTTTTCTTATCAGCAGTATTTAGCAGTCTTGTGACTTCTATCAGTGTCTGGTTAAAACTTGTAGGAAGAGTTTTCATCTCCCCTGACTGTCCTATGAGGCTGCATGATCCCTGACCCTCTGTCTGGACAGTGCTGATTGGCCCTGTGCTGATGCTACATGCACCCTCCCAAGAGGAAAAAAAAAACTAGCAATACACACCAAACTGAGCATGTGCAGAGTGACTCCAAAGGCTCTGTCTTATCAGGAGATGGATTGGGGACTGTGGAAGAAGGGGAGAAATAGGGAAGAAAGGATCAAACAGCCTTTTTACACAGTGCAGGGGATTAACCCCTTAGGTTCCACAATGAGTATAACAAGTATGCTTTACTGCATATATAGACTTATTTTACTGTTATGGGTTTAGTAACACTTTAAGTGTGAATGGCCACCTAGGAAAATATGACAATAGATATACCTGTAGGTGAGGGTAATACAGTAACAGAAAAGGAAACGTAGTCTAGTAAGTATAACTAAAGGCAAAACTTTTTTTAAGTTTTGGATAGAGTTAGAAGGCAAACTAGGCAGCCCCCTAGGGCGCACTGCTGCTTAGGGGGCGCAGCCTCCATCGCTGATTTCCCTACTAGCCTGGCCGGGGAACACGAGGGGCTGAAGACCACCACCCTTTTACAGGGCTGGGGCGCTGACTGACTCCCTGCTGCCCAATCCAGAGAAAGCAGCAGCTGTGGAGGACATCCAGCAGAGGTCAGCAGCAGCTCAGCCTGTGAGGGGGGCGACACCAATCCAGCTTCTGGGAGTCAGGGGACAGCTAGGGCGGCAGAGGAAGTGGGCACCATGTCTCAGGATGGAGGACAAGCTGCCCCGGGTGAGCGATCGGCCTGTGTGTGATCTGTCCCTCCAGAGCCGAGCTGCGCTCTGTGATCTCGGGGCTGTACAGAAGTTGTCTGTTGTCTGCCCCGGTGATCAACAGCACCCAGCTGTAGCCACCCGCGCCTTGGGCAAGGTTACTACCACCAACCCCCCCTGGTAGTAGTCTTGCCTAGGGTGTGCGATAGTCAAGCACTGGCGCTGTATAGAACCCCTGTCAGGTTTTTATTGCTGTGTCCCGCCTTGGGGAAATTAACCTTGTCCTGGTGACTGTTGTCACCCATACTAACGGAAGATCCCAAATTTTGGGCTGTTACCAGAAAAGGAATCAAGGGGAAATCTTCCAATGGGGACACTAGTCCTGGTGACAACCAGATATTCCTTCACTTTGAAGGGATTTCCTCTCACTTTCTGTTTTGGCTGAGAGGCGGGAATTTAAAATAAAATCTATCCAATGGAGATACAGATTGCAAAAATAACCTGACCCTCCCTTACTCTATCCATAAACTTTTTAAAAAAGTTTTGCCTTTAGCTCTACTAAAGTTCAGGTTCCAAATTTTGAGATAGAAGTCTCAGACTCAGTTTAAGGGATGGACTTCTCTATACACGTTCTTCCTCTATTCCAGAACCTGATGACCCCCTACAACAGAATGTAAGAGGGTTCTGTTTATTGTGGTCAGGACCAGTGGCAGGACAAGGTCATCCAGTGCCCAGGGTGAAGATACTAAACTGGAGGAACTGAGCAGCTAGATAGCCTCAATACTGAACGTGTCCTGGTGCTCGGCAATTCGGGGGGGGGGGGGCAAACCAATGTGCACCCACCCACGGTCGGTCAGTCAGCTGGCAGATGACAAATCCCCCCCCCCCCCCCGAATGGTCTGCCTCCTTACCTCCTTCTTCCTCCTGTCCGAGCCAGGGAGTGCTGGATGGTCGAGCCGCTGTCCTTCTCCTCCAGTTGTGTGTCTTCTGCCTCTTCGTGCACACTGGCCAGTAAGATTGCTTCTCCTTTTGGCCAATTGGGAAAGGAGTCTCACAACCCTCTTTCTGATTGGCTGGGAGGAGAGTCAGTGTGACAATAGCGAATATTTATTTGCTATTGCCATGCAGCTGGGTGGGATCAGAGTGCAGTGCTCTGCGCCCCAAGCCCACCCTTTTTTGAAGCCTATCAGAGCCTCTGGCTCTAATCACGTGCTTAAAAAAAAAATCCCCTATTGGAATCCATGCGTCCGGCGCCCTGCATGTAGATTAGGGGGCCGGACGCATGGATCCATTGGGGGCGGCGCCCCCAATGGATGGGCCACCACTGCTGGTCCCTGCTCTGCCTTGCCTACCAAGCACTGCAGCTGTGCCTCCTGGCTATTCCTCATCAAATTAATTATTTTACTGTCAGGTGAAATGAAAACATTACATATCAACGATCTGCCAGATTAAACTTTGTTTCAATTTTAAAGTGTATCTAAATCCAAGAACAAGTGTAATGTATTGTAGCTTGCCAGCCCTTAGATGTCGTGGATGCATTAGGCGACAGTCCCACCGTAACTAATTTGAAATAAAATGCTATAAAGTCCTATACAGATTTACACATCCTGCTACAATATAATCCAGGTGCATATAAATCACACATAAAGCCACCAAAGTGCATCGTGCAATCATGTAAATATCAAAAGAGCCGATAATATTGCATTCAAAATGTTCACAGATAAGACCATATAATGGTTAACTACTTGCCAACCTGTACGGCGGTTCACAGGAGCGATCCTGAGGGCACACACACCCACTCGCCAGCAGGGAAGCCGATCCACGGAGCCGGTGGCCCCGATTGCCACCGGGCACCCGTGATCACTGCCCGTGAAGAGAGAACAGCAGACAGCTGTTGTAAACACTGCAGACCGTTGTTTTCTCAGCAATCAACACAGAGCTTCTGTGCTCCCCCTATTTAGGAACACAGGTCTCTGTATTGATTTCACAAGCCCACCCCCCACAGTTAGAAAACACCCCCTAGGCTCACATTTAACCCTTTGCTCGCCCTTGGGTTAACCCCTTTCCTGCCAGTGTCAGTACAGTAACAGTGCATATTTTTAGCACTAATTGCTGTAGTAATGTCACTGATCCCCTCAAGAGTCAAAAATGTCAGTTAGGGGTCCGATCTGTCCGCCGCAATCTCGCAGTCCCAAAATCACTGATCGCCACCATTACTAGTAAAAAATAAATAAATAAAAAAGACATAAATCTTTCCCCTAGTTTGTAGACGCCATAACTTTTGCACAAACCAATCAAAATCCGCTTATTGGGATTTTGTTTAACAAAAATATGTAGCAGAATACAAATTGGCCTAAAATGATGAAAACATTTTGATTTTAAATTTTTTTTATTGGGAATGTTATATAGCAGAAAAAGAAAAATATTGTTTTTTTTTTTTTTTTTTCAGAATTGTTGCTTTTTGTTTTGTTTACAGCGCAAAAAATAAAAATCACAGAGGTGATCAAATAGCACCAAAAGAAAGCTCTATTTGTGGGGGAAAAAGGACATTAATTTTATTTGGGTACAGCGCTCCACGACTGCGCAATTGTCCATTAAAATAACACAGTGCCGAATCGCAAAAAATGGCCTGGTCATTAGGGGGAAAGTCTTCCGATCCAGAAGTGGTTAATAAAAAAGAAAATGCAGAGTATTCAATGACAAGTAAAAAAAGTCCATAATGTATATCCATGGTGTATCCCTTTACTGTTTAATATTAAGTGTCCATCTGGAATTCTTTCCTTCATCCAGGTGTCACCACTGTGGTATCTGGCCTCTCACCTAAATTTAGGCGACTGATCGGCCGATTGTAGGCTTGTTAGTATGATGCTTCCGACAGCCGACAGCCGACAGCGCACTTTCGGCCGAAAAGAATCTGATGTGCATGCTTTAAAATTTTTGTAGGCCAACACCAGAACGGCCGATTGTTCGCCAGTCAGTACAGAATTCGGCCAACAAACAGCAGATTTGCAAGACTGGGCATGCTCAGAAAAGACAAAACACACGGAAAGTTAACCATCACATGACATCACTTCTGCAGTCAGCTGCTGTTGGCCGACAAAATGTGCAGTCTTTTGCAGTTTTCAACAGACACGACAGCCCTGGACAAAAGACGGCCGATCGTTCGGCCGACGATCGGTACGTGTGTACGGGGCTTTAAAGTAAGAATGTAGTATTATCTCCCCTTTGCTGTTGCTGTATATCCTGCTCACCACTAGGTGTCCTCTGTAGTGTTCCCCACCAATCTATTTGCTGTGTTGGTAATGTATAGCGCAAGAGTAACACAGCTTATACACTATTCACACAGTAACATCTCACGAATGCGTGCAAAATAGCACGATTTTATGCATGTATACAAAACACGTGAAAACCAGCTGATGCGCTTGCGGTGCCATTCATTGTTAATGGCACCCCAAACGCAGAAAAAAAGATGCGCATGTGTTGCATGAAAAAATTGGTGGGAAGTGCAGCCAAAGACAATGCAGGTAAAGGAGAGGAATCCAAGGCACTGCCAGTCAGTGACAGAAATCCTGGGCAGTGCCAGTAAAGGAGAGGAATCCTAGGCACTGCCAGTCAGTGACAGGAATCCTGGGCAATGCCATTAATTTAAAGGAATCCCAGGCACTGCCAGTCAGTGACAGGAATCCTGGGCACTGTCAGTAAATGAGAGGAATGCCAGGCACCGCCAGTCAGTTAACAGTATCCTGGGCACTGCCAGTTGGTGAGAGCAATACCAGGCACTGCAAGTAAGTGAAAGGAATCCTGGGCAATGCCAGTAAATGAGAGGAATCCCAGGCAATGTAAGTCAGTATAAGGAATTGTGGGCACTGCTGGTCAGTGAAAGGAATCCTGGGCACTGCCAGTAAATGAGAGGAATCCCAGGCAATGTAAGTCAGTATAAGGAATTGTGGGCACTGCTAGTCAGTCAAAGGAATCCTGGGCACTGCCAGTAAATGAGAGAAATCCCAGGCAATGCCAGTCAGGTAAAAGAATCCTGGGCACTGCCTATTGGTTAGAGGAATAGTGGGCACTGTCAGACAGTGAAAAGAATTCTGGGCACTACCAGTCAGAGGATTCCCAGACAATGCCAGTCAGTGACAGGAATCCTTGGCAATGCCAGTAAATTAGATGATTCCCAGGCAATACCAGTCAGAGGAATCCTGGACACTTCCAGTCAGTCAAAGGAATCCTGGGCACATCCAGTCAGTGTGAGGAATCCCAAGCCAATGCCAGTCAGTGGGAGGAATCTCAGGCACTGCCAGCCAGTGAACACCACTCTTTTCTACTATATTTAACTAGCATACATGCATAAGTGGTTGAAGGAGAGGAAATTCCACATTCCGGAGATTATTCCTGGTGGGATCATTATACAGCTCAGTGTACAGAGTTTAGCTGTCTGGGGAAAGATTTGCAGTACACAGTGTACAAAGTGAAGAGCTTTGGGTTTTGGTTTTAATACAGCTCAGATTCAGTGTATCCCAAATATATCAGAGATCCCAGGGTGACTGTCCTCCAGGGTACCTGACCAAGGGTATAAAGGACACATAGGGGAAGATTTACTGTACTAGAACTGGTGCACTCCGAATCTGGTGCAGCTCAGCTGTGCATGGTAGCCAATCAGCTTCTAACTTCAGCTTGTTCCATTAGGCTTTGACAATAAGCCCCCGTTCACATCAGCGCAATTTTACATGTCAAATCACATTCCAAATCGCAGCCTATTGCCGGCAACAGCACCGTCTTAATGGGTGCGCCGCCGACTTTGAGACACCGCACCAATTTCCAAAAGTAGTTCCTGCACTACTTTGGTGGCTTCGGGGGCGAATTCAATAGACTTCTGTGCATAAACCCACACAGATGTCTTTCAAATCACCCCTGAACTTGCAATGAAATGAGGGTTTGAAATCCGCCTCCAATGTGAACAAGGGCTAAAACCTGGAAGCTGATTGGTTTCTGTACACAGCTGCACCAGATTTTGCACTCACCCCTTTTAGTAATCCCCATAATGTCCCATATAGCACCATTATATATTCATATCATGTACAACCACCATCTAGAGGTCCAATCTCCCTCACTAACATCTACAGCGCGGCCCCCCTCCTGCTCACATCAGCATGTCTGATTGCTTCCTAATGGTCTATTAACCTCCAGACATCTATCCAGAAGGGCTCCACTCATGGCCTCATGGATATGAATATAAGAGCTGATAAGTGAGAGATAATGGAGAAACTGTGTAAGACTGTGATGGATTTTTACGCTAGCTGGTCACAGGGTGAAAGGCAGCAGAATGACCTTGTAAGAATGTGATGGATTTTTTCCAGTGCCTGGTCACAGAGTGAGAGGCAGCCAAAGTGAGAGATTTATATAGTGTCATCCCTGGACCAGCACCTTTGTCCAGAATAGAACTGAAGACACCAAAAAAAAAGATGGTACCAGCCTAGGGTGAAAGATGATGGAAGCAATGTAAGAAGGGAGTACTGGGATCTCTTTAAAAGGTAATAAATATCTGTATTAATCTTACACATGACTTGATGGACTTCAAGAGCTGGTATAAGGTCAGTTGATCAGTCTGCTTACCGTTCCTCTGTCTCCTGTAAGTGTCCTATATGGTCACTGGCTCTTGACTGGCTAAGAAAGGAGCTTGGAGTGGTGTGGGGAGCCAGAAAAAAAGTATATGAGGAAGGCAGCGCATGAACCACACCGGGATGCAGTGGATAAAGAAGTCAGGTGAACATCCAGTATAGAAAGGGTTAACAGTTTGTGGTATTGATAACCGAAAAACAAAGTACATAAAATGCTTACATCCCCCTGGGCTGGAGTGGACAAGGGCACCTGGCAGCAAGCAACACGAGGAGGTCAGTCTCCTAGGACCGCTGAGCAGTGTGTGCACAAAGCTGGAAACCAGCCGGCGCAAGGATGAATGGACTCTGCTGTAGTTCCGAAGCGGTGACATCAGCCGGACAGGCACCACCTGCGGGGAAATACCAGGAACCAGGGTGGAACACAAGCAGGGCCGGTGCTAGACAATTTTGCGCCCTAGGCAAGACCAGCCAATTGCACCCCCCCCCCCAAAAAAAAAACTGTACACGTTGCCCCCCTTCCTGCACATTATGCCCCCCGACCCTATACCCCTTTAATGCTACACCCCAGTCCTGCACACGCTGCCCTCCTTTAATGCTACTCTCCCCTTTCTGCACACACTGCCCCCCTTTAATGCTACACCCCCTTCTTTCTCACACTGCCCCCCTTTAACCCTACACCCCCTTCCTGCGCACACTGGCCCCCTTTAATGCTACACCCCCGTCCTGCACACATTGCCCTCCTTTAATGCTACACCCCTCTTCCTGCACACACTGCTCTCCTTTAATGCTATACTCCCCTTCCTGCACACACTTTCCCCCTTTAACCCTACACCCCCCTTCCTTTACACACTGCTCCCATTTAACCCTACACCCCCTTTCTATACATACTGCCCCCTTTAACCCTACACCCCCCCTTCCTGCACACACTTCCCCCCTTTAATGCTACACCCCCTTCCTGCACACACTGGCCCCCTTTAACCCTACACCCCCTTTAACTCTACACCCTCCTTCCTATACACACTGCTCCTATTTAACCCTACACCCTCCTTCCTATACACACTGCCCCCCTTTAACCTACAATCCCCCTTACTGTATACACCCCCTCTCTAGTGCTGACGTCCACTGGGGATGAGGAGGTGACAGGAGAGGAATGTGGCACTGGCCATGGCTGCACCCTAGGTGGCAGTGCGCCCTAGGTGGCTGCCTAGTTTGACTAGTGGTAGCACCGTCCCTGAACACAAGCTATATGGTTGCCATGACTACATGTTTCGCGCTATGCACTTAATCAAGTCATCAAGGTGACTAGACCAGAGGCGTAACTAGAACCTTCAGGGCCTCGGTGCAAGAAACAATGAAGGGCCCACCGGAACCCCTGGACCCGGGGCCCTTCCCTTCAAGCCTGGGGCTCTTCCCACTGATCCTGGGGCCCTCTACCTTTATTATGGTCCTGCAGCGGGACCCTTTCACAAGTTCTGCAGTGGGCCCCCTTCCTGCCTTCTTGGGTCCTCCCCACGGTGGTGGAATGCCAGCCCCTGGTCGCAAGTGTGATCCTGGAAGTTCACCCACTGATGTTAGTACTTTTTATTTTTTGGTATTTTAGTTGTATTATTTTTTATCATTTTATTTTATTTTTTTACAATGTCACTGACTATGACTCTGTCCATTCAGAAAAGGAAGGAGCTGGTAAATTACATATTTACCGACCCCCTCCTGGTTCTCTATTGTGAAGAGAGGGGAGGGAGCACAGTGGGGGGGGGGGGGGGACCACCTTGCTCATGTTTGTGTATGATTTATTACAGCGAGAATGTACGAGGTTTCCTTATTTAGTATTACGAAGTTTGAATGTTTATTGTACAGTGACATAATTGTTATTATGAACGGATAGTAAATAATAAAACATTTAGGTTTTATACTGTATACTTCCTATGTTTATAAATAACGTGGAGAGACCAAGTGATCCCAGATTATGTTTTTGTTTTTTTTTTTGGTTTTTTTTTTTGGTTTTTTGGCTCATTGATATTTGTTTAGAGTTTTGTTTCTGCTCAGAGTGATGTAATGTGATAGATTTTGAAGATTAGTGCCATAAACTAAGAGCAACTTTGTAGCAGCTGCAAATCTCTGCTGACTTTCTTTGGTGAGTCAGATACAGAGTTGTTGTAGCTGGATAAACTTAAAAAAAAAAAAAATAATAATAATTGACAGTTTGCATCTTTATAACAGAAAAGAATCTGAATTTCTCTGCTGTCATCAATGCCTTTTTTTCTACATTGAGCCACACATGTGCAGCTCATACTATGGTCTGGTCTTGGCAAGGATGGGATGAAGTAACTCCCACGCACATGCACAGAGTACAGTTTCACCATGAATCTGTACAGAAATTAAGTAATCATAGGTGTGCGCACAGGTTGTGCCGGGTGTGCCTGGGCACACCCTAATCACCCGTGTGGTGCGGATTCCCCCTGCTTCCTGTCTCCCCCCTGCAGTGCTGCCAGGGCTGACTTGCAACTTTCAGTACAATCCAGAGACCCAATGTGCAGCAACTCCCCCCCCCCCCCCCACACACACACACAGCCTTCCTCTTCCTGGCCTCCTTCTGACCCCCATTCCAGGCTGCTCCAGGTACTCTCTACCCACCAGCCAAACCCGGGTTCCCAACCTGACCAGGGAGCAGTTGGGGGGAGCTGGGACAGCTCAGTTGGGGCTGGCTAGGGGGGAGTCTCCAGTGGGGCATGGAACCGACCTCTGCTCAGACACAGTTTTCACCATCTATGCTGGGGGGGGGTTTGCGCTCTGTTCTTGTCTTCATCCCGCAATCAGTAGGTCAGCAGCAGGGACTTTTTACTTCTCTTCACCAGGAATCCTTTAAGCATGTCTGTGCCATGTCTTTTTACAGGGCATCAGAGCTGCCCAGGGGGCAATTGCCCCTCTGCCCCCTAACCCAGTCCTCCCCTGAGTGCTGCCAGCTTCCCTCCTCACCTCTAACATTTCAATAACCAGCCCCTTCCTTTTCTGAATGAACACAGTGAGTGATCTGTACTGATCGCTCCTGTCTTCGAAGCATAGAAAACTGCAGAGAAAGGGACTAGGAAATCCCTGATATTTCACCAAAGCCCTAAAAAAATGTAAAAAAGTACCAAAAAATAATATTGTAAAAAATTATTTAAAAAAAAGAAATATTGTAAAAAATAATAAAAAACTACTGACACCATTCACTGCCCTACTGATACCAATCTTTTCTCTACTTACACCGTCCACTGCTCTGCTGATATACACGCATGTGTGTTTGTGCTCTGGGGTGCATACCCTAATGCAATAGGCTGCGCACACCAATAGAAGTAATGTTAAGTTCAATACACAGTCCTGGCATGGTTCTGTCAGAATACCGTTACCCATCAGGAAATGTAATGGAAAGGACGTTCTGAGCAAAAAAATGCTTACTGCGCATGCGTCATGCATTCCAACATGGCCGCTATGCGTTCCAATAGGTTTTCTAATCTGACAGAACACGAAGGCAGCAGCGGACATCTTCATACACCCAGCCAAGTCTTCAATTTCACACTTATTTTAGCAGTAAATTCACCTTATATACTGAAATACACTATTACATTTTTATTATTATAGTATTATATATAGACCGGCAACTTTTATATTATTTATTATTATTGTTTCTGTTATAAGGAATGTTAAAATTTGTGGTTTTGTTAATAAATGGCCACTGCAGCCAAATGTTCTCCATATTTGTGTGGTTCTCATTATTTGGTTACATAAGGTGTATTTTGAAAGGTATCAGTTGTACTTTAGTGGGGCTGTAAACATCAGTGGTACCTTAGTCAGGGCTTTTTTTCAGCAGGAACGCGGTAGAACGCAGTTCCGGCACCTCCAGCACTGAATGTATGTAATAGCAAGTGGTGTGGGGTGTGTTGGAGGGTCTCTTGATGCTGGCTGCTTGGGGATCTATTGTTACTGGTAGGGATCTGGTATTGTGTGAGGGTCTATTGTTGCTGCTGGGGGGTCTATTGATGCTGGGGGGTCTTATGTTGTTTGTAGGGCTCTCCTGTTTAGGTAGAGGTCTATTGTTGGCTTATCTATTGATACTGGTTGCTGGGAGAGTGGTTGTTACTACTGGAGGGGGTCTAATGTTGCTGGGGTGGATCTTTTGTTTCTGGGTGAGCTATTTTGCTGCTGTGCGTGGAAGATGGGTAGGGGGTGGAACCAAGGGACAATGCTCAGAGGTGGGTAGTGGGTGGAGACAATGGGTGACTCAGAAGGGGTGAGTTCCTGCACCTATTCTCCGAGAAAAAAAAGCCCTGACCTTAGTCAAGTCTTTGCAAAGATTTAGTACTGGGACAAAGCAACCCCCGTGCACCTATGCTCAGTGTATACCAGCTCAGTGTAAAGTCTGCGCATGAGTCTGTATGGGGGTGAAGTAATGTCCATTACGTGTTCAGCTCATTGCTCAGTGTACAACCTTGACATAATTCTGTAGGGGACAAAGTAATTCCCATGTGCATCCTGGCCCATCCAATCAAGGTGGCCAGACTTCGAACCTGAAAGAAAACCTGATTAAGATGGAAGCGCCAGCCATGGAGCACAGGGTGGACATCTCAGCACTGCTGAAGATCACTTTGCTAGGTCAGTCTGTCATAATATATAGAAGTGCTTTCCAGGGTGATTTTTGAGATTTATGCCTTTTAGCTGAGCCACGAGAGTGGGTAAGCAACAACATTTGGTGAGTGAGCATTTCAGATCTTCCCCGGGCACGGTGGTGGTGGAGATTGGTGACCCATAATTTCATCTCAAATCAAAACTCCTTGGATGTCTTGTTTTCTTTTATGGACTTTTAAAGGACTTTTATAAATAATAATTTTGTGTTTGAATATTACACATTTATGTATGCTTATTGATTTTATTAAGGGGTGAGGTTTTTGCCATCACTCCTATAGTCCTATTTGCATTGTTGGTAAAGGGAATCATTATATAGTGATTTCTAGGCCAGAGTTGTGACAAGAGGGTGCCACCATCAGTGGTGTATTTTGTGCTCAAACTGGGCGCCCCCATCTAATTTTGTCCCACCCCTTCCTGTTTAAGATCCACCCCTTCATCTGTTATTATTATTGAAGCCCCCAGTTCTCCTTGCAGGCAGGCAGACTGGTGGACGGCCCCCTGACCCCCTATTTATTGTACACTGCCTCCCCATCACCCCATGTATTATATATACACTGACCCCCATATATTATATATACACTGACCCCCATATATTATATATACACTGACCCCCATATATTATATATACACTGACCCCTATATATTATATATACACTGATCCCATCACCCCATGTATTATATATACACTGACACTCCATAAATGATATATACACTGATCCCCCCATCACCCCATGTATTATATATACACTGACACCCCATACATTATATATACACTGATTTCCCCATCACCCCATGTATTATATATACACTGAACCCCAATATATTATATATACACTGACTCCCATGTATTATGTATACACTGGCCCCCATTTTTTATATATACACATATTGACCCCCATTGTATTGTATATACATTGACCCCCATTGTATTATATATATACATTGACCCCCAAATATTATATATACACTGACCCCCATGTATAATATGGGGCTTGATGAGGGCGTCAGACAGATTTTCCTCCCAGTCCACCACATAAGACTCAGGGTCATCTTTTGGTGCTGCCCCCCCTGCAAAGCGCCGCCCTAGGCCTGGGCCTTGTCGGCCTAGGCCAAGATACAGCATTGGCCACCATCCTTGCGCTACTGGAATTCTATGTCAGATTTTCATTAGATTCCCCTTATATATACAGTCTGTCATAATGCGTAAATATGTCATACTTCAACATTGTGGCAAAAAGCTCTTGCGAGCCCAAATTTGTGAATTTGTTGTGGAAGTTTACTCCCCCCTAAATAACTCCATCCCCCCTCTAAGGTTCTCCCATACCCCCCCCCCCCCCCCCACCACCACAAAAATCACAGAGACAACTTATTACAGTACAAGTTTTATTAATACTGGATCTTCACAGTGCGGAGTTACCAATCAGCGTGATTGTGAGTGAAAAATAGGGATGACTATAAAAAAAAGAATCATTTGGCTTTTAAATTAATAAAAAAGAAAAAGAAAAAGGCATGAGTGAGTAGAGGAAGAGAACGTAACCCAAAAATAACTTAAAAAAAAGATTTTAGAAAAAACAGTAAACGGCAAGAGCAGAAAAAACATTTGCACATCTGAAAGACACAGTGAGACGTCAGTTGGTGGCGGAGGCGGGAGCCCCCCTTACATCATACAAAAATGAGGCAAAAAACATGAAAAGTAAGCAAACGGCGGCATCTAGCCAGATAGGTTAGAGATATAGGCATGTGAAAGTTACACACACAAACGTAGACACACATATCCAGTGTAAATAGGGCTTCTCTGTACAACGACAACAGTGCTTTGTGTACTAGACACACACAGAGGGAGCTAATAGAAAGGAAATGGGATTCCTAGCCTTCCCACACAATGCCAGATAAGAAAAGAGAGAGGCGGAAAGAGGACAGGGCGAGGGGAGTGTATTGTGCTTGCATTAGCCTTTCCTTGGTATCCTACCTATCTATCACCAAGGGGGGTACTCCATCCCGCTCTTGTGTAATGCATAGCTCTTGGTAAAACTGGTTAACATAGCTTATCTACTGGTATTACTGGTTTTAACGCTTTACGCGGTTCCCAAACTGGTCAAAGATTTCCCCTTTAAAGCCAGTGTTATTCTCTACAAGCAAAACAGTGACACTCCCATGGGGAGGGCGGAGGTCCTGTTTAATCTAGCCTTTAGTCATAAAGAGCTCCGCCTGGGTGGGACTTGTGAATCATGGGCGGCACATTGGTTGGAAATACACTCCCACCAGGAATGTTGTACAGGCCATATACTGACTCAATGGAGGCTGCTCAATCTGTGACTGATGATTTCCATATTAAACTGCCATTGACTATACACAGACAAGTAAAATGACCTCAGAGAGATGCACGATCATGTCACTAGTTTGTGGTGAATAGTTGTGTTCAATTTTTTTTATATGGCGCACAGAGAGGTAGAAGCCCCATGGCCTATGTTCTCAGAAATGAAAGTTTGTTTCATTGGAAGTCTTGTATTTCAGGCCCACTTGAGTGTGGAGTGCCATGGCAGGCAGTGCAGGTCATCCGTGACTCAGGATATCACTGTGATGTCAGACACTGTCATAGTCATGTCATGGAAGTCATGTACAAGTAGGACCAGTGATGGAGAAGGGGATAGGCTTATCCTGTATGAGAAGCATGGCCTGATCTCACCCTTACAAACAGTGGCATCTTAAGAGCATTATAGGCCCCCGGGCAATGCAGTGCACTGGGGCCCCGCCAACACAATCACCCACGAGAATAAAAATGCAAATCATCGATAAGGCGATATTTATTGGTACAGCACTGCCAGGCTAATGACAGCTTCCAAGTTGGGCGGCTGGGTCTGGTGAACACACACACGGACGGGGGTCAGACTCGACTGTCCTGTGTGTGCCTGTTCCCGTGGAGGTGGACAGGCATTCCTGCAGTTGTGGGCTCCCCCTCCACGGGCCAAGTGACCTGGCAGCAGCGCAGGGCCGACAGGCGCTTGCCACATGCTAAGTTTAGTGGCGGAATGCACACAGGAATCGGGAATAATGCTTGACTGGGGCTGGGCCCCCCAGGCAAGTGGGGCCCCCGGGCAACTGCCCAGCATGCCCATTCGGTAAGATGGCCCTGCTTACAAAATCAGTTAAAGCTGAATTCCAGGCAAATAGCAAAATAAGTTTTTTAAATATACACGCTTTAAATATTTTAACCTATGAAGAATTTGTACTTGTGCTCAGCCAGTTCTGGGATCCAGGTAGTCCTGCCAGACGTCATAACCAGGTCAGTGACCTCCATTTTCTCCACCGTTTTTAAGCCATACATTATTATTCCTGACCCTTCCTTAGTCATTAATTGGACAATGAAGGAAATGCGCATACTGATGAAGTTGTCACTCTGATCTTTCATCCTGTCAACATGTTCAGACTACTGACTGACAGCACTGTACACAGTATTAAAGCACTGATTAGTTTAGACCATCGACCCTCTTCCTGTGAGTGCTGCTATGCAGAAGATCATAAGAAGCTGATATAAGGGCAGAGTTGGGCATTTAGCCTCATTCTAAGTGAATTACATGAAATAATAATTTTAATTATTACATCATTGGATTTAAATATGTTGTTGCATTTGGCTGGAGTTCAGCTTTATAACCTTCATAATTAAAAATAAAGACAATTCTAATTTTCCTAACCTGCCTCCTTTACAGCAAATCGTTTTCCCAGGACTTTACAGGTGTACTTTATCCGTTTCTGAGTGATTTGGGGTCCAGAAACTGTCTTTGAATACTTGGAGTTCTGTAAATGCCCAGATCTGCAATCATACTTTAAACCTTACAAGAGCCATTGTTTGTTCCTCCATCATTGCACCATCTGTTTATCTTCTAACACGGCTTGTAACCAGACCCAACACTCAGAATTGTTCCCATCCACTAGGATCCCCAGACACTCCAAATACATCAGAAGTGTACTGAGCTTCCTGGTCACACAACGCCCAATCTTCCTTGTCACCAACGTCCTTTTCTCCCATCTTGCAGGCCACCAGAGTCCTAATCTCCCAATCTTCATAGTCACTTGAATCCTAATCTTCCAATTTTCCTTGTCACCAAAGTTCCAATCTCCCAAACTTCCAGGTCACCAGGGTTCTATTCTCCCAACAGGCCTACCAAACCATTGGCCAACAATTTGGTTATTTTCTGATCTAACTTTAATTCCTTGATACTTTACTATTAGTACTGGAAAAAGATCATACCCCACTTTTATAGAGATTTTTTTTTTTCATTAGTCCTCTAAATAAGGTCATCTTAAGTATTACAAGAGGTTTGGTTTTACAACGGCCGCACCCAAAAAATATAAAGCTATCACATTGGGCATCACAAACTTGGCAACTTGTGTATATGGCCTGATCTGTACAAACTACTGTTAGGCATGTGTACTAAAGTTCTTGGTTTTGTAAGTAATGATGGAAGTGGTCCTATGATGACTTCATACATAGTCCTATGATGACCTCACACATAGTCCTTTAATGACCTCATTCATAGTTCTATGACAACCATACACAATCCTATGATAACCTCATTCATAGTCCTATGATGACCTAATGCACAGTCCTGTGATGACCTCATACATAGTCATATTATGATGTCATACACATCCTATGATAACCTCATACATAGTCCTATGATGACCTAATGCACAGTCCTGTGATGACCTCATACATAGTCCTATTATAATGTCATACACATCCAATGATGACCTCATACATAGTCCTATGATGACCTCATGCACAGTCCTGTGATGACCTCACACATAGTCCTATTATAATGTCATACACATCCTATGATGACCTCATACATAGTCCTATGATGACCTCATGCAAAGTCCTGTGATGACCTCACACATAGTCCTATTATAATGTCATACACATCCTATGATGACCTCATACATAGTCCTATGATGACCTCATGCAAAGTCCTGTGATGACCTCATACATAGTCCTATTATGATGTCATACACATCCTATGATGACCTCATACATACGGTAGTCCTATGATGACCTAATGCACAGTCCTGTGATGACCTCATACATAGTCCTATTATAATGTCATACACATCCTATGATGACCTCATACATAGTCCTATGATGACCTCATGCACAGTCCTGTGATGACCTCATACATAGTCCTATTATAATGTCATACGCATCCTATGATGACCTCATACATAGTTCCATGATGACCACCTGCACAGTCTTATGATGATCACACACAGTCAAAGAATGACCTCACTTTCGCACAGTCCTATGCTGACCACATACACAGTCTGGTTTTACAATGACCGCACCCAAAAAATATAAAGCTATCACATTGGGAATCACAAACTTGGCCACTTGTGTATATGGCCTGATCTGTACAAACTACCATTAGGTATGTGTACTAAAGTTCTGGGTTTTGTAAGTAATGATGGAAGTGGTCCTAAGATGACTTCATACATAGTCCTGTAATGACCTCATTCATAATTCTATGACAACCATACACAATCCTATGATGACCTCATACATAGTCCTATGATGACCTCATACACATCCTATGATGACCTCATACATAGTTCCATGATGACCACCTGCACAGTCGTATGATGATCACACACAGTCAAAGAATGACCTCACATTCGCACAGTCCTATGCTGACCTCATACACAGTCCTATGATGATTTCACACACAGTCCTATGATGATCTCATACATTTTATTTGGGGCAGGTGATGCAGCCTAGTTATTTTCGCATTAGATATTTAGTGATTTGATTTGCCAAAGACTTGGCTAATAGTGGTTAGTCTTCGATTGACCATGTCCTGTAATACTGAAGATGTTTTACCTTTCATCCAAGTAGCTTCTTTAGTTCTGTTGAGTGTGTGAAACATCCCTGGCATACTGACTGAGAGGTGAAACAGCTTTAATATTACATAACAAGTTCAGATTAAAATGAATAACTACTACTAGATGAGAAGCTTCACATATATAACCATATACCTGACCTGTGTGTGGTCTGATCTATGACTCTTCATGACTCACGAAGATTTATGGGCCTCCAAAGCCAAGACTGGTAGAACATTCCTGGAACAGCCATACAATCATTAATCACCTAACCGTCTCTAGATCACTTGCACTACCCACAACATTGGAACTTTCCTGACCTTCACTCACATGCAACCAAATAAAGAGGGCCTCCACTTTCTGTTGGCTTGTATGTGTTCAAATACAGCGTCATTGTCTTGTCTATTTTCAGCAAGGTGCATATCTGTATTGTCATTAGATTTGGTATCATTTATAGTCTCTCTCTCTCCAGCTCTCTGGGAGATTAAAATGTCCTCACCTATAAAATAAGCAGCACAAAACAAAAAGTGAATTGTATCAGGAGATGGCCATTGCCATCACAGAGGTGTTGATGGTACATGTGATGATCAAGACATGGGATGTACCTGCTCCTCATTCTGAACTTTCTCACTTCAAGAACCCTGAGCTCCTCAGCACATAGTAGGATCTTTCACACTTTGTTTTGTTAGGTGCAGGGCAGACCTCAGGCCCTGTGGGACCCATGTATTACTTTATCTTGGGAAAGCCCCCCTCTCCAGTGAATAAAATCAGAGTTACTCTGTTTGTATGGCTCCTTCTTTTCTCTGATTTGCAAAAAGAGGCCTCATCATCACCTTGGAAACTTGGCTGTCTCCCTCAAAACTTCCTCCTCCCTTGCACGGCGGGTCTGATTATCTGAAGCTAATGTGAGTACACAGGCACAATAACATGAATCACTAAATCCCATCCTGATGGAGTTTTCTTATGTGTGTGTAAAGGCTGCAGCATATATATGACGAGTTACTAACAAATACGGTTTTCTATGGCGAGTACACTGCAACATTCTAAAACACAATAGGCTAGGTGGGACTTTAAGTTAGACCCCAGCAGGTAGTGCCCGGCATCTCCATCCTTGTATCAAGAAAAAAATAAGGTTGAAGGATTATAAGAGGTGCATGGAAGTCAGCCAGCCCCCAGTCCGATGTACTCACCCTCCAGTCTGTCACCAACCAAATAGACCTGTCTCATGATACAAAGAACAGGGGCTTAGTTGACACAC
This sequence comes from Pelophylax lessonae, assembly GCF_965119305.1. Lineage (NCBI taxonomy): Eukaryota > Metazoa > Chordata > Amphibia > Anura > Ranidae > Pelophylax > Pelophylax lessonae. The sequence continues at coordinate 203,765,184 of NC_138777.1, read as the reverse complement.
ATTTGCAAATGCATGTGTAAGCTGCAGAGCCACTTCACGGCACCCTGTTTTATCTGCAGTCCTAACACTTCCTAATTTAGTGTCTCCACACTGGGAGCACATGGCTGCTAATGGATGGATGGGGGAACAGGTGGGAGGAAGACAGCCCAAACCTTCCCCAACCCACCCCCATCCATGACTGGTCTGTTGTCTCAAAACTCAAATAACAGACCAGTCATGGATGGGGGTGGGTTGGGGAAGGTTTGGGCTGTCTTCCTTTCACCTGTTCCCCCATTAGCAGCCATGTGCTCCCAGTGTGGAGACAATAAATTAGGAAGTGTTAGAACTGCAGATAAAACAGGGTGCCGTGTAGTGGCTCTGCAGCTTACACATGCGTTTGCAAATGTGTGTCAACTAAACCCCTGTTCTTTGTATCATGAGACAGGTCTATTTGGTTGGTGACAGACTGGAGGGTGAGTACATCAGACTGGGCCCTGGCTGACTTCCATGCACCTCTTATAATCCTTCAACCTTATTTTTTTCCTGCAACATTCTAAGGTTCTTCAGCTAACTCATGGTGTGCTGAAAACAAAATTGTGATTTGTCAGATGGTCTCTGTCTGACCTCTGTTGGGGATTTCACATAATCTCATGCAGGAACAAAACCAGATTAAATGAGCACTGATACTTATTGAGGGGACATAAAAATAATGTAAAAGTAGGGACTGTGGAGATGGGCAAATGCAACAGCTTTTAGGTATATTCAGCTGGCATTTGAGATGCGTCCAAGCTACTGACGCCCTCAGTGACTTCTGATTTCCTTCTAAGCTGCTTCCGACCCTCTGGGCTGCTCCTGACTTTCTTCTCAGTTGCTTCTGATCTTCTGAGCTGCTCCTGACTTCCTTCTCAGCTACTTCTGACTTTCTGAGCTGCTCCTGACCTCCTCCTTAATTGTTTCTGACCTCTTTTTAGCTGCTCTTTAGCTACTCCTCAGCTGCTTCTTATCACTTGTCCCTGACCTCCTTCTGAGCTGCTCCTGACCTCTTTTAAGCTGCTCCTGACATCCTCCTCACTTGTCCCTGACCTCCTTCTGAGCTGCTTCTGACATCTTTTAAGCTGCTCCTGACATCCTCCTCACTTGTCCCTGACCTCTTTCTTAGTTGCTTCAGACCTCCTTTCAAGATGGTCCTGGCCACCTGCCTTTTCAGCTGCTCCCAAACTTTCTGAGGTTCTCCCAACCTTCTTCCCAGCTGCTCCTGCCCTCCTTTTCAGCTGATTCTGACCTCTTCTCAGCTGCTCCTGCCCTCCTTTTCAGCTGGTTCTGACCTCTTCTCAGCTGCTCCTGCCCACCTTTTCAGCTGGTTCAGACCTCTTCTCAGCTGCTCCTGCCCTCCTTTTCAGCTGATTCTGACCTCTTCTCAGCTGCTCCTGCCCTCCTTTTCAGCTGGTTCTGACCTATTCTCATCTGCTCCTGCCCTCCTTTTCAGCTGGTTCTGACCTCTTCTCAGCTGCTCCTGCCCTCCTTTTCAGCTGGTTCTGACCTCTTCTCAGCTGCTCCTGCCCTCCTTTTCAGCTGGTTCTGACCTCTTCTCAGCTGCTCCTGCCCTCCTTTTCAGCTGGTTCTGACCTCTTCTCAGCTGCTCCTGCCCTCCTTTTCAGCTGGTTCTGACCTCTTCTCAGCTGCTCCTGCCCTCCTTTTCAGCTGATTCTGACCTCTTCCCAGCTGCTCCTGCCCTCCTTTTCAGCTGATTCTGACCTCTTCTCAGCTGCTCCTGCCCTTCTTTTCAGCTGGTTCTGACCTCTTCTCAGCTGCTACTGACCTCCTTTGAAGTTGCTTCCAACCTCCTTCTCAGATGATTCTGACCTCTTTCTCAGCTGCTCCAGACCTCCTTTTAAGTTGCTCTTGACTGCCTATCTTTTCAGCTGCCCCCAACCTTCTTCTGAGCTGATCCCGACCTTCTTCCCAGCTGCTCCCAACCTCCATCGAAGCTGCTCCTGACCTACTTCTCAGCTGCTCATGACCTCTTTCAAAGCTGCTTGTAACCTCCTTCTTAGCGGCATCAAGCTGCTTTTCCAATCCTATTTAGAGGGAAAAGCAATCCTGAAGGGAACAAAAGTCTGCATACACAGTGCCTACCATAAGTCATAGTGCTCATTGTGCTGGGGGGGATACATTGCACATGTGCAATAGTGCCACGGCAACTTCGTGTACACGATTTTATATATTTCTGCTTGGAATGGAGGCTCCAGTGATGGATACCTGTACACACATAGTTATTTGTGCTCTGAAAGCTGGATGGATTCAGGAGTTGCATTTACTGTGCATGTGTATTTCTATGACATTGTGTTGGCAGCGGCAATGTGTGGAGGAAGTTTTCTTCTTCTCAGGTAATTTCCACAGAGGTGAGGCACCTTTTACAGAGAGTGAGGGGGGATGGGTTTCCATAATATGGATGTGTGGTGCCCCGTGCCTTACAAACTAATGCAAGCTATGGTAGAATGTATGTCACCCCCACCTATATTGTGTTTACTATTGTCCATGAACATACTCAGTGCCAAGACAAAGTTCTTTAGCACCTATGGTAAAAAGGCCAAACTGCGCCCACCTTCCAACCCCCATGTGATTTAAAGGACTTTAGCAGTATAGGATGCACGTTCTGTCCTTTTTGCACCCCCCTCGCCCACAGTGGCCACCTATTCTGTTTACCCCTTGGCACAGCCCTGAATGAATGATATAATGGATGCCACTGAATGTTATGTGACTATGAGAATTCACTGGCTGGATCACACAATATTAGGACATTCCGTCTTTTTTTGGCACATCATATATGAAAGATCATCCATAGGTCCCTGTATCACCATAATTCACATACTTCATCCTCCCCTATACCCTCCCCCACATACAAAGCTACTTCCATCCATTTCAGGATCGTCGTGTCACTCTGGCGTGCTGCGATCCGCATTCCATTAAAGGGATTCTGCACTCTGCCCAGAAAAAGCCATTTATCTGTTTCTACACATACGATTAAAAATCTTTTGCTGCTTTTTTTATTTAGAGATACTTTAGTCTCAATTCATAAAGCTTACACTCCAGGCTAAGGATCCTTATTTAATGACAGTTATTTTCAATCCAATAAGGACTCGAAAATGCAAGTCACATGGTTCAAATAAAACTCTTCTCCTTGTGTGAAAGCTTTGAGAATTGTGGCTTCTGTAGCGGATTTATAAATTCACACTTGTTCTATATAAGCAAGTCATATTGTAAGTGAAACAGACGATCGTATTGGTCCATTCACACAAACCAGCGATTATTTTTCCCAAATTAGAAGGAGAGGCTGCCAAACATTTATGATATAAAAGTTAAAGTCAGCGGGACCATCATAGGGCCCAACTCAAATGCTGCCCATACATACAGCAATTTAAAATCACAAACCAATCAAAGGCAGAACATTGTGGCTTTGATTAATCACAAGGAGATGGGATCGTAGTTGCAATTTCTGGTTGCTCCAAAAAACTGGCTGAAAATTGCTACATGTGTGGCCAGCTTTAAGGCCTTTATCCTTAAAGCCCAAGTCCAGAAATTAGACAAAATCTAACCTTACAATGGGCCCTTCCCCTATGCTGCAAGAGTTAAATGCTTGTTAGATCTGGGGGGGGGGGGTCTGAAGGGGTGATATCAGTTACCCTATACCCACTCCAGCTCTGGTGCTCTCCCTCCAGTGCTCTGGGCAGCCCCAACAAAGCAAGGCCCGAAGCGAGAAAAAAAAAAAAAAAAATAGCGCAGGGCAGACATGACCATGTGAAGAGGGGAGACAGGGCAGGTGTGAGTTAAATTAAATTGTTTTGAGTTGGGGGGTATTCAGGGATTGGTGTATCAGGTTTGGGAGGGGTTGAGGTACAGTTAGGAGGGGTGGCCCCTCAGATTGGAGGTCAGTGGAAGTTCAACGGACGAAGGAAGAAGAAGCTTGGTCACCCACCTTTTTCCCTGCAGAGTATCTCACCTCAGCTTCCCTGGTCTGTGATGGCGGATTTGGACGTTTTGCTGGAGCAAATTAAGGCCGCTGCCGCGGTGAAGGGGACTGAGTGGCTCCGGTCCCAGGTCTCCACGTTGATGGGGGTTCAGGACTCTGCACAGGATTCGGAGGGGCTTGCGGTCCCGCGGGCTCGGCGGTCACGGCCGCCGGAGCGTTTTTCACCGGACCCTTCCCCTCGAGCTCAGCGTCATCCTAGGAGCAATGTTCCCTTTAAACTGCGCGCCTGCGCGGCAGCGCAGTCTAAATGACGGTCCCGCGCAGTACAATGTCAGACGGCGCAGCCACGCAGTGCGCCGCGAGAGCCCGCCCATTGTGTTACAATAGCGAATGAAAATTCGCTATTGTCACACGGATCCTCCTCCTGGCCAATCAGGGAGCGGGTCCTCCCGCTTCCTGATTGGCCGAAAGGCATACCACCCCCATGCCATTGGCCGAGGTCCGAGGAGGAGGCGGGAGGACTGAGAAGATGTAGGGACGCGGGTGCCGGGACTAAAGAGAAGCTGCTGTGACTCGTCGACTCGTGAGGTAAGTGCACGGGTCGTAGGTGGAAGATTTTATCATTGTTTCCTCTTCTGTATATCCAATGCAAAATTATTTACAGGTTCTGGTAAACCTCACTTCCTTACTCGGGGTTCTTGGGTATCTGTAAGATCTGACACTGGTTAAAATATTTATACAGTGCATTCTTTACTAAGAGTTCATTAAACATTTCTGTGCATTGCTATGTTCAGTATATTATACACACTTGCTGTGTGGTGTTGCAAACGGTTTCTACACTGGTGGGTGAGCCAGTGCTCCCATCACCTTTTTTAACATTTGGGAATTAGCGAAGGCTTTTTTTTTTTTTTCTATGGTAAATACACCAGTGGTTTTCCAAAAATAGTTTGTTGCCAGCATGTGCTGCTTTGGCTGGAGCTTACACAAGGCTGCAAATTGTCTCCCCACCCCCTGGGAGGGCACTAGGCCGATTGCCAAGCTCCAGGGTTGTAACACGCACCTCCATACCCAGAAGTACTGCACTTATCTGATGTTCAAATACTCTTCTCCCATCTATCGATCTGTACACTTTTAAAGTCCATACATCAGTCCCCATAGTTTGAGTAGCAGCAAAATTCTGCCAATAGCTAGCAGTCATTGGTCAAAACTGTCATAGGATGGCACTAGACCAATCACCAGGGATGTCACCTGCACCTTCATACCCAGAATTACTAGGTTTTTTCTTCACTCCTGTCAGCTAAATGGAGCAGTGGGGATTCGGGGGGGGGGGGGGGGCTGGGACGGGACGCTGGCATCTCTGCATTGATTGGGGGCAATGCTGTGGGCACTCTGCAATGTATTGGGGCATTGCTGTGGTACTCTGCAATGTATTGGGGCATTGCTGTGGTACTCTGCAATGTATTGGGGGCATTGCTGTGGTACTCTGCAATTTATTGGGGGCACGCTGGTCACTCTGCATTGACATCCCCCCATTGCTCAGTCTAAAGTTTGGCGCTCAGAAATTTTTTTATTTGCTCAGCACAGTAAAAAATTAGAGGGAACATTGCCTAGGAGCCCCGACAGGGACCCTTCAGGGCCGCCGGCTAAGCGTACTCCTGCTGCGGCCGTGCGCGCCTCTGGGAGGAATCCTCTGCATGGACGGAGCTCTGGGGGTAGTGGGGGGAGGCGGCCTTCGGTCTCTCCCCGTCCCTCTCGCCGGGGTGCTACTGGACTGGCGGGCTCCCCTACTGGCGATGCTCCGGTCGGAGGGGTGCCTCGGCGTGGGAGCGGCTTCATGGCGGCCGGTGGCAGCAGTGATCGGCGGGACTCGGAGTCGGCCTCGGCTGGGCGCAGAGAGATGACGCGGCGGGGCAAGTCACGTGGCCGGGTCATCGGAAGTTCGGCTGGTTCACAGAGGTCTCCGTCGGGCGGAGCTGGAGTACGGGGGCGTGGACGCCTGTCGCTCGGCTCTGCAGATGGCGGGAGTGCGACACCTGGTGGACGGATGTCGGCGGTGCCCGGGGACGATCGTTCGGAAGGCGAGGTGTCCGGATCGGATGTGGAAGAGGATGTCGGTGGTCGGTCGGCGACGAGGGAGGCTGGATCGGCGGCTGGGGGCGCCCCCCCTGGGCAGACAGGTGAGGTCACAATTCCTTCTCTGGCTTTGTCTGATTTGCGGGGCTTGTTTGATGTGGGGGGTGGGAGTGCTGGAGGGGCTCGGGGGGTGGGGGTGTCCCGGCCAGTGGGGGCGGGGACCCCGGAAGGGGGTGATGATGGGGGTTTGAGGGGCTTCCTCCTGGGTCTACGGGACCTCTTGGGGCGTTTGCCCCCGGGGGACGGGGGCCGCTTGTCTCCAGCGGCGGCTTGGGTGCCTCCGGCGGGGGGCTCGGACACGGAGCCGGGGGGGGCCCCGGGGCTGGCGGGGCCGTCTTCCACGGGGCTAGTTGCGGGGGGGGCTGGGGCCCCTCCCCAGGTTGTTGGTGCGCCGGCAGTGGTGGCGGTGACGGCCGGGGCGGCGGGGGACAAGACCGGGACGGCGAAGGAGGGGAAGGCGGACGCTGTTCGCCTGGACGATTCAGCGAAAGGTGAGGTATATGTTTGTTTTGAGGGCCCATTGGGGGCACATTTGAAGCAGGAAGTCCGGGAGAAGATCTGGAAGGGTGAGTACGTGGAAATCTTCACGCTGTTGCCCCTCGAGAAGTTTCACCTGGACAGGGTTAAACCGGAGGAGCGCAAGAAGGAGGACGAGGAGGCGCGACGCTATCGGCTTATCCCTCGGACCTTCGCCAATTGGCTGCAGGCCTTTGCCATTCTGGCGGGCGTCATAGGGGAAAAGGCGCCGGAAAACTGCTCGGCCCTGTTCTGCTACATGGACGCTGTAGGGGAAGCCTATCGGGTTTACGGGGGGTCGGCCTGGCTGCGGTACGACGAACAGTTCCGGCAGCGGAAGGCGGTTAGGCCCTCCTTGCGGTGGGACCACAAGGACATCAGCCTGTGGATGCGGCTCATGTCGTCTGCGAAGGCTCCGAATCAGTTTTTTCCAGGGGGGGCCGGTGGTTCTGCGACCCCGGGACAGCCGGCCGCAAAGAGGAGGGGTTTCTGCTGGCAATTTAATGAGGGTTCCTGTAAGTTCGGTGGCACATGTCGCTTCAAACATGAATGCTCCGGTTGCGGAGGTTCCCATTCCTTGGCTCGGTGTTTTAAGTCCGGAAAAGGGCGGTCCGGAGAGCCTTCGCACAAAGGGGACGACGCCGGTGAGGGTGGAAAGGCTGCGGCCTTTTCTAGATAGGTACCCCGATAGGGCGGCTGCCCGACTTCTGGGGGAGGGTTTTGCGGTGGGTTTTCGTATCCCTTGCTCTTTGGCCTCGGTGCCGCCGGTGGCGAGGAATTTGCGTTCGGCATTGCGCCACCCTTTGGTGGTGTCGGATAAGTTGCACAAGGAAGTGGCTCTCGGTCGCATGGCGGGCCCGTTCTCGGAGGTGCCGGTGCGTGACTTGGTGGTTTCGCCGTTGGGGGTGGTTCCCAAGAAAGAACCCAACAAATTTCGCCTCATTCACCACCTCTCCTTCCCAAAGGGTGGGTCTGTGAATGACGCCATCGACCCGGATGCCTGTACGGTGTCTTACATTTCCTTTGACGCCGCGGTGGCCTGGGTGCGACATTATGGGCGGGGGGCCTTGATGGCCAAATCGGACATTGAGGCGGCGTTCAGGTTGCTCCCGGTTCACCCGGACAGTTTTCGATTGCTGGGCTGCCGGTGGCAAGGGGCGTATTATGTGGATCGCTGCCTTCCTATGGGCTGCTCCATATCGTGCCCGCTGTTTGAGACCTTCAGTTCCTTTGTGGAGTGGGTGGTTCGGGAGGTTTCCGGTGTGAATTCGGTGATCCACTATTTGGACGACTTTCTGTGTGTGGGCCCGCCCTCTTCCAACGGGTGCGCGATCCTGCTTGCCACGTTGCAGCATGTGGCCGGGAGCTTCGGCATTCCGTTGGCCCCCGACAAGACGGAAGGCCCGACCACGGTGCTCAGCTTCCTGGGCATTGTCGTGGATTCGGAGGCCATGGAGTGTCGCCTACCGGAGGATAAATTGGGGGCTTTGAGAGCTGAAATTGAAGGGGTGCTGGGTTTGCGCAAGATTCAGTTGCGCAGCTTGCAGTCGTTGCTGGGTAAATTGAATTTTGCCTGCCGCATTATGCCCATGGGCCGGGTTTTCTGCCGACGGCTGTCGGCGGCGACTTCGGGGGTGAAGTTGCCCACTCACTTCGTCAGGCTCAACAGGGAACACAGGGATGACTTGCGTCTGTGGCACGGTTTTTTGGCCACATACAATGGTAGATCCTTGTGGATGGCCGGGCCGATCAGCAACTTTGATTTGGAACTGTTTACCGATGCTGCTGGTTCGGCGGGGTACGGGGCTTTTCACCGGGGGGCGTGGAGCGCCGCCCCTTGGCCGGGGGCATGGCAGGTAGCGGGGCTGGTCAGCAACTTGGTGTTGCTGGAACTGTTCCCGGTGGTGGTGGCCCTGGAGATTTGGGGGGCGGAGTTCAGGAACCTGAAGGTTCGCCTCCATTGCGACAATCTCGGGGTGGTTCAGGTGATCAACCGCGCGTCGGCTTCGTCTCAGCCGGTGGTGCGCCTCCTCAGGTATTTGGTGTTGCGGTGTCTACGGTTGAATGTTTTCCTGTACGCTGTGCACATTCCGGGGGTTAAGAATGATATTGCTGACGCGCTGTCTCGTTTTCAGTGGGACAGGTTCCGGGAGTTGGCAATGGCAGCGGAGCAACGCGGAGTCACGTGTCCGGAGTGGCTATGGGGGATTGCCTTGGGGTCCTCGCTGGATGGATCAGGAAGTCGGTGAGCGAGTCCACGTGGTCGGCTTATTGCAAGGTATGGTGGGAGTGGCTGGAGGTGTTGCGGGTGGCATCGGTGGATCCTCTGGGTCCGGAGGTCAGGTGGGTGTTACTTTCTTTTGTCTCTGATCATTTTGAGAGGGGCGCGTCGGCTTCCGCTGTGGCTCGCAAGTTGTCCGGCTTGGCCTTTCTGTTTAAATTTCTGGGTTGTCAGGATTACACGAAGGACTTCGTGGTGAGACAAGCGTTACGGGGCTATTCCAGGGCTTATCGGAGGAGGGACACTAGGCGCCCGGTGTCCTTCGCTCTTTTGCAGGACGTCTGCCGGCAATTGGGGGAGCACTGCGCCTCGAGTTACGAGGTGGTGTTGTTTAAGGCGGCCTTTTCTCTCGCTTTTTTCGGGGCTTTCCGGATTGGGGAATTGGTCAGCTCCTCCCGGACGGTGTCGGGGGGCCTATTGGGTCAGGATGTCTCTGTCGGTCGGGAGGGGGTTACTATCCTCCTTCGACGGTCCAAAACGGACCAGAGTGGCAAGGGGGTCCGTGTCCGGTTGTTCGCGGTGCCGTCTTCACCGCTGTGCCCGGTAGGGGCGGTTCGGGATTACTGGGCAATCCGCCCTTCGCGGCCCGGTTCATTTTTAATGCATGCGGACGGGTCGTCGTTATCTCGTTTTCAATTTGTATCGGTGTTCAGAAGGTGTGTGGGCTCTTTGGGTTTGGATGCCAGTAGGTTTGCATCTCATTCCTTTCGGATCGGGGCGGCCACTGAGGCTGCACGCTGGGGATTGAACGACGATGCGGTCAAACGCATTGGGCGCTGGGAGTCTAGGAGGTTCTTGTTGTACGTTCGTCCACAGCTGTTGGTGTAGGGTATGTACGGGGGGTGGTTTTGGCGTTGGGGGGGTGTGGGCCCGGCTGGTTATCTGATTGTTGGTTGGTTTTCTTTTCCTTTTGTCCCCTTTTCTTGTAGGTTTGGAACCCTGCCTTGTTTGGATCGTGGGACACTCGTATGTTTTCTGGGGGGCCCGGAGAGCTGCGTCCTAATGGTAGACAACTTGGTTTTTCTCGGCACGAGGCTTGTGTCAGGTGGCTGGGGGTGCCGGGGCTTACTTGGGGCAGGGTCCTTCCCGAAGTGCATCGTTTCGCCCGGTTGGACAGGCAGCCAGATGTTTTGGTGCTGCATGCCGGGGGCAACGATTTGGGGGCCAGGTCCGCGCGGGCCTTGATCAGGGACATAAAGTTGGATTTCCTTCGGCTGCGCACGGCTTTTCCGGCGCTGCTTGTAGTTTGGTCGGATATGGTGGCCCGCACGTCCTGGCGCATGGCCAGGTCGGTCGCGCGCCTTAATGAGGCTCGGATTAAGTTGAACAAGGAAGTGGGGCGCTTTGTGTGTCGGAATGGGGGGTTGGTGGTTCGCCACCTGGAGTTGGAAGTGGACACATGGCGGTATCTGCGGGATGATGGAGTCCACCTCAATGCGGTGGGTATAGATTTATGGGCCCTGGGATTACAGGATGGGATCCAGCGAGCCTTGAGGGTTTGGAGGGGCACGCAAGGGTAAGGTGTCACCCTTGGGTGCTGGTGGCGTTTTGTTGGTCTTTGCTGGCGGGGGAGGTGAACAGTTTAGGATAAGGGTATGGTTGGGACTCATCGTTGGTATGGGTCCCTATGGTGCATTCCATTTAATGTCAGTTTAAATGGAATTCAAAATGGTGGCACTGCGGGGAGTGGTTTGTCTCCGAGCCGGTGACGCGGCTGGAGGCCTATCAGGGCACAGGTCCCGCAGTGCAGGATTTGGAATTATTTGGAGGAGCCTCAAAGACCAACAGGCCTAATGACTGATTGTTTTATGTTTGTAAGGAATGTTTTTTCTCCTTATGTTAATTTTAAGGTAAAAGGGTTAATAAAATGGCTGCTGTGGCCAATTAACTCCAAGCACGGTGTGGTCTCAATTATTTAGGTAAAGGGAAAGGTTTATGGCATGGGGGTGGAGCCTTTGGCTTTAAGCAGCCTAAGAGTTTGGGGGTGACATCTATTCTACATTGGTCAAGCAAGGCCCGAAGCGAGAAAAAAAAAAAAAAAAATAGCGCAGGGCAGACATGACCATGTGAAGAGGGGAGACAGGGCAGGTGTGAGTTAAATTAAATTGTTTTGAGTTGGGGGGTATTCAGGGATTGGTGTATCAGGTTTGGGAGGGGTTGAGGTACAGTTAGGAGGGGTGGCCCCTCAGATTGGAGGTCAGTGGAAGTTCAACGGACGAAGGAAGAAGAAGCTTCCCACCCACCCTCCCTAATTTCTGGGACTGTTATGGCTGATTTTTATTCATGTCTTTTGTGCTTTCTGTCCTTTCTGGGGGAATTTTATATTGTCATGGCAGCTGGGCGTTTTGTTGGTCTTTGCTGGCGGGGGAGGTGAACAGTTTAGGATAAGGGTATGGTTGGGACTCATCGTTGGTATGGGTCCCTATGGTGCATTCCATTTAATGTCAGTTTAAATGGAATTCAAAATGGTGGCACTGCGGGGAGTGGTTTGTCTCCGAGCCGGTGACGCGGCTGGAGGCCTATCAGGGCACAGGTCCCGCAGTGCAGGATTTGGAATTATTTGGAGGAGCCTCAAAGACCAACAGGCCTAATGACTGATTGTTTTATGTTTGTAAGGAATGTTTTTTCTCCTTATGTTAATTTTAAGGTAAAAGGGTTAATAAAATGGCTGCTGTGGCCAATTAACTCCAAGCACGGTGTGGTCTCAATTATTTAGGTAAAGGGAAAGGTTTATGGCATGGGGGTGGAGCCTTTGGCTTTAAGCAGCCTAAGAGTTTGGGGGTGACATCTATTCTACATTGGTCAAGATAGCAAGCAATTGAGCTACCAATTTGAAAACGACTTGCTAAGCTATTGTTAGACTTGCCAGGCTTCACAAGTTTCTTGCACAATTGCAGCAAGTCTGCATTGCATGACTCCAGATCAACTTTCTTTGCAAACATTACGCAAGTCTGCTGCAAGTTCTGGTTCAGTTATGTTGTTCAATAGTCATCCCACCACCGGGGGTCACTGTGACTTGCAAAGCTCTTGCTGTAGACTCACCACTGCAACTTTGTTCTTGCTAGAGACTTGCCATGCAAATTTACTACAGATTGGAAAAGTGTCAACTGGAACTTGTACTTCAAGTGCTCCGCAAGTGTACAACTTGCCAGTGAAAATGTGCAGCAAGTTACCAACACTGCCACAAATTTGGGGCAAGTTATCCTTGCTATCTGGGCGGACTGTGCATGGAGGATGCAGCAGTGCAACCATGGCTGGGAGCCCCTTAGAAGGGAGGTGAGGAGGGGGGGCTCCAATATAAGGGTAGATTTTGTTTATTTCCTGGAGTTGGGCTATAATAGGTTACATTTTGCAAACATATTCCAGTCTGGTAATGCAGTAATCTTGTAGCGCCTCACTTTGGTCCCAGTAGCCTCTCCTAGGCTTAGTGTACACTTGCGGTCGAGGGGTGGTAAAAAACAGGCAGCTGGGCCACGGTTTTACCAACCCCTGACCAATCCCTTAATGGAACACAGCGACTATAAGGGGTTGCCTGCTTGCTGCGGTCACCATGCTTTGCGACAGCTGCAAAAATGATAACTCCTGTTTCACCTGGCTGGCAGTACTGCTGCTCAACATGACCCATTTAAGTATATGGGGTTGCGTGGCAACTGCCCTGCAACCATGTGCAATGTACAGGGTTGCAACGCAGTGGTGCAGGCTTTACAGGGTTAAAATAAGCCGATGAGGAGGCAATGTATAGCTTCCCAGCTGCCTGTCAAATTGCACTTTTCCACTGCAAGTACTGGCTCGGCACTACTCGGCTCTGCTTGTCCCGGTTTGCTTTTCCACTGCTGGTACCGCATGGTACGGTGTTGGAACGGTTCGGTTCGGTACGGTATGGTTTGCTTTTCCACTAAAGTAGTACTAAAGTTAAGTGGGTGGGATAACAACGATTCTCTGACCAATCAGTGGCTAGTAGTGACTGCAAGCAAAGGATTGTGGGATATGGTACCGGTATGGTACCTCTTGGAACCACAATCGAGGCGGTACTGTTTTAGAGAGCCGTACCATTCGGTTCCATGCAGTGGAAAAGCGCCGCCGTACCTACACCGTACCATGCGGTACCAGCAGTGGAAAAGCACAAAAGCGAGCCGAACCTTTCGGTTCCATGCAGTGGAAAAGCGCCAAAACATCCTCTGAAAAGTGATCCACCGCAAGTGTAAACAAGCCCCTGTGTCCTGGAAAGTGCTTCTCTGTGCTGTAAATAAATTCATCTATTTAGCATTACAGGAAACATATGTAACAAAGTCTAAGTTAACAAGAATTATTTAAATTTCTGCTACAATGTTGCAATGGGAGAGCTCCATGCAATTCTCCACCCGACCAGCAGGTGGTGTTAGATAGCTACATATGTCACAAGTCTCCTTGTGAGCAATATTCTTCTTTTATCTGCCATTGGCTCAGCCAGTAGCTGGGTAAAAATATCTTCTATCTACTCACTGCTAAATCTCCGCTTCTGCCCTCTACAAACTATAGGGAGATATAGTTATTTTTTCATTTCCTATGTGGGAAAAAAAAATCACTCTATAGTTAATTTTTACATCTTAGTCACTGAAATCACCCTCTATCTGTAGGGATCCTTCTTTATACATCATTTTCCTTGAATTACCCATCCAAAAAAAACATCTCCAGGTAACTGAAAAGTAACCCAAAAGATGTTTTATGGGCTGTCATTTGTTTTTATTTTACAGTCATGAACAATGCCTGAAACATGTCAGAGCAATAAGGGGGACCCCCCTCCCCATGTTGGGAATCAACCACCAATTTATGAGCCAAATGTTGACCTTCTACTGCCACCTTGTGTTATTTTATAGAAATGGCAGCGCCCAGGGGCGGATTGGGGGGTCCCTTGTGAAGGATTGCACCTTACATTATAAGATTTAGTCTTAGAGAAACGGGTAAGCTTAGAATATCTACAGTTATTCACTTTTTCTTTAAATTAATGGTTCTAAAATATATTTTTTTCCTAAGTGCTATTTCCTATAGGCTATCAGTGTGACTGATGTGCCTTATTGCAGTATTATTGGATGAGATGTCAGCAGATTGTGTGGCATGCAGTGATCGGTGGCTGACTGGTGGCAGTGAGTTCAGTGGTTGAAGTGCATGCTGCCTATTGCCTAGCATAGAGCAGGGTGGAAAGGGGGGGGGGGGGAGAGTTGGGACTGAGATAACACAAGGCTTGATCTGAAGGACGTTGTCATAGAGGCCTCTGTGATCATTAAAGGCATGTGTCAGAACAATTCATCTCCTTGAGGCTTTCGTGTGAAGCTCCAATGATTAAAGGACCAGAGGCAAGTTTCCATTAGCCCAACACAATGTCCCCAGAGCTGCTGTCCTTGCCTCAGTGTGCTTTGTACAGCAGTCTCAACCAACTGGTTTCCGTATTTTATTCTGCCACGACGGGTTGGTCATTGTCACAATCCGTGTATTGGTCAGCTGCATTGACCCAGCAGCTGCTTAGCGTCTGAAACATCTTCTGTTTGGCACAAATTGAGCATTGGCTTCACATGATATAGGCATGGAATAAGGGTCCCAAGTTCTGTGGATGTCAGGAGTAGTAGTAGTGCTCAGGCCACCATTGTGATCAGTTTTTCACCACCTGCCTGAACCAGCATCTCACACAAGCCGGACCACGGAGAGAATTATCACAGAAACCGGTTTCAGGAATGTTACTTGTTCCAGCTCTCTAGAATAATTCTTGGCGCATCCATTTCTCTTTCCAATATGGCTGCCGAGACGATGAGTAACTATTACGTTGAAAAATTCAGCAGACAAGAAACTAATGCCACAGATTGTTAAAAATAACTAAAATTCATATTTAGCACCCTAAATCTTGAGTTGGATGTAATAAGAGCAGAAAAAAGAGGACCGTTGTTTGTACATTTACTTTTGGCGGCAAGTCCTACTGGATATCCGCTTGTAATTATTTGATTATTTCTGGCCCACTATATTTTGTGATTTTTTTTTTTTTGGGGGGGGGGGGGTGTTTCTTCATTCATTGCAGCCAATGGACAATACAGAAGCCATGCTTGGACCCTACACAAAATGTGGTTATCTCTCTGTTTCGGTTTGTGTGTTGGTAGTGGTTATCCGGCTGTGTTGGTGACAATTTCCTGACTTGTGAACCTCAGGGGTGTTCCTCAGTCCACTCAGATGATGTTCGTTAGAATTTTATGTTAAGGAGTAATATTCCGTGGGGGACCATACACACCATCTACTCGATCACTCCAGAAATGCTGTTTTCACAAATGGAAAATAACGTGGTGTGTTCGGTTTTGGTCTGCATGCGTCTAGCATGGAATGGTTTGGACATTTTGGTCTGGAACCAAATGTAACCCTTGTGGTTGTGGATACAGCTGCATTTTTACCCCTTGGTTTCTAGGTTTGCAATTTTCCTGCATCACAGTATATGTCACTCCCCTCCCCATCTGGAGCACCAATCCTTGATCCTAGCAACCTTCCAACTCAAATCACAAGATACGAGGAGCGGAACGGTCATTTGTCTGGGTCCGGCGTAACCGCACCCCTCTGCGTATTGATGCTAGCATATCGCCAGCTGGTGGTTCTGATCCGCCCCCTCCGCCTGTGGGGGCGGGAATCTGACTCCTGTCAGGGGCTGATGGAAATGGAAACTGGCCATCCCCTAGAGCGTGAGCCCCTGCCACGAGCTCCCCAATCTTCTCAACCAAGCTGTGTCGATTAGCTGCCAGAAGGCCTCCTCCCATGTCTTCTTCATCCCCTCCTCCACCGCCATACACAGACATCTCCCCCGCTCCTCCCCAGGCTGCGTTTGGGAGACTGAGACGCTTTGGGGATGACTTGGCATAGTCAAGGGGGCTCCCGTCTTCCCCTCCTAGATAGAAAACACACTCTTCACTCCCCACACGGGAACGTCCTCCCAGTCCTCCTCCTGGGGAGTCCGGCACAGTGGGGGTTCTTACTGGCACAATCGGAGGGCGACATGGAATGGGTCCAGCATTGGATAAGGTGCGTCTTACAGTGGGCTTGGTTGATGGAGTACGGCGTATTGTTGCCACGCCAGGGGTAGAGCCAGCTTGTGGTGGTGGTGGAGCAGAGCCAGCAGGAGGCATGGCAATAGGTAGGCCTGCTGTAGAAGCTGGACGCTTGGTTTGGAGCATACGGCGGTAATTCTGGGCCAAACTGCTGCTTCGTGGAACAGTGGAGGATCGGTCAAAGTCAGCAGAGCCATCACCATCTGCATCGCCATTCACAGAGTAACAGTCGTAGTCAGAACCTGTAAAAACAAGAGGAGTTCACCTAAATATACAATATCACACATAATTACAGACCACACTCAGCAGATAACAAGATGAGAAAAACTCACATTATATCTTCTGATATGAATGGTCGATACACAAATATACTATATGACCAAACGTTTGAAGACCATCGCATCTATATGAACTCATTGAAAATACCATTCCAAAACCATGGCCAATAATATAGAGCTTATAATCCACTACTCTTCTGGGAAAATTCATTTTGGAGTGTGTCTGTGGGAATTTGTGCTAATTTATGAGAAGTTGTTCAGTAGGGTTGAGGTCAGGGCATTATGCCAGACACTCATGTTCCTCCACACCAAACTGTACACAGCCCTGAGGCTTACTAGTCTTCTTTATCTTAGCTCCCTCACTCGTCTTCCTCTTGTCTTTTTTCACCAGTCTCCTTTAATGGCTCCCTTTCTTGTCTCTCTCTCTCGGTGGCCTCCTTCATTTGTCTTCATCTTGGTCGCCTCCATCACTCACATTCCTCTTAGTGGCCTCCCTCACTCATCTCCCTCTTGGTTGCCTCCATCACTCACCTTCTTTATGGTGGCTTTCCTTACTAGTCTCCTTCTTGGTGGCCTCCCTCACTAGTCTGCCTCTTGGAGGTCTCCCTCACTAGTTTCCCTCTTGGTTGCCTCCCTTACTTGTCTCCCTGTTAGTGGCCTCCTTCACTTACCTCCCTCTTGGTAGCCTCCCTAACTCGTTTCCCTCTTGGTGGTCTCCCTTACTCATCTCCCTCTTGGTGGCCTTCCTTTTTCGTCTCCCTCTTGGTGGCCTCTCTCACTCATCTCCCTCTTTGTCACCTCCATCACTCGCCTTCCTCTTGGTGGTCTTCCCTACTAGTCTCCCTCTTGGTGGCCTTCCCTACTAGTCTCCCTCTTTGTGGCCTCACTCACTAGTCTTGCTCTTGGTGGCCTCCCCCACTTGTCTCCCTCTTTAGGGCCTCTCCAACAAGTCTCCATTATTGGCTGCTTTAATAGCCCCCCTCTTGGTAGCTTCTCATTGGTCCCCCCTCTTGGTGACCTCTCACACTAGTCTCCCTCTTGATAGCCTCCCTCTTACTTGTCTCCCTGTTGGTGGCCTCCTTCACTAATCTCCCTCTTGGTGATCTCCCTCTTAGTGGTCTTCCTCAGTCATCTCCCTCTTGGTGGCCTCCCTATTTTGTCTCTCTCTTAGTGCCCCCCCCCCACTCACTCATCTCTCTCTTGGTCACCTCCATCACTTGCCTCCCTCTTGGTGTTTTTCCCTATAAGTCTTCCTCTTGGTTGCCTCCCTCACTAGTCTCCCTCTTGGTGGCCTCTCTCACTAGTCTCTCTCTTGGTGGTGTCCCTCACCTCTCTCACTATTCTCTCTCTTGATGGCCTTCCTCTTACTTGTCTCCCTGTTGATGGCCTCCTTCACTTATCTCCCTCTTAGTGGTCTTCCTCACTCATCTCCCTCTTGTTGGCCTCCTTATTTTGTCTCTCTCTTGGTGGCCCCCCCCCCTCACTCATTTCCCTCTTGGTCACCTCCATCACTCGCCTTCCTCTTGGTGGTCTTCCCTATTAGTCTCCCTCTTGGTGGCCTCCCTCACTAGTCTCCCTCTTGGTGGCCTCTCTCACTAGTCTCTCTCTTGGTGGTGTCCCTCACCTCTCTCACTATTCTCCCTCTTGATGGCCTCCCTCTTACTTGTCTCCCTGTTGGTGGCCTCCTTCACTCATCTCCCTCTTAGTGGTCTTCCTCACTCATCTCCCTCTTGTTGGCCTCCTTATTTTTTCTCTCTCTTAGTGGCCCCCCTCACTCATCTCCCTCTTGGTCACCTCCATCACTCGCCTTCCTCTTGATGTTCTTCCCTACTAGTCTCCCTCTTAGTGGTCTCCCTCACTAGTCTCTCTCTTGGTGGCCTCCCTAACTCATCTCCCTCTTGGTCACCTCCATCATTCGCCTTCCTCTTGGTGGTCTTCCCTACTAGTCTCCCTCTTGGTGGCCTTCCCTACTAGTCTCCCTCTTAGTACCCTCCCTCACTAGTCTCGCTCTTGGTGGTCTCTCCCACTTGTCTTCCTCTTTATGGCCTCTCCCACAAGTCTCCTTTATTGGCTGCTTTAACAGTCTCCCTCTTGGTAGCCTTTCTCATTGGTCTCCCTCTTGGTGACCTCTCGCACTATTCTCACTCTTGGTGGCCTCCCTTCTTGTCTCCCTGTTGGTGGCCTCCTTCACTCATCTCCCTCTTGGTGGCCTCCCCCACTCGTCTCCCGCTTGGTGGTTTCCCTCACTCATCTCCCTCTTGATCACCTCCATCACTCGCCTTCCTCTTGGCAGTCTTCCCTACTAGTCTCCCTCTTGGTGGCCTTCTTCACTAGTCTCCCTCTTGGTGGCCTCCCCCACTTTTCTTCCTCTTTTTGGCCTTCCCCAGAAGTTTCCTTCATTGGCTGCCTTTAAAGTGTCCCTCTTGGTAGCCTTTCTTATTGGTCTCCCTCTTGGTGACCTCGCTCACTATTCTCCCTCTTGGTTGATTCCCTCACAAGTCTCCTTCGTGTGTGGTCACAGAGTTTTGATAGATTGCCTGCTCTTGGAAGATTTAGAGTTGTGCCATACTCTTTTGAACTTTAACAATTGATGACGCTGTAGTACAAGGAATATATTTACTGACTTTGCCAGAAGGTTCTATTGCTTCAATGCCATGATACTGGCCTGCCAGATTTCGGGCCATCCACATACACATGCATTTACACTACAATCACTTTAAACATATATGTGCCTGCCATAGTGTTTGGCTGGTGCTGGATTGGTGGGGTATGAATGAAGTATCAGCAGACATTATGATAGGATAGTGTGGGAAAACACCAAAAGTTTTTACCTTGTGATGGAATTGTGTCCTCGGAGCAGGATGGGGTCGTAGTTTGGGTGCTGTAGCCACTAGAGTATTGCAGAGAATCACGACTGCTTTTCTGGTGCTCCAGGCTCAGTCCACGCGTCAGTACCATGGCCAGGTCACTGGCGGCCGGGGACACCTCCTCTCCATGCTGCCACATCAAGACAAAAGGAAACCGTTTAATTTCACACCTCTGAACATGTAACTCTAACACAGATATTTAAAATGACTGAGAAATCATTGGCTTGTACCAGGCATTGGCAGTAAAAAGAGGGCAACGTCCTTCTATGGGTAGGCCACAATGAAGATCACAGTTGGCTGATGGTCTCTGACGTACCTAGTGTATTTTACACTATTGCTATTATTATAATACGCTGTATTTATTTTGGGATAGTGACTTAGTTATTTTTATTATTTTGATACATTGTGTATTTATTTTTAGATTGATTTATTTATTGCTATCATTTGATACACTGTGTATTTAAATTTTCAATTGATTTAGTTATTGATATGATTTTTATCCATTATGTATTTATTTTGGGAGCTGGATTTTTTATTGAGATTCATTTGATAAATTGAGTATTTCTTTTTAGATTCATTTATTTAGGAGCGCTCTAGGTTTATGCTTCTTGAAATCTCTTTGAGATATTTATACAGCAGATTTAGGCACCATTCACACTTGTGCGACTAGTGTCAAGAGCTTGCTACCCATGTTTTCCAATGATAACCATTTATATATGTATGACTTAATGTTGCAGCATCTTGAGGCTCAGTTCACACTTGTGCGATGCGGGAAGGCCGCGAATTTGCAGCCTGTTCCCGCATCGCATCCGCACATCTGGCAGTTCACACTGCCATATGCGATACGCAGGGGGTGTCAATTAAATGTTAACGACACCCCCAGTTTGATCGCATATCGCAGTGCGATCTGACAGTTCGCACAGGATAGGATCGCACAAGTGTGAACCACTGTGCGATCCGATCCTGATGCGGCTGAAAAAAAAGGGTCCTGTGCGTCTTTGGTGCAGATACAGTGCAAATTCAGCCATACAAAGCGTATGGCTGAATTCGCATCCGCACATGAGATCGAATGTAATGAAGGTGCAGTGTGCTCCGAATTACATGCGATCTCCGCAGCCGCAATAATGTGAACCGGCACTTAAAGTACTTCATGCAACTTGGGAGCAATAAACTTCAATGTTAACCCTCAGAAGTTGCATGAAAGTCTTACCTGAATGTTATACAATGCAAGTTCTGTGCAACAGTTGTCCATTATCACTGGTTTAAGCCAAAGTCGTATCCAAGTTGCACCCATCCAAGTTGCATCAAAGTTGCACCAAATGTGCACTCCAAAGTTGTTAAAGTGTGCAGGTAACAAACAGGCAATCTTTACAATATACAGAAAACTCCCCCAACACCAGTTCAGCAATGATCCCCCTATCCCACAGCAACAATGGTGGAGGTTGGTTCTTGCACCCATCAGACCTCACTAGGCACACCACCATTGGTGTCACATACTAAGTGGATGTATTGTAAGCTGCTGACATAGAGAGTAGATTCGGCCTGTCTTTTGTTCCATAGCAGCCAATTCGATTCAAATCTTCCCTGGAGAAGGATAGTTGGAGAAAGGAAGATCCTGACTGGTAATATCAGGAATAATGGTAGTCCTGTCCCAGCCATCCCCGTAAATGAAGCCTACCTCTCCTATCAGGACAGACTATGTTATGATCCCTTGAAGCGGATTAGTCCTTCTGGGTCTATGTATGGTCCCTGCAGCCCTGGTCATTAATCGCAACTCACACATTGGAAGCCCACCTTAGCAGCAATGACAGCGGGGGACATCCGAGGGCGGTAAGGATCCTCCATACTCTGATAACCGAGACCGAGCTCCGCTTCTCGGAGGTGTTCTACGCGATCCTTCCTGCGCTGCATCGAACTGGCCGGAGGAGTTTCATATTGACCAGAGCGGGACCAATCCTATAACAGAGATCGATTATTGGTGATTGCATGGGCGTCCGCAGAACTTTTTTCAGGGGGGGGGGCATCATTTTAAGGTCACCCATGCTCCGCCCCTTTGCAACAATGTCATGAAGGGGAGGGGCTTAGTCATACTTGTTTTGAGTATTTCTTTTTAAAGAGAAAACAGCAGCATTTATTTTTTAAAGCATTTGTTAACCTAAAAATTAATCCTGTTCCCTTAAAGCATGTTATACAGCACTGTGCTTTGCTGTGTAATTTGGCCCCTTATATTATCTAAAATACCTGGCTGATCCTGCCTGGCTATGTAAACTGACCACGGTACCATGGCTGCTGAGCCCTGACACTGTGGTCAGTTTGCGTGACTCCGTCATCCACAGCCCTCCTGTCCTCCTCTGTCCTCTCTCCCCCCTCTCTCCCTGCCTGTCTGCTCCTGTGTCAGTGCCCGCTCCCTCCCCTCCTGCTGCTGTAGTTTTATTAAAAGTTTCATATCCTGTCTACAGTCTGTTTAATAATCCTGTGTGCCCCTTTGTCTGTGTTTTATAAAAATAAGCCATTCTTTACAAGTTTTCAGAGCGCCACTCGCCGCTCACGTGACCCGCCTCTCTCCTCCTATCCCCGTGAGCGGCGCTTGGCCCTCTGAAAACTGGTAAAGAAAAGCTTATTTTTTTAAAACACCGAAACACAGGATTATTAAACAGACCAGACAGGATGGTATAAAGTGGCTTAGCAACCACTTGAAAGGGAAGGTTGAGATTCCGGGGGGAGGGGGGCATTTCCCCCCTTGCCCCTACCTGCAGACGCCCATGGGTGATTCTGGTACAACACCTCCCAAGAGTAATTATTAGAGTGCAAATAAAGTCACATGAATACATTTTCAGTCAGCTCAGCTTTGTACTGACAACCTCCCTGTTCATCGTGTTACCGCCACTTTCGTGTGTGGGGTGTCTAATATGTATATCTGTGTAGTCCAATAATGACCAGAGTCAAGAATGAGCCTGATAGAGGTCTGTATTGTGCTGCCACCTAGCGGCCTTTGTGGGACCTAACCCTAGGCAGCCCTGTACTACAATAGTTTAATTACCTGTTATACTTTTGCTTTTTGCATACCCCTGTTACCATTTTATTGACACTGTCAATTTATCTTACATTCATGCAATTAACTTTAAATTTCACATTTCTATTTGTCTAATCATTTTGCTGATTCCTATACATAGACAAAACACCCCTTGACTCACAGATTGGACTAAATGACCCCCACCCCATAATCCCAATTCAGAACAATAAAGAAGAGACACTTACTGAAGTGGGTGAGCTGCACTCACTGACAGACTGACAAGTCTCTGAGGCCTCTGAAGATGCCGAACTCGATGACTTCTGATGAGCAGAAAAGAGATGTTGGAGAGAGATTTTAGTGGGCGCTTGGTATTTACAGAATGGCACAAGACACCCGCATAGCAACCCAAGGTACCTACCTGACTCGTAATATCCGACGGCATAGGCGATGGTGGCTTGGAGTAGATGGTCTCATGGGAACTACATCCCGAATCCTGGGAGGACGCACTGACCAAGCGCTGGCCACCTCCGACGGTCTGTGGGAGGCTGCGATATCGACACGTGGAACCCGGTGAGTGGGGGTGCGAGGCAGCTTGCCAGGAGGGGGTAGTTTTTGTACTGTGATAAATGGTCAGAGCATTGGTGAGGAAAGAGAGGTGAGTACTGGATACAGGGGGTCTAGGTCAGTGCTTTTCAATCGTGAGCCCCCCCAATGGGTCTGCGCCAAACTCCAAATCATACAATATAAGCTTCCGGTCTAAAACCTTTCCATAGACATTATCAGTCAACCAAAATGTAACAAAACTAAGGAACTGTTTTACAAACCCACCTACGCAAAATTAATTGATAGCAGGAATGTTTCTCAGGAGCCCTGCCATGGCACGGTTGAGAAGCACTGCCCTAGTTAACAGTGTGTATTAATGAGGAGGGGCAGGCAGGAGAATTTGCTGCTCTCCAGCTATGGTGGCGATACAGAAGCCATTGCAAACCCCGGCGTCTTTGGTAGATGCTGGTGGACCAGCCTGGTTCTGGCTTCAATATATGTTTGGATGGTGGGGGGGAGGGGGAGCATACTAGAGGTGCTCAGGCACACTTACCTGCACATGCTGGACTTGCGAGATCCCGAGCTGCTGGGAGAAGACGGAGGTGTCTGATAGGACCAGGAGTAGTCTGATCCCTTCAGATCCTTAATGACCTACAGGACACGACACATTGACAGTATGTCTCATTATTTAATCAGGAGGAATAAAGGAACCTCGTTATCATTGTATTGTTTTCTCCACAGGCTCTTATTGTCATGGTCTTGCATTATTATACATTTATATAGCTCTAACACATTCTGTAGCATTGCACAGAGAATACTGGGCCAGTAACATTAACCGTAGAGGAGCTTACATACCAATATTCCTGCACAGTCACACACTATTATCATAAATTTAAATAGCTCTGACATATACCCCAGTGCTGTTCAGAGAACACTGAGCCAGTCACATCAGTCACTGCACCATAGAAGCTTACAATCTAATGGGCACTGTCCTCATCTCACCTGTTCACTGGCAGCAGGAAGTTTATGTGGCTCATCGCTCAGCACCATCAGATCATCAATGATTGCCTGAAGGTGGGTCACCTCTCCCAGAAGATGAATTTCCCCTGTCTGAAACAATAGAACAATGTGTTTGATGTGAGAACAGCTGGGTGGAGGAACAGGGCATATTGTCTCCATCAGGGGGCTCACAATGTTTATGTGGCTCTCAGCTGCCTGTAATGCTGCTCGAGGTAGAGTCCCATTCGGTGCTCAAAATTCTCTTTGTTACATGATTGCAATAACTACAGTGCTGAACAGGGATCGTTCAGTTTATACACTATATGAGTTTGGCGGATACCCTATTCGAAAACCATAAGCTTTAATATTGAGTTCCATCCCCCTCAGCATAGCAATCAATACAGTATTGCCCCTTGCCCATGGTTATTAATATGGAGTTGTCCACCCCCTACCATACCCAATAATAAGGAGTTGTCCACACCCTTATGTTATAATGGAGTTGCGAACCCCCCGTACACCCCCCCCCCCATAGCTATTAATATGGAGCTGCCTCCCTCCCCTTCACCATGGCCATTAATATGGAGTTGCTCCTCTTCTATGGTCATTAATATAAAGTTGCCTCTCTCCCCCCCCCCCCATGGCCATTTACATTGAGTTGGCTCCCCTTCTCCCATGGCCAATAATATGGAATTGCCTTCCCTCATCCAATTGCTAATAATATGGAGTCCCCCGCCCCATAGACATTAATATGGAGTTGCCCCTTTTGTGACTATACTATCCTCTGCTCTTCTAGGAAGGCATTCCACAAGATTTTGGATTTCATCAAGTAAAGGACACAGGTTGAACTGGATGGACTAGTGTCTTTATTCAACCTTACCAACTTTGTAACTATGTAAAGAAGTTGTTTGCAAGTACAAGCCTTCATGTAAATATCTAGAAAAGGATCAACATCAGCGCTGCGGACTTTGATGTAAGGGGGGCTCTGCAGACTCTGATGTAAGGGGGCTCTGTGGACTCTGATGTAAGGGGGGCTGTAAGGGGGAACTCTGCAGTCTCTGATGTAAGAGGGGCTCTGCAGACTCTGAAGTAAGGGGGAACTCTGTGGACTCTGATGTAAGGGGGAACTATGCGGACTCTGATGTCAGTGGGAACTCTGTGGACTCTGATAGAAGGAGGGACTCTTGTGATTAAATCCATATTATTAGAAATGTTATTTATTCACAGATGTTATGTATAGTGTATACTACTTTAAAAAATTACTGTGCGCCACTAAAGTGTTTGGGTTTGGCTTGAAGAAAAGGTGGCAAGGTGGGAAAAGGGGGTCCGCTGATGGAGCATACCAAAAGGGCCCTGCAAGGGAAGTAAAGAACCCCAGGATCAATGGAAAGGGCCCTGGGCTCGGAGGGAAGAGGGAGGGAGGTCAGAGGGGCCCTTCATGGATTCTTGCACTGGGGCCCTGAAGGCTCCAGTTTTGCCTTTGGATTGAGGTCAGGGCTCTGTGCAGGACACTTTAGTTCCTCCACACCAAACTGGTCAAACCATGTCTTTATGGACCAATAAAACGGGTGAAATTATTTTTCAGTTTGTGAAATGTTCCATCTGAAATGTTATTAGCACAGACCCCGTTTTAATACATGCATCTTACATTGTACCATTTGGTTGGACAATAACTGAACCCCTTGACCATGTTTCCATGTTTAATGCATTGAGCTGCATCAGTCCCATTGGATGTTTGACCAGTAGGCATACCTAATAATAAAGGAAAGAAAAAGGAGGCGCAAACACCTAGTGCATTACCCGTGGTACTGTTTAAAATGATTTAATAAAATGCTGAATGCATACTCACAAACATGAAGAATTAAAATCGTACTGCAAATTCCCGTCACCCATGTGTTGGACCATGTCCTGGAAATTGCGACCGCTAACGCGTTTCGGGGACATGGTCCAACACATGGGTGACGGGAATTTGCAGTACGATTTTAATTCTTCATGTTTGTGAGTATGCATTCAGCATTTTATTAAATCATTTTAAACAGTACCACGGGTAATGCACTAGGTGTTTGCGCCTCCTTTTTCTTTCCTTTATGCATCCGTTTGGAGTTCCCTGCCTGAGGAGAGCAGCACGCCAGTCTTCCCCTTCGGAGTGAGCGCTTGGCTGATTATTTGTTTGGAATACCTAATAATAACCCAATTGCACATGGCTTTGTTTACGGGCCTTGGACAGATATTGATTTCAGTCATGTGTGATGTTAGGTACTCACCACCACAGGCTGTAAGAGTGCAATGAACGTACAGAAGCGCCCGCGCTCCTCAATAAGCGCCCTGCGCACAGCCTGCTTCTCCGTCTCCTCCAGCAGCAGGTACATGTCATTCACGTCCTGTAGAGCGTGGTCCAGCTGGGGCTGTAAATCACCCTTTCCTGTGTGCCGAAAAAACAACCGTTGTCACATCAAGGACCACAGTGGGGATCTGTGCTATTAGTGCCAATCTATGGCGCTAAATTATACCCAGGCCTAGGACAACCAATTAGAGCCCAACTGTAACTCCTCAGGGGTGGGGATAGTCAATAAAATGGGATATTTGTTTTCACTTTAAAATCCTTTCCTTATGGTGACCATACACTATAAGAAAAATTGGCAAAAATTTGGTCATTTGGACAGCTCTTTCGTTTTTCGGCTAGTTAATGGGCACAAATCGGTAATCGGTTGTGGCGTTTTTGACTTGATAAAAAAAACGAAGGACAAGTTTCGAAATTTTCTGCCGAATGAACGATAAATTGAAAGGTTAATGTGTTTCCTGACCAAACTGTGTGCACTAGGTATATGTGAAGAAAAGAACAAAAAACAAATTAATTTATGTCCATTGAACGATTTATTGGCCATTACATGATGGCACAATCGTTTTCTCTCGCGGCCGAGTGTTCGTTTTTCGAAAATGAGTTTGAACTATTTTTCATATAGTGTATGGCCAGCATTAGCGTCCATTGAGGGACACAGGAAGCCAATAACTGTTGGGTTAGAGTGCCATCTACAAATCCTCCTTTAGGTGGCAGTATAACCAGACAGGTAATAACATTATTGATGTTAATGAGAAAGGAAATCATCATTCCATCAGCAGTGGACCATACAGAGTCATAGATGTGAATTAATTTGAGGAAAGTAAAGGTTGAGCTGGACCATGAAGTAGACAATAAATTAGTCTTGGTTTACACCTATGCAGTTTGCCTTGGATCCATTTCTGCAGTGCTTTTTGCGGTGAATTTTGCGTTTTTTCACACGTGTTGGACACATTTTTCGAGCGTTTTTTTATGCATTTTTTTTTTGGCCCAATTTGTTGTTGGGTGGATTAAAAAACACTAAACGCAAATCGCGGTAAAATTACACTACATGCTTTTCTGCAGCTTTTCCATTAAAGTCTATTGAACCAAAAACACACCGTTTTGCTTTGAAAAAAGTCCCTGAACCTTTTCAAAAAACGCAGCAGCTTAAAAAAGCATAGATGTGAACGTGACCCATTGGAAATCATGGTAAATGGACTGTAGTGCGTTTCTGAAAAAAGCACCAAAAAATGCATAGGTGTGAACCGAGCCTAAGAAGCTGTTTGGCTACCATACACCAGATTTTGCACTCTTTCGTTTTAGTAAATCAACCGCACTGTGGTGAAGAAAGCTGCGAAATGTATATAAAAAAAAAATTAATGCAAAAACTGTTTGAAGAGCCCTCCTATATTTTGATTATTTTCTACAATATTTTTTGCAACACTTATGGGGGGCTTTGGTGAAATCCCGGGAGTCTATATAGACCCCTGATGTCTCACTTTTGAGACAGAGAGAGGCATTGAGGACATAGATCCCCAATCTTTTCTCTGCAGCCTCAGCAGCATTGCAGATGAATGAACTGGAAGGGCTCTATACAAAAGCTCCCTGTTCAATCATAAGCTGGAGCATAGTAAGCACAGTTTACTATGCTTCATGTATGAATGAACACAGTGAGTGATCAGCACTAATAAGCAGGGTGGATTTAATTTAAATCAAGTCGATTTAAATCACAATTTAAATCACTAGTAAAAAGGGTTGATTTAAATCATCATTTTTTAAGAGCAACTGTCATCTCTGTCCCACAGCGGCTCTTCCTCTAACCAGCTGTTGACTCACCGACAGTCCCATTCACTTTAATGGGACGGCTGGTGATGCGGCAGTGACACAACAAGGTGGGGGACATGGAGATGCCCGCTAACAGACACTGCCATGATGGATCTGAAATGACAGGTGCTCTTTAAATGTAAGGACTTATTCTTGCTGGTAGCTAGAATCTTTAATATTTTCAAAAAAAAATAAGGTTTCCAATTAAGAATAATAAGCTGTCAGGTTAGTAAAACAGCGATTATCAGAAGCGATTCAATCATCATACAGATGCGGCAGTGACACAACAAGGTGAGGGACATGGAGATGCCCGCTAACAGACACTGCCATGATGGATCTGAAATGACAGGTGCTCTTTAAATGTAAGGACTTATTCTTGCTGGTAGTTAGAATTTTTAATTTTTTCATACAAAAATAAGGTTTCCTATTAAGAATAATAGGCTGTCAGGTTAGTAAAACAGCGATATCAGAAGCGATTCAATCATACAGTTTGTAGTGTACATAGATTTGCAAAACAATGGAATAAATTATTATTCCTGAGCTTTGTTTTATTAATGGTTACTGTGAAATTGCATGAATGCATCAATGCAGCGCATGTTATCTCAGTTTGCAGAGCTTGGATTCATTGAATGAGTTTACCATAACATGTAAAGATTGCAGAATATACAGCCTCATGCTACATAACTAAGCTCCATTTCAAGCTGAATAAACTAAATTATGAATGTAAATTAATTATTAATCTTAAATAGAAAACTGTTTTTAGATAGATTTTTACTCCAAAAGCATTTTATTAAAATAAATTTGATAAAAAATAAAAAAAATCTGATTTAAATAAAAAAAAAAATCAACCCCCCAACACACTCTCTACACTCTCTATCATAAAACATACCTGTGTGCCTGCAGCAGCCGACAGAAGGGAGAGGAGGGGAAGCTAGCAGAGCTGCAGGAAAAGGGGGCACACAGGGGGCCTGGGCAGCAGACAGATCATCAACAGGAGGGGGTGATTGGTGTAAGGGGGGGGGGGTGCCAATTACTGGATCCAGCAGAGGAGGGAGAGAAGGAGAAGCCACCTATCAGCTGCAGTAGGGTAAGCCACACTGGGGGATTGGTTCCAGTAATTATTGCCCTGTCACACCCATCACCCTCCCTGTCCACGATCCAATCCCCCTACTTGTTAGCTGTCTGGGCCCCCCTACTAAACTGATGGGTCCCGGGCCCACATACAGTCAGTGGGAATATCTGGTCTGACGGATTCTGGGGGAGAATCTCTGGAAAGTTCTACAATCCAAGCACAGACTAATCTGATGGCAGACACTTTGATTGGTTATTTCAGATTGGTTACCATACATTGATCTTTGTCTGATTAAAATGCCTCTAGAAGGAGGCGCAGAGGATTCCTCACTGTGTGGCAGAGGACAGCGATATCAGGCGATAGAAGGAAACAAGAACGTTAAAGCGTATCTAAACCCAAAAACAAAACTGTATCACAGCATTCCTGTCCTTAGATGTGACAGCTGCATTCATTTCCTTTTTTCCTTTATTTTCACCTGGTGATCCTGCCAGTAACACACTCCCTATCCTAAGGTGACAACACTCACTGCACTGTTTCTATGGAGGAGCAGTGTTGTCACCTAAGGCTGCTCTTCTGGTTTGGACTACAAACCCTTCCCCTATCCTCATCTGTGTTCTTTTTACAGAGAATAAATGGGAAAGCTGATAACATTATGTGATATTTCAGGTCAGCTCAAAAGGAGTGACACAAACCCACTGGATTTCTGGCAGGATCAACAGGTGTCTTTATTTTACTTGCTGAAAATATGCTTAGCCCGATAAAAGAAATCGAATGCAGACACCACATCTAAGGATTGGCATTGGCTGCAATATAGAAAAATGTTGTCTTTGTCTTTAGATATTGTTTAACATGCTGAATGAGTATCAAAGAATAAAAATAATAAGTGTATATTAGGACAGACAAAGGAACCCCCACCACTTACCGAGAACTTCTACTAGGAGATTGAAGGAGTCGGAGGAGTAGAAGGAGAAGCCATGCAAGAAAAAGGAGAGAAATATCAGAGAGGAGAGTGACTTTATTCCCAGACCTCCCGCAGGCAGGAAACAGTTAAAGTAAATGTGAACCCTCACCTTGTAAAACAACCCATACCGTTTAAAATATAAATGAAGGACAAAACATTTGTTTATACATATAAAAAAACATTATAAATACATTTTTCTTTTTTTTATAAGTGATCACATACCCTCTGTTCTCAGCTGCATAAGGAGCTTAGGAGGCTAAGGGAGGAGAAACAGCAGTACACTGGTCTGGGAGGAGAAACAGCAGCACTAGTGCCTATAAATGCAGCCTCACCAGCGCCCATCAAAGCAACCTCATCTGTGCCCATCAATGCCCCCTCACCAGTGCTCATTAATGCAGCCTCACCAGTGCCCATCAATGCAACCTCATCTGTGCCCATCCAAGCAGCCTGATCAGTGCCCATCAATGCCCATCAATGCAGCCTCATCTGTGCCCATCTATGCAGCCTCCCCTTTGCCCATCAATGCAGCCTCACCTGTGCCCATCAATGCAGCCTCACCTGTGCTCATTAATGCAGCCTAACGTGTGCCCCTCAATGCAGCCTCACCTGTGCCCATCAATGCAGCCTCACCCGTGCCCATCAATTCAGCCTCACCTGTGCCCACAAAGACAACCTGACCAGTGCAGGGGAAGAGAGAGGAGAAGAAGAGGAAAGTTGACTGGATAATTACAGAGCGGGGATTGCCCCGCTGTAACAGCTTTCATTTGGATTGTCGGGCGCTCGCCATCACATATAGTCCCGCATCTTGGTTTGGCTCCTATGATAGACGTCACACATCCCAGCATTGGACCGGTGTTCTGTCTATCAATAGTGCCGGGCCAGGAGGCGGTGCTGTGTGTGACGGTGAGCGCCCAGCAATTCAAATGAAAGATGTTACAGCGGAGCGATCCCCGCTCTGTGATGATCCAGCCGGCTTTCCTCTTCTTCTCCTCTCTCTTCCCCTGGGCAATTGCTGGGAGAACGGCTCCCGAGGCAGCCCCACACTCACCCTCAATCATTTTCCACTCGCAAAATGCGAGCAGGCAAGTGGAAAATTTGAGGGCTGCTTTATTACATTTTTATTATACATTATAACAATGTATGGGGGGATCCTTTATTACATTTATTTTTTTCATTATAACAATGTATGGAGAGATCTTCCAGTACTGGCTCCTTCCATATGAAGTGTTGCGTTTATATAGCACTCTCTTGCTGTAATATCTAGCACTGTATATAGCACCGTCCTCCTTTCCAGTACTGTCTCCTTCCATATGAAGTGAAGTGACCAGGCCATGTTTTGGGATACGGCACTGCGTTTTTTTACCTGACCATTGCACAATGTTGTTCAAAAATGACATTTATATAATTTTTCCCCCACAAATAAAGCTTTCTTTTGGTAGTATTTGATCACCACTGCAATTTTTACTATTTGCGCTTTAAACAAAATAAGGGCGACAATTTTGAAAAATAAAAAATCACAATATTTTTTTTTTACTTTCTGCTTTAAAACATATCCAAGGAAAAAAAATGTAAAAATCAAATTTCTTCATAAATTTAGGCCAATGTGTATTCTGCTACATATCTTTGGTAAAAACAAAAAAGAAAACGTGTATAATAACTGATTTGCACAAAAAGTTAGTGTCTACAAACTGTGGGATATATACTGGAATTTTTATTTATTTATATGCTTTTTTACTGGTAGTACTGGCGATCAGCGAATTATAGTGGGACTGCGGTATTTCGGCGAAAATTAAGACACATAACTGACACTTTTTGCGAACCAGTGACACTAGTCACTGTACTAATGACACTGGCAGGGAAGGGGTTAAACAGCTAGGGCGATCAAAGGGTTAAATGTGTGCCTAGCCAGTGTTTTGGTGTACACTGTGTGCTGCATTTACTAAGGAAGTGATGGGTTTTCTTTCCCTAAAAAATCCATCACTTCCTCACTGACAGGACAGAGCTCTGCCTTGTTTACATAGTGATCAGCCGCGCATGTTCATACTCAGTATTAGCACTAATGTTTTGTGAATTTTCTCCCATTTTTATTACTTTCTTTACAGATAGTGCACTAGTTTTCAATTCACATTTGCATAGGCAGAGCTCTGTCCTGTGTATCTTCCCGACGATTGGTGGGTGTTGGTGGCCATCCATTGGCCGGCACCTGCTGATCGGCAACTGCTGTGTCTAATCACAGCACAGCTGGGGCTATGACGATGCACGTGCACCCCCTACCCCACGCAATCCAGTGCAGAAGAGCCACCTTGCCGCCGTACATGTAAGTGACATGGTCAGCAAGCGGGTATAGCATTCTATTGTTGTAACTGTTGGAAGTGCAACAGCATGCACTCCAAACTATAAATGGTGCTGCAGTGATATAGTAGTGTCTGTGTGTTTAAATATGCTTGTATATTCTGCAAAGAAGGACGTTTTTATTCTCTTTCTGCTCTCTCCTGTAATGCTGTTCTCACACATGTATGTTGTTTTCCTACGCAAACAATGCTAAACTCTACATTCCTCAACATCTCAGTGCCTCGTCTTATCACATAACCAACAGGTTATTGGCCCAAGTACTAAACTTAACACTACAAGCTGGCAAGGGCTGCATGCAAGATCTGAGTTTTGCAATTGCAAAGGTCAACAGTACCACCCACCGGCTGTGGAAATTCAAGCTGGAAATGCTGCTAAACCAAGATGACTTGTGGCAAGTACTATAGATAAACCCACGGAGGAATGGGACAGTAAGAACAAGCGAGAGCAATCATAAGCCTGCTAATGGAAGATGTTCAGCTCATCCACATAATAAAGGAAAATACAGCTAAAGGTATGTGGACTGCACTACAAAAACTGCATTAACGTTCAAACCTAAACAGTAAACTATATCTGTATCTACTAAGCAAACTATATAAGATGAGGCTAGAAAAAGACCAGGAATTGTGTAAACATGCGAAGGCCATGCCAGAAATCAAAGCTACTGTACGTTCAATTGTTAAGAAAATTAAAGATAACCAAGTGGTGGCGCTACTGCTATGCAGAGTGATATATAGCCTTATTAACGCTTAAGAAACCAGAACTAAGCAAGAAGTAACACTGAAATGCACCAAAGGAAAACTGATGCATGAATATAACAGAAGGAAGGAAAATATGCACAATAAAGAGACTGAGAAACCTCTGAAGGTGCACAAGGGCGCAAAGCAAAGGAAGACCAGCATTCAAAAAAAAAAAAAAAAAGCAGTCACCTGAAAAAGGACTGTTCAATCTGGAAAGTAGAGCAGTGAGAGCCACAAGAGAAAGGCCCCATTCAGATGGAGCGAACTCCATCAAGTGGATTGACTGCTCAACGGGGAATCTGCTCGTTGATCCATGCTGAGCAGATAGATGACAGGACAGGTCAGTGTCCGCTCCACAATGCTGAGTGGGCACAACCAGCTCTTCTCTATGGGACAGTCGGATGGAAATGGATCTAGGCTAGGCACTCTGTTACCCAGATCCTCGTGGCAGCTAGGCTCAACATCACTAGATCTTGGAAACACCCATTACCTCCCACTGTGTCGAATTCCCCTGCTTTAGTTCATAAACATTGCTCTTACGAGCTCATGATGGCTTCCAGCAAAGGCACACACGACCTCTCTCTGAATCTGGAAGTTTGGAGAAACTTCTAGAAATTAGTGGGCGGAGGCAAAGAGGACTGATCTGCATACTTGAGGAAAGTTGGCCAATCCCCAAGCAGAATGCTCTGCCAGGGTGGCTAGGTCAGCCTATAAAATGGAGGAGCCAGGCAAGCAGGGGATTCAGGTGGAGGATGGAGTGTTGAGGAGCCTGTCCGTGGCATAGGAGGGTCCCCTGGGTCTGAGAGGGGCTCTGCCATGCAGGAGTCAGAACAAGGGGTGGAACTCTCAATAGATAAGTTAGATTCCCCACTATATCCTACTGAACAGCCTGAAATTAAAAGATCCACTTGGGCGATAAAGGGGATACCACACCGCAAGCTGTCATATGCTGCTAAGACACATATCATACTTGAACCAACATTCTTGGAAGACATAATAAAAATACCAAAAAGTTAAGCTAATAAATACAGAAAGGTAGTATAAGAAAAAATGTAAATTTCTTCAGGAAAACAAAATTTGGACACTCTTGGAACTTCCCCCAAAACTATAGGAAGGAAGTGGATTTTTAAAGTGAAGCTCAATGCTATGGAATTATCCACAAATATAAGGCCAGATTAGTTGCCAAGGGCTACTCCATAAATTTGGCTTAGATTACAATGAAACATTCCCTCCTGTTTTAAAATGCTCCACCATCAGAACCCTTCTTAGCATTGCGAATTTGTGAGTGACGGACCTAGACATCAAAACCGCTTTCCTGTACGGAGACATTAAGAAAGATCACTACATGGAGCAACCACCAGGGTTTGAGCAAAGACACAAACTTGTGTAAACCTCAAAGAGTATCTACGGTCTTAAGCAATCTGCAAGGACATGAAATGAGAAAGTAAATGTACTCACGAGGAAGTGATTCTCAAGAAGCAAAGTAGATCCCTGTCTCTATTCCAGAAGTCAAGAAGACAGATTGCTATACACCCTCATTTATGTTGATGACATTATAACCTGATTTTGAACTAGAAGGGGATTACAATTACATACAGGGCTGGTGCTAGACTATTTTACGCCCTAGGCAAGACCAGCTACTTGCGCCCCCCCCCCAAAAAAAAAGGGAAGGGGTTAAAAACTCCTCTATGTCATACCCAGTAACCCTAAACTGATGCTGTCATACCCAGTGACCCCCATATTCCTCCATGTCACACCCGGGGACCCTAATGTCCCTCCATGTCACACCCGGGGACCCTAATGTCCCTCCATGTTGTAGGGGGTCAGCCCCTTGAATGACTAACTTCAGTACACTGTAGTTCTATTGAGAAATTCCCACAGACTGTCATGCATCTTCCAGCCACAAGAGGTCACTGTTGCTTTAGGTGAAGGGAGGAAGCAGGAAGTTCCAGGAAGTGTGTGGTGTTCGGCTCTCTATGGCTGTGCTGAGCTGAGGAAAGGTACTGCATGCTGTGGCCTTGAGAGGGATATAGACTGTATAATCCTGGGACAGAACAACAGGATCTTGCCAGAGGAGACAGAACTGAACTGTGATACAACGGACAGTAGCTGAGAACCAGAGAAAGAGAGGAGAGAACATCCCAGAGCACCTCAAGCAAATTACAGAGCAAGGGGCCAGACTGCAGTGACCTCCAAGTGACAGAACAAGATAAACTACTTGCAAAGAAACCCAGACCAGTGCATAAGAGACTGCAGCTACAGACAGCAAGGGACAGATCCAGAGACCTGACTGCATCCACCATCACAGAGACTGAGATAAAGCAGCTGTACCTACAGAACTGTGAGTTGCACCGGTGCTAACCTGTGGTAGGGCATAGAACAGGTTTCTGTAGACAGAGCGTTGCAGCAACGTGTCCCGGTTAGCGGGAATCAGATAGGATCATATAACAGAGTAGCCTGTATCTCTGTGTGTGCGTTGGCGGGAACGCCATTTTAAGTATCACGTTGCAGTTAACTTTGCTGTAAACCTATGTAATCTGTCTTTACTGTTAACATCATTCTCCGGCCATTATACTCTGTTGGTTAATAAAGCCGGTATCTGCTTCAGCCTCTCTGTCTGCTGTACCGTACTTTAATTCTGCATTGCGGTCCCCTACTCCTCTGACCGCTACAAGTGGCGCTGCGAGCAGGGTACGGTTACAGAGATGGAGGCGGCTGAAGGAAATGTGCATGATGCTAATGTGAGTACCTCAGGCAATGGTGGAACCCCTGCAAGGGCCCTCCCTATGGGCATGCTGTTTAACTTGCTGCCAAAATTTGATGGCAAGAACATGTCACTGTCAGACTGGGTGACAAGATTACAGAGCGCTGCAAGAATTTACAATGTCAGCCCAGAGTTACAGGTAGAAATCGCTTTGGCTGCCCTGGAGGGTGAGGCCCGAAAGAATGTGTTTCTACAATCAGAAGCCACACGCAGCACCTTGCAAGAGATTGTGCGATTTCTGGAAGAAATATATGGTGAAACAGCTAGTGCGGGCCACCTCCGGGCGAAATTCTTCTACCGGGTTCAGCAAGAAAATGAAGGGGTCTCACAATATGCGATGGCTCTACAAGAAGTATTGGCTGAGGTACAGAAAAAGGAGGCAGACGGAGTATCTGGCATGGGATCTGCCGACCGAATATTGCGGGAACAGTTTATTCTGGGACTCTTCAGCTCTCCCCTGAGACAGGTTCTGCGGGAGCGAGTCAGGGTGGACCCTACTCTGAACTTTCGGCAAATATTGGCGGAGGCTGTGGCACGCAGTAAAGAAGAAAGTTATGCCTCCGGAGTGATACGGACCCAGACCGCCACACCCTTTGGGGTTGTGGGGAAGGAAGAGGTCCTAGTTAAAGTGGTACAAGACCTGCAAAACTCCCTGAGTGCTATGCACGAAAAATTGACACAAATGGAAAGGCGAATGGAGTCGAGCTATTCCCCTGGGGCTGCCTATCCGGCCCAACAACCGCCCTATCAGATTGCCCCACTGGTTCCTACACCACAGCATCCTTACCCGAGTTCACCGTCACACCAAGTTCCTCAATATCTTCCAACAAGGCCAGCCAGGGCGCCTCCCGCGCGCAGGCGGAGAGACTATCGTCCAGGGACACAGTGCTGGCGGTGCGGAGAAGGAGGACACTTCGCCAGAGAGTGTCAGAGTGATCTATCTAGATGCTCAGAGCCGGCGTTAAACTACCGGCCCCCGCAGTAGTGGGGCGTACTGCGGGGAAGGTGGAGAGTCAAGACACCCAACACAGCTCTGAACACCTGGTCGCAGGGTGCCCCGTCATACAAGCTGAATTTGAAGGAATTCCAGTCAACTGCTTAGTAGATACCGGATCACAGGTGACGACCATGCCTGAGTCATACTTCAATCGTTACTTCCAAGCACTGGCTAAGCCAGAACGAGAGACATTGGTCCGAGTTACAGCTGCGAACCATCAGCAAATTCCGGTCACGGGAGTCGTGTGGATGAACGTACGGCTGTGTGGACAGGAAGTGGGAAGAAAAGGTATTCTGCTAGTCCCCGAGACGTTCAAGGAGGATGTACCGGTGATAATGGGCATGAATATTCTACGAGAATTGGATCAGATCATGTTCACTAAACGGGGACCTGGCTATTGGAAGCAAGCCACCCCACACAAACCCACGCAAAAAGCTTTCCAACGGTTGATCCGGTTCTGTGGGACACAGAAGAGTGTCCCAGTACACCAGTCCGTGGGAACTATCCGAGTGCCGGGAAAGGCGACCCTCAGTCTTCCTCCGGGTCGGGAGACTATACTGACACTGCCTGTGGGAACCTTCCGCAACCTTGAAGGTATGGAGGTGATCATCGAACCAGGGGGTCTAGGAGAACTAGGTCAGGATGCCCTAGTGGCCCGGACACTGGCAGTGGTCCAGAATGGACGAGTACCCATAAGAGCTGTGAATGTGGGACATCTGGAAGTCGCTTTGGCACCTGGAGTAGAACTGGCCCGTGTGTACTTACATCGGGGAGAAGTGCTAAGTCGGGAAGAAGTGACTTTAGCTCCAACAGGCAATGCTGCATGGACACTGGCAGTTACTGCCCGACCCGAAGAGGTTCCGACCCCAGAATGGAATGGGAGAACCATTGTGGACCAAATGGAGATAAATGTGAAGAATCTCGGTCCAGACCGTTTGCGGGCGGTTGAAGCCATGCTGTGGGAGAATCAGGCTGCGTTTGCCCGCCATGCCGATGACTTTGGCTGCACAGATGCTATCACACATGAGATACCGACCGGGGACGCTGCCCCAATCCGGGAGAGATATCGACAGATCCCGCCCAAGTTGTACCAGGAAGTGAAGACATTGTTGAAACAGATGATAGATTCAGGAGTGGTACGAGGTAGTCAAAGTCCTTGGGCAGCCCCAGTGGTGCTTGTCAAAAAGAAGGACGGCACTATTCGATTTTGTGTGGATTATCGGTGGTTGAATGCATGCACCACACGAGACTCATACCCTCTGCCACGCATCGAGGAGTCCCTGACAGCCCTAGGGCGGGCTAAATACTTCTCCACCCTGGATCTAGCAAGCGGGTACTGGCAAGTACCGGTGGCCGAAAAGGACCGGGCCAAGACTGCATTCATACTCCCCATGGGACTATTCGAATTTAACAGAATGCCATTCGGGCTATCCAATGCCCCGAGCACCTTCCAGCGGCTGATGGAGAAGTGTCTGGGAGACCTGAATTTTGAAGCAACCTTGATATACTTGGATGATATCATTGTATACTCCGCTACTTTTCAAGAACACCTAGACCGACTAGGACAGGTACTCAAGCGGTTGCGATCCCATGGCCTGAAGATAAAGCCAAAGAAGTGTCATCTCTTCAAGAGGAAGATAGAGTACCTAGGCCATACGGTGTCCCAAGATGGGGTGCTGCCATCTCAAGACAAAATGGCTGCCATACAACAATGGCCAGCGCCCAGAACACTGCGGGAGTTGAAGGCTTTCCTCGGTCTGACCGGATATTACCGGCGATTCATCAAAGACTACGCAAAGATAGCGGGCCCTCTGAATGAGCTGCAGAGAGGAACAGCTGGGAGGCCCAAGGGTCAAAGTGTCCCCTGGGGACAGAAGCAGGAAGAGGCATTCCAGGCCCTGAAAGAAAACCTGACATCGGCCCCCATCTTGGCTTATGCTGACTTTGACAAACCATTCCTCTTATCGACTGATGGCAGCCTCTATGGACTTGGGGCGGTACTGTCACAGGTACAAGAAGGACGTGAAAGAGTTATCGCTTATGCCAGTCGGTCGTTGCGGGATACAGAGCGAAACCCTCATAACTATAGTTCCTTCCGGCTGGAGCTCCTTGCCCTGGTGTGGGCCATGACAGAAAAATTTGCGGGCTACCTGACAGGGGCTAAGATCTTTGTACAGACCGATAACAACCCCCTGGCCCATCTGGATACTGCCAAGCTGGGAGCCCTGGAGCAACGTTGGGCAGCTCGCCTTGCCAAGTATGACTTCTCGATCTGCTACCGCTCTGCTACAGAGAACACTAATGCCGATGGTCTGTCGAGGGTTACTTTTGAGACTCCAGTAGGGGATCTGGATGAACAAAAAGAAGAGGATGAAACTCCAGACTTCCGCAGGTTCACACCTCCAGCAGTTGCAGCACAGACAAGTGGGGAGGCCCGAGTGCTACCCAAGGCATTAGGAAGAACCAATGAAGAATGGGGCCGAATACAGGATGAAGATGTCGGACTGCGGCAGATGAAAGGTTGGGTGTCCCAGCAAAGAAAACCTGACAGAGATGAAAGGACTGAGCTTGATGCCGAGATGAAGTCAATTCTACACCAATGGGATAGACTGGAAATTCATGGAGCTGTTTTGTACCGCAAGTGGCAGCAGCCTGCTGATATAGAGGCAAGGTGGCAGGTAGTAATACCCAGAAGCATGGCACGAGAAGTAGCCAAACAGGCTCATGAATTTGGAGCTCACTTCGGGCCAGTTAAAACCTTCCAGTGGCTGCAACGCTATGTATATTGTCCACGACTGGAGGCCACGGTTGAGGAAGTCTGCCGGCAGTGTCGAATGTGTGAACTCACCAAAAGCACCGAACAGAGGGCACCCATGCAGCCCATACAGACCAAAGAACCGCTGGAAGTATTGATGATAGATTATCTTCTCGTGGGACAATCCGCCAGAGGTCCACAATACTGCCTGGTCATGATTGACCACTTATCTAAATTTGCAGTGGTCACCCCAACTGGAGACCAGACGGCTGAGTCTGCAGCTCGGGCCATCTGTCAAGATTTCATCCGAGTCTACGGGTGTCCGAAGCGGATCCATTCAGATCAAGGAGCGTGCTTTCAAGGGAAAGTGATGGAGGAGCTACATCGACTGTATGGCATTGAAAAATCCAGGACAACTCCATATCATCCCCAAGGGAATGGGGCCTGTGAGCGCTTCAACCGGACCCTGCTTCAGATGTTGAGGACATTAGAGGAAGACAAAAGGATGCACTGGCCAGACTACCTCCATGAATTAGTCTGGGCTTACAATAATCGGGTTCACAACACAACCGGGTATACTCCGTACATGCTATTGTTCGGCAGAGCTGGCCGGGAAATTGTTGAACTGAATTTAGAACAACCACAGGACTTAATAGAACGATCGACCACCTCATGGGTGAAAGAACACCGTCAGCGGCTCCAGACCATCCGCCGGTTAGCAGGCCAGCGTTTGCAAGAGAGAACTCATACTGACCGTCCTCCCCTCCAGGAGGTTCCGCTGCAACCTGGAGACCAGGTATTGGTGCGGGAGAAACGTCCCAGAGGCAAGTTGAGTGAGCGTTGGGAGGTACAACCTTACAAAGTGATCAGGAGAGTGTACCCCAATGGCCCGGTCTACGAAGTACGGGTGGAAAATGAGGAGTTTGCCTCAAGGATCCTACATAGGAATATGTTACGGCCATGTCGGTCTGAAGATCCCAAACCTGCTGAAGAAACAACACTTCCTGTCCAATCCTCAGAACTCATTATCTTCAATGAAAACAATGATGAAGACTGGTGGATTGTTCCTGACACTACGGAAGGTCCCCAGGCCACAGGGGATGAAGCTTATGCTACAGAACCACCACCGGCTCGCAATGAGGAGGAACCCAGGTTGGCAGCTCCCAATGAGGAAAGTCAGTCCCTCACAAGACCTCCGGAGATCCAATAGGTCTACTGCAGGGGTTCCACCAAACAGGTACAATGCTGATCAGTTCATTTGGTCCACCTGTATGTGTTGTGGACAATGTTGTGCTGCTGTTAGAGATTGTAATAATCACTTTCTTCCCCATGGACTATATAGGATGGCCATCGTTAAGTGGGGAGGCATGTAGGGGGTCAGCCCCTTGAATGACTAACTTCAGTACACTGTAGTTCTATTGAGAAATTCCCACAGACTGTCATGCATCTTCCAGCCACAAGAGGTCACTGTTGTTGCTTTAGGTGAAGGGAGGAAGCAGGAAGTTCCAGGAAGTGTGTGGTGTTCGGCTCTCTATGGCTGTGCTGAGCTGAGGAAAGGTACTGCATGCTGTGGCCTTGAGAGGGATATAGACTGTATAATCCTGGGACAGAACAACAGGATCTTGCCAGAGGAGACAGAACTGAACTGTGATACAACGGACAGTAGCTGAGAACCAGAGAAAGAGAGGAGAGAACATCCCAGAGCACCTCAAGCAAATTACAGAGCAAGGGGCCAGACTGCAGTGACCTCCAAGTGACAGAACAAGATAAACTACTTGCAAAGAAACCCAGACCAGTGCATAAGAGACTGCAGCTACAGACAGCAAGGGACAGATCCAGAGACCTGACTGCATCCACCATCACAGAGACTGAGATAAAGCAGCTGTACCTACAGAACTGTGAGTTGCACCGGTGCTAACCTGTGGTAGGGCATAGAGCAGGTTTCTGTAGACAGAGCGTTGCAGCAACGTGTCCCGGTTAGCGGGAATCAGATAGGATCATATAACAGAGTAGCCTGTATCTCTGTGTGTGCGTTGGCGGGAACGCCATTTTAAGTATCACGTTGCAGTTAACTTTGCTGTAAACCTATGTAATCTGTTTTTACTGTTAACATCATTCTCCGGCCATTATACTCTGTTGGTTAATAAAGCCGGTATCTGCTTCAGCCTCTCTGTCTGCTGTACCGTACTTTAATTCTGCATTGCGGTCCCCTACTCCTCTGACCGCTACAATGTCACACACAGGGACTTTGATGTTTTTCCATGTCACACCCTGAAACCCCAATATTCCTCCATGTCATGCTGTCATACTCACTGACCGTGATGTTCCTCCATATCACACCCAGGGACCCCCGTGTTCCTCAATGTCATGCTGTCATACCCAGTCACCCCAATGTTTCTCTATGTCAGACCCTGATGTTTTTCCATGTCACACTTGGACCCTGATGTTCCTCCATGTCACACCTGGGGACCCTGATGTTCCTCCGTGTCACACTTGGGGACCCCAATCCCCCATGGCACACCCAGGGACCCCAATTCCTCATGGCACACCTGGTGACCCCGAACCCCTGTTACACCCGGTGACCCCTATCCCCCATGTCACACCTGGTGACTCCGATTCCCCATGGCACACCTGGTGACCCCGATTCCCTTTCATACCAGGGATGCTCCATGTAACACCCAGGGGCCCCGATCCCCTGTTCTGGGGACACTCACTGGACAGTATGAAGAGAGTGGCCCGCACTCAGAGCTCAGTCAGAGAGCTCCTCATGTCCTTCATCACCAACCTCCTCAGACCATTCCGGTGCCTCGTCGCTTCTGCCCCAGTAAAGGTTCCGCCCTCCAGTGCCGAGCTCTGGCTCAGGTTCAGCTTTCCTCTGCTCCCTGCTTAATACCGACCCAGGGAAATGAACGGCTGCCTACCAACTCAGTGCAGAGAGTCTCTTCCTGCCTGGGGTTAAGACCGCACAGCTCCAGCCAACAGTGGTGGAAAGCCAGGACCTGGTAGTTCCGCCACTGCCCAAGACACCTGGCATCTTCCTCTGTCCCTTCTTCCTCCCCCACTGCCACCCCTCCCCTCAGCTCACAGTAATCATTCATGATGGAGAGAGAGTGCCGACTCGTGGCTGCGCCCCTAAGTGGCAATGCGCCCTAGGCGGCTGCCTAGTTTGCCTAGTGGAAGCACCGGCCCTGATTACATAGTTTGCAAGCTGAAACAGAGCTTTGGAATTAGGAGCTGGACAACATCAGCCAATATCTTGGGATCCAAATAGAGAGAGAAGAAGATGGAAGTTATCCTCTCAACCAAAGTCAGAAAATTGCAGAAGTCCTTGAACAGTTCCACATTGAAGATGTAAAAAAAAAAAAAAGGAAAGACAGACTACCAAAAGAACAATGAAGCAGAAAACTTGGTACTGAACAATGACATTTACTGCAGAGCTATCGGAAAGCTGCTATACACTGCCACTGTGACAAGACCAGACATGGCTGCAGAAGTGAGCATACTCTCTAAAAAAGTTTCAGTGCCCTATCAGCGTGACAGGAATGTAGTAAAAGGGGTGATACAGTACCTAAAGGGAACAATTCGGGTTGGAGCTATGGCTACCAGCAGCATCAAATCCAAAACAAATTGGGTAGATGGATGCTGCTGAGACTGTAAAGACTAAAATCTACAAGTGGTTACACCAATACGAGGAAGGAACCATAAGTCGATCTAGCCAAAAGAAAGTGACTGACGCACTATCTACATTGCAGCAGCACATGCATGTCAGGAAGCAATATGGATTTGCCAACTTTTAATGGACATGGGTGTAGACATGTAAAAACACATTCCCATTTTTGAAGACAACAAGTGATGTATAAAGCTGACACAGTCAGAAAGGGTCAATCCTAGAACCAAGCACATGGACGTGAAATATCACCTGCTCAAGAGCAGGGTGTTATCGACATTCAATATTGCCTGTCAGAAGAGATGACCGTGGGTGCACTCACCAAGCTATTGGTAAAGTAACATCAGAGTCTTCTTCAGAAGAACCTCAGCCTCATAAAGCA
Source organism: Pelophylax lessonae (assembly GCF_965119305.1). NCBI lineage: Eukaryota > Metazoa > Chordata > Amphibia > Anura > Ranidae > Pelophylax > Pelophylax lessonae. The sequence continues at coordinate 203,721,722 of NC_138777.1, read as the reverse complement.
AAGCACATGCTGTTGAGAGGGGGTGTTGGAAGTGCAACAGCATGTGCTATTCACTCTGAACTATAGATGGCACCGTAGTGATATATTAGCATCTGTGTGTTTATATATGCTTTTATGTTCTGCACAAAAATGAAGTTTTTTCTCTCTCTGCTCTCTCCTGTAATGCTGTTCTCACACATGTATGCTGTTCTCAGATCTCAGTGCCTCATCTTATCACATAACCAACAGTAATACCTTGCACTCTCTGTATAGCATTGTCCTCCATTCCAGTACTGGCTCCTTACATTAGAAGTGTATTGTGTATATAGCACTATCTTCTAATATCTAGCACTCTCTTTTTAGCACTGTCTGTCTCTGGACATGTAGCGGCTTCAATAAATCACATTTACATTGTGGTGTTCTGAAACTCTCAACAGATATTTGCCTGTTTATATACTGTATAGGAGTACAGGGAGAAGAGGGGGGGGGGGGGGTTTCTTTGAGATTTATTACCTTTTCGTGCCTTTTTCTGTAGCTTCAGTGTATCAGAAGATTTCTTTTTGATCTCATGGCGAGCTCGCTTGTATTCTGCAGAAACATAAACAGGGTGAGAAGGAGAGGCAAAAATGAGGTGAGAAGGGGAGACACGGATGATGTGGATTGTGCTGTGTATGACAGTGTAGATGTGATTAGGGCTCCCTTAGAGTTCTCATGATACTGTGGTCTCTGACTATGGGAGCTCCATGCCGAATACCACAATTTGGTCACTGATCACAGGAGCTCCGTCCTGAATACAGCAATGTGGTCCCTGAACTTGGGAGCTCTGTCCTGAATACAGAAATGTGGTCTCCGACCATAGGAGCTTCATGCCAAATAAAGTAATGTGGTCCCTGATGGAGTGGTAATTGTGCATTGAGTCACCTCTGGCGTGCTCCTTGTCCAGTGTGTTTGCAGTTTTCTTCCAGTCCTCAATCCTTTCCTGGAGAGGAGTTATGAGACTCTCCATGAGAGCGCTGCAGGAGAAAACAAACAGAGGGAGAGATGTGGTCAGCTCTATCATATCCATGATGGGGGTGTGGTCAGTTATATAATACCCAGGTTGGGGGCTGTGGTCAGGTAAAGAATTCCCAGAATGGGGTAGCCATCAATTATAAAATACTCAGGATGTGGGGTGTAGTCAGTTATAGAATACTCAGGATGGGGAGGTGGTCAAAGAATACCCAGGATGGGGGTGTAGTCAGTTTTAGAAAGTCAGGTAATACCCCAGTGGTAGATGTTGGATGGGGTCAGTTTTATAATAACAGGACATTAGAATTGGTCACAGAACAGCAATCTAGCCATCAGGAGACACTGTGGCTCTTGAGCTGCCATTGTGGCTAGCCGGGTTTTGGATTTCACTCCAGTCAGGTTATGGGAGAGGGGCCTCTTTCCATATTATGGGGGGGGGGGGGTGGAGTAGACTTCGGTCCAGTTATAAAGGGTATCTTATCAGGTTATGGAGGGGTCTCTAAGCCTTGTTATGGAGGGTCTCTGGTCCAGGTATGAAGGGCTCTGATCAGGTTATGGAGAACCTCCAGCATGCTTATTGGGGGACTCTGGTCAGGTTAAGGGAGGCTCTGGCCCAGTTATGGGGGGAGTCTCTGACCCGATTATGGGGGTTTTCTTTTAGGCAGGGCAGATGTGTTTCAAAGAATATATCTAAGCTCTTTACTTGGTAAAATGCCTAAGTTTGCTCTCGATGCTTCGATGTCTCATACACATTCGGGTCAGTGCGGATCCAATGTCACGTGTGGCCCCTGTGAAAAAATCACAAAATTGGTTTGAAGTCAGAATCTCCTGATGAGTTTCATCAATTGTGCAATCATTATGTTAAAGTATCTCTCCTTCTGTGGGAGATTTCCGTCCCCAATGGGGAACCAGACATCAGGAAATGTCTATAGAGATGTATCTGAAATACTGCACTTAGCTTCACTCCTGTGCATTGCAGTAACACGTGGTAGAACCCAATGTATACTGACGCACAGTACTATGTATGGCATGGTGTCTATTCCCCCTATGCACAGAATACAGCATCTGGTACCTGCAGTACAGCACAACACATATGCCATGCGATGATGGTGCCTCATTGCAAAGTTTGCCGGACTGGGTCCTGAACTCCTAATCTGTCAAGCCTTGTTATTCTGTCTGCATCTATCCATCTCTGCATACGTTGGATTTCTATATAAAAGACCACTCTCTGTGCCACTGATTCAAAGGAGATATTCCCTTACCCCGAGTATTGGTCGCCATGTCTGCCACTTTCTGAAAGGCATCGAGGAAGGCAACAGCAGCCAGCACTGTGGTCCTGTGGGGGTAGAGGATGTGTCAGTAATAGAACTGCAAGATATAAAGGGGAAGCATGCAGGGTGTCCCCAAAAACACACAAAGGATCAGAAGATGGGGCTTATTCCAAAACATACAGAGGGTCATAGTATGGGGCGTACCCCAAAAACACACAGAGGGTCAGAGTATGGAGCGTACCTTATAAGACACATGAGGATTGGAGTATAGGGCCTATCCAAAAGCATACAGAGGGTCATAGCATGAGGCATACCCCAAAAACACACAGAGAGTCAGAGTGTGGGGGATACCCCAAAAACACAGAGAGGGTTGGAGTATGGGGCATACCCCAAAAACACACAGAGGGTCAGAGTATTGGGCATACCCCAAAAACACACAGAGGGTCAGAGTATGGGGCATACCCCAAAAACACACAGAGGGTCAGAGTATGGGGCATACCCCAAAAACACACAGAGGGTCAGAGTATGGGGCATACCCCAAAAACACACAGAGGGTCAGAGTATGGGGCATACCCCAAAAACACACAGAGGGTCAGAGTATGGGGCATACCCCAAAAACACACAGAGGGTCAGAGTATTGGGCATACCCCAAAAACACAGAGGGTCAGAGTGTGGGGGATACCCCAAAAACACACAGAGGGTTGGAGTATGGGGCATACCCCAAAAACACACAGAGGGTCAGAGTATTGGGCATACCCCAAAAACACACAGAGGGTCAGAGTATGGGGCATACCCCAAAAACACACAGAGGATCAGAGTATGGGGCATACCCCAATAACACAAAGAGGGTTAAAGTATGAGGGATACCCTAATAACACACAGAGGGTTGGAGTATGGGGCATACCCCAAAAACACACAGAGGGTCAGAGTATTGAGCATACCCCAAAAACACACAGAGGGTCAGAGTATTGAGCATACCCCAAAAACACACAGAGGGTCAGAGTATGGGGCATACTCCAAAAACACACAGAGGGTCAGAGTATGGGGCATACCCCAAAAACACACAGAGGGTCAGAGTATGGGGCATACCCCAAAAACACACAGAGGGTCAGAGTATGGGACATACCCCAATAACACACAGTAGGTTGGAGTATAGGGCATAGCCTATTAACACACAGAGGGTCAGAGTATGGGGCATACCCCAATAACACAAAGAGGGTTAAAGTATGGGGGGTACCCTAATAACACACAGAGGGTTGGAGTATGGGGCATACCCCAATAATACACAGATGGGGGAATATCTGAATAATACCCAGAGGGTTGGAGTATGGGCCATACTCCAAAATTTCAAAGAGGGTTGGAGTATTGGGCATACCCATTAAACACACAGAGGGTCAGAGTATGGGGCATACCCCAATAACACATAGAGGGTCCCAGTATGGGCCATACTCCAAAAACACACAGAGGGTCACAGTATGGGCCATACTCCAAAAACACACAGAGGGTCAACAGTATGGGGCATACCCCAATAACACACAGAGGGTCACAGTATGGGCCATACTCTAAAAACACACTGAGGGTTGGAGTATGGGGCATACCCCAATAACACACAGAGGGTTAGAGTAGGGTGTGAACCACAAAAAACACACAGAGGGTCAGAGTGTGAGGCTTACCCCAAAAACACACAGAGGGTCGGAGAGTATGGGGGATACTGTAAAACTATTTCTCTGGATTCAAAACAATCCATGTCTCTGGCCTGGCACATGTATACAGATAATGACATATGTATATTCAGTACTGTGCAAAAGGCTTAGGCAGGTGTGAAAATGGCTGTAAAGTAAGAATGCTTTCAAAAATATATATTTGAATTTTTTTTTTTTTTTATCAATTTACATACAAAATGCAAAGTGAATAAACAGAAGAAAAATCTGAATCAAATTGATATTTGGTGTGTCAACCCTTTGGCTTCAAACCAGCATCAATTCTTCTGGGTACACTTGCAATCAGTTTTTGAAGTTTTTGAGTTTTTGAAGGAACTCGGCAGGTAGGTTGTTCCAAACACCTTGGAGTCTCTTTATGTAATCCCAGACAGACTCAATGATGTTGAGATCAGTGCTCTGTGGGGACTAAACCATCACTTTCAGGGCTCCTTGTTCTTATTTATGCTAAAAATGGTTCCTAATGACATTGATTGTATGTTTTGGGGTTGTTTCCCTTCTGCAGAAAAAAATTGGGAATTAATGGTATCCTCAAGTCTGAGAAATACAGGTAGATTATTATCCATCGTACCATACCATCTGGGAGGCGTGTGATTGGCCCAAAATATATTCTGTAGTGGGACAATGACCCCAAACATACAGCCAATGTCATTAGGAACTGTCTTCAGCGTAAAGAAGAACAAGGAGTCCTGGAAGTGATGGCTTGGCCCCCACAGAGCCCTGATCTCAACATCATTAAGTCTGTCTGGGATTACATAAAGAGACAGAAGGATTTGGGTCAGGCTACATCCAATTGTATCGCTACGCCTATAGGAGCTGCAGGATTACTGTCCAGGTCTTTCTCACAGGCTTTGCCCCGCAGCCAGGCACGCGTCACACGTTTCTTCAATAACCAGTATAGGGGATGTTGTTTTTGTGGTTTTTATTTTTGGAGAACGTGAATAGGGTTGAGAGTAGTAGTGGGATTCCCCAAAAACAAGAACTATGTATAACTGAGGACTTAGGTATTCTTCAGGACATGCTATGTTGAACTCTGGGCTTGAAACAATTAGTAGACTTCAGCCTAGTAGTAGTAGTGAAGAGCCACAAGAGCAGAGTCCCTTTAAGTAGGGGATTAGAGGGACAAAGCTCTTCAGGACCTTAGCTGGTGTACCCTATAAACAGACCCACGGCTGACTATATAGTTACATAGTTACATAGTAGGTGAGGTTGAATAAAGACTACAGTCCATCCAGTTCAACCTGTGTAGGTGTGTGTGGCCGTAATCCTCTCACATAGCCCTGAATGTTCTGATCCTTGAGATGTATGTCTAAGAGTCTTTTGATAGCCGCCATACTTCCCGCAGAAACCACCTCTTGTGGTAGAGAATTCCACAATCTTGTAGCCCTAACAGTAAAGAACCCCCCACGTTGCCTGAGGTTAAAACGCTTCTCCTCTAATCGCATTGTATGCCCTCTTGTCCTCATGCAATCCCTTCGACTGAACAGCTTTTTTTCTAAGCTGAGATCCCCATTGAGATATTTATAAATTGCTATCATGTCCTCCCTCAGGCGTCTCTTCTCCAGGGAGAATAAATCGAGCGATTGCAGACGCTCTTCATAGTTAAGGTCCTCCAATCCCCTAATCAGTTTAGTTGCCCTTCTCTGGACTCTCTCCAGCTCCAACACATCCCTCCTGAGGACTGGCGACCAGGACTGGACAGAATACTCCAGATGCGGTCGGACCAATGATTTATAAAGTGGAAGGATTATAGTCTTATCTTTGGAATACATTCTTTCTTTATGCATGCTAATATTCTGCTGGCTTTGGCAGCTGCCGCTTGACATTGCATGCTGTTGCCTAATCTATCATCAACCAAGACTCCCAGATCTTTCTCCATTTTTGATTCCCCCAAGGGTTCCTCTCCTAACGTGTATTGTGCTTTTATGTTTTTAGTCCCCAAGTGCAAAACCTTACACTTCCTCACATTAAACCTCATTTGCCATGTTGTTGCCCACCACCAGAGGGGTAGCAAAAGCACAAAGGTCACAAAAATCTCTCAAGTGTCTGTACTCAGAAGACCCAAGGACAGCTGGTAGCTTTCATCTAACTTCCAAACAAAAACCTTCCTGTGATAGCAGACCAGATTCTTCAGCCAACAGCCCCCCTCAGTCAGCTCTCTTTAGCTCCCAGGTCTCAGCATTCAAGCCCCGTAGGTTGCCCACCTGAGGTATCACCAACAACAGTTTCCACCTGGGAGGGCAGCATGCCCCTCCCAGGCTGGACTAATCCACTCTGGGGAAAAACCCAGAGCTCAGTGTATTCACAGAATAAATACAGTCTCCCAGCATGCCTCTGAGCCTGCCTTTCTGGGATAGGCTAGGGCTGTATAAATATTAATGCTGCCATCTGCATAGCTCCACAGCTATCATCCAGCAACTTCTAAGTTCCCTGGATACAGAGAAAGCTATAGACCAGACCAGACTGACAGCAGCTGAACACACTGAGCAGAATATGCTTTTACCTACCAAACCAATACAGCCACACTATGTACTGTGTATATATATATATATATATATATATATATAGACTTCAGCAGTGGCAGCCCAGTATTTCTCCAGTGCCTTTCACCATGCCATCTCTCAGGTGTCCATATAACAGGGATCACCTGATAATTTTCTGATCAGATGCCCCCCGGAAGATGGGAGTACATCCAAAGATTCACTCAGTACAGCATCAGCGATGGAAAGGAAGCTTCTGATTGGTTGCTCTGGACAGAGTAGCCTGTCTGTAATAATTCTTCCTTTAGACACACTGATAACTGAGATCCGGGAAGGTATTTGTAGGTTGTCAGAGACCCTGGTAAATTTTACATTCTGGGTTGGCTTTTCCATAAAGAAATTCTTCTCATTGTCAAAAAAAAAAAAAAAACTTTTGTTCTACGCAAGTCTATTTGTAACTTTATTGATATTATATTATTATGAAAATTGTTTTTTATTTCTGAAGCCACAATTACAGCTTAAAGACCCCTTTCAATGAGCCCATAGGGTGGGACAGTATAATGAGATAAGGGACTCACCTGAGCTGGGAGTGCAGTTTGGTGGCTTTGGAGCTAAAATCTTCCCAGATGGGGTAGGAGCTCTGGAAGTGACAGAGATACAGAGTTAATATAACACAATAATAAATATCCTCCATATACAGTGCCTAGGAAAAGTATACACACCCCTTTAAATTGTCCACATTTTGCCATGTTACAACCAAAAACGTAAATTTATTTTATGTGATAGACCAAAACAAAGTGGCACATAATTCTGAACTGGAAGGAAAATGATAAATGGTTCTCAAAATTTTTTTACAAATAAATATCTGAAAAGTGTGGCGTGCATTTGTATTCAGCCCCCTTTACTCTGACATCCCTAATTAAAATCTATTGTTACCAATTGCCTTCAGAAGTCACCTAATTAGTAAACAGAGTCCACCTTATGTAATTTAATCTCAGTATAAATACAGCTGTTCTGTGAAGCCCTCAGAGGTTTGTTAGAGAACCTTAGTAAACAAACAGCATCATGAAGGCCGAGGAACACACCAGAGATATGCTGGACAGGTAGAAAGGGCATCGGCTCTGTGTGTCCCTCCTAAATGCAACAGTGACAGTGGTGGTCTTATTAGAGAGTTAATAATGCCTCGTTTCCACTGAGCGGTACGGTTCGGTTCAGTACAGTTCAGTACGGTTCGGAATGGTACACCTTGATCAGGCTTGCGTTTCCACCACCAACAGTACCCTTACATGATAGGAGTGGTGTAGCCCGAAAGTAGTGACCGACGTCACTTGATAGGCATGGTGATAGGCGATGATAGACCAATCAACGTTCTGCAGAGTGTAGCTCCACCCTGTTGGTACAGTATGATTGTGCTGGGTACCCCCATGAAAGGGTCCCAAAAAAGTGGTACGGTACGGTTCAGAATTCGGGTACCATTCACAACTTTTGACAATGGAAATGGCAAAAATTGCATACCGTACTGAACTGAACCGTACCCCTCTGTGGAAACGAGGCATTAGAGTTCAGTCATCTGTTCAAGTAAAGGTACCCCATGTTTATAGCAAGTGACCTTGTTCAAGGTGCGCAGCGTAGCCCAGAAGAACCCACCCCAGGGTAGGCCCCCTATGTGACCCAAACCATTGCACAGAACAGGTAAGTATAATGTGTTTATTATTTTAGAAAAATAAAATGTAAACCTTTGATGTCACTAATAAATATCCTAAAAAAGTACATAAATATATATATTTTTTTCTCCATGTAAATAATTTTAGGTTGTTTGCTAAGAAACCTCTAAAGGGTTAACTACTGCTGAAGGGATTCCGATCCCACAGCCGAGCCTAGAGATTTCACCAGATGGTTAATGAACTGGAATGGTCCGAGACCAGGACATGATGAAACAGTGATCAGTTCAGAACAGAAACAAAGGTAAGCATCTACGAAAAATTCAATAACATTCTGCAATGTACATAGATAACCCAGAGGGGACTGTCATCATCATTTTCCATAAGTGGAATTACACTTCAGATAGCCAGTGTGATGTTCAGGTAGGAGCTTTCATTCTGCCCCAGGCTGCTGTGGTACTCAAAGTCTTCAATCTACCATAAGGGGATCAATTAGATCCATAGTTTTTTTTTTTTTTTTTAACAAAAGATAGATCCATAGTTTTAGTTGGGAAAATCAGATGCACAGGAGGCACACTCAGACAGTGCTGTATCTTGGCCTAGGCCAACAAGGCACAGGCCTAGGGCGGCACTTTGCAGGGGGGGCAGCAAAAAGCGACACCCTGCACGAAAAAAAAACCCAGCCTCCTCCCAGCATGAATAGGGACCCTGCCGGCTTGCTCTACACTTTTTGTATAGTGCCAGTCTTATGTGGTGAATTGGGCCGGAGGGAGGGCAGGGTCCAGGAGGCAAATCAGTCTGGTACCCCCATAAAGCGGTCACACTGCTACCTACCAGTATGATAATAGCGGCCGGTCAGAACATTCAGACAGACCCCAGGCCGCCGACCCCACTTAATACAACTGGCCCGAAGGCCGCCAATGCTAATAAGTGTGGCACTGCAGCCAAATGCTCCGCCTACTCTCCTCTGCCCCCAGGCACTGATGGGCACTCATATGCTGCACTTATGGGCGCTAATAGGCTGTACTGATGGGCACTAATATGCTGCTCTGATGGCCACTGATGAGGCGGCAATGGTGGGTACTGATAAACTGCACTGATGGGCACTGATAAGGCAGCACTGATATGCTGCACTGATGGGCACTGATAAGGCTGCACTGATGGGCACTGATGAGGCTGAACTTATGGGAACTGATGAGGCTGCACTGATAGACTGTGGTCTGTGGTTTACTGTTTACTGTGGTCATAAACAGGAAGGGGTGTGGCCTTTACAGGAAGGGATGGGTCATATTTAAATTAGGGGGTGCACAAGTGTAGTCAGGCCTAGGGCAGTACAAAACCTAAATACGCCACTGCACTCAGAGGCAATAAAAGACATGAAAATCTGGCAACCAGAAAGCTGTTTAGCCACGGTATCACCTGTAGAAACAGAGCTGCATTTAGCAAGACAACAGTCAAGCACTGGCCACAACACCTCCACAGAGAGCCTTAATTAAGAGCCTATAAAGTGGTGTTTGCACTTGGGGAATGACAGGTGATCAGCCACAAATTTTTTGCAGCTAGGTAAGGAGAGGGGTTTGCACACCTTTTTCAGTCCTACAAGGCGAGGACAAACTAGAGACACGTCGACTGGATCAGCCTCAGAATATCTGGGAGAGGTTCCTATGGGGTAGAAGCGAAGGCAGCGTCATATTCATATCCTGCCATGGAGTTAGTTAGGAAGACCATTGTGCCCTACAGTTAGGCCTCCACTGATATATGTATATCATCACACCCTTTGAAGGAAGGATAATCCCATCAGGTGAGAGTAGAGCTCCATGGGTCAGGAGGGTCTGAAGAGAATTGAGCTCCATGAGTCTGGGATGTCGGGTGAGAGTGGAGCTTCATAGGTCGGGGATGTCAGATAAGAGTGGAGCTCCATGGGTCGGGGATGTTGGATGAGAGTGGAACTCCATGGGTCAGGGATTCTGGATGAGAGAGGAACTTCATGACTCAGGGATGTCAGATGAGAGTGGAGCTCCATGAGTTGGGGGTGTCAGAATAGATGGAGCTTCATAGGTCAGGGGTGTCAGATGAGAGTGAAGCTCTATGGGTTGGGGTTTCAGATGAGTGCAGCTCCATGGATCTGGGTGTCAGATGAGAGTGGAGCTCTATGGGTCGAAGGTGTCAAATCAGAATGGAGCTCCACGGGTTGGGAGTGTAAAATGAGAGTGAAGCTTCATGGGTCAGTAGAGTCAAATGAGAATGGAGTTCCAATGGTCAGAGGTCTCAGTTGTGAGTGGAGCTCTATGGGTTGGGGGTATCAGATGAGAGTGGAACTCCATGGATTGGGGGTGTCAAATGAGTGTATCTCCATCGGTTGGGGTGACAGATGAGGGTAGAGCCCCTAGGGTCAGAGGTCTCAGATGTGAGTGGAGATCAATGGGTTGGGGGTGTCAGATGAGAGGGGAGGTCCATGGGTTTGGATTTTCAGATGAGAGTAGAGCTCCATGGATCAGGAGTGTCAAATGAGTGTAGCTCAATTGGTGAGATGAGAGTGGAGATCCATGGGTTGGGGGTGTCAGATGAGAATGGAGCTCCATGGGTTGGGGGTGTCAGATGAGAGTGGAGGTCCATGGGTTGGGAGTGTCAAATGACAGTGGAGCTCCATGGGTTGGGGGTGTCAGATGAGAATGGAGCTCCATGGGTTGGGAGTGTCAAATGACAGTGGAGCTCCATGGGTTGGGGGTGTCAGATGAGAATGGAGCTCCATGGGTTGGGGGTGTCAGATGAGAATGGAGCTCCATGGGTTGGGGGTGTCAGATGAGAGTGGAGCTCCATGGGTTGGTAGTGTCAAATGAGAGTGGAGCTCCATGGGTTGGGGGTGTCAGATGAGAATGGAGCTCCATGGGTTGGGGGTGTCAAATGAGAGTGGAGGTCCATGGGTTGGGTTTTTCAGATGAGTGTGGAGCTCCATGGATCAGAAGTATCAAATCAGTGTAGCTCCATGGGTCGGGGATGGCAGATGAGAATGGGTTTTGGGCAGGGGACCTGCTACAGAATAAATACAGTAACTAATTTCTGTAATTTACAGGAGTCATGTGACCCCATAAAACACTGACCCTTCATCCCCTCCTTTTTGTGGCCCCGGCCTTGTAAAATTCCTGAAATGTCACCATGTAAGATGCCACTGTATTCGGCGGGGTCAAAGATCTCTGCTTTGACTATTGCACATCACTTGTTTACAATGCTATTTTTATGATACTTTTCTTGGAAACAATAACGCATACATCATTTGGTCATTTATCAAAGATTCTGTGTATTATGGGTGGAGATGCTTATTTGTGAAGTGCTCACCCTGCATCGGACACAGTACGCGTTTTTTTTTGCCTGTGATCTGGGGAAATCAGAGAAAATAAATAAGCTGTGGTGCCAAAACTAAAACAAATACCAAAAAAAAATCTAAAAACTTCAGACCAGAAATTCATTAATTATTATTATCCACAGCCTTGGAATTTCCCTGTTTGCACATTTATATTTGCTTCCAGTCTCCCCCTTCTCATCTGCTCTCTCTCTATAATAGATCTCGCCGTTCCTTGTATCTGTCTGACTATTCCAATTTTCCAGTCCAGTGCATCAAATACCCATCATCCTGGATTGGTGGGATCAGATTTCGGATGATTGTGATTGGAAAGGAAGAAGATTATCATTTGTGTGCATGGGAGGGGTGAGGGTCAGCAGGTTAGATGTTACTAAAAGGAATTTTTCCTTCGGAATCCCATTGTCATCTATCATGTGCAGAGCAGAATGTCCCAGTCTGCACAAGCGGCGCCTCAGTACACACAGCCTCCCGTCCCTCTCTGCTCTGCCATCTTGTCTTAATGCGCACCAGTAACTAGCTAAAGGGGAAAATTACTAATGACCAGTTTAATGCCACTGCATGTCAGGGAGGATCAACGCTAATCTATGAGCATTAAAAGACTGTCTGTGCGATGGCGGCTTCTCCAGACTATCAGGAGTTCTGTTCATTACTGATTTAAATTTGTTTTTTAAGAACTTTTTTAAGAAAAAAAAAAGTCATGCTTTAAGCATGCGCTACCCTCGTAGGAGCTGCTGGATAGGATGGGCCCTGTTTTTTTTTTTTTTTTTTTAATGCCTAAAGGCCCCTTAAAAGTCATGCGATTTTACGGCGATTTGGTTGCTGCGATTTTACTGCGATTTGGTTGCCGCGATTATGATGCGATTTTGACTGGGCTTGAAGCAATGCCTACGTCTTTGGACCTCAAAACGCAATAAAATCAGGTTAAAGTAGTGCAGGGACTACTTTGAAGTTCGCGTGACTTCAAGTCGCACAGATATGAACGGTACTCATTAGAAATAATGGAGAACGACTTGTCATGCGATTTTGCAGTCCCAAATCGCAGGACAAGTCACACAAGTGTGAAAGGGGCCTAAACCTCAGCCCCTCTGAAACACTATGTTGAATGTACAAACATATGATATCACAGGAAATCACTAAAAGGAATACTTAGTACCCAATAGTAGTGCTATAACAATGAAAACAGACACCCAACCAAGTAGTAAAGGCAAACGTTATATATTGTCACCTAATATGGTTGGTAACTATGCAAGCATAAAATAGGTTAAATAAGATAATAACACAATTTAAAGTGATTAACAGTAAGGATTAGGCATAAAATGGCATTTGGCATCCAGATCAGCATAAACAGTAGCCAGGCCACCTCTAATGCAGCAATGAGCAGTGAAAAAGTCTAATCCAACGAGTGCTGGAATTATACTGCCAGAACACATTTATGGCGGGGATGTTAGTCCTAGACTGACTGGGTATGCACTGTGGAGGGAGCAGTCGAACAAAAGAGGCTTTCAGAATAATTACTACGGGAGGGACAGTCCTTTGAGATGTTCTTCAGCTGGCTATCGTTGGGGCCCTTTGCACTTAACAACAGTCCCAGTTAACCTGCATGCAGTATAGGTACAGTATAGTCCCAGCACAGGTGCAAGGTAGATATGGTTTAGATGTGGTAAAGGTTTGGTATATTGCAAACAAATTTCTGGTATAAAAAAAAGGTTTGGTATAATGCAGTATAGGGTTGGTATAGGTGCAGTCTAGCTTTGGAATAAGTACAGTACAGAGTGAAGTATTGGTGCGGTATGAATTGGGTACACTTGGAGTCCTGCTCTCAGTGGCTCAGTCCCTGTCAGCAGTATCAGCAAGGGGATACTGCAGTGACCTCTCGCTGTAATAGGGGGCCCCCCCTCCATCTCTCCCCAAAAGCCTCCCATTAGCGGTAAGAAGCAGAGGGTGAGTGCTCCAGTCTCCCTATTGCAGGTGCTGTGAAGTTGGCGGTGTTGTGTTGCCCCTGGCTGTCCTCTTTCCCAGTCTCAGGCTCAGATCTCGGCTGGTATTGTCTCCAGCTCTCAGGTGAAGAAACAGACAGAGTTATTCCCCTTCTAATTCCCCTGGTGCCAAGAGGAAGAACTTTCCCAGGCAGTTTAATAAAAATCCTTTCTCCACTCCTCCTACTGCACAGTGCATGTTGGGATCTGTAGTGTAACCGTTATAGTGTAGCCATTATATGGCTGCTGTCTAAACTACAACTCCCAGCATTCTCAGCCTTCTATGGGCTTTCTTGGCATTAGCTCTCCTCCTGCTGGTCAGAGGAGAATGATGCAGCATAACATCAATATCTCAGCAGAGGAGGAGAAGGGTAAAAGGCAATGTCTCCTTTTCCATATTGCTGTAGCCCAGCCCCTGGCTACACGTTAGGGTGCATTGGTCACCCATTCATTTTGAATAGGCTGCCTTAACACAATGGACCTTAACTTACAACATTACACATGCGTTAGCGCACTACAAAGAAGTAGATGAGTCCTTTAATAAAGCATTAACATGTTTTCCCGCATGTGATCCACATGTGTCATCAGGCGGAGAATGTTCAATGCTTATGTAGACTAAGTGCAGGGATTGGCATTCATCTTCCACTCTGGTCCCTCTGCATAGCGAGCTGACCCAAATACTGCCACAGCCGCCATTGATTTCCATTTTCCCCTGCGGGTGAAGCGCCCCTCCCCCGCCCCACACTCTGAGTGTCCGCAGTCTGGGGACAGTTATGGATCAAATTTATTATATTGTCACTGTGGGGAATGTGTTTTCTCCCAGTAATTTTGACGATAAGCCGGTGAGATCCGTTGCCAGTTTTTTCTAGTTTTTGAAAATTGTATCAGTTTAATTTCCAGATTTGTAACTTTGGGGTCAATTTACTAAGAGTTAAATAATGGCAAATTAAATGCGGTAAAACAACACATGCGGTAAATCAGTTCAATTCACGAAGAATTTAGCATTAAATAACGAATGCGGTATTCTTAAGATTGTTCGGTAACTACCGCATTTCCTAATGTGTCGGTGGTTAAGGGTTGTTTAACCAGTTCTGGACCGGAAGGATTTACCCCCTTAATGACCAGGCCATTTTTTGCGATTCGGCACTGCGTTATTTTAACGCAAAATTGCATGGTTGTGCGACATTGTACCGAAATAAAATTGATGTCCTTTTTTCCCACAAATAGAGCTTTATTTTGGTGTTATTTGATCACTTGTGTGATTTTTATTTTTTGCACTATAAACAAAAAAAGAGCGACAATTCTGAAAAAAAAAAAAATATACAATATTTTTCACATTCTGCTATATAACACTCCAAAAAAAAAAAATGTAAAAATCTATTTTTTTTCATTCTTTTAGGCCAATTTGTATTCTGCTACATATTTTATTTATTTATTTTTTTAACCACTTTAGCCCCAGAGGATTTGGCTGCTCAAAGACCAGGGCCTATTTTGCGATTCGGCACTGCGTGAATTTAACGGACAATTGCGCGGTCGTGCGACGCTGTACCTAAACTAAACTGATGTCCTTTTTTTTTCCGACAAACAGAGCTTTCTTTTGGTGGTATTTGATCACCTGTGCCATTTTTTTTTTTTTTTTTTTGCGCTATAAACAAAAAAAGAGCGACAATTTTGAAAAAATAACAATATTTTTCACATTTTTTTTGTATGAAATTCTCAAAAAAAATTAAAAAATCAAATTTTTTTTAATATTTTCGGCCAATTTGTTTTCTGCTACATATTTTTGTTAAAATAAATCGCAATAAGCGTATTTTGATTGGTTTGCGCAAAAGTTATTGCGCTTAATAACTACGGGAAAGATTTATGTAATTTTTATTTATTTTTTTTTTACTAGTAATGGCGGCGATCTGTGATTTTTAGCGGGACTTCGACATTGCGGCGGACAGATCGGATCCCTAACTGACATTTTTGATACTTTTGGGGGGACCAGTGACATTACTACAGTAATCAGTGCTAAAAATATGCACTGTTACTGTAATAATGACACTGGCAGGGAAGGGGTTAAGCTGGGGGTGATCAAAGGGTTAAAAGTGAGCCTAGGGGGTGTTTTGTAACTGGGGGGGGGGGGCTTGTGAAATGATCACAGAGACCTGTGTTCCTATGTAGGAGGATCACAGGAGCTCTGTGATCATTTCAGAGGGAAAAATGGTCGGCTGTGTTTACAACAGCTGACCGGTGTTCTCTCTCAGTGGGGAGCAATCACTGTGCCCGGCGGCAATCGGTGCCACTGGTCCAGTGCATCAGGATCCCCGCTGCCTTGTGGGGGTGGGCTAACGTTGCCGGCGGCGTGCGCTCGCTCGCCCCAGGACCACTCCCGCGAGCTGACGTACCCCTATGTCGGTTTGCGCAGCCGAGCCAGCCTGCCGCAGTAAATCTGCGGACTGCGGCGGGCAGTCAGCAATCGGTTAAGGTCATTTCCTTATAACATTTTACATTTTAACACGTTTGGTATTTTTCTCTTGCAAAAAAAACAATGTTTTAATTGAATATTTTTTTTACAGTAATCTGTATTCGGAGGCATTGAAATTTGAACTACCTTCTCAAATTCATGATGCTTGGCAATCCATGTTGTGTCTTTTCCATGTGGAAATCTATGGCCTGAAAATAGCTGTTTAGCTGTGTTGCTCTTCTTTATTAAATCCATCATGTCATACATTCATAAAAATGTTTTTTTTTTTTTAAATGTATGGCCTACTAGAGCGGTTGAAAGTGCTCTTTACTAGATTGTTCTGTTTTTGGCCCAATTCTATGCTGCTGCCTATGTTTATGTTGTGGAAACGAAAGAAAACTTTACTATATATATTTTATATATATATATATACACTGTGTGTATATGTATGTATATATATATATATATATATATATATATATATATATATACATATATATAATTTTTTTTTTAAACATTTTTATTTTTTATGTTCCTATCCAAGTTTAACTTTATATATATATATATATATATATATATATATATATATATATATATATATATATATATATATATATATATATATATCTCCAGCTAGAAGAGGTCACTTCTAGCTGGAGAAATTGTCATGGTTGCTCCATTGTTGCACTTTTGTAAACAATGTTTAAAATATTATTTTTTTATAAAGTTCTTGATGTAAATTTCAGCCGATGTTTTTATTTAATTTGCACTGCATGTCATGCCTTTTTGATTTAATGAAAAAAAAAATACTTGTGAACTTGCGATGTATAATGCCACATTTTTGTGTGTCTACTGCCGCTGGAATAGTGTCAACTTTCTGTGGATCCGCTGTAAGTGGAATTAGACCCCTCTCCGAGGGTAGTATTGCACCTCTTTCTGTGGGTGGAATAGTACCCCTTCCTTTGGGTGTTCTGTGGGTGGAATGCCCCTTTCTAAGGGTTTGACTAGGCCCCTATCAATATCCTCTCTTTTCTCACTCTGCTCTCTACTCTTGTCAGAAAGCTCCATATGCACTACAGCACATCTGATTGGTTCCTAGCAAACCTGCAGCACCCTCCCAGGTAGGTGCGAGGCAAAGCATATGTGTGGCCCTGTTCTGCTTATCAGGAGGGTCTGATCTGTTAGTTAGCATGTTGCATGCTTTCAGGTGTGACTGTTGAGTCATGGTATCCAATGAGGGACCTTGTTGGACATTGGAGGAAACCTAGCCAATAGCACACCAGGGTTTATGACTGTCCCAGTGGGTGGGCATTGCCGTAATGCATCCTGGGATTGGAAATAAATCTGGAAGGAGCATGTGACAGGGTGTCTTTTGGCGGGAGCAAAGTCCCAGGAGGAGGTGGACGGCTGTCTCTCCTCCTGCTGAAGTGAGGAAGGTGGTCCAGGCAGTCGGCCGAGGGACCAGGGGTTGAGCTGTGCTGCAGAAGGATCCAGTGTGTGCTGACCAAGTGGAGCTGCTGGGCAAAATACTTCTGGAAAAACAGTGTTGTGAGTACTTGAGCATCTGCCCAGGGGTCTGCCTAAGAGAGGGGAACCACTCCTTCGGGGTCTAGAGGATCAAGTAGCCAGCTAACCCAGAATGATACAGTAAAGAAGGTGCCTGGGGGTAACCTGGGCGCAAGTCTTTGCGATTGGACACCCCCACTTTCTGATATCCTGGCTGTGATTGGTCCAGTCTACAGCCTGGACCAATCATCATCCAGGATATCGCTGATGTCGCAATGGGGGCGGTGCCGGTGCGTGCGTCAGTCATTTACCGTCACCGCCGCTCAGAGAAGAGGAGAGGCCGCCCGCCGGTTCCCGCCGCCGAGACGAGGGAGAAGGACCCGCCGCAGAAGAGGAGGAAGAAGCTGAGCCGCGCCGCCGCCAGGTAAGTTTGAAGGGAGCACGCACGCTGCACTCTGCATTGATTGGGGGACAATGCTGTGGGCACTCTGCAATAATTGGGGTACAATGCTGGCACTCTGCAATTATTGGGGTACAATGCTGGCACTCTGCAATCATTGGGGGACAATGCTGTGGCGCTCTGCAATCATTGGGGGACAATGCTGTGGCGCTCTGCAATCATTGGGGGACAATGCTGTGGCGCTCTGCAATCATTGGGGGACAATGCTGTGGCGATCTGCAGTAATTTGGGGACAATGCTGTGGCGCTCTGCAATCATTGGGGGACAATGCTGTGGCGCTCTGCAATCATTGGGGGACAATGCTGTGGCGCTCTGCAATCATTGGGGGACAATGCTGTGGCGCTCTGCAATCATTGGGGGACAATGCTGTGGCGCTCTGCAATCATTGGGGTACAATGCTGTGGCGCTCTGCAACCATTGGGGTACAATGCTGTGGGCACTCTGCAATCATTGGGGGACAATGCTGTGGCACTCTGCAATCATTGGGGGACAATGCTGTGGCGCTCTGCAATCATTGGGGGACAATGCTGTGACGCTCTGCAATTATTGGGGGACAATGCTGTGGCGCTCTGCAATCATTGGGGGACAATGCTGTGGCGCTCTGCAATCATTGGGGTACAATGCTGTGGCACTCTGCAGTGATTGGGGTACAATGCTGTGGCGCTCTGCAATCATTGGGGTACAATGCTGTGGCACTCTGCAATCATTGGGGACAATGCTGTGGCGCACTCTGCAATCATTGGGGATAATGCTGTGGCGCTCTGCAGTGATTGGGGACAATGCTGTGGCGCTCTGCAGTGATTGGGGACAATGCTGTGGCGCTCTGCATTAAAAGGGGCTCGCACGCTGAACTCTGCATTGATGGGGGCACGGAACAGTTGCATTGAAGGGGGCACACACGCTGAACTCTGCACAGTGTTTATTGCATTGAAGGGGGCACAGCACAGTTGCATTGAAGGGGGCATGCACGCTGAACTCTGCATTGTTGGGGCACAGCATAGAGTTCATTGCATTGAAGGGGGCACAGCACAGTGTTTATTGCATTGAAGGGGGCACAGCACAGTGTTTATTGCATTGAAGGGGCACAGCACAGTGTTTATTGCATTGAAGGGGGCACAGCACAGTGTTCATTGCATTGTGGGGGCACAGCACAGTGTTCATTGCATTGAAGGGGGCACAGCACAGTGTTTATTGCATTGAAGGGGGCACAGCACAGTGTTTATTGCATTGAAGGGGGCATAGCACAGTGTTTATTGCATTGAAGGGGGCACAGCACAGTGTTCATTGCATTGAAGGGGGAACAGCACAGTGTTTATTGCATTGAAGGGGGCACATCACAGTGTTTATTGCGTTGAAGGGGGCACAGCACAGTGTTTATTGCATTGAAGGGGGCACAGCACAGTGTTTATTGCATTGAAGGGGGCACAGAACAGTGTTTATTGCATTGAAGGGGGCACAGCACAGTGTTCATTGCATTGAAGGGGGCACAGCACAGTGTTTATTGCATTAAGGGGGGCACAGCACAGTGTTTATTGCATTGAAGGGGGCACAGCACAGTGTTTATTGCATTGAAGGGGGCACGGCACAGTGTTTATTGCATTGAAGGGGGCATAGCACAGTGTTCATTGCATTGAAGGGGGCACAGAACAGTGTTTATTGCATTGAAGGGGGCACAGCACAGTGTTCATTGCATTGAATGGGGCACAGCACAGTGTTTATTGCATTGAAGGGGGCACAGCACAGTGTTTATTGCATTGAAGGGGGCACAGCACAGTGTTTATTGCATTGAAGGGGGCATAGCACAGTGTTCATTGCATTGAAGGGGGCACAGAACAGTGTTTATTGCATTGAAGGGGGCACAGCACAGTGTTCATTGCATTGAAGGGGGCACAGCACAGTGTTTATTGCATTGAAGGGGGCACAGCACAGTGTTTATTGCATTGAAGGGGGCATGCACGCTGAACTCTGCGTTGTTGGGGCACAGCACAGTGTTCATTGCATTGAAGGGGGCATAGCACAGTGTTCATTGCATTGAAGGGGGCACAGAACAGTGTTTATTGCATTGAAGGGGGCACAGCACAGTGTTTATTGCATTGAAGGGGGCACAGCACAGTGTTTATTGCATTGAAGGGGGCATGCACGCTGAACTCTGCGTTGTTGGGGCACAGCACAGTGTTCATTGCATTGAAGGGGGCATAGCACAGTGTTCATTGCATTGAAGGGGGCACAGAACAGTGTTTATTGCATTGAAGGGGGCACAGCACAGTGTTTATTGCATTGAAGGGGGCACAGAACAGTGTTTATTGCATTGAAGGGGGCACAGCACAGTGTTCATTGCATTGAAGGGGGCACAGCACAGTGTTTATTGCATTGAAGGGGGCACAGCACAGTGTTTATTGCATTGAAGGGGGCATGCACGCTGAACTCTGCGTTGTTGGGGCACAGCACAGTGTTCATTGCATTGAAGGGGGCATAGCACAGTGTTCATTGCATTGAAGGGGGCACAGAACAGTGTTTATTGCATTGAAGGGGGCACAGCACAGTGTTTATTGCATTGAAGGGGGCATAGCACAGTGTTCATTGCATTGAAGGGGGCACAGAACAGTGTTTATTGCATTGAAGGGGGCACAGCACAGTGTTTATTGCATTGAAGGGGGCATAGCACATTGTTCATTGCATTGAAGGGGGCACATCACAGTGTTTATTGCATTGAAGGGGGCACAGCACAGTTGCATTGAAGGGGGCATAGCACAGTGTTCATTGCATTGAAGGGGGCATAGCACAGTGTTCATTGCATTGAAGGGGGCACAGAACAGTGTTTATTGCATTGAAGGGGGCACAGCACAGTGTTTATTGCATTGAAGGGGGCATAGCACATTGTTCATTGCATTGAAGGGGGCACAGCACATTGTTCATTGCATTGAAGGGGGCACAGCACAGTTGCATTGAAGGGGGCATGCACGCTGAACTCTGCATTGTGGGGGCACAGCACAGTGTTCATTGCATTGAAGGGGGCACAGCACAGTGTTCATTGCATTGAAGGGGGCAAGCACGCTGAACTCTGCATTAAAGGGGGCATGTACACTGGTCTCTGCATTGAAAGGGGGCATGTACGCTGGTCACTGCATTGAAAGGGGGCATATACCATCTCCTGTACCATGACCTGTGACATGCCTATACCATATCTGTGCCATGCCTATACCATCTCCTGTACCATCACCTGTGCCATGCCTGTACCATCACCTGTGCCATGCCTGTACCATCACCTGTGCCATGCCTGTACCATGACTTCAAAGTCACGCAATTTTTTACTGCGTTTTTTGACGCGAAGCAATACCTATTACATTTTTCTTTTTGCGCCCCCCCAAAAATTTTGAGCACCAGCCGCCACTGCTCAGGAATCTTTAGGGCTCTTTCACACGGCCGCTCCGTGTGAGAGCTCCGATGCGGTCCTTTTTTTTTTTTTTTTTTTCACGGAGCGGATGACATTTCTGTCATCCGCTCCGTATGCCCGCATATCATCCCATCCGTTTGCAGATGATATGCGGACATAATGTAAGTCTATGGGGGTTTGCGCATGTCAGCGGATGACACCGCTGACATCCGATTTTCCTTCCTTTCCGTTTTTTTTGAACGGAGGAAAAAATAGGGTTTTGTTCATTTCCAAAAAACGGAACAGAACTGAAAGGAAGAAAATCAGATGTCAGCGGATGATATTCCGCTGACATCCGCAATGCCATTCACTTACATTATGTCCGCAAATCATCCGCAAAAAAATAGGACGAATTGCGTACATACGGAGCGCCCGTGTGAAAGGGCCCTAAAGGACTCTTTCACAGCCAAGGGCAAAGTGAATCAGTGGCCTAGCCGTGACTAGCTCAACATAGCGTTAACCAGCGTTAATCAGCAATTTTTCAGATCGTCCCTGCCTACTGTGATAGTTCAGTTCAGTTGGAGTATCCCACTCATCCCTTCTCCTATCCAAGTTCCTAATGAAAAATATAAAAAACAAAGAAACTGGACTGGTCCTTGCCTGAGGTAAAACACTTGGAAATATGTCAGAATGTTCTGCTGTTGCTAATGGTAACCCACACTCAGCAGCTCCCTTGGGAGTAGTGCTACATCTCTTTCCCATTTGATTGGCTCCTAGCACATCCCCTCCCAATCTGGTTTGCTCCTAGCATGTCCCCTACCTATTTGGATGTCTCCTAGCTCACCCCAATCCTTTCAATGTGTAGGTACTGCTATATAAGGCATAGAAAGAGGCTGATACCACATTTGTTCCATATAGAAATACATTGAGGCCTCTTTGTATTTCTCTGCGGTGTTGCTGTGTGTTATAAAAATTAGGGATGCACCGAATGTTCGGCGGCCGAACATTATTCGGCCGAAAATAGAAAAAATAGCACTTTCGGTGTTCGGCCGAATAAGTAAAAAGGCCGAATATATTTGTGCCGAACAATGTCAGCGGCGGTCACTAAATGGCGGCCCGCGCGATGCTTCCGCCCGAACCGCGAGCCCGCTACCTAGGAGTCCTTCAGTCCCCTTCTTCATTGCAGCTCCCTGCTCACATGCCGCCGGTGTCCTGTCCGGCCGCGAGTAGGGGGTGTGACGTCACGCGCGCGTCCCGCCCCCTGCTCCTGACTGCGGCTCCTTCACACTCGGTCCAGCGAGCGTGACACTATGTGCACGCCCCGCCCACCTGTTCGCGGCTTTTGGCTCCGACCTGGCTGCAGTTCAGGTATGTGGAGCACATTTGGGGGAGAATACGGTAGCTGCACAAGCATTAGTGTGCAGACTGGCATATTTTGCCATATGTTGCCACTTGCCATGCTCATTAGAGTGCCCTATAAAGTGCCCCTTAAAAAAAAAAGAAAAAAAATGTGCCCAACAGAGTGCTCCCTTGACATAAAATGTGGCCATCAGCGTGCCCCTTATTTTATGCTAAGGGACATGCTGATGAGCATATTTTATGTTCAGGGGCACGCTAATGGGCATATGTTATGTTAAGAGCAACGCTGATTTAAATGTTTTGTTTTGCCCATCAGCGTGCCCCCTAACAAAATATGCCCATCAGCGTGCCCCCTAACATAAAATGTGCCCATCAGCTTGCCCCCTAAAAATTGGCAAAATAAATGGAAAAAATGCGAAACACCGCGTTCGGTATTTCGGCCTTCGGCCAAGCATTTCATTATTATTCGGCTTCGGCTTCGGCCAAGAATTTCATTTCGGTGCATCCCTAAAAAATATGCATTTTGTCGAAGAGGTTTGTTCATTTTCAATTGGTTCCCAGCAGATCGCAATTTATATAAAAAAAATTACCTGCGCCCATTTTGTAACACCGCATGCGGCACAGTCAGTGCATGGACAACCACCATAGTAGGATGTTGGGGTGCCATACTACATGAACGCACAAAGTTTTATATATATTGCATAGATTGCCGTGTACAACGCACTGATGTCATAGCTCCACCCATTCCCTTTGTGTGGATAGGAGAACTTTGTTTTGCCGTCTTGTGTTTTATGGCTGTCACGGCAGAACCAATGATGGGATCTGATTCTCCGTATATATTTGTCATCTGAAGTCCATTAACATGACGGATCATTTCAGTTTACTTTATAGTCATCATCTCCGTTGTATGTCTGTATTAACATGAAGATTTACGGGTGGAGCTGTCACGCGGCCCATTTATGGTGATGTAAAGAGGGCCAAGGTTGGGAGTGCAGCTAATACTGTATAATGGCGCTCAGCTGTGTGTGTAAATCACCCACGTCTGCTGATTTAATCAGAAAATATTTATTCCACCCCCCCCCCCCCCCCACATTTATACACATCATCTGCGATCATATACAGAGAATATAATGAGGGCACAGGACATAAATCTGACATTGCAATTCTGCTACAAACTGGAGATGGGTGAAGATGCCCAGGATCTACATGTGCGGGGGGGGTCATCAAATCCTGGTTAAAATTTACAAAACCTGAACTTAGCAGTGAATCCAGTTGAGCCCTGCCATCAAGGACATTAATGGGCAGATGAGTACTGCTTTGAGGGACATTTCTGGGGAGCTGAGTACTGCTATGGGGGTCATTTTTTTTTAGGGGGGAGGGGTACTGCCATGCGGGGGAAATTTATGGGGAGATGAGTCCTGTCATGGGGGACATTGATGGGGAGCTGGGCACTGCTATGGGGGACATTTATAGGGAGCTGCATACTGTGCCATGGGTAACATTTATGGGGAACTGGGTGCTGCCATAGGGACATTTATGTGGAGATGAGTACTGCCATGGGAGACATTTATGGGGAGCTGAGCTATCAAAAGAATATAACAAATGTTTTTAGTGTATTTCTTTTTAGATGAACATTAAGGCCATATTGGGGAGTATGTCATACGCGCATGCGTTGTAAATGGCAATGCAAGAAAAAAAAAAAAGAGCATTTACACAAGTACAAAGGAGTACAGCAATTCAAAGATATGTGCATCCATACCACCATGGCAGACGGGCTTGTAGCTTCAATGGGTTGCGGTGGTGCTGATGGGTGCTCTTGTAGTCCACTGACATGTCCTCTGGCTATCAAACAGCTGATGTAAACAAAGCCGCCTGTCATTCTCCCTGATGTAACTGCAGAGACTATACGATCCTACTATGTAGGATCGTATGTCTCTGTGGTTACATCACAAGCCACGCCCCCCACAGTTAGAATCACGTCCCTAGGGACACACTTAACCCCTTGATCACCAATAAAGTTAACCCCTTCCCTGCCAGTGTCATTTTTACAGTAACAGTGCATATGTATAGCACTGATTACTGTAGTAATGTCACTGGTGCCCCCAAAAGTGTCAAAAATGTCAGTCAAGGGTCCGATCTGTCCGCCGCAATGTTGCAGTCCCGCAAAAAAAATCGCAGATCGCCGCCATTACTAGTTAAAAAACAAAACAATAAAAATGACATAAATCTTTCCCGTAGTTAGTAAACGCAATAACTTTTGCGCAAACCAATCAAAATATGCTTATTGTGATTTTTTTTACCAAAAATATGTAGCAGAAAACAAATTGGCCAAAAATGTTAAAACATTTTGATTTTTACATTTTTTTTTGGGGGGGGGGGATTTCATATAAAAAAAATTTGAAAAATATTATTATTTTTTCAAAATTGTCACACTTTTTTGTTTATAGCGCAAAAAGTAAAAATCGCACAGGTGATCAAATACCACCAAAAGAAAGCTCTGTTTGTGGGAAAAAAAAGGACGTCAATTTTATTTGGGTACAGTGTTGCACGACCGAGCATCTGTCCGTTAAAGTTACGCAGTGCCGAATCGCAAAATAGGCCCTGGTCTTTGAGCAGCCAAATCCTCCGGGGCTTAAGTGGTTAAGGAAATAGGATCCTGAAAAAGAACACTAATGTAGCCATCACATCTAAGGTCCGGTAAACTGCAATATATGACATTTATTGTTCCTGGGTTTAGATACATTTTATTTGGTCACCCCCAAATGACTCCATAGCATTTTGGGGAAATGGCAAATTTTGTCAGAATGTCCCAATTACTTGCTGATATTTCGGCAAAGCAAACATTTCCAGTTTTGTTCATCCCTATTTATTACCAAATCTAAAATACTTTGTTACATAATGTGTTCACCTGCCATGCTATATATCAGCTTGTAAGGTGTTTTTTTCTGCAACATTGTACATCAACCAGTTATGTTCCCCCACTATAAAGTAACCAGGCTTAGAATTCATTGCCTACAATGTTTTTATCACATAACTCATGTCTGGATTGCTCTGTATGATAGATAAAACAATGTAACATTCCAGCCTTTAAAATGACACCTTAAGATATGGCCTCAAGAACCTGTGTCAGCGGGGTAGAAATATCCCACTATGACTGATGAATATTCATTATTGTAAGAGGCTTGCTATATGGCCACCTGACTATCACACACGACACGACCATTATTTTGTTCTTGCCCCCCCCCCCCCCCCCCGATTGTCATTAATATGGAGGCGCTCCACCATGGCCATAAATATGACGTTGATATTGAATTGCTCCCCTATGGCCAATAATATGGATCCCCCCCCCCCATTGCCATTAATATAGAGATGATTCCCCATGGCCATTAATATGGAGGGGCTTCCCCATGGCCATTAATATAGCGTTAATTCCCCATGGCCATTAAAATGGAGTTGCCCTCCCCATTTCCTTTAATATGCAGTTGCTCCCCCATGGCGATTTGAGTTGCCCTTCTCCCCATGGTCAAGAATATGCAGTTGTCACGTACTCCTCCCTCCCTCCGCACGCGGACCGCTGAGGAAGTCCCGCCCCTAGGGACGTAACACGTGCGGAGGGAGGGAGGAGTACGTGACGTCACCCGCAGTCCGGACGGAAGCCAGAGTAGCCGGCCGCACTGCGAGCACCTGATACGCTGACAGGCTATATATGCTGATACGCTTTTGAACTTCTGAATGCAAGTAAGAGGCTTTAACCTATTTAATAAAGTTGTATTGTTTGACAATATTACGCTATGGTTCTGCCTTATTTTTGCATCTTATGGGGGACCATGATCTGCTGACTTACAAGAGGATTAAGGAGCCAATTTTTGGAAAGTGGATACCTGCGTTCTCACCATTTTAACCATTTAAGCCCCGGAAGATTTTACCCCCTTCCTGACCAGGGGGTATTTTGCGATTCGGCACTGTGTGAATTTAACGGACAATTGCGCGGTCGTGTGACGCTGTACCTAAACAAATTTAACGTCCTTTTTCCCACAAATAGAGCTTTCATTTGGTGGTATTTGATCACCTGTGCGATTTTTTGATCATGCGCTATAATCAAAAAAAGAGCGACAATTTTGTAAAAATAACAATATTTTTCCCTTTTTTTTTTATATGAAATTCCCCCCAAAAAAATGTAAAAATCAAAAACATTTTTGGCCAATTTGTTTTCTGCTACATATGCTTGGTAAAAAAAAATCACAATAAACGTATTTTGATTGGTTTGCGCAAAAGTTATTGCGTTTACTAAGGGAAAGATTTTTGTCATTTTTGTTGTTTTTTTTTTAACTAGCGATCTGCGTTTTTTTTTTTTTTGTGGGACTGCGACATTGCGGCGGACAGATCGGACCCTTGACTGACATTTTTGGCACTTTTGAGGGGTACCAGTGACATTACTACAGTAATCAGTGCTATGCACTGTTACTGTAAAAATGACACTGGCAGGGAAGGGGTTAACTTTATTGGGAAAGGAGGGGTTAAGTATGTCCCTAGGGGAGTGTTTCTAACTGTCATTGGACATGGCTACTGGTGTAAGAACAGAGATCAACGGTCCTACATAGTAGAACCATGTGATCTCCATTTTTACACAGGGGAGAATGACAGGCGGCTTTGTTTACATTAGCCGCCTGCCTTTCTCCTTTCACGGCGAACGATCGCGAGTGACCGGCGGACATCGGGTCCGCCGGTCACACGCACTGACTTGGAACGAGCCGGGGCGGGCGCGCGCCTCCGCGGGCACTCGCTCGCCCGCTATTGGCTCACAAGCTAGTGACAGGCTAGTGACGTACCGGTACGTCACTTTGCCTGGCCGGGGGGCTGACCGCCGCAGTATATGTACTTGCGGCGGTCGGTAACCGGTTAAGTGTCACATCCAGAGGCCAGTGTGTGGATATTACTTTATGCTGTGTTGACACAGCTCTCAGGTGGAGGATATTCACTGTGTGTGAGCACCTTTTGGACTAGATTACAGCACTGCGCACTTTTGGGTCTTATTAACCTGGATGGACTCTCTCTTGTTCATTGGAGATTTCAGCTATTTATTTATGCCTAATTTATTTATGGACTTTTAAGAATTAATTTATATATACGTATTTATTTATCCTTATTGTGTATGCAGCGCTGCACCATATTTTCTCCATTGCAGTTGACCTGGTGTTGTTTTTTGTACCTGGGTGTTCAGCAGCTTTGATTTTATTCTATGTTTGCGCCGATATAACTTATTTTTATCCTGACCAGGAACACTGACAGCATGTAACAGCGAAGTGTCATTAGAAGTAAGTCTCAGGTGTGCTGACAGTGTCTGTCTCGAGGGGTGGAATACAGTCTGGCTGGTCCGTACCCAAGTAATGAGGCTTCCAACAAGGATGGCGGGTCCCTGCACTTTTCCTACCCCTCTGGAAACCTCTCCCTGACGCTAAAGACTTTCCCTGCCAGACGGCTGACCTGTCCCTACTTTAGCCACATGAGAAATGGATGTCAAGACCGGGAGCCAGAGTCTTAAATAGACTCTGCCTGACCCAAGGTGGCAACCAGTGTCACATGGGGCGCCAGCATCCAATTGGATAGCTGCCCCCTGTGACCCAGAAAAACCATAGAGGAACCAAGTTCCTCTTGACTTCCTCTCCCTCTGCAAAGCTGCTGCAGTTGAGCACTACCTGCAGTGAAGAAAGCAGACTGCACCTACCTACAACTGTCCTTCACACCTCAACTCAGTCAGTCATTTGAAGGGGGGTTCACATACTTTTGTCAACATAGTAAAGACAGATGTATATATATCAGAGATTATATCAGAGATTATGGAAGCACAGGACTGTAATAAGGCTTCTGAATTCTTTAAATCCAGATAAGGAATCCCTTATTGGGATCAGGATTTATTTCTCTGTCATTTCTGGCAGATTTCTATTTACTATTAAATGGTTAAACCTTTTTACTAACTTAAATATTACAATTAAAACAATAATTCTATTTAAATTCTCCGTAAACCTGAATTCTAGTCTTTAACATAATAAATGTTTTGGATTTAATTGTTTCCTCGGCTGAAAATGTTTAGAAATGTTTCTTTA
Source organism: Pelophylax lessonae (assembly GCF_965119305.1). Lineage (NCBI taxonomy): Eukaryota > Metazoa > Chordata > Amphibia > Anura > Ranidae > Pelophylax > Pelophylax lessonae. The sequence goes on along the minus strand of NC_138777.1, from coordinate 203,693,017 downwards.
ATTACCTTCGTCTATGATTGATAAATCTCTCCTAATGGAGGAAATGTCTGCTGGAGAAGTAAAAATGATCTAACTCCGTCCTAGACCAGGAAGCTGATCACAGAATACGGATCTGGATTTTGGTTTTGGTGGGTCATCAGTAGAGCTGATCAGAAATTCGGACAGTAATACATTTCTCCAGCCAAAACCCGCACAGATATCAGTCAACACCATCCATGGCTTTTTTTTTCTGCAGGAACGCAGTTCTAGCACCTCCAGCTCTGAATGTATGTAATAGCAAAGGGTGTGGGGTGTGCTGGAGGGTGTATTGATGCTAGTGCTGGGGCATCTATGGTCACTGGTGGGGATCTGTTTTTATGTTGCTAGTAGGGATGGATCTACTGTTGAGGGAGAGGTCTATTGTTGCTGGCTGCTGGAGGGTCTCCTAATGCTGGCTGCTGGGAGATCTGTTGTTGCTACTGGGGTGTGTCTAATGTTGCTGAGTGTGGTATTTTGCTGTAGGTGGTCCATTGTTGCTGTGTGGGGAATGGGTCTATTGCTGTGTGGGGATCTATTGTTGCTGGGGTGGGATCTATTGTTGCTGCAGGGGATCTATGGTTGCTGGGGTGGAGTCCATTGTTGCTGGGGTAGTCTATTGTTGTGTGGGGGATCTATTGTTGCTGGGGGTGTCTATTGTTGTGTGGTGGATCTATTGTTGCTGGGGGTTATCTATTGTTGCTGACTGGAGGGGATCTGTTTTACTGCTTTTCTTGTTATTAGCAAATTTCATACAAATGATTTAGCACCACAAAATTATACTTGGTTCTGCATTCTCTAAAAGAGGTGGTTACTGGGAGGTGCGTAGGGGGTGGAAGCAAGGGACGGTGGCCAGAGGTGGGTAGGGACGGAGACCAGGGGAGACTCAAAAGTGGGGAGTCCCTGTATCTATTCTCTGAGGATCATCAAACAATGGCAGGCCTACAGTATATTATTATTATTATTATTATAATACAGGATTTAGTATATATAAGAATTGAGCTTTGAATGCGCTCCATGAAGCTCAGATTCTTCATATCGTCCTTCAGATTGGACATTGTGCTCAGGGCAGACTTTGGATTTGAATTGTAGAGATTTTATTTAATTTCTATCATCCTCCGATCACATCAGGGTCACTTGGTAATGTGCTATCAATAGGCAGTATAAATTTTATCCCAGATATTATCCCAGAAGATTCTGGCTGGAAATAATTCAAATATTATCCTCTGTCCTGAATATGCCTGTACCAGAAACCTGTTTGCTGGGTATATTAGATGAAATAACATGGTCTAGATATCACAAGATAATGCTTAGAGAAACGCTGTTTATGGCAAGGAAAACAATCCCAGTTAAGTGGATTCAAGTGAAGCCCCTGTTGTTAAGAGCTGGATAAGAGTGGTAAATCAGATTTTACCATTTGAAAAAGTATTGTATATGCATAGAGGATGCTCAACGAAATATAATAAAATTTGGGATAATTGGTGTCAATCAACATTAACCAATGGTTGAATATACTGTAAGGAGATAACTAAGAGGATATAGAGGGATGCACATAGTATGATGAGGAAATAAATCTATGATTGCGATGGAGCAAGGGGTTGGGGCACACCAGGACAACGGCGATCAATTAAGCTAAATGGATATACCTTGGCATAAAGAGATTATGAATACTAAGTAAACATATAATTATTTGGATATTGTATAATTTTTTAATTTTATATTGTTTTGTCCCTTTGTTGAAAGGACGTTTTGAATGTTCGTTTTTATGCACATATTGAAATAAAAAGAATTAAAAAAAAAATATTATCCCATTGTATGATCAGCTAAGGATTCCTGACTTGTGTAGATGAGTACACTTGGGCTTTTCTGAGGTTCCCAGGGGGACCAGGCTGGGCGTTTCTCCATCACCTTCTATAAGAGTGCAGAGAGATCTCCAGGTACCCATACCTATCATCTCTAATTATCTCCAGGGTGACTGTGTGCTGCACAATGCACATCACATACAAACACTGCACCACACCATAACCGTGCTGTATGCCGCCTACTGCCTATTTAATCTCATATATGTACATCACTATATAAATCACATGTATATAGTTCTGACATATACAGCAGTTTTGTACAGAGAACACTGAGCCAGTCAAATCAGCCTCTACACCAGAGGAGCTTACACTCTGATGTTCTCCCACAGTCACACACTATAATTATTTTACATTGATATAGCTCTGACATATACCACAGTGCTTTATTGAGAACACTGAGCCACTCACATCAGTCTCTGCACCAGAGGAGCTTACACTCTAATGTTTAATGCAATCTTTGTGATAAGTTTGGGCATGCGTACAGCCAGTGTCCTGAGGCCTTGTATAATCAGTCTGCTTTGGTGGAAGAGTTTTTTCGCCTGAACATGGAGGAGTGCCAGGGGTCCCCAATGTCTCTGTCCCTGTTGTCTCAGTGCAATCAGTGTCTGATGGTCCATCCAATGTTGTGTCATCCCCTTGGGTCATGCCCCCTGAGTCGGTGTCAGTGGATGCTGTGTCTGATCCTCCTGTGTCAGTTTCCACAAAGGTAGTGGGGGCTGTGGAGGGAGTCGGACCTGTGAGCAAGGTTGCACTGACCCCCACTCCCTGGCGTCTGAAGACTGGAGGGGGGGAGGCGCCGGGGGGATAGAGTGAATGATGGTGGGGTGCTGGGGTGAAGGGTGGGGGGCCTGTTATGGTGAGTGGAGCGAATGGGGTAGATGATGTTGTGGGTAATGATAGAATGGAAGGGGAGGGGGGGGGGCTTTGCAGTCAGAGTTGTCTCATGAAGATATGGTATGGTTGGAGGAAAAAAAAACATTTGGGAAGAAGAAAAAGAAGAATTTCAGTCGAAAGGATTGCATGAGGACTAGAGGGCATAGAATGCATCTGGAGGAGAAGCGTTTTAACCTCAGGCAACGAGGGGGGTTCTTTACTGTTAGGGCTACAAGATTGTGGAATTCTCTACCACAAGAGGTGGTTTCTGCGGGAAGTATGGTGGCTTTCAAAAGACTCTTAGACGTACATCTCAAGAATCAGAACATTCAGGGGTATGCGAGATGATTACGGCCACACACACCTACACAGGTTGAACTGGATGGACTATTGTCTTTATTCAACCTCACCTACTATGTAAGAAGGATGTCCCTGTACCTGAACCTGGGAGGGTGGAGGTGTCCAATAAGTTTGAAGTGTTTTCTGAGGTGGAGGATGAGGGTTCTTCTGGTGATGAGTCTGTGATTTCCATGGAAGAGGGATCACAAGTAACAAGGGGGGGGCTTTATCGATTGGCTGAAGACTTTGTACAGAGGGGCTGAATCGGATGGCTCTATGAGGTTGGCTCAGGTGTGCGTCAGGGGTGTCCTTTGAGTCCTCTGCTATACGTGTTCACAATCGATCCTTCATCAGTGCCTTTGGGCATTCCTGGTAAGCCCCCTTTGAGGGCTTTGGCCTATGCTGATGACATGTCTGTTTTCATCTCTGGGACAGAGGAGGTAGAGGAGGTGGTCTCGGTGATGGAGCAGTATGTTGAGGCATCCGGCTCAAAGATGAAGCAGGGTAAAAGTGAAGTTTTCTGGATGGGAGAGGAAGGCGATAGCTCCGAGCTTCCGGACACCTTCCCAGAGGCCCAACAGGAAATTAATCAAATTTGGTTCCAGCGATTACAGCCTAGCAAATGGGGAAAGCAGGCTATAGGATGCCGATGCCAAGGTTGCCAGCTGGAAGGAATGAAAACTCTCTTAGAGGGAAAGGAGTGACCTGATTAAAACTTACCTGATCTCGATATTTCTGTATGTCAGCTTTGTCTGTGTTTTGCTAGTGTCTCTTTATTCGAAGATCTACACCTGTTTTTTTCCAGCTGTTATGGGGGAACAAACTGAACCTCATTAAGAGGTTTGTAACCTACCTTCCCAGGCGGATGGGTGGCCTAGTGGTATTTTTTTCTCTGTTTTTGAAACATAATTTTGGTAACATGCTGGCATAGGAATGTGGGTTGATATTTTTCAGTCTTGTTTCAGGACTGCAAACCTGGGAGAATGGTGGGCCAGTGAAAATCCTGAAGGTCTGACATAGTAAGCTCCCAGTTTAGGTTGCCCCATGCCTGAAAATGCTTTGGCAGTGGCGAGTGATGGTGGAGGAAATTAAGTCTCTTCCTAGGAAGTCCCTGGAGAGGAGGGTTGTTAAATCTGCCTGTAGCGAGCCACTGGCCTTGAGGGATTGCCCAGGCCCTGTTAAGAGGGAGGGTCTGTGTTTCATTAATCTGGAGAGAATCCCTTCGAAATTTTGGGATTTGGCCTGGCTTCCGTTCCATGGCAGACTCTATGTGAAGGGCAACTTGAAGCATCGCTTTGCGGAGAACCATGGTTGTCCAAGAGTGGAGTGTGGTGGTGTGGAGGAGATGGTGGACCATTTCTTTCTTCAGTGTCCCTTTAATATAGATGTCTATAAGTGGGTGAGTGGGGCTCTGGGTTTCCCTTTCCTTCCTTGAGTTATGCAGAGTGGTCATACGGGTAATTTGAGATGCATCAGGATTTTGATTTTGAGACACTTTTTCTAGTTAGCTTTGTAGTCTGTTACTTCTTGTGGAATGCACGGCGTCAGGTTTCCACTCGGAAAAAAGTCCTTCCTGTCAAAGTAGTGGTGCACAACATTCTGAGTAAGGTTGGGAAGATTCGGGGTCTTGAGAAGGACAGGTGGCGGCCGGGAGCCTAGACAAAGGTGTGGAGGAATGTCAGGTCCCCGCAGCTGCTGTCTGTCTGTCAGTCTCTGGGTGTGCAGCTTTTCTTTCTGTCCTTTTCACATCCCCTAGATTTTTTATAAGTTCAGATTTTTGTAAAAAGGCTGCATGCAAGGGATAAATGTGTAATTGTTTCTTAGCCTGAGGGGGTGTTTAGATGGAGGGTAGGGCTTTGTTGAGTTAAATCATGGTAATAATAATATTATGAAAATGTGTCTTGGTTGGTATATTTAGTTTTGTTTATGTTTTTTTTTTTTTTCTGGCAAAAAGCTATTTTCTGTTGCTATGCTGATGTAAGCTATTTTTGTTTATATAGGATTTTATTTATTCTGTATATATGTAAATATGTTTTTATCATGTTTGTAAATTTTTTAATAAACAACAATGTACACTCTAATGTCCTCCCACAGTCACACACTAATATTATTATTATACATTTATATAGCTCTGACAAAATAACACGGTGCTGTAGTGAGAACACTGAGCAGCTCACATCAGTCTCTGCACCAGAGGAACTTACACTCTAATGCCCCCCCCCACAGTTACACACTATAATTATACATTGATAGAGCACTGACATATACCGCAGTGCTGTGCATACAGGGCCGTTGATAAGGCAGTACAGCCAGCCCTCCTGTACTGGGCCCAGGCCCTATCAGTTCAAAAGGGGGGGCCCAGGCACCTGCTGAGCAGAAAGGCTGGCTGTACTGTCTTATTGCAGACACCGATCCTCTTCTTCCTCCCCTTACAGGGCTGCCAGCTTCTCCTCCTCTTTCTCTCTACAGCTGCACTGCAAGGAGATCAGTTCTAGCACATGCCCCCTTCCTTCTGCTGTCCGGGTCCCCCTGTGTCCCACTTTCTCCCACAGCGCTGCCGGCAGCTGCTGCAGACACACTAAGGATGTCATTTACTGGCCCTTTCCTTTCCTGAATGAACACAGTGAGTGATCGGTTCCAATCACTCCTGTGTTTATTCATCACCAAAGCATGGTAAACTGTGTTCACTATGCTTCAGTTTGTGAATGAGCCGGGAGCCTCAGAGGGCTTCCTATTCATTCATCTGTGCAGCTGAGGCTGTAGAAAAAGGGACTGATAAATCTATGTTCTCAGTCACTTTCGGCCGGGGTTGGGGGAGGGGTGTCAGGTAGGCTGTATGGGGCCCATGATTTCTAACAGCAGCCCTGTGTACAGAGAACTCTGAGCCACTCATATCAGCCTCTGCACCTGAGAAGCTTACACTCTAATGTCCCCCCACAGTCACATACTATTATTATTATACATTTATATTGCTCTGACATACAACCCGGTGCTGTACTGAGAACACTGAGCCACTCACATCAGCCTCTGTATCAGTGGAGCTTACACTCTAATGACCCTCCACAGTCACACACTATTATTATACATCGATATAACTCTGACATCTACCACAGTGCTGTACTAAGAACACTGAGCCAGTCACATCAGACTCCGCACCAGAAGAGCTTACACTCTAATGTCCCCCAAAGTCACACACTATTATTATACATTGATATAGCTCTGACATATACCACAGTGCTATAGTGAGAATACTGAGCTGGTCCCAAAGCTGTAAACTTTTATGTTGAACTTATTACATCAAATGAAAGACCATCGCTTAGAACCTGTGTACCGAAGCAGCAGCAACATTTATGGTGGAGCAGTAAAATGTGGAGCAGTGGGAGATATAAAATGTGATGTGCAACATATACAGCTAAGGGCTGTGCAGTATATTATGTACAGTACAGTGTATATAGATGGGCAGTGTGCAGTATATTATGTGCCATACTGTGTATACAGCTCAGCAACCTGGAGTATAAAATATACAGAACATGGTATAATGCAGTGCAGTGTGGAATGTTTAATATATAGCACAGGGTAAAAAGCAGAACAGTGGGGAGTATATAATATACAGCACAGGGTATAAAGCATACAGTGGTGAGTAAATAATATACAACACAAGGTGTAAAGCTAAGCAGTGAGGAGTATATAATATACATCACAGGGTAAAAAGCAGAACAGTGGGGAGTATATAATATACAGCACAGTGTATAGTTACGGTACATAGTTAGTCAGGTTAAAAAAAGACACAAGTCCACCTAGCTCAACCAATAAAAAACAAAAATGAAAACACAACCATACAATCCCATATACACAATCCTATGCCCGCAGTTGATCCAGAGAAAAGCAAAAAACCCCAGCAAAGCATGATCCAATTTGCTACAGCACGGGAAAAAATTCCTTCCTGATCCCCAGAGAGGCAATCGGATATTTCCTGAATCAACTTTACCTATAAATATTAGAATCCAGTAATATTAAGTACACCCAGGAAATAATCCAGGCCTTTTTTAAAGCAATCTACTGAGCTGGCCAGAACCACCTCTGGAGGGAGTCTATTCCACATTTTCACAGTTTTAATGGTGAAAAAAACATTCTGTATTAGGAGACTAGATATCTTTTTCTCTAGACATAAAGAGTGCCCCCCTGTCCCCTGATGATCTTAAAGTGAATAACTCAACACCAAGTTCACTATATGAACCCCTTATGTATTCATATCCCCCTTAATCTCCTTTTCTCAAAAGAGAATAAATCCAGTCCCTTTAATATTTCCTCATAGCTGATCTCTTCCATGCCTCTTATCAGTTTGGTTGCCCTTCTCTGCACTTTCTCCTTTTATCCTTTTTGAAAACTGGTGCCCAAAACTGAACTGCATATTCCAGATGAAGCCTTACTAATGATTTGTACAGGGGCAAAATGATATCTCTCTCTCTGGAGTCCATGCCTCCCTTAATACAAGAACGGACTTTGCTTGCTTTGGAAACCGCAGCTTGGCATTGCATGCTATTATTGAAGGAGTTGCAAAGTCAGGAAGATTTTTTATCTTAATGCATTCTATGCATTAAAATAAAAGCCTTCTGTGTGTAGCAGCCTCCCAGCACGCCTAATACTTACCTGTGTCCCTCTCTGCCCAGCGATGTCCACGAGTCCCTTGGCCATCCTGAGACTCTCCCTCCTGACTGGCTGAGATACAGCCGAGGCACCATTGGCTCCAGCAGCTGTCAATCAAAGTCAATGAGCCAATCAGGAGAGAGAGGGGGCAGGCCGACTGGCAGCTCTGTGTCTGAATAGACACATGGAGCTGCAGCTCGGCTTGGGAGACCCCATAGCAAGCGGCTTGCTGTGGGGACACTCGATAGGAGGGAGGGGCCAGGAGCAGCAAAGAGGGACTTGAGAAGAGGTGGATCCAGGCTGCTTTGTGCAAAACCAACTGCACAGAGGAGGTAAGTATATGTTTGTTATTTTTTTTTTTAAGGAGACTTTACAGTCACTTTAAGCTTACGATCTACCAGAAAACCCTGATCTTTCTCCACTATGGATTCCCCCAGTTGTCCTCCCCCTAGTATGTATGATGCATGCATATTCTTAGCCCCCAAGTGCATAACTTTACATTTGTCAACATTAAACCTTATTTGCCACATAGTTGCCCAATGAAACAGTGCATTAAGGTCGGCTTGTAAGTTGGGGACATCCTGTAAAGAAGTTATTCCACTGCATAGCTTGGTGTCATCTGCAAAGACTGAAATTGTATTTTTAATCCCAGACCCTATATCATTTATAAAGATATTAAAAAGTAAGGGTCCCAACACTGAACCTTGGGGTACACCACTGATAACCTTAGACCATCCAGAGTAAGACTCATTAACCGCTACTCTCTGAATTCTATCTTTTAGCCAGTTTTCCTTCCATTTACAAACTGATCTTTCCAAGCCAGTAGACTTTACCTTACACATTAGCCGTGTGTGTGGAACTGTGTCAAACGCTTTTGCAAAATCCAAGTATACTACGTCCACAGCCACCCCTCTGTCCAAGGTTTTACTTACCTCCTCATAAATAGAAGTTTGTTTGACAATTTCTGTCTTTCATGAATCCATGCTGTCTGTTGCTTAAAATATTTTTTTCCAGCAAGAACTCATCTATGTGGTCTTTTATTAAATTCTCCAGTATCTTCCCGACTATAGAAGTTAAACTAACCGGTGGTACTATTCCAATCCTTAACGAGTCCCTAAAAATTAGAAACAAAGGCTTTGAAATGACAGAGCCCAATTCTTTTAGGATGCGTGGGTGGATGCCATCTGGTCTAGATTCACCTTTATTCTGTCTGAATATTTCGGGACCCTATCACTTTTGAGCCATTGTTGATCATTTGGTGTTGTGTCAATACATCCTCATTATGGTAATGAGCTTCCCCTTACTCCATTGTATACACAGAGCTGAAGATAGTATGTAAATTAATTTGCCTTCTCTTTGTCCCCAGTCACTCACTCCTGATTATTTTGTAAAGGGCCTACATGCTCAGACCTGAACTTTTTACTATTAATATATTTGAAGAAATTTTTGGGGGTTTGTCCTACTATCTTTTGCAATCTTTCATTTTCAATTTTTCCCTTTCTACATATTCTGTTATATTTTTTGTAACAATTAAACAATGATAGTGTTCCTTCATTCTAACATTTTCTAAAAGCACTTTTCTTATTATTTATAGCTTTGTTAACTTTGGCCATGAGCCACATAGGTTTTATTTTTAGCCTTTTAAACTTATTGCCCATGGAAATATACTTTGCAGTGAGTTCACATACAGTTTTTTTTTTTTTTTTTTAAGAATTCCCATTTCTGTCCTGTGTTCATCCACTCCAATACTTTCTCCCAGTCTAAATCTTGGAGAGAAACCCTCATCCTTGGAAAATTTTCTCTCCTAAAGTTAAGTGTTTTTATATTTCCTGTATGCGTTTGTTGCTTACAGCTAACATTAAATGAAATCATATTATGGTCACTGCTACCCAGATGTTTCTTTATATGAATATTGGTAATAAGCTCTGCATGGTTTGATATTACTAGGTCCAGCAGAGCATCATTTCTAGACGGGGTCTCAATAAAATGCACCATAACATTGTCTTGTGGTGATAGGTTTTACAAATTTTTGCCATTTAACTGTTCCAGCAGTGCCATTACTCCAGTCAATATCTGGGTAGTTAAAATCCCCCATTATTAACACTGTCCCAGCCCTTGCAGCTTTTTTTATCTGTACAAGGAGCCGAATCTCCACCTCCTCATTAATACTGGGAGGTCTATAACAAACTCCAATGATAATCTTTGTATTACGCACACCCATGTACATTTCCACCCATACTGCTTCAGACTCATCACACTCTCCATTAACTAGGTCCTCTTTCACACTCACTTTGAGATCACTTCTCACATAGAGACAGACACCACCACCCCTCTGTTTTACCCTGTCTAAAAGAGAGCATAGCCAGGAATATTAATAGCCCAGTCATGTGATGAATAAAGCCAAGATTCAGCAATACCAATTAAATCATAGTTCTCCTTGGGCAACCAGAGCTTCCAATTCACCTATTTTGTTTGGCAGACTTCTGGCATTAGTGAACAAACACTTGAATTAATTGTCACATTTTGCACACTTATTTTGCATATTTTTTATTTTATTACATATAGTACAATTTCCAATGTTTGTTTGTAACATTGGAACCTTCTTATCCTCTGCCGTAGCTCTCCCCCATCTTTCCCCATTCCATCCACCAATAGGGGCTGACCTGTCTGCCCCATTATAATCTAATTCACCCTCCCCCCTCAATCCTAATTTAAATACTACCCCAGCACAGCAGACCCTCTTCCGTTTAGGTGCAAACCATCTTTAGCACATAGGTTGCACCCCAATGAAAAGTTAGCCCAGTGCTCTAAAAACCCAAAATCCGCCTTCTTACACCAGGTCTTTAGCCATGCATTCATCTCTCTAATCTCTCCCTGTCTTTCCTATGTTGCTCATTGCAAAGGCAAAATTATAAAGCTGAACAGTGTAAAATATACACTATACAGCACAGTGTATAAAGCTGAGCAATGGGAAGTATACACGGTAATATACAGTACAGAGTATACAGCTCAGCAATGTGGTAATTATATAATATACAGCTCAGGGCATTAAGCTTAGCCGTGGAGAGTATATATTTTACAGCACAGGTAATAATGGGAAGCACAGGGGAGTATATAATATACAGCAAAGGAGAGAAGTAAAGAGTATTTAATATACAGCACAGGGTATAAAGGGGAGCAGTGAGGAGTATTTCATATACAGCACAGGGTATATTGGGGAGTATATAATTTACAGCACATGGTATAAAGCAGAACAGTATGGAGTATAAAATATTCAGCACTGGGTATAAAGAGAAGCAGTGGGGAGTCTATAATATACAGCACATGGTATAAAGCATAGTAGTGTAGAGTATATAATGTACAGCACAGGGTATAAACCACAGCATTGAGGAGTATAAAATATACAGCACAGGGTATAAAGCAGAACTGTGGGGGAGTATATATTATACAACACAGGGTATAAAGCTAAGCAGTGAGGAGTATATAATAAACAACACAGGTTATAAAGAAGAACAGTGGGGAGTATATAATATACAGTACAGTGTATAAAGAGGAGCAGTGGGAAGTATATAACATACAGCACAGAGTATAAAGCAGAACTGTGGGGAGTATATATTATACAACACATTTTATTAAGAAGAGCAGTGGGGAGTATATAATAAACAACACAGGTTATAAAGAAGAGCAGTTGGGAGTATATAATATACAGTAAAGGGTATAAAGAAGAGCAGTGGGAAGTATATAATATACAGCACAGGGTATAAAGCAGAGCAGAGGGGAGTATAAAATGTACAGCACAGGTGTGACAGGAGTCACTTTGGTTGGGGTTCCCGTGGAACCCAGCTTACCTTCGAGATGTTGAGAAATCTCTCTCTCAGCACTCTAGGCCCCTCTTATGTGTAAGTCACCCTGTTTCTATTAGGGGCACAGGATGACTGAGACAATGATGGACAGGTACTTAATGGACACTGAGAATATAGTTTGGATTACTTCAAATGGGACAGTATATATACTTAAAGGAATATATGAAGACTCTGGGGCTCTAGGCCTAGGATCCATGTTAAAGGCCTAGCTGCCTATTGCCAATAGGGGACTGCCCCGCATAGTTAGACTCATTGCAGATCCTAATATGATCAGCTCAACCACCCGTCTTCCACATATTGTTGATTGTGCTGATTTACTCACCTATTTAATTAACTCAAGTTAATTAAATCCCTGTCATCTGTTAGTTGCTGAGGGGAAAGTAGAATACTGTTTGTGTTGGTTGTTCCTTAGATATGTTAATTTTATTTCTGTACACAATTTCATCTGCATGTGGTAATGTAATCAGGCACCTGACCTGGTGGGGTAATCTGATCAGGAGGGGGGATGTCCTCCTGTGTGGTATATATTGTGTGTGAGTCTGTTAAATAAAAGTTGTTGTCCCAGATCTATACAAGCTATTCCCGACTAGTTTTGTAGGGGGGCGGCTAGAATATCTGATATCTATGTTCAAGACTGAAGGAAGCGGTATTGTGACAGAAGCACACAAATACATTGTGGGTTTCCGTTACAATAGGGCTTAAAGAAGAGCTGTGGTGAGTATATAATATACAGCACAGTGTATAAAGGGGGACACTTGGGAGTATATAATATACAGCACTGAGCAGTGTGTCTCAGCCAGCAGATGAAGAGACAAGGGATGTGAAGAAGACAAATGCAGCTTTGTTCTGTACAGAATGTATTCTGGGCACACAGCTGTCCTTGGTATGCTGGATCAATCTGACACCCAACGCAATGGCCTGAAATTCTACTCTAGTCTATCGGTATCTTATGTTGATCCAGTCCTTGACCCTTCAGGTACTGATCGTAAAGGTAATGGCATTGTTTCCAGAATCCCCTTATTAGTGATGTGGGGATCCCCATTCCTAACCATCCAGCCAGGTGACAACATCTACAAATGGTGCCAGTTTCTCCAGTGACACCTCAGTATACTTCTACATACTCTGTCAGTTCAGTTATATTGTATTATTATCCTAATAGACAAACATGCAGTATAGGCTCAAAATCATGCTGGAAAAGGTAGTTCTACGCCCCGCTCCTGCATTGTAGCCACAGTCATATCACGACCCCTCCACTGATTGCTGTGCTTAAAAATCATGAATGGAGGAGGGGATGTTATAGGGGGAAAAATTTGTAATAAAAATAATGGTATTACTGCAGGATAATATTGTGTGGGTGCATTTCTGTATGTGAAATACAGCATAATTTCTGCAAAATCCATGTACAGCACAGTAAAAACTGCTTATCATTTTGACATTATCATACAATGTATATAGCAGAGAAATGTGGAATATATAATGTGCAGTATGATAAAAGTTGGAACTCAACCTCCAGCTGCAAAATTCACTTTATTGGAAATAGGGTAGAAAATCCATGCAGTACTAACGTGCACTAACAGCACTAACGTGTTTCAGCCAAAAGAGGCCTTAATCAAATTATTAAAGTCTCTTTAGGTTGAAATGCGTTAGCACAGCTGTACTGCATGAATTTTATGTTGTTTTTTGGTGGCTCTGAGGAAGAGGCTGAGCCTCGAAACGCGTCAGCCGTCATCTTATCGGATTATGGACTTACATATGGACTACTCCTGACACTGGAGCAATTGAGCTTGATATGATAATTTTTCACCTGTGTTTGTGAGTAGCCATTTTATATGTTGCATTAATAAAGCCTATTATTAAGGATAATGCGCTAGGTCGGTGCGCCCTTTCTTTGTTTCTTTTTGCATGAATTTTATACCTGGTTTCCACTAAAGTGAAGTTTGCAACCCGAGGTTGAGTACCAGCTTTTATCATACAGTTATTCCTGTTAGCGCACAGGAGCTACAGCCGCAGTACAGACTACTCTCCCAGCCTCATTTGGGGTACCTGGGTTGAGCACAGTGAGTTTTGTATTTTATTTTAATGTGTAGTACAGTAAATTCAGCTAAGCAGTGTGGAGTATATAACATATAGCACAATATATACAGCTGAGCGGTGTGGAGTATATAACATATAGCACAATATATACAGCTGAGCGGTGAGGAGTATATAACATATAGCACAATATATACAGCTGAGCGGTGTGGAGTATATAACATATAGCACAATATATACAGCTGAGCGGTGTGGAGTATATAACATATAGCACAATATATACAGCTGAGCGGTGTGGGATATATAATATATATTGCATCATTTGGAGCAGAGTAAAGTATATAGCATATAGCACAATATATACAGCTGAGCAGTATGGGGTATATAATATATAGCGTATAAATTAAAGCAGAGTAAAGTATATTACATACATATTACATACTAGGGATCAACCGATTATCGGCAAAGCCGATATATCGAGGGCCGATCTGCACTTTCTCCAATATATCGGAATCGGCCACCAAGGTGACCGATATTGCCGATATTTTGGGAAAGTGCTTGTACCGGAGTGATGCCTGCAGCTAGAGGCATCACCGCGGGACCGGCGTCCATAGCCGACCGACGGCTGTCTTATAATGACAACCGACGCGGCTATGAAGCCGCTCGGCTGTCATTACAAGGAGCGGGAGGGGACGTCCGTCCCCCCCTCCCGACACCTTCCACGGCTCGCCCGGGTCTCGCGTCCCACCCGGAGACTCGGGCAACCAGCCTGCACGGCAGCTGAAGTCCCGATCAAAGACGCATTTCGCTCTGATCGGGTCTCCATGCAAAAACCCGGAAGTGATCTTTTAGACCCCAGATCCCTCCACAAAAGTACAGTTCAAAGTAAAAAAAAATATTTTTTTTTTAAATGAACGAAAATATCGGCCCGTATCGGCCGATACCGATATGCATTAACCAAAATATCGGTGTTGGCAACAAAAAACCGATATCGGTCGATCACTATTACATACAGCACAATATATACTGTACAGCTGAGCAGTGTGGGGTATATAATATATATAGTGCGTAAATTGGAGCAGAGTAAAGTATATTACATACAGCACTATATATACAGCTGAGCAGTGTGGAGTATATTATATGCAGTACAGTGTATGCGTTGGAGCAGGGAAATGCTTTTTTTTATATACACAGCCTAATGTATACAGCTGGGTAGTGTGGAGTATATCATATACAGCACTATATATACAGCTGAGCAGTGTGGTGTATTTCATATAAAGCACTATATATACAGCTGGGTAGTGTGGAGTATATCATATACAGCACTATATATACAGTTGAGCAGTGTGGTGTATTTCATATACAGCACTATATATATACAGCTGGGTAGTGTGGAGTATATCATATATAGCACTATACATACAGTTCAGCAGTGTGGTGTATTTCATATACAGCGGCAGCGCAATATATACAGCTGAGTAGTGTGGAGTATATCATATACAGCACAATATATACAGCTGAGTAGTGTGGAGTATATCATATACAGCACAATATATACAGCTGAGTAGTGTGGAGTATATCATATACAGCACAATATATACAGTTGAGCAGTGTGGAGTATATATAATACACAGCACAGTGTGCGCAGTCAATATCATGGGAGTATGTAACATACAGCATAATTATTCCAGTGTGAAGCATATAATATGCAGCAGATAGTGTATACAGTGGATCAGTGTGACATATGCAGTTTCAAGCGTAAAGGCATTTTAGGGCATATAAAATATATCATGAATGTAAAATGCATTTTAAATGTTTGATGGAGTGAATGTGAATTGCTCACTACAGTCTTATGCAAAGATTATGGAAAGAGGCTGGAAAAGAGTTTAATGTAAAGTGAATGTGAGTTGGACAACAAAGGATTACTGACTTACTGTACAATGCATAGAAATAGCACAGTAAAGGGTTAGTGAGCTGTGGAGGTTACAGAGTAGAGAGATAATAATGATCATGGAACAGAGATTAGACGGTGAAGGGTTAATGTGTATTGATTGGAAGGTGTCCAGTAAACGAATAATATTCGGTCCCTAGAGGAGCTTACACTCTAATGTCCCACCACAGTCAATAACATTATTTTCATACATGTTTATAGCTTTGACATATACCGTAGTGCTGTATAGAGAACACTGAGCCAGTCATATCAATCTCTGTACCAGAAGAGCTTACACTCTAATGTTCAACCACAGTTACACACTATTCCTTATACATTTCTATAGCTCTGACATATACCGCAATGCTGTACAGAGAATACTGAGCCATTCATATACATATTTGCCCGAGAGGAGCTTACACTCTAATGTCCCTTCATAGTCACAAACTATTATTTTACGTTATATAGCTCTGACATATACTGCAGTGCCGTACAAAGAACACTGAGCCATTTATATCAGTCTCTGCACCAGAGGAGCTTACACTCTAATGTCCCTTCATAGTCACATACTATTATTATACGTTGTATAGCTCTGACATATACTGCAGTGCCGTACAAAGAACACTGAGCCAGTTATATCAGTCTCGGCACCAGAGGAGCTTACAAACTACCCCCCCCCCCCCCCCCCCCACAGTCACACACTGTTAGACATTTAATTAGCTCTGAAAAATATGGTAGTGCTGTACAGCGATTACTGGGCCATTCATATCAGTCTCTCCACCAGAGGAGCTTACACTCTAATGTTCCCCCACAGTCGCGCACTATTATTATACATTATATAGCTCTGACATATACCGCTGTGTTGTACAGAGAACACTTAGCCAGTCAAATCAGTCTCTGCACCAGAGGAGCTTACACTCTGACGCAGTGAGTGCGTGAATACAGCGGCCGCTGCTCCAGGCTGTCCCCGCTTTTCCAGTGCATGCCTGGAGATGAAGCTGGGGATAAGTGGCGGCTCTGTTGATAATAAATCTATTCATGTGGTGAGATGGAGTTGGAGGCAGCAGAGCTCTCCTGGGATTGCTGCTTGATATCAGGCCGCTTGATGAATAATCTATGAACATTTCATCTGGAGAGCATGTAAAGGCTTTAGCTGTCAAAGTCCTATTCTGCCTGTCACGGCATTGGGAGATCAGGCAGAAATAAATACTGACTGTGATCCACACTGGAATCCTATAAAGAGCCCGTAATACAAGAGGAGGAAAATGGCAGTCAGACGGACCCTGAACGCTCAGGCTGATTCTTCTATGGTTTCTATTTAGTCCTTGGTGCCAACTAATAAAATGGGGTCCACTTTCTTCCTCAGCCAGCAGACCAGAAGACGAAGACAAATCCACCGCACAGGGCTGCATGTCCCTCTTATGCTGGGGGCAGTTGTGTCCTCTGCACCCCCTGAATCTCTTTGCACCTCCACATTTCATTGCACTCCTGATATTGTACTCTAATCCCTCTGCACCCCCAAATTTCTCGGTACCCTCTTATATTGTACTCCAATCTATGTGCACCCACACAAATCCCTCTGCACACCCTGATATTGTACGCTAATCCATCTGAACCCCCTGAATCTCTCTGCATCCCCTGACTTTCTCTGCACCCTCTGATATTGTACTCAAATTCCTCTGAATTCCTCTGCACCCGCTGATTCACTTTGCACCTCCAAATTTCTCTGCACCCCCTGAAATTCTCTGCACTATCTGTTATTATATACTCAAACTCCTCTGAATTCCTCTGCACCCGCTGATTCACTTTGCACCTCCAAATTTCTCTGCACCCCCTGAAATTCTCTGCACTATCTGTTATTATATACTCAAAATCCTCTGAATTCCTCTGCACCCCCTGATTCACTTTGCACCTCCAAACTTCTCTGCACCCCCTGAAATTCTCTGCACGATCTGTTATTACATACTCAAAATCCTCTGAATTCCTCTGCACCCCCTGATTCACTTTGCACCTCCAAACTTCTCTGCACCCCCTGAAATTCTCTGCACGATCTGTTATTACATACTCAAACTCCTCTGAATTCCTCTGCACCCCCTGATTCACTTTGCAACTCCAAATTTCTCTGCACCCCTGATATTGTACTCTAATCCCTCTGCACCCCCAAATCGCTCTGTACCCCCTAATATTGTACTCTAATCTATGTGCAACCACATGAATCTCTCTGCACACCCTAATATTGTACGCTAATCCATCTGCAACCCCTGAATCTCTCGGCACCCCCTGAAATTCTCTGCACCCTCGGTTATTATATCACCCTCTGAATTCCTCTGCGTCCCACCATCTGGTGCTGATGCAGCCCTAGGCTCTCCAGGCATTGCTTGTAATCGTCCTGTTAGTGTAGAACTCTAGAAATGTTTCTCTACCACCCAAAACTTAGGAAATGGGGACCACCATGTCTAACTCAATCATGAATAATGTGGGGATCACCCTGTCTAACCCAGATTTTAGTAATTTGGGGATCAAAATGCCTAACCCAATCATTAATTATATGGAGGGCACCATGTTCTATCCAATCATTAATAATGTGGAGATTACCATGTCTAACCCAATCACTAGTAATGTGGGGATCATCATGTCCTACCCAATTAATAATAATGGGGGAATAACTTTGTCTAATCCAATCATTAATATTGTGGGGATCACCATGTCTAGCCCAATTATTAGTAATGTGGGGATCACCATGTCCAATTCAATCATTAGTAAGTAATGTGGTATCACCATATTAAACCCAGTCCCCAGTCATTAGTAATGTAGGGATCACCATGTCCAACCCAATCAATCATAATATGTGGGGGAACATCATTTCGAACCGAATCTTGACTATTGTGGGATCACCCTGTTTGACCCAATCATTAGTAATGTGGGATCACCATGCCCAATCCAATCATTAGTAATGTGGGGATTACCATGTGTAACCCAATCATGAGTAATGTGGGAATCACAAAGTGTAACCCAATCATGAGTAATGTTGGAATCACCATGTCTAACCTAACCCTTAGAAAATGTGGGGATCACCCCCTGCTGTTAAGAACTGGATAAGAGCGGTAAATCAGATTTTACCATTTGAAAAAGTATTGTATATGCATAGAGGATGCTCAACGAAATATAATATAATTTGGGATAATTGGTGTCAATTAACATTGACCAATGGTTGAATATAAGGAGATAACCAAGAGGATATAGAGGGATGTACATAGTATGATGAGGAAATAAATCTATGATTGCGATGGAGCAAGGGGTTGGGGCACACCGGGACAACGGCGATCAATTAAGCTAAATGGATATACCTTGGCATAAAGAGATTATGAATACTAAGTAAACATATAATTATTTGGATATTGTATAATTTTTTTATTTTATACTGTTTTGTCCCTTTGTTGAAAGGACGTTTTATGCACATATTGAAATAAAAATAATTAAAAAAAAAAAAGAAATGTGGGGATCACCAACCATGTGTAACCCAATCATGAGCAATGTGGGGATCATCATGTCTAGCCCAATCATGAGTAATGCGGGGACCACCATGCCCAATCCAATTATTAGTAATGTGGGGATTACCATGTCTAACCCAATCCTAAGTAATATGGGGATTACCATGTTTAACCCAATCATGAGCAATTTGAGGTCACAATGCCTAACCCAATTCTTAGTAATGTGGGGATCACCATGCCTAACCCAGCCTGATAGAAAAATGTAAATTACCAGCGCATCATTCGCACATTTTACACCAGTTTATTAGAATGGAATGCAGGCCCTTTAGGGGGGTATATACAGTGGGTGGCTGGTGGGAATGAGGGCAGAGGAAGCAGCCATCTCTCCTTGGGGCCAGTTTAGTTATTTTTTTTGTGTTGAGACACTCCAGAGGACACCATGTAGAAACAGGGCTCTCCAGTACACTCTTCCCCTTGTTGGGAGACTCCCAGGGTGACTCCCCACTGAAAGATAATCCTTCAGGTTCCCCTTATATAGGGGTAAGCAGGGATAATGACTATTTACTAGTTGTGTAATGCGGGTCTCTCACTCCTCTTTGAGGATTGTTTATAAAATGTTACCAGGCTCTTGCAATCATTCTGGTCGTTTGTCTCTGCCACATCCTTGTACAGCAAAGTTCTTCCACCGTTTCTAAAGCAAACTTGGTGTGGGTTAAACTTATTCTGCCCTATGGGGGACTACACCTGTACTTAGACTTGTGTCCATGGAAAGAGACAGGACAAAGCCCCAGCAGGCAGACTGGGCAGGATGGAGATACTAAGTTCTGGTCATGCCAGCATAGGTTGCCCACAGGGTGGCTAAGAGCAATGAGGTCCGTAGGTTTCTGTCCAGTAACTATGAGTACTGTGGTGGGCCCCATGCTAGAGAACCTGTGGGAGCCATGTGGATGGCCTGAGCCGGCAGGAAAGAGTTGATGTATATTGCTCTGTGTCCAGGTAAACTACAGGACACAGTGTAAGTTATTGGGTTAGATATGGTGATTCTCACGTTTTTTATTATAACATGGTTTAATAGCTTGAATTAGTTCTGTTTCTTTAGCTTTTTGCATAAATTTGATCACCTTCCTCTCTCTCTCTGCTCTCTAAAGCTCTTTCATTGAGTCCAGAGCTGTTTTCAAAATCCCTAACTAATTTATGTCTTGCTTTGGCATTTTTGGTTGCTGGGCAGCCAATTGGTAGCCTTGATTAGCCAGACTCTCTGGCTGTAAGTGTCTATTCTAGGGATTGGAAACCTCGGCACTCCTGTGTTCGAAACTACCAAACCCATCATGCCTCTGCTTCTGGGAGTCATGTCTTTGGCTGTCAGTCTTGTAATGCCTTGTAGTTACAAAGTGGAACTTGTAGTTTCAATACAGCTGATGTGCCGATGTTGCTTACCCCTGGTAGTCCCTAGATCCTGTTGCCCCACTGTAGCATCCTTTAGTTGCTTGACAGCCCACAGTAATCTGTGATAGGCCAAACTCAAAGTGCATCCATATATGCACTGAGCAGTACCAGATGTGCATCTACATGAGTCACCTATGCTGTTGCCATTTCCCAATGAGGGCTGTTGCATTCAGTAGCCTGGTGAATAGATCAATATCTGACCATAAAAATGTTGGTAAAAAAGCTCTGCTCTGGCTGTATTTTTGTTTTATACTTGTAGCGCTACCCCTGTGAGGGCCGCTTAAATATACTGTACCCCATCGGTTGCCCTGACCTTGCAAGTCTCTTGACACTTCTGACACCCTGGGTTAAGACATTTCAGTAAATAAATATGGATGCAGACACAGAATAGTCCAAAGTAAGCTAGTTACGTTTTACTTAGGATTTTGCAGTTAATACCCTCAACAGCAAATGGATCAGACAGGAGAAATACGGTTATTGTTTTATTCTTATGTGAACAAGCAAATGAATGATCAACAAAGTCTCTTTGGTTAAGCTTGCTGATTTTTTGCTTCCCAAACATGGTCTATGGTTGCAGGCTAGAAAAAGGTAGGAGAATGACCAACCTGGAATCAAACTTACTCCCTTTAATCTCATGACACCACAGCCCCTTTAACACAGTATAGCAAGTTGTATCTAAAGTCTATTACCTTGGTCTCTAAATAAAGGGAGTTCCTAGGTCAGTGATGGCAAACCTTGACACTCCAGATGTTTTGGAACTACATTTCCCATGATGCTCAACTACACTGCAGAGTGCATGAGCATCATGGGAAATGTAGTTCCAAAACATCTGGGGTGCCAAGGTTGAAGGTTCACCATCACTGTCCTAGGTGATATGGGCCAGATAGATGACCAATGTTCCTGTCCCTAGTAGGGGGATGCAAGTGATGTGGGTGACCTCCCAGGTGCCACCCGATGACTAGACCCTGGCGACAACAGGTGCATCCACACACGCTCTTCGGAGGCTCTTCCCTGCCGCCTAGGCCACAGCACAGTCGCGTTCTTCCTGACCGTCCGGACCACTCCTCCCAGATGAAGGCCGTGGTCCCTAGAGACCGACTCCTCCCAAACACAGGCTCTTTATTGTCTCTCCCAGGGTTCTGTTCTTTTATTCCAGCAGGCTGGGGAATTGTAGTCCACAATGATCCAGGTTCAATGTAAACTTGGCTTTCCGAACTACATATCCCAAGATCCTCCGCTCTTCTGTAAATTCTCACTCACTCTGAGCACTAGAGGGATCAGCCTCACTGTGGCAGATGCTGTAGAGTGTCTTCTGATAACACAGGCAGTTTAGCCAGCTCCTGGCTACTTACTGATCAAATATTTCAAATCACACTTTTGCCTGCATGGACTTTGAGACATTTGGCATACCCTTCCTGTAACCATAAAAGACCTTAGCAATATATGTGGTCATGTATTTGGTAGGTTTGTTCAGTTGTTTTGGAGTGGATACTTTGCCTGTGGGGTTGGGTTTTTATCTGATTGGTTGTGTGTGCTATTGAGGGAACACTGGTCTATGCCATAATTGTTAATGTTACCTGATGAAGGACCTGACCGAGGAGCTCGGAAACATAGCTAGGTTTTTGCAAATAATGAAGAATAACAAGAGTGGGTAATATTCTGGAGATATACTTTCACTTCATGAATTTGCAACTGCGCCATCCATTGTAAATCCCTGTAGCCAGTGGCGGCCAGTGCGTTGGGGGCGCAAGGGCGCTGCCCCCCTATCCATGCGTCAGGCCCCCTAATCTGCATGCAGGGGCGCCGGACGCATGGAGTTCAATTAGGCTTTTTTTTTGGCATCACCTGATTAGAGCCAGAGGCTCTAATCAGGCGATGCAAAGGGTGGACCCGGGGCGCAGAGCAGTGCGTCCCAAGCCCGCCCATTGTGTGACAATAGTGAATGAAAATTTGCTATTGTGACACGGATCCTCCTCCTGGCCTATCAGGGAGGGCATCCGATACGCGCTTCCTGATTGGCCGCAAGGCAAACCCCATACCATTGGCGGGAGCGGGAGGACTTGTGGAGACGCCGGGGGATTGAAGAGAAATTGCTGCCGGGACACTGAGGAGAAGGCGCCGTCGCGGCTGCTCCAGGGGGGCTCCAGGTAAGTGCACTGGTCTCGGGGGGGGGCACACTGCATTGAAGGGGGCATGTATGCGGGTCACTGCATTGAAAGGGGCATGTACGCTGGTCACTGCATTGAAAGGGGGCATGTACGCTGGTCACTGCATTGAAAGGGGGCATGTACGCTGGTCACTGTATTGAAAGGGGCATGTACGCTGGTCACTGTATTGAAAGGGGCATGTACGCTGGTCACTGCATTGAAAGGGGCATGTACGCTGATCACTGCATTGAAAGGGGGCATGTACGCTGGTCACTGCATTGAAAGGGGGCATGTACGCTGGTCACTGCATTGAAAGGGGCATGTACGCTGATCACTGCATTGAAAGGGGGCATGTACTCTGGTCACTGCATTGTAAGGGGGCATGTACGCTGGTCACTGCATTGAAGGGGGCACGCTGGTCACTGTTTTGAAAGGGGCATGCTGGTCACTGTTTTGAAGGGGGCACACTGGTCACTGTGCATTGAAAGGGGGCACACTGGTCACTGTGCATTGAAAGGGGGCACGCTGATCACTGTGCATTGAAAGGGGGCACGCTGGTCACTGTGCATTGAAAGGGGGGTCACTGTGCATTGAAAGGGGGCACGCTGGTCTCTCTGCATTGAAAGGGGGCACACTATACCTTAATCACTGAAGGCCCCTTTTACACTTTTGCGACCTCAAAGTCACACAATTTTTTACAGCGTTTTTTGCCGCAAAGCAATGCCTTATGCATTTTTCTGTTTGTGCCCTCCCCCCCCCCCCCCCCCAAAAAAAAATTTTGAGCACCAGTGCCTGAAGCACTTGAAGATTGAAAGTCAGACAATTCAACAGGGGGATCGCTGTTTCAATGAACAGATCAGGCAGGTTTAAATGTTTGAATTAACCTACCTGATCTGTTTACCGAAACATCGTTCCCCCTGTTGAATTGTTTTGCCTTTTCTCATTTGGTCTTATGAGTTTGGCAGCAGCTGCCAGGTTTTAACCCTTCACATTCACAAGGTTTTCTGGACACATCCATGCGCCTGGCTCTTTTGCTGTTTAAAGGTCAGACAACATTTGGAGTGCACCACTTTTCTCCATGTACATTACCAGGTGATACTATGATACTATATAACAATGGAATCCATTCTTCATTTTCCACTGACACTTCAGTAGTACTCAGAAAACTTAAAACATGCTGGTATCAAATGCCCCATTTTCCCCATTAATTGGTCATCCAGAAGACTAATTGTGTTTTGGAAGATTTAGTCCAATGTATCCCAGGCTTGTAACATAGGAACATAGGATGTGGTATGTGCCAGTTTGGTGGACACTATGGAACGCCAGGTTGTTGAACATTATGCAATGCAAGTTGGTAAACACAATGAAACGCCAGGTTGGTGAACACTACAAGGAGCAAGGTTGGTGAACACTATAGGACACCAGGTTGGTGAACACTATAGGACACCAGGTTGGTAAACACTATAGGACACCAGGTTGGTGAACACTAAAGGACACCAGGTTGGTGAACACTACAAGGCGCAGGGTTGGTGAACACTATAGGACACCAGGTTGGTGAACACTATAGGACACCAGGTTGGTGAACACTATAGGACGCCAGGTTGGTGAACACTATAGGACGCCAGGTTGGTGAACACTATAGGACGCCAGGTTGGTGAACACTATAGGACGCCAGGTTGGTGAACACTATAGGACACCAGGTTGGTGAACACTACAAGGAGCAAGGTTGGTGAACACTATAGGATACCAGGTTGGTGAACACTACAAGGCGCAAGGTTGGTGAACACTATAGGATGCCAGGTTGGTGAACACTATAGGATACCAGGTTGGTGAATACTATGAGATGCCAGGTTGGTGTACACTGTAGGACACCAGGTTGGTGAACACTACAAGGCGCAAGGTTGGTGAACACTATAGGACACCAGGTTGGTGAACACTATAGGACACCAGGTTGGTGAACACTATAGGACACCAGGTTGGTGAACACTATAGGACACCAGGTTGGTGAACACTACAAGGGGCAAGGTTGGTGAACACTACAGGACACCAGGTTGGTGAATACTATAGGACACCAGGTTGGTGAACACTATAGGACACCAGGTTGGTGTACACTATAGGACACCAGGTTGGTGAACACTACAAGGCTCAAGGTTGGTGAACACTATAGGATACCAGGTTGGTGTACACTATAGGACACCAGGTTGGTGTACACTATAGGACACCAGGTTGGTGAACACTAAAAGGCGCAAGGTTGGTGAACACTATAGGATACCAGGTTGGTGAATACTATGAGATGCCAGGTTGGTGAACACTATGGTACACCAAGTAGGTGAAAACTAGATTTAGTCAGGCTCCACATTTACTAAGAACATTAAGGGTATTCCTAAGCTCCTTCTCGCATTTTAATAACATCATTTGACAGTATTTTGTGATGCCCTGTCATTTATTCAGCATAATCTGGAATTACACACATTTTTATTTTTAGGAGAGGGGTTACAGCCGATGGGAATTGCACTGCGATGAGACTGGTACCAGAGACTGGACTGATGACGCCAACTTGATTGTACGGGCCCAATATTCCCAGTTCTTTATCTCTGCGTATTTGAGCTCAGACATAGTCTATTCCTCATATTTCCTGGATTACACATGTATTTATTTTTTTATATTTTTACTGGAGAGAAGGAATGTCTGAGCCCACGTATCACAACTTAGATGTCTGCTGCCAAATGTGCCAGACATGGCTGTGAATGTGTTTTCAGTCTCCATCTGCCACCAAGCGATCCTGACATTTGTCAAAGCAGAATTCGTGTGAAAAGCAGTCAATGAACGTGGCTGAGCCGGCACTGCCGCAGATAATCTGATGCAATACATGTTAACCCTTTCTGCATCGGTGAGGCTGAGCTGTACACCCACCCCAGCCACATCTTGTGTGGACTCTGCATGTGGTAATCTCTTTAAAAAAAGACAAAAGGTATATTCTAGTGTACAATGTATACTGTATCTATAAACTACAGTAGATGGCCAAAAGCCTGTGGATCTCTAATCATCATATCTATATGAGCTTGTTGGACATTCCATAACAAAACCATGACCATTATTACTAAGTTGCCGCATTCTCCTTAACCATTAATTTGCAGTTTCCTCCCACACCTTAGCCATTATTAGGCATTTGCCAATCCACCCCATGGCCATAAATATGTAGTTGCCCCCCTCCCTCTATGGCTTTTAATATGGAGTTGCCCCCTTTATGGCTATAACATCCTCCACTCTTCTCAGAAGGCTTTTCACAAGATTTTGGAGGGTGCCTTTGTAAGTTGTGACCATTTGTCAGATCAGGTGTTGATGTTAGATGAGAGAACCTGGCTCACAATCGGTGTTCCAACTAATTCCAAAGGTGTTCAGTAGGGATGAGGTCAGGGTTTGTGCAAGATACTCGAGTTCCTCCACACCAAACTGGTCAAACTCTGTCTTTATGGAGCTGGCTTTCTATACAGGGGCACAGAAGAAGGCCTTCCGCAAACTGTTACCACAAGGTTGGAAGAGCACAACTGTCTACAAAGTCTTTGTACACTGCTCAAAAAAGTTAAAGAAACAACAAATGGTCGAGCTAACGTGTTTCGGGGGAACCGAGACTCCCCCTTCTTCAGGGCTGTTGTTGGGTGCTTTTGTTGAGTGGGGATATATCCCAAACTGCTGTGTCTTTGACACTGTAATCTCCTTGCTGCAGTGTTTTTCAACCCTGTTTCCTTTCACATATGTGGTTTGGCTGTGCTCACCTATCAGTCATAGACACAGCAGTTTGGGATATATCCCCACTCAACAAAAGCACACAACAACAGCCCTGAAGAAGGGGGAGTCTCTGTTCCCCCGAAACGTGTTGGATCGACCATTTGTTGTTTCTTTCAATAAAACGACTATAAAATCACCTCCACTCTGCTTCTCATTGGATATCAGGCGCTCCTTCCACCTACCTTTACAAATATATGCAGTAATGACCCTCAAGGCCGTACCAAGAGGTAGCAGCCTAAGTCCTCCCAAAAGGGGCTCACCACCATCCTTCCGTTCAGTTGGGCCAGAACCACTGGGAATGAACTTTACCCACCCGCCCCAACCATCACCCAGTCACAGACCCTCAACTAAGTGAGCCAGTCCAGCACGATCTCCAACCCTAAAGAGCCAAAAAAGTTAAAGGAACACTTTGAAAACACATCAGATCTCAATGGGGAAAAATATCATGCTAGATATCTATACTGATATGGACTGGGTAATGTGTTAGGAATGAAAGGATGCCACATAGTTTGATGGAAGTGAAAATTATCAACCTACAGAGGGCTAAACTCAAAGACACCCCAAAAATCAAAGTGAAAAAATGAGGCAGCAGGCTAGTCCATTTTGCTGAAATTTCATTGCAGCAACTCAAAATGGTACTCAGCAGTTTGTATGGTCCCCACGTGCTTGTATGCATGCCTGACAATATCAGGGCATGCTCCTAATGAGATGACGGATGGTGTCCTGGGGTATTTCTTCCCTGATCTCGACCAGGGCATCACTGAGCCTCTGAACAGACTGAGGTGAAACCTGGCAGCGTCAGATGGACCCAAACATAATGTCCCAGAGGTGTTATATTGGATTTAGGTCGGGCGAGCGTGGGGGGCATTTAATGGTATCAATTCCTTCATCCTTCAGGAACTGGTTGCATACTCTCACCACATGAAGCCGGGCATTGTCCTGCACCAGGAGAAAACCAGGGCTCACTGCACTAGCGTAGGGTCTGACAATTGGTCCAAGAATATCATCCCTATACCTAATGGCAGTCAGGGTGCCATTGTCTAGACTGTAGAGGTCTGTGCGTCCCTGCATGGATATGCCTCCCCAGACCATCACTGACCCACCACCAAACGAGTCATGCTAAACGATGTTACAGGCAGCATAACGTTCTCCATGGCTTCTCCAGACCCTTTCACGTCTGTCACATGTGCTCAGGGTGAACCTGCTCTCATCTGTGAAAAGCACAGGGCCCCAGTGGTGGACCTGCCAATTCTGGTGTTCAATGGCAGATGCCAATCAAGCTCCACAGTGCCGGGCAGTGAGCACAGGGCCCACTAGAGGATGTCGGGCCTCAGGCCACCCTCATAAAGTCGGTTTCTGATTGTCTGCTCAGAGACATTCACACCAGCGGCCTGCTGGAGGTCATTTTGTAGGGCTCTGGCAGTGCTCATCCTGTTCCTCCTTGCACAAAGGAGCAGATACCGGTCCTGCTGATGGGTTATGGACCTTCTACGGTCCTGTCCAGGTCTCCTAGAGTAACTGCCTGTCTCCTGGAATCTCCTCTACGCTCTTGAGACTGTGCTGGGAGACACAGCAAACCTTCTGGCAATGGCATTTATTGATGTGCCATCCTGGAGGAGTTGGACTGCCTGTGCAACCTCTATAGGGTCCAGGTATCGCCTCATGCTACCAATAGTGACACTGACCCTAGCCAAATGCAAAACTAGTGGAAAACAGTCAGAAAAGATGAGTATGGAGAAAAATGTCAGTGACCTCCACCTGTAAAACCATTCCTGTATTAGAGATTTTCTCATTATTGCCCATCTAGTGCACCTGTTGTTAATTTCATTAACACCAAAGCACCTAAAACTGATTACTAAACCCCCTCTGCTACTTAATGGACCAGATCAATATCCCAGGAGTTTACTTGACTTAATGCTATACTCTGATTAAAAAGTGTTCCTTTAATTTTTTTGAGCAGCGTATTTTGCAGTATTAGGAATACCCCTCACTGAATATACCTGAACGCATCATTGGGAGTAGGGTTCACATACTTGTGACTGTATGATGTACAGTATATCGGAAATGCACAACTTAATGTACCACTTAGGAGCCAATCAGTCCAAACTAGGCAATGCACACAAGGTTGCGGTAGTACAAAGTATTACCCTCCAGTGCCCTACAATCCCTGGCAACTGGAAAATGCTCGTTTTGACACCTCTCACATGTTCCCATTGGCTTTTATTATGGTGGCCAAACTCATTGTTTTATAGAAACATAGGGGGGGCAAAGGCAGGTGAAAATAATCCATGCCACCTCAAGTGTTAAAACTGGCATGGATTATTTTCAGTGTGCTGGAGGGGTTGTCTAAAGTTAGTTGCAGGCACCACAAAGTACCTGCAGTGTACTGTCACAATCCTCTCAGGACCTTGATGTTTCTGGCAGGTTTAATATAAAGAGGCAGGTTTAATATATGGTCAACAAGAGAAAAGGCCTGACCTGTAACACTTTATATAGTCAAGTTCCTTATAGGCAGCAAAGTAAGAGATGCTATTCAGTGTATATGGGTTGGTACCTCACGCCAAGTTATGTGGGACTTTTAAAGGCAGGTAAATTATATACCAGATATAAAATTATTTACTGTTTAATAAAATAAATTTGTTGCATCACATATACGAGGTGGTGTACATATTCATTGTTGGTGGTGGGTTATAGACCCAAGTGAGTAAGTGCTTGTAGGTAAGAAAGATTGTGACATGTGTTTATTGGGTGACTTTTATAGGAAAATAAGTCTCTGTCCCTCCATGCTATGTGGCTTGGAAGTTTGATCAGAGATAATTCCTGCGTCCCTACGCGTTTCGGCTAAAAGAAGCCTTTTTCAAGGAATGATGTCACCATTTCTGTAACATTAGTATACTCTTACCTGAGGCTGCACTAATTTAACAAACTTCAGATATAGTATACACCAAGGACATGCGGTGAGGTCAGTGGCTGGTGAGGCACTGACCAGTATCAGAGCCAGATACAACCCCCACATTATTTAGTGAATAAACCCCCACAGCATAGCCGAGCGATGTGAGCTGAAAAATTTCATCTTCATCTCCAACCAATATAAAACCCGCATGTCAGGACGCAGGCAGTCAATCAGATTCCCCCAGACATATAAGTGTCTGGTGAAAGGAATCTATTGGACAGCAGATTTTTATTTTTTATTTCTGCATTCTGTAACAGTTCTGTAAATGCTGAGATTTCACTGGTCAAGTACAGGGCTAAATAAAAATGACACTGAGCTCTATACGTATAGCCACCAACAGTCCTGATTTTATTAAAACAAGTCCTTATGTTGGTTAAATTAGTAAACTGTGAAAACTAATGAAAATGCCATATATAATCTATATAATAAAATAAATAGAATCTGAACCATTCTCTGATTATAGAGAATATATATGGCACCTTCATTAGTTCTCATAATTTACTAATTTAACCAGCATAAGAACTTATTTTAGCATATGTAATTGCATTCAAACCACACATGTGAGGTATCGCTGCAAACGTTAGAGCGAGAGCAATAATTCTAGCACTAGACCTCCTCTGTAACCATGTAACTCTCTAAACATGTAACCTGTTAAACATTTTAAAGCGTCGCCTATGGAGATTTTTAAGTACTAAAGTTTGCCGCCATTTCACAAGTGTGCGCAATTTTAAAGCATGACATGTTAGGCATCTATTTACTCCGTGTAACATTATCTTTCAAATTATACTAAAAAATCGTTTTTTTTTTTAAATAAATGCGCTAGAAAATTTGCTGCGCAAATACATGACATAAAATGTTGCAACGACCACCATTTTATTCCCTAGGGTGTATGCTCAATAATATATATAATGTTTGGGGGTTCTGAGTATTTTTCTAGCAAAAAAATGATGATTTTTACATGTAGGACAGAAGTGTCAGAATTGGCTTGGGTGGCAAGTGGTTAATTACCATAAGTAATTTACAAATAAATATTATATATTGTTTTTAAGGTAATTTACTATATTTTCAAAAACTGCACTTAAGCAGTTGGCTTAACAGACAAATTACTGAAGTTTGGAGTTATAACTTCAAACCAGTAATTTCACAGTAAATGGATAAATAATAAATTATTATGTTTTAACATATATCATGATAATATATTATTTTGCTTGATTAAAAAACTACCTTTCCAGTAAGCGGCAGATTCTCCCTCTTAGCTGTGTGAGAAAAACATGGAATTATGGGTAAACCTTATACCCATAAACCCATGTTTTTTCTTTGTAGATAAGAGGGCTGGGCTGGAAGGGAGCATATGTATTTTAGAGAGCCTCCACTGCAGAATTTTTTTTTAAGACCGCTTGGACCATGGGTGCTTTACCGTTGGTCCAAGGCTTGAAGCGGTCCATTGAGCTCAGTGGCTCTGAGAAGAAATCAGAGGCACTGTGAGCTCATCCTCTCAGTCTACTACAAATCACTTCTGACGGACTGCGCACGGAGCCCTGCATCTCTGGAACCATAGGTGCTAGGAGCAGACCAGTGGTGGGGTAGGATTTCTGGTACCTACTTCCCAAATTTCGGTTCTCTGTGACCCCAGGTTGCCAACTCATGACCCTCGAAGCTCAATCTATTTTTTTTTTCTTTTTTTTTTATGTTCATGGCAGATGAGGCTCTGCCTCCTCTGACTGCACATCCCTGGTATACACATACACAGTGCACTTCACCTCCTAAAACTCAAACCTTTTTACCTGAGCACTGTCTTTGGGGGGGGGGGGTGCATGCTCTTTTTAAAAATGTCAGAATTTGCAATTGATGTTTTGGGGAGTTTTATTGGTGGACTAGGGAGGTGGCTAGTAGTGGACTTGGAAGGTGGCTAGTGCTGTTGAAGTAGCACCAGCTCCTTGTGGCAATGTGGTACATTATCACTGTCACATGGGTGCCTGTAAGGAGAGTTCAGCTTTACTTTTAAGGTGTGCTAATGTCCTGACTTCTGGAATTTGTCCAGTCTGGAACTAAACCAAATCCTAATCTTTATAAGGAAGACCATCCATGAGTACTTTAGAATGTCCATGGACATTTACAACTACTACTGATAAGTTTTACAGCTGATGAGAACACCCATAATTTCCAGAAATACCACCCAGATGTCATATATTTAATTGCAGTTATTGTTGGACATTGGATTTTTTTTTTCTTTGCTCAGTTTCCCATTGCCTGTGCAGGGTAGACTCCTTTTCTTCCTTACCCTGTCCAATGCTCCTCCTTCTCTTTACTGTATAACCCTACAAGGTTGACCCCTCACCTTGCTCACTGTGTCCAGTCTCCCTGCTGCCCTCAACTCACTTCAGTGCAGGACAGTCAGTCTCCCTCTTGCTCCCCGAGCAAGTCCAGTCCCCAATCTCTCTCACTCCTTCATTTTTCCCCATTGAAGGACAGATCCTTTCTACTTCACTGCCATACTCAAGAATCCTGTTTTCCACAACTCCCTCAAGTGCCAGATAAACTTTCTCTCCTTCTCTTCCTTGCCTAGTCCTACAGCTTTCCTTATCTTGCCAGGACAGACCTTCCCTATTTACCACACCATGTCGAGCCCACCAGCTTTTCTCTATTTCCAATGATAGACAGATCTTCTCTACTCTCCTACCATGTCCAGTCCTCCACCTTTTCTCAATGAAGTATAGATGTTCTCTACTCTCCTACCATGTCCAGTCCTCCACCTTTTCTCTATCTCCCATGAAGTATAGATGTTCTCTAGTTTCCCACCATGTCCAGTCATGCATCTCTTCTCTATCTCCAATGAAGTATAGATGTTCTCTAGTTTCCCACCATGTCCAGTCCTCCACCTTTTCTCTATCTCCAATGAAGTATAGATGTTCTCTAGTTTCCCACCATGTCCAGTCCTCCACCTTTTCTCTATCTCCAATGAAGTATAGATGTTCTCTAGTTTCCCACCATGTCCAGTCATGCACCTTTTCTCAATTTCCAATGATAGACAGATCTTCTCTACTCTCCTACCATGTGCAATCCTCCACCTTTTCTCAATGAAGTATAGATGTTCTTTAGTTTCCCACCATGTCCAGTCCTCCACCTTTTCTCAATGAAGTATAGATGTTCTCTAGTTTCCCACCATGTCCAGTCCTCCACCTTTTCTCTATCTCAAATGAAGTATAGATGTTCTCTAGTTTCCCACCATGTCCAGTCCTCCACCTTTTCTCAATAAAGTATAGATGTTCTCTAGTTTCCCACCATGTCCAGTCCTCCACCTTTTCTCTATCTCAAATGAAGTATAGATGTTCTCTAGTTTCCCACCATGTCCAGTCCTGCATCTTTTCTTCATCACTCTCCAATTAAGGACAGACCTTCTCACTTTCCATACCATATCTAGTTATCCAACTTTTTCTCTATCTACAAAGAAGAATGGACCTATTACCCTTCTATACCATGTCCAGTTCTCTATCTCCAATGAAGTATAGATGTTCTCTAGTTTCCCACCATGTCCAGTGATGCACCTTTGCTTCATCACTCTCCAATTAAGGACAGACCTTCTCACTTTCCATACCATGTCTAGTCATCCAACTTTTTCTCTATCTACAAAGAATAATGGACCTATTACCCTTCTATACCATGTCCAATCCTTCAGATTTCCTTTATCTCCAGTGATGGACAGACCTCACCTTCCATACCATGTCTAGTTCTTGAACTTCCATAATCCCTTTACAATGAAGGACAAACTTTCTCTTTATTGAAGGATGGGCTCCAGAAAAACACAACTGTCGTTTAGCAGCTCAGAACTTCAGCTGTGACACCAGACTCTTCCAAAACCCAACCATACCATTGTGGCCATATTTAAAGGGGCAGCATTTAGTGAAGGAAGTGGAGCCAATTTGATGCTGGAAGAGTGACTCCATTGAGATGGTTCCATACCAATGCATCTGAAGGGGAAATCCCAGCATACTGACTTTATGCCTCCAGTACAAGAAGTCTTCTCTACAGCTACAGGTACCCATATTTATGTTGGCTGTTTTTGAGTAAAAAGTCTTTGCAGCACTTGTGAGCCTCACTTGTCACATTTACTGAAATAAGAACTAGAAGCGAGTCCAAGGTTGAGGTCAATGGAGAAAATGTGGAGAGGCTACACATTAGCTTTAAACACAGTAACCGGTTTCTTTTCAGCTTGCTACATTTTGCACATCATTTTTTGTTAAAATAAAAGCCAAATTATAGTTTTATAACTTTTAATATGAACAATCCATCTAATTTGGGGGAGCATCATAAAATAATGGTATCATAAGGAGAAAATTGTGATGAAGATTTGTTCTGTCGTCAAGCTTCTATGACCTGTAAGAAACGTGGGGGTCACTTCTGCCAACAGTGCCATTCCAGCCTTCGCTAGCCAGAGATGAGATCCTGTTGCTGTTGGTTTCCACACTTTACAAATTGCCTTTTGCTTCATTAAGTGAGATGTCAGTGATGTTATCGTAGATTTGACTTGCGTATGGTTGGCTGTCAGAATAGATCCAAATTTCTTGGTTGACTTGACCCATCTGCTCAATGTTATGCCAGAGCGGCCTTAGAATTTGTCCTTACATAAACCTCTCCAAGGAGCATCTACGGGGCCGGTTCTCTAGATGGGAGCTCATCGCAGTCCAATCATCGTCCCCCAACGTCCTGTCACTCATTATCACATTTATCTCAGGATGTCATTTTCCAGTGTGAAACAACACAACACGCGCCCCAAACTATTTACACTATGCAGTTCCTCATTGAGGAGAATACAATGAAGACATTATACAGACACCACATTGTGCAAAGAGAAAGAGCATAGTGTGCAGTGACAGCACTCGCCTCTATTTACAGGGTGTGTAAAAATAACATCGGGGGTGTAACATCCCTCTGAAATTCTCCATCACTGCTATGAAAATCTCTTCTCTACACTCCTCACCCACTGCTATGTATATCACTCCTCTACATCCCTTCCTCACTACTATGTACATCTGTCCTCTACACTCATCACTCGCTACTATGTACATCTCTCCTCTACACTCCTCACTCACTACTATGTACATCTCTCCTCTACACTCATCACTCGCTACTATGTACATCTGTCCTCTACACTCCTCACTCCCTACTACGTACATCTCTATGTTCCTCACTCACTACTACGTACATCTCTCCTCTACACTCCCCACTCACTACTATGTACATCTCTCCTCTACACTCATCACTCGCTACTATGTACATCTGTCCTCTACACTCCTCACTCCCTACTACGTACATCTCTATGTTCCTCACTCACTACTACGTACATCTGTCCTCTACACTCCCCACTCACTACTAGGTACATCTCTCCTCTACACTCATCACTCACTACTATGTACATCTCTCCTCTACACTCCCCACTCACTACTATGTACATCTCTCCTCTACACTTCTCACTCACTACTATGTACATCTCTCCTCTACACTCATCACTCACTACTATGTACATCTCTCCTCTACACTCATCACTCGCTACTATGTACATCTCTCCTCTACACTCCCCACTCACTACTATGTACATCTTTCCTCTACACTCCTCACTCACTATTATGTACATCTCTCCTCTACACTCATCACTCACTACTATGTACATCTCTCCTCTACACTCCTCACTCACTACTATGTACATCTCTCCTCTACACTCCTCACTCACTACTATGTACATCTGTCCTCTACACTCCCCACTCACTACTATGTACATCTCTCCTCTACACTCATCACTCACTACTATGTACATCTCTCCTCTACACTCCTCACTCACTACTATGTACATCTGTCCTCTACACTCCCCACTCACTACTATGTACATCTGTCCTCTACACTCATCACTCACTATTATGTACATCTCTCCTCTACACTCATCACTCACTACTATGTACATCTCTCCTCTACACTCCTCACTCACTACTATGTACATCTCTCCTCTACACTCCCCACTCACTACTATGTACATCTCTCCTCTACACTCCTCACTCACTATTATGTACATCTTTCCTCTACACTCCTCACTCGTTACTACGTACATATCTCCTCTACATTCATCACTCACTACTATGTACATCTTTCCTCTACATTCCTAACTCACTACTATGTACATCTCTCCTCTACACTCCCCTATGTAAAAATCTCTTCTATACTCCTCACTCAATACTATGTACATATCTTCTCTATACTCCTCACTCATTACTATATACATCTCCCCCCCTACACTCCTCACTCACTATGTACATCTCTCCTCTACACTTCTCACTCACTACTATGTACATCTCTCCTCTACACTCCTCACTCACTACTATGTACAATGGGTACGGAAAGTATTCAGACCCCCTTAAATGTTTCACTCTTTGTTATATTGCAGCCATTTGCTAAAATCATTTAAGTTCATTCTTCTTCCTCATGAATGTACACATAGCACCCCATACTGACAGAAAAACACAGAATTGTTGACATTGTTGCAGATTTATTAAAAAAGAAAAACTGAAATATCACATGGTCCTAAGTATTCAGACCCTTTGCTCAGTATTTAGTAGAAGCCCCCTTTTGATCTAATACAGCCAGGAGTCTTTTTGGGAAAGATGCAACAAGTCTTTCACACCTGGATTTGGGGATCCTCTGCCATTCCTCCTTGCAGATCCTCTCCAGTTCTGTCAGGTTGGATGGTAAACGTTGGTGGACAGCCATTTTTAGGTCTCTCCAGAGATGCTCAATTGGGTTTAAGTCAGGGCTCTGGCTGGGCCATTCAAGAACAGTCACGGAGTTGTGAAGCCACTCCTTCGTTATTTTAGCTGTGTGCTTAGGGTCATTGTCTTGTTGGAAGGTAAACCTTCGGCCCAGTCTGAGGTCCAGAGCACTCTGGAGAAGGTTTTTGTCCAGGATATCCCTGTACTTGGCCGCATTCATCTTTCCCTCGATTGCAACCAGTCGTCCTGTCCCTGCAGCTGAAAAACACCCCCACAGCATGATGCTGCCACCACCATGCTTCACTGTTGGGACTGTATTGGACAGGTGATGAGCAGTGCCTGGTTTTCTCCACACATACCGCTTAGAATTAAGGCCAAAAAGTTCTATTTTGGTCTCATCAGACCAGAGAATCTTATTTCTCACCATCTTGGAGTCCTTCAGGTGTTTTTTAGCAAACTCCATGCAGACTTTCATGTGTCTTACACTGAGGAGAGGCTTCCGTCGGGTCACTCTGCCATAAAGCCCCGACTGGTGGAGGGCTGCAGTGATGGTTGACTTTCTACAACTTTCTCCCATCTCCTGACTGCATCTCTGGAGCTCAGCCACAGTGATCTTTGGGTTCTTCTTTACCTCTCTCACCAAGGCTCTTCCCCCCTGATAGCTCAGTTTGGCCGGACGGCCAGCTCTAGGAAGGGTTCTGGTCGTCCCAAACGTCTTCCATTTGAGGATTATGGAGGCCACTGTGCTCTTAGGAACCTTAAGTGCAGCAGAAATCTTTTTGTAACCTTGGCCAGATCTGTGCCTTGCCACAATTCTGTCTCTGAGCTCTTCAGGCAGTTCCTTTGACCTCATGATTCTCATTTGCTCTGACATGCATTGTGATCTGGAAGGTCTTATATAGACAGGTGTGTGGCTTTCCTAATCAAGTCCAATCAGTATAATCAAACACAGCTGGACTCAAATGAAGGTGTAGAACCATCTTAAGGATGATCAGAAGAAATGGAAAGCACCTGAGTTAAATATATGAGTGTCACAGCAAAGGGTCTGAATACTTAGGACCATGTGATATTTCAGTTTTTCTTTTTTAATAAATCTGCAACAATGTCAACAATTCTGTGTTTTTCTGTCAGTATGGGGTGCTATGTGTACATTCATGAGGAAGAAGAATGAACTTAAATGATTTTAGCAAATGGCTGCAATATAACAAAGAGTGAAAAATGTAAGGGGGTCTGAATACTTTCCGTACCCACTGTACATCTCTCCTCTACAATCCTATGTAAATATCTCCTCTATACTGCTCACTTACTATCATGTACATCTCTCCTCTACACTTTGCACTCACTACTATGTACATCTTTCTAAACTCCTCACTCACTCCTTTGTACATATCTCCTCTACACTTCCTACTCACTACTATATACATGTCTAGTATGTACATCTCTCCTCTACACTACTATGTACATATCTCCTCTATACTCCTCACTCATTACTATGTACATCTCTCCTCTACACTCCTCACTCACTACTATGTACATCTCTCCTCTACACTCCTCACTCACTACTATGTACATCTCTCCTCTACACCCCTCACTCACTACTATGTACATCTCTCCTCTACACTCCTCACTCACTACTATGTACATCTCTCCTCTACACTTCTCACTCACTACTATGTACATCTCTCCTCTACACTCCTCACTCACTGCTATGTACATCTCTCCTCTACACTCCTCACTCACTACTATGTACATCTCTCCTCTACACTCCTCACTCACTACTATGTACATCTCTCCTCTACACCCCTCACTCACTACTATGTACATCTCTCCTCTACACTTCTCACTCACTACTATGTACATCTCTCCTCTACACTCCTCACTCACTGCTATGTACATCTCTCCTCTACACTCCTCACTCACTACTATGTACATCTCTCCTCTACACTCCTCACTCACTACTATGTACATCTCTCCTCTACACTCCTCACTCACTACTATGTACATCTCTCCTCTACACTCCTCACTCACTG
Source organism: Pelophylax lessonae (assembly GCF_965119305.1). NCBI lineage: Eukaryota > Metazoa > Chordata > Amphibia > Anura > Ranidae > Pelophylax > Pelophylax lessonae. The sequence goes on along the minus strand of NC_138777.1, from coordinate 203,654,846 downwards.
CTATGTACATCTCTCCTCTACACTCCTCACTCACTACTATGTACATCTCTCCTCTACACTCCTCACTCACTACTATGTACATCTCTCCTCTACACCCCTCACTCACTACTATGTACATCTCTCCTCTACACTCCTCACTCACTACTATGTACATCTCTCCTCTACACTTCTCACTCACTACTATGTACATCTCTCCTCTACACTCCTCACTCACTGCTATGTACATCTCTCCTCTACACTCCTCACTCACTACTATGTACATCTCTCCTCTACACTCCTCACTCACTACTATGTACATATCTCCTCTACACTCCTCACTCACTACTATGTACATATCTCCTCTACACTCCTCACTCACGACTATGTACATATCTTCTCTACACTCCTCACTCACTACTATGTACATCTCTCCTCTACACTTCTCACTCACTACTATGCACATCTCTTCTCTACACTCCTCACTCACTACTATGTACATCTCTCCTCTACACTCCTCACTCACCACTATGTACATCTCTCCTCTACACTCCTCACTCACCACTATGTACATCTCTCCTCTACACTCCTCACTCACTACTATGTACATCTCTCCTCTACACTCCTCGGTCACCACTATGTACATCTCTCCTCTACATTCCTATGTACATCTTTTCTCTACACTTCTCACTCGCTACTATGTATCTCTCTCCTCTACACTCCTCACTCACTACTATGTATCTCTCTCCTCTACACTCCTCACTCACTAATATGTGCCAGTGATTTAGTACTGATTCATGATCTCCAGTTTGAGCTGGAGGAGAAGGGCCATTTTCCATGTTATTTATATAAAGATATTGAAAAGAAAAGTGTAGCTCTACATTTGTCCCAAACGTGTTTATATGTTCTTACTGTTGACTGACCCACCTCTGCTGGAAGTCTGTTACACGCATCAACTACTCTTTCTGTAAAATAATACTTTGTAAGGTTAGTTTGGTACATTCCTCCTACTGGTTTGAGGTCATGTCCCCGTGTTCTTGATCTTCATTTTGTTCTGAAATCCTGCCCTCCTAAACCTTATTCACACCCTTCATGTATTTAATGGTTTCGGCATGTCCACCTTTCTCTTCTTTCCTCCAGACTTTACATATTAAAGTGGTATTAAAGCTTTGTTTTTGTTTTTTGTTCAATAACAAACATGGTATACTGCACTGAGCAGCTCCGATCCTCTTCTTTTCAGGTCCCCCGCCGGTGCTCCTGGCTCCTCCCCCTTGAGCAGCACCCCCAGAGAAATCCTTTTGCCTTGGGGGCACTGCTGCATGCTTAGTTCCAAGCCGCTGCCCTATGCGTCCATAAGACAGATAGAGCTGTGGCTCGACCCCATCTTCCTTATTGGCTCAATGGCAGTGATTGACAGAACTGGAAACTAATGGGCTTCCGCTGCTCTCTCAGCCAATAAGAAGGTAGAGTCCTGGGACAGTTGAGGCTATCGGAAACATTGCTGGATTGGGGGGAGCTCAGGTAAGGATTGGGGGGAGCTGCACACAGGTTATTTACCTTCATGGATAGAATGCATGAAGGTAAAAAACTTTCCGCCTTTAGAACCACTTGAAGTTCCCGTGAGGTCTCCAGAACTGGACAAAGTTATTGTAAATTTGATCTACTTAAAGATCTATATAGAAGAATCAGGACCTCCTTCCTCCTGCTGGTGATCCCTCTAGTGATATAAAGATCTATATAGAGGAATCAGGACCTCCTTCCTCCTGCTGGCGATCCCTCAAGTGATAAAAAGATCTATATAAAGGAATCAGGACCTCCTTCCTCCTGCTGGTGACCCCTCTAGTGATATAAAGATCTATATAGAGGAATCAGGACCTCCTTCCTCCTGCTGGTGATCCCTCTAGTGATATAAAGATCTATATAGAAGAATCAGGACCTCCTTCCTCCTGCTGGTGATCCCTCTAGTGATATAAAGATCTATATAGAGGTATCAGTACATTCTTCCTCCTGCTGGTGATTCCTCTAATGATATAAGGATCTATATCAGCGGTTCTCAATCTGGGGGTTGAACTACCCTTTCACAGGGGTCGCCTAACACCATCGGAAAACACATATTTCCAATGGTCTTAGGCAGGAAATGCACCGCCACCTGCAAAAAAAAATGGCCACGGCCAGCCCGACAGGTACACTGCGCATGTGCCACAGCCACTCGGGAAAGCCCGTACACGCTCGGCTATTCTCGGACAGACGGCGTATGCGTGGTGATGTGTTGTAAATGAAAGGCGCCTCACCAAACGGTAAGTAAGCCCCTGCATCTCCAGGAGATGCAGTGCTGCGAATCTCCTGTACCATGCCTGCAGCACTGCATCTCCTGTACCATGCCCGAATCACTGCCTCTCCTGAACCATGCCCACAGTCCTGCATCATGCCCGCAGCCCTGCATCTCCTACACCATGCCCCTAGCCCCTGCATCTCCTACAATATGCCTGCGGCCCCTGCATCTGCTGCACCATGCCCGCAGTCCCTGTATCTCCTGTACCATGCCCACAGCCCCTGCATCTCCTGCACCATGCCCGCGGCCCCTGCATCTACTGCACCATGCCCACGGCTCCTGCATCTCCTGCACCATGCCCCCAGCCCCTGCATCTCCTGCACCATGCCCGCAGTCCCTGTATCTCCTGTACCATGCCCGCAGCCCCTGCATCTCCTGCACCATGCCCCCAGCCCCTGCATCTCCTGCACCATGCCCGCAGCCCCTGCATCTCCTGCACCATGCCCGCAGTCCCTGTATCTCCTGTACCATGCCCGCAGCCCCTGCATCTACTGCACCATTCCCACAGCTCCTGCACCATGCCCCCAGCCCCTGCATCTCCTGCACCATGCCCGCAGCCCCTGCAGCTCCTGCACCATGCCCGCAGCCCCTGCATCAATTTGTAACAATGAAAATACATCCTGCATATCAGATATTTACATTACGATTCATACCAGTAGCAAAATTAAAGCTATGAAGTAGCAACGAAAATAATTTTATGGTTGGGGTCACCACAACATGAAGAACTGTATTAAAGGGTCACGGCATTAGGAAGGTTGAGAACCACTGATCTATAAAGAGGAATCAGGACATTCTTCCTCCTACTGGTGATCCCTCTAGTGATATAAAGATCTATATAGAGAAATCAGGACATTCTTCCTCCTACTGGTGATTCCTCTAGTGATACCTAAAGAACTATATGGGAGAATTAGGACCTCCTTCATCCTACTGGTGATCCCTCTGGTGATATAAAGATCTATATAGAGGAATCAGGACCTTCATCCTCCTGCTGGTGATCCCTCTTGTGACAGCTAAAGATCTATTATAGGTGAATCAGGACCTCCTTACTGCTGATAGTGACCCCTATATTGATCAACCCCAGAATTCTATTCACTTTCCCCATTGCCTGGAAACACGGTTTGCTCATTTGGCAACCATCTGAAATAAATACCCCAAATCTTTTTCCTCTGTAGATCTGGCCAGCACTGTACCCCCAATATTGACCCAGGGTACCATTTTTATCAGAGCATTATTTCACATTTAGAAACATTGAACTGCAGTTTCCGCTTCTTTGACCAATTGTATATCAATGCCAAATCACATTCCATGTTATAGACACCAACTGGAACATCAGCCTTTTTGCACACCTTAGCGTCATTCTTGCCCACCAACCTTCCATCACTTACACTTATTTTCTTTTAGTGTGTACATCCAGCGTACAGAACACTTGGCGCGAGGCCATTGCTTTTTCGCTACTTTGTTGCCACTTTACGTATATTATGTACGCTCAGTGTATGGGGGGTCAATAGAAAGGATCAGATCAGGAGGGTAATGAAGACGCTCTAATCAGGTCTTGTCACAGAGTTTTTTTTCCATCTTACGGGTGACATTTCTTTACAATAACATGTTGTGTTCTGCAGTCAGTGCTCCTCTCCAGCATTGTCTAGGAAGGGTTACACTCCCCCCCCCCTTCTTTCCAGCATTGTCTGGGGAAGGGAAGGGTTAAGCTCCCTGTGCTTAGGGGCCACTGGCGGAGGATTACAGGCTGATGCTCTGGTGTTGCCAGGCTCTGCAGAGCATCTGCCCAGATTTCAGCACCCCGCTGGCATGGAAGGGGTTACAGCTGTGGTAGGGAGCCCAGCCTCCTCCAGAGCCTCCAGAACTTACACAAAGATGGCAGCCCCCCTCCCCCAATCTCCCAGGACTTTAAATGAAAAGAAATGACACATCACAGAGCGCTGGGTGACAAAGCCCCAGAAAATGGCACCGGCGTCTCCTGGCAGAGGTGGGCATTGGCCCCCCGCTGGCGCCGTGTCCCCAGAGCTCTTCCAATGTATTCCTCATCGCTATGCAGATTATATTTATCGATCGGAGGAGGCGTCTTCCCGCCCTCCACCCCCTTCAGCATCTCTTACCTTCATATCATTGATGATGGCCTGGAAGAGACCCCCCAGAGCGCCGCACTCCTTGTCAACCGCCTCCATCATGACAATCCAGCCGCAGCCAAGGGGGTGAAATCCAGCGTGCGCCCCTCTGGGCCAAATCCAGATGGGAAATCAGAGCGTGAAATAGACAGCAAATTCCTGAGAATCCACAACTGCTGGGACCTCCTCCCCCGCCAATCGATGTCACCCACCTCCCCCCACCCCTTCTGTCCCCCCCAACCAGTCCTTTCTAGTTGATGTCACTTGCAGCATTCAGATGCCCCATGTCCAGGGGGAGCCTCCCACAATCATCCCCGCACAGGTGGCCTTGGCTCCTGGGATAGGCATGGACCAGGCAGGGATGGGGAGGGAAAAGGAGTGCAGGCTGCCCACCGAGGAGGATGTAGCAGTCTTGTGCAGGCGGAGAGGCTGCAGTGCAGCACACAGGGCTACAGGAGAGGGGAGGTACAGATCTGTCACATGGACCAGGAGGGAGGGGGGGGACACACTGAGATGTGGTAGGGGGGACAGGAGGACTGGCTGCATCTCCAACCTGCAGACGGCTGTCAGACAATGTGCCACCTGAGAGGGCAGGGGGGGTCATTTACTGAGTACTGGAGGGGGTCATTTACTGGGTGCTGGGAATAGTCATTTACTGGGTATTTGGGGGGGGGGGGGGGGTTTGAGTAAAGGAGGGGGTCATTTACTGGGTGCTGAGAATAGTCATTTACTGGGTATTTGGGGGGGGGGAGGGGGTTGAGTAAAGGAGGGGGTCATTTACTGGGTGCTGGGAATAGTCATTTACTGGGTATTTGGGGGGGTGTTGAGTAAAGGAGGGGGTAATTTACTGGGTGCTGGGAATAGTCATTTACTGGGTATTTGGGGGGGGGGGTTGAGTAAAGGAGGGGGTAATTTACTGGGTGCTGAGAATAGTCATTTACTGGGTATTTGGGGGGGGGGGGTTTAGTAAAGGAGAGGGTAATTTACTGGGTGCTGAGAATAGTCATTTACTGGGTATTTGGGGGGGGGGGGTTGAGTAAAGGAGGGGGTCATTTACTGGGTGCTGGGAATAGTCATTTACTGGGTATTTGGGGGGGGGGGTTGAGTAAAGGAGGGGGTCATTTACATTTACTGGGTGCTGGGAATAGTCATTTACTGGGTATTTGGGGGGGGGGGGGGAGAGGGTTGAGTGCAGGAGGGGGTCATTTAATGGAAGCTAGACATCCATTGACTACCGGGGGAAGTCATTCACTGATAGGGAAGTCAGAGCTGGGGGACCATCTACAGAGTATGGAGGGTTCCTTCTCTGGGTGCTGGGGGAGTCTAGAAAGATCATCCACAGAATATCAGGGTGTAATTCACCTTGGGGGGCCTGAGCGGTCCTCTGCAGAAAACTGGGGGGGTTAACCACAGAGTACTGGGGTAGGTCATTCACTGATGGCCGGGGGTAGCGGGGGGGTTATTTACCGAGTGCCGAAGGGATTATACACAGAGTATGGAGGAGGGGGGGTCATACACAAAGTACCAGGGAGGTCACCCACTAAAGGCACACATGATCAAAGCAATCTCACTATAATCTGAGTTAGTACACAGCTTTCGAGAGCCGATCACAACAGTTCATCCGATATTATCCGAAGGGACAAGCATTCAAATTGATCTCGCACAATACAAGATCAAACGATTTTTGTTTAATCAGTACAGTGGTCGCCTGAAAATATAATACATTACATCACTTCCAAATTTTTATTTTGTCGTATGGGAATTTTCGTAACTTTATTAACCTCTTTTATTTTCGATAATAAAACTAGAATGCAAAAAAAAAGAAAAAAAAAAAGGATAATTCGTCCGATAATCTCATCGTGTGTACCAGTCATAATTGGCCGGGAATGGTCATTCAGAGTGTCTAGGGTGATTTAACCACAGAGTACTGGGAGAGGTCATTCACTGGGTGCCAAGGGGGTAATTTACAAAGGGGGGTCATTTCTTGAGATACACGAGTCACTCGGGGTTCCAGAGGGGTTATTCACAGGGTGTTGCGGGTTGGGGGTCACTCACTGAGTGACTAGGGGAATCATCCATTGAGTGCTGGGGGGGGTTAATTCACTTAGTGTTGGGGGGTGGGGGGTTGAGCAGAGTGTGTGGGGTGCATGGGGTGATTCACTGGAGAGTTGAAGCTAAAGGTTACATTTGTGTTCTGTTTTTATGGGAGGGTGGGGATATGGATGACAGATGTATCCACTTTCTGGATAGGGTGAGGATAAGGATGACAGATGTATCCACTTTCTGGAGAGGGTAAGGATAAGGATGACAGATGTATCCACTTTCTGGAGAGGGTGGGGATATGGATGACAGATGTATCCACTTTCTGGATAGGGTGAGGATAAGGATGACAAATGTATCCACTTTCTGGATAGGGTGAGGATAAGGATGACAGATGTATCCACTTTCTGGAGAGGGTGAGGATAAGGATGACAGATGTATCCACTTTCTAGATAGGGTGGGGATAAGGATGACAGTTGTATCAACTTTCTGGAGAGGATGAGGATATAGATGACAGATATATCCACTTTCTGGAGAGGGTGGGGATATGGATGACAGTTGTATCCACTTTCTGGAGAGGGTGAGGATATGGATAACAGATGTATCCACTTTCTGGATAGGGTGGGGATAAGGATGACAGATGTATCCACTTTCTGGAGAGGGTGAGGATAAGGATGACAGATGTATCCACTTTCTGGAGAGGGTGAGGATAAAGATGACAGATGTATCCACTTTCTGGAGAGGGTGGGGATATGGATGACAGATGTATCCACTTTCTGGAGAGGGTGAGGATAAAGATGACAGATGTATCCACTTTCTGGAGAGGGTGAGGATAAAGATGACAGTTGTATCCACTTTCTGGAGAGGGTGAGGATAAGGATGACAGTTGTATCCACTTTCTGGAGAGGGTGGGGATCAGGATAACAGATATATCCACCTTCTGGAGAGGGTGGGGATATGGATGACAGTTGTATCCACTTTCTGGAGAGGGTGAGGATAAGGATGACAGTTGCATCCACTTTCTGGAGGGTGAGGATAAGGGTGACAGTTGCATCCACTTTCTGGAGGGTGAGGATAAGGGTGACAGTTGTATCTACTTTCCGGAGAGGGTGAGGATAAAGATGCCACCAACACCCAGTTTTTTGGGGTCTAAGATAGGGTTGGCCCTTGAGTCCAGTTTCAGATTAGGATGAGGATAAGATTGGTTCCTTTTCACTTTTCTCCAAAAAAAGCAAGAGTGACACTGGCATTCAGTTTCTGGGGAAGGATGACACTGGCATTCAGTTTCTGGGGAAGGCGAGGATAAAGATGACACTTGCATCTAGTTTCAGAATAATGGAAAGGGGAGGATAAAGATAAGACCTGTATCTAGTTCCTGGGAGGAGGAGAATAAAGATTATACCAGTGTCTCATTTCTGAGAAGAGGAGGATAAGGATTATACCCGAGTTAGAGTGCTGGAAAAGTGTGGTCTCGACTGATGGGAGGGGTAGAGAACTGAGGTTTCCAATGGACACCATTTTAATTGGAAAATCCAAAATGTTACAGTTGTCACTGGAACAGGAAGGGGAAAATCTTCCGATGGGGACACCTGTCTTGTTGACAACTGCCTAAGAGAAGGTTTCCCCTCACTTTGCAAGGACTGCTCTATCTCTGGCGACCAAATTCCTCGACCTCTCAGTACGTCTTCACTGACAAGAGTAGTAGAGGATTGTTGTGGCGGAGTGCGGTCTTGACTGATAAAAGGGGCAGAGAAGTGCAGTCTTAAAGTGGTTAAAAAAACTGAAGGTTTTTTTTTTTTTTTTACCTTAATACATTCTTTGCATTAAGGTAAAATACGTTCTGCATGCTGATCCCCCCCCCCGACCCACTTATACTTACCTGAGCCTAATCTCGATCCAGCGCTCTGCACAAGAGCAGAGGCTTTCTCGGCTTTCTCCCTCCTCATTGGTTCAGAGACAGCAGTGGGAGACATCAGCTCATGCTGCTATCAATCACAGCCAGTTAGGATGGACTGGGGGCGGCGCCAAGCCACACTTTGTGTGTCTATGGACACACAGAGTGTGGCTTGGCCCCGCCCCCTGTATATGGACACACAGAGTAGGCTCGGGGGGGGGGGGGCATGAGTGTCTCTAAAGCAAGCAAGCAGGTAAGTATAACAAGTTAATTTATATAAAATAAATTGTGAGCCTTTGCATTCACTTTAACTGATGGAAACAATAGAGTAGTGTGGTGATGGTGGAGTGCGGTCTGGCAAGATGGAAGAGTGACGGTTCTGGTAGAGAAGTACTGTCTTGACCAATGGCAGTGGTGGAGGAGTACAGCTTTGACTGATGGGAGGACAGCTGGAGAAGTGCAGTCTCATCTGATAGGAACAATGAAGTAGTGTGGTGGTGGTGAAGTGCAAGTCTTGAGGGATGGAAGAGCGTGGCCTCAGCTGATGGTGTGGGTAGAGAAGTACAATGTTAACTTATGGGAATAGTGGAAGAGTGTGGTCTCCAATGATGAAAGTGGTGGCAGAGTGTGGTCCTGGGAGATGGAAGAATGTGGTCTCAACTGATGGGGCAGGTAGAGAGGTAAAGTCTTAACTGATGGGAAGGGTTAAGAAGTACACTCTTGACTAATGTGAGTGGTAGAGCAGTGGGGTCTCAACTGATGGAAGCAATGGAGTTTTGCAGTCTCCTCTCAAATGAAGGAAGTGATGGTAGAGTCAGTTTACTCTTGAGAGATGGTAAAATGTAGTCTCAACTGATGGTGCAGGAAGAGAAGTGCAGTCTTGACTGATGGGAGAAAAAGGATTATGGTCCCCAATGCAATGATGGAAGTGGTGGTGGAGTGCTGTCTAGAGAGATGGAAGAATGTGGTCTCAAGTGATGGTACAGGTAGAAAAGTGCAGTCTCGACCAATGGCAGTGGTGGACTACAGCCTTGATTGATAGGAGTGAAGTGTAGTAGTGCGACTGTGGTGGAGTGAGGTAGTGAAAGATGGAAGTAGGTAGTCTCGACTGATGGTGTGGGTAAAAAAGTGCACTCTTGACAAGTGTGGTCTCCAATAAAGGGAGTAGTGGAGGAGTACAGTCTTGAGAGATGGAAAAATGCGGTCTCATATGCTGATGCAGGTAGAGGAGTGAGGTCTAATGAGATGGAAGAATGCAGTTTAATCTGATGAAGTGGTTGAGGGTTGCAGTCTCCAATGATGGTAGTGGTAGAGGAATGCACTCTTGAGAAATGAAGTGCGCTCTCGGGAGTCAGAGTGATGGAACAGTATAGTTTAGAATGATGGAGTAGTGGTAGAGTGTGGTCTTGATGGATGAGAGTGGTGAAGGAGAATGCATGACTGACTGGCATTGTAGAGTGACCGACTGGAGGGAATGTCTCGATTCATGTGAGTGGTGAAGTGTGGCCTTGACTGATGGGAATAGAGTGTGGTCTCAACAATGTGAGTGGTGGAACGCAGTTTCAACCAATGAGAGTTGTAAATGACTCTGGTCTTGAGACATCAAGCAATGGCAAAGTGTGGTCTTAGTAGCTGGAACGGTGAAGGAACATGGGCAGTGGAGGAGCATGCTCTCAAGCGGCGGAGTTTGGTCTTGAGAGATGATGTGGTTGAGGAGTGCACTTTTCAGGAAAAGGAAAGGTAAGGGACTGCAGTCTCCAGTAAAAGAGCACGATCTCTACAGATGGAGAGGTGGGGGAGCGTGGTCTCAAAAGGCACATCAATCCTTCACCTAAAGTGAGAGTAATCTATAATAGAATAAGGACTCGTTGAGTGGATATGCCAGTTGGTAAGGGAAGAGAAGGAAAAAAGAAGGGGAAACAAACATATTATCATGGATGCCTGTGGTCTCTTTAGTTCCGGGAGCTGCGATGCGCTTCCGGGGCTCCTCCCCTCCCCCTCAGCCTTCCGGCGTGAGGGGTCGGGCGGATACCAGTGGCGCATCGATGCCAGGCCCTACACCCGGTACGTGTGACGTCTAGTGACGCCGCATGCCGGGATGGTACACTTCCATCGGCGTCCATGTGGGGAAGTTAGTTGGCGCCAATTGCCGTTCGGCATGGACGTCCTTCAGTCTCTCCCCCATTCCTATGGACGCTAGTGGGACGTTGGGGGGTCTATTGGTCGTATCTCCTTCACTGCCAGCTCACCACGGTTGATCCTTGCACTATTCCATGGTTTTAAACTGCTTTGGTATATCTATTGGTCGTATCTCCTTCACTGCCAGCTCACCACGGTTGATCCTTGCACTATTCCATGGTTTTAAACTGCTTTGGTATATCGCACTACCTACACTATGGCTTATACGGTGTTACATAAGGTACTACCTTCTCACATCACTAATAATTTTGTTTCACTCAACATTGTTCTTTATTTCCTCTATTTTTTCACGCACTAATCTCTTAACCTCGGTGTACTATGTCCTCGCTTTTTTACCTACCTCCACTTCTCTGTCCCAGTCACCCTTTCACCTATACTTCCGTTGACCACTCTACCTATGGTGCATATTTATACCAAATAATTGAAGTCTCCCCCCTTTCATTCACCCCTAAGGGACTACCACATTACCCTACGATTCACTCTGCTGCCAGAGTTGGGCTACTTCCACGCACCCTATTACCACAGCTCCCGGAAAAGACATTCCCCAGGCACCATTCATGTTCAAACTTTCTCCTTTTTACGGTTTACTTTGGATACCTTGGTAGCTCTGTAAGTATGAGGAGGAAAATCAATCTGTCCTTGTGCTTTCCTTCTAGCCTTGTTCCCCCTTCTTTTTTCCTTCTCTTCCCTTACCAACTGACATATCCACTCAACGAGTCTTTATTCTATTATAGGTTACACATCTATACACTTCGCATCTGCTCCTGATGAGTGAACATATTCACGAAACGCGTAGAGCTACTCTAGATGCTACATCATACCATCCTACAGTCTATTTTTATGAATTAGTTACAAATAATAGTTATTTATGAATTTTTTTACTATGTATTTCCTCGTTGTGTGATCAGAGAGCTATTTAGGTCAGTATCAATTTCATATGTGCAATCATGTTATTCCGTGTATAATCATGTTTTTTAATATGTATTTTATGGTATCAGCTGTTTTGATCATGTTTACCATTATTACTGTACTATTTACCATATATTCTTTATGTGAATAAAATGTTGTCAATTCATATATATTATGTTTCATTATGCTATGATCTTATACACATTTATACCAGTATATACATATCTAGATACATTTTTACAATTTCCCCAGATTGCACCTGCGGTTTTATTTAAAGTCCCAAACTCCCCTGACTTTAAGAGATTGTTGACCACAGAATTGCCAGGTGGTGGTCACCGTATTGGTCAGGTTTAAGAGACTTAAGTGTTTGTATACAGAGATGACACTTACGGCTAATTCCCCCCTCCTCCCCCCCCCCCCCTTCCCTCTAGCTTGCCAGGCTGGGCCCTCCAGCGTGTAATTCCCTTTAATCTAATTAGTCTTTATTAATAGGGAATGAATTGTCTATCTTCCCTCGGGAGGAGGATGACACTGGGCTGTACATATATAATGACCTCTGTCCACCATATTCACCTACGCCACTGTCATGGTCATCCTCAAAATCTGGGACGTAGACGAAAGTAGTTCACATCTGATGAACCCTGACATCATTGTCCTACAATCTGACTGTGTGTTGATGCAGAATGACCACAGCAGATCAAGGCTGACCCCCCGAGACGTCAGTCTGGTCTTTTGTTCCGGGTTGGAGACATTCCTCATACACAACTTAATTTACCTAAGAATAACCTCCATCCAATCAGCTTCTCCTTTTAATTTTTCTGTATTGAAGAGAAAGGATCTAATTGGCTGCTGTGATTTTCAGCACAAGAAAACCTTTTGACCTGGTCATATAATGCAGTAGTCCTCAACTCCGGTCCTCGGGGGCCACTAACAGGCCAGGTTTGCAAGATAACTAAATTACATCCCAGGTGATCTCATTTGCTGCTCAGTGTTTGCAGTACTCTAGTCTGCATCTCCCCAAGGTAATACTTAACCACTTGCCGACCGCTCACATTGAGCCTACTGTGGTAAAGTGGTTAGTTATCGTCCAGCGACGTAGACCTACGTCGCATGATTCCTACCCTTGTGGGCGCCGCGCGCGCCGCCGGAGGCTCGCTCCCGCTGTATTCGGTCACAGCGGGAGTCGGGCCAGGGGAGGAGCGGCGGTGATCACCGCCGCTCTTCCCCGATCGTCGGGGATCGAGTGTGGAGATCCGCCTGCTTGTGTAAACAAAGCGGGCGAATCTCCTAAGTGACAGGCAGGCAGGGCCGGACTGACCATAGGGCATAGCGGGCATATGCCCGGTGGGCCGCCGAGTCCTCCGCTCCGAGTCCGGGCGCATGATAATGTGGAGTGTCCGCCTGTCCGGCTGACGGCCGTTGCTGGCCTCTCCGCGGCCGATTCCGCGGAGTCTGAGGGCCGCCGCATTATCGCAATCTGGCCGCCCGCCCCGCCGCTGTCCCCGACTCCCCGGATTACCGCAAATTTATTCTATCATCTGGCCCGGCTGTGGCCGGCCGCCGCTGTCCCCGACTCCCCACTCCTAACTTGGCTCAGCTGGCAGCCGGCTCCGCAGCTGCATCCAGCGTAGCTCAGGAGGAGGGGGTGGAGTCGGTCGGTGCTGTGCTGTGTGAAGAGTCCCCGGCGTCACGTGACTAAAGCCGGGGGTGGAGCTAGAGGCCGGCGGGGAACCCATGCTGCCTTGTTGTCAGGAAGAAGCAGAAACAATCGTCAGCCGGCGCTGCACAGCAGACAGACACTGACAGTCTGTCTCTGAGTCAGTGAGTGGAGTGGCCTTCACTAGTCTGTCACTAGTGCCTGTCTGCCTGCCCAGTGCCCTGGAGCTGGAGTCACTGACTGCCTGAGACTGGACTGGAGACTGGAGTGGAGTCGACTGTCTGTGACCTGCTGTGAGACACCAAAAACACCACCACCACCACCACACCCACAACCAGGACAGGAGCCAAGGCCTGCAGCAACAGCAACAACAGGTAAGGAAAGGTCAGCACAGCAACACACAAACACACCACAGACCACCACTGTCACCGCTGGGATTTGTGGTTCTGGGTGGCCTCCGGCAGAGCATTGTTCACTTCTGGCTTAGCAGCACGCAGGCAGGCCGCAGGCGTAAAAAAAACAGATAACAGTCAGCTACACACTCTGTCACTAGTGCTAGAAAACATGTCATGCCAGTTTGCTTGTTACATGTGATGTGACAGCCAGGTGCACATTTTCAACTTGAAAATGTGCACCTGGCTGTCACATCACATGCAACAAGAAAACTGGCATGGCACATGTTTTCTAGCACTAGTGACAGAGTGTGTAGCTGACTGTTATCTGTTTTTTTACGCCTGCGGCCTGCCTGCGTGCTGCTAAGCCAGAAGTGAACAATGCTCTGCCAGAGACCAGAACTGTTCTGGCTTTCGGCAGAGCATTGTTCACTTCTGGCCAGTGGATGGCCGGCCGATAGGGGACGCAGGGGCACCGCCCCCCCTAAAAGAAGAAAGGAAAAAAAAAGATTTAAAAAAAAAGTCAATGTTTAGCCTACTAGGGGGGCCGGACCTAGTGCTGGGTATGGGGGGGGTGGGGTTTTGCCTCCCACGTGAGGCAGACAGAGACGCCGATTGGCGGCCTTCTGGGGGTCATCGGGGGCATAGCAATGCGCCCGACACTCCCCACTTTCCTGGACTCCTGGCTGTGATTGGTCCAAACTCCAGCCTGGACCAATCACAGGAGGACATCCCGGGATGGTCCTGGTAACGTGATGCGTGGGGGCGGTGCACCGCCCCGGCGTCACGTTCTTCCCACCCGCAGACGGAGTGAGAGCCTGAGGAGAGCAACCGCATGCGTCCGACCGGACCGTACGTACTGTCATTCGGGCTCGCTCGGGCATCGGCATTCGCAGCTTGCTTAGCTGCGTGGCGTGAGACCGGCGCTGACCTGGAGGAGTGGAGTGACCGCAGTGCAGTGTCGGCCTGGTCCGGATGTCGGACATGTATCACTGCATTGGAGGCACGCACGCTGATCTCTGCATTGGGGACATGTATCACTGCATTGGGGGAATGTACGCTGATCTCTGCATTGGGGGCACTGAACTGGTCACAACATTGGGGGCACGCTGATCTCTGCATTGGGGGCATCATGTGTGCTGGTCACTACATTGGGGGCACGCACGCTGATCTCTGCATTGGGGGCACCATGTACGCTGGTCACTGCGTTGAAAGGGGGCCTGTACTGTGGTGTTTGTGCTAGGGGGTCTGTACTGTGGGGTTTGTGCTAGGGGGTCTGTACTGTGGGGTTTGTGCTAGGGGGTCTGTACTGTGGGGTTTGTGCTTGAGGGGTTTGTGCTAGGGGGCCTGTACTGTGGGGTTTGTGCCACTCTCAGTCAGTGTATCCCATAATAGGGTGTCTCTCACATGTCACTCGTATGTATCTGGCACTCCCAATTTCTTTGAAAACATTTTTTGGCACACTGTGCCCAAAAAGGTTGTCTACCCCTTGATTAGAGTAACCCTCATCTTGTGCTGCTTCATACTATTTTTAGAATTCAACGATCAAAACAGGATTTAAAGTAAGACAAAAAAAAACAGCATCACATGGCAGCTCTGATCTAAATTGGACCCAATCTGTCAGATTAAACTGAAAAAGGTACCCTAATCGAATCCACACATCCTGGAACATTAAATCCTGTCATCAACCATCCCGACGAACGCCACGCCCCCGTCACGCCCCCCCCCCGGGCTGCTCAGTCCAAAATGCCCGGGCCTATTTTTTGTCCCAGTCCGGGCCTGCAGGCAGGGACAGATTGCAGGGTTCAGCATAGCTGAACCTGCGATCTGTGTCACATAGTCCCCTCCCCCACACACATCAGTAAGCACCAGGCATACATTAACCCCTTGATCACCAATAAAAGTTAACCCCTTCCCTGCCAGTGTAATTTTTACAGTAACAGTTCATATTTATAGCACTGATTACTGTAGTAATGTCACTGGTACCCCCAAAAGTGTCAAAAACGTCAGTCAAGGGTCCGATCTGTCCGCCGCAATGTCGAAATCCCGCAAAAAAAAAAAAAAAAAAATCGCAGATCGCCGCCATTACTAGTTAAAAAAAAAAAAGACATACATTTCTCGTAGTTAGTAGCTGCGATAACTTTTGTGCAAACCCATCAAAATACGCTTATTGCGATTTTTTTTTACCAAAAATATGTAGCAGAAAACAAATTGGCCTAAAATGTTAAAAAATTTAGATTTTTACATTTTTTTGGGGGGGAATTTCATATAAAAAAATGTGAAAAATATTGTTATTTTTTCAAAATTGTCGCTCTTTTTTTGTTTATAGCGCAAAAAGTAAAAATCGCACAGGTGATCAAATACCACCAAAAGAAAGCTCTGTTTGTGGGGAAAAAAGGACATACATTTAATTTGGGTACAGCATCGCACGACCACGCAATTGCCCATTAAAATAACGAAGTGCCGAATCGCAAAATATGGCCTGGTCAAGAATGGGGTAAAATCTTCCGGTCTTAAAGCGGTTAAAAATACGCTCATTGAGAATTTTTTTGTCAAAGACATGTAGCTAAATACATTTTGGCCTAAATATATGACAAAAATTTAATATATTGGATATTTTTTAACTCTCAAATTAGAAAAATATTGTTATTTTTTCAAAATTGTCGCGTTTTTTTATTAATATCGCAAAAAATGAAAAGCGCAGAGGTGACCAAATACCACCAAAAGAAAGCTCTGTTTGTGGGAAAAAAAGGACGTAAATTTAGTTTGGGTACGGCGTTGCATGACCGTGCAATTGTCAGTTAAAGTCGCACAGTGCCGAATCGCAAAAAGTGGCCTGGACGTAAAGCAGGAAAATCCTCCGGTGGTAAAGTGGTTAAAATCTGGCCTGTTAGTGGGCCCCGAGGACAGGAGGTGAGGACCACTGATATAATGCACTCATTGATGATGGGGACAGCTCAGACTAGGAGGAGGTTGTCCTTTATGTTGGCAGGTGGTCCCTGGAGTGCTGTGGCGGTGGACAGACGGCTCCTTATCTAGGAAATACCGATCTGATGCAAACAACAAGTTGGTGGATTTATTGAAGGTCTACATGGGCTTTGTCTAAACCATCGTATGACCACTGCGGTCTTTCTTTGGAAGTTTGCACTCGGTTTGAATCCTGGTCAGGGCACTGGCTCCTGTGTGAATTGGCCCTAGTATGTGTCTGAGATCGGGCCCTTAGATTGTAAGCTCCTAGGAGCAGGGATCGATGTCAATGTACAGTATACAGATCACTATGTAAATTATTGACCCTATATAAATACCAGCAAAAAAAAGAATACATAAATGACAGGACTGATCATAGGGTTTTATTGAGCTTGTTACAACTAAAGCCCCGTACACACGTAGCGATTGTCGGCCGTTAATATTTGGCCGCCGAACGATCGGCCGATTGTTGGCTTGTTAGTATGATGCTTCCGACAACCGACAGCGTCTTTTCGGCCGAACAGAATCTGTTGTGCAGGCATTAAAATTTTTGTTGGCCAACACCAGAACGACCGATTGTTCGCCAGTCAGTACAGAATTCGGCCGACAAACAGCCGATTAGCAAGACTGGGCATGCTCAGAGAAGAAAAAACACACGGAAAGTAAACCATCACGTGACATCACTTCTGCAGTCGGCTGTTGTTGGCCGACAAAATTCATGTGCAGTCTTTTGCAGTTTTCAGCCGACAGGACAGCACCGGACAAAAGACGGGCGATCGTTCGGCCGACATTCGGTACGTGTGTATGGGGCTTTAGTTATCTCCTGATGAAACAGACTTGTGGATCTGGGAAACATGTTAATTAGGGTGACCAGATTTTTAAAATGAAATCCGGGGACAAATTTTTATTTTATTGGCAAATGGTAAACTTTGTTTAAGCATATTTTCCTCAAATTATATATGCAGTGTATGTGGCATTTATGGAATGATTTATGATATATACGTTATTTCTCACATTTCATCCATGAGATAAACAAAAAAAAAAAAGTTTTGGGATATGACTACCAAATGTTAAGAAGATAAGAAGGAGAAAAAAACTTTTCAATGCATATATTTGATATTTTATTCTTAGCAAAGAAGCGCAGAGGTGCGCTATGTACAGTGTGCAGAGTTCAGGGGTGAGCTATGTACAAAGTTCAGGGGTCTGCTATGTACAGAGTTCAGGGGTGCGCAATGTACAGAGTGCAGAGTTCAGGGGTGCGCGATGTACAGAATGCAGAGCTCAGGGGTGCGCTATGTACAGAGTGCAGAGTTCAGGGGTGCGCGATGTACAGAGTGCAGAGTTCAGGGGTGCGCTATGTACAGAGTGCAGAGCTCAGGGGTGCGCGATATAAAGAGTGCAGAGATCAGGGGTGCGCGATGTACAGAGTTCAGGGGTGCGCGATGTACAGAGTGCAGAGCTCAGGGGTGCGTGATGTACAGAGAGCAGAGTTCAGGGCTGCGCGATGTACAGAGTGCAGAGTTCAGGGGTGCGCGATGTGCAGAGTTCAGTGGTGCGCGATGTGCAGAGTTCAGTGGTGCGCGATGTGCAGAGTTCAGTGGTGCGCGATGTGCAGAGTTCAGGGGTGCGCGATGTGCAGAGTTCAGGGGTGCACAATGTTACAGAGCTCAGGGGTGCAATATGTACAGAGCTCAGGCATGCGCAACATTAAGAATGCAGAGTTCAAGGGTGTGCTATATACAGAGTTTAGGAGTGTACAGAGTGTAGGGTTCAATAGTGCGCTATGTACACAGTGCAGAGATCAGGAATGCGCTACGTACATAGTGCAGAGATCAGGAGTGCGCTATGTACACAGTGCAGAGATTAGGAATGTCAGAACATTCTGACATATGCAGGTAGTGGTTTCTGCCAGCTTTGAATTTTATAACCTGAAATTACAAGAATTAATAATATAATTCATCTCTTTCATATGTGATCAATAAATAAAGATTTATTATATCAGTTTGTATGTTTATATATGACATTCTAATTGAAAAGTATATGGGAGGGAATCTTTGCCATTGCAGTACGTGGTGTGAATGTGTTAGGGTGGGGAGGTCGGTGTTATTGGAGCTCTATCAGAGGAAAACAGTTGGGTTTTGGAATTGCTGTTATAAGCAGTACAATGGCTGCTCTTTGGCTTGCTCTCCTCTGGAAGCCTTCAGGCCATTTCTCAGCTCCCTCCCGTCTTCTGTGATCTCTGGGAATGAGCGGACACAGAAGATCTGTTTGTGTTTATCTCTTCTCAGATGCTTTAAATGTCCTCAGGCAGTGGGGGCTGAGGGTCTCAGATCCCGGGCTGTAGATGATGGTGGAGGGGGCCCTGGCAATATATTAGGGAGGTTGGGGGGGGGGGCTCAGGCCATAGGTGAAGATGGAAGTTTGGGGGGAATCCCTGGCGTCAGATTGAATGGCGGTTGGGGGTCCCAGGCAGTAGAAAATTAGGGCGGTTGGGGGTGTCCCAGGTGGTAGACCGGGATGGTGGGGGAAGTTATAGCCAGTAGATTATGGAGGCAGTTGGGTGGTGTTCCAACAGTAGCAGGAGATGGCCGTGAGGGGGGATCCTAGGTAGTAGATAATGATGGCGGTTGGGGGAGGTCCCAGGCGGTAGATGAAATGGAAGTGGGAGGGGCCCAGGCAGTAGAGGGGATGGTAGTGGGAGGGGCCGAGGCACTGGATGAGATCCAGGTAGATGATAATGATGGCAGTGGGGGCTCCCAGATGGTAGGCAGACATGAGAGTGGTGGTGTCCAGGGTTGCAGATGGAGTTTGAGGAGTGGGGGGTACCAGGTGGTAGAAGGAGATATTACAGAACACGTGGAGCTGGGGTAGCGCTGTGCTACCTGCAGGAAGAACCTCAGCTCTACGTTTTTTGTATTATCTTCATCTAATATCTGGGACCCTGCCCCACCATCTCCATTTAAGGCCTTTGAGGCCCACCATCTCCATCTAGAACCTGGGAGCAACCCCCACACAAAATTCCAAAGATAGAGACCGCACTGTGTGTGGTTATGAGTAAGCGATTTACATCGTGAAACGCGTCAACCCGACACGTCTGTTTGTGCACTGTACTGTCTGTCTTCTTCATCTATGAAGAATAAAGGAGTTTGATTGTTTTCATCTTAAACACCTTGAGTGCGGCCTCTATCTTTGGAATTTTCTGTGCTTGGACGGCGGATCCGACCTGCACCAGGCTTTTGAACTTGCACCTGAGCGGCTTTTCCTTTGTTCAGCAACCCCCACACACCATCTCCATTCACTGCCTGGGACCTCCACCAGGACAACTATGTGTCATGAGATCCTCAAACACTCAGCACTTTCACTTTTCTTCCAGTTCCCAGAAAAGAGCCCGATGTAACCTGATTGGGTTCTTGGTGAGGCCCTAACACTACAGTATCACTCTGTCATCCAATGACCTGCATGTGCAAATCTCTGTTGCAGGTAAACTCCGCCCAGAACCTTTTATTTGGTTTTGGATGAAGCAAAAGGGTTGCAGACTCTGCCAGGCATTTATTGTTGTGCCTTTCCATTGAGAAGATTTAATACAAGGACAGAAAATGAGAAATCTCCCCACCCAGGACACAGATTAAACACATACACTATATTGCAGGGTCGGGAACCTTTTTGGCTGAGAGAGCCATGAACACCACATATTTTCAAATGTAATTCAGTGAGAGCCATACACTATATTTCAGGGGTCGGGAACCTTTATTTAATATTCATATTCCTGAGCCGCAGCTATACAGTGAGTAGATGGAGCCGTGTGAAAGTGCATGGAGTCCGGTCGGGAAGAGAGCAGAGCAGGCAGGTATGCAATGAGGTCGGAGTGGTGAAGCGCCTGCAGGCCTGCGAGTGATGGAGGTGAGAAAATGGCGGCCGGCTGCTGAGGTGGATGTGAGAGGCATCTCCCGTGGGTCCCCGGGTTTCAGAGGGGAAGGAGATTGTGTCTGTCGGGGCACAGGGAGCGGATGGCAGGTCTCCTTACCGGGCGGTGATTGCCAAGGCCCTCAGATGCACAGCACACGAGCCGGCGGCGGTACTGCGAGTAGGCTGCGGGGTCCGTAGGGCGGCAATCTGGTCACCCAGAGACGAACTGAGGGTAGCGGTGGGTAGCCCACAAAGTGTATCGACGATGGGTGCAGAAATCTCCTTGGCACCGGACACAGCTACGCGTATGGCACAGCCTTCCCAGAAGAGAACACCTTTGGGATGAATTAGAGTGGAGACTACCAGCCAGGCCTTCTCATCCAACATCAGTGCCTGACCTCAGAAATGCACTTCTGGAAGAATGGTCAAACATTCCCATAGACCAGTGGTTCCCAACTCCGGTCCTCGGGACCCACCAACAGGCCAGGTTTGCAAGATAACTAAATTACATCACAGGTGATCTAATTTGCTGCTAAGTGATTCCAGTATTCTAGTCTGCATCCCCCAAGGTAATACTTAAAATCTGGCCTGTTAGTGGGTCCCGAGGACCGGAATTGAGAACCACTGCCATAGACACTCCTAAACCTTGTGGACGGCTTTCCCAGAAGAGTTGAAGCTGTTATAGCTGCAAAGGGTGGGCCAACTCAATATTGAACCCTACGGACTAAGACTGGGATGCCATTAAATGTATGGGGACGCCTGCCTTTACACACACATGAACTTTGACACTATAGTTTATGTAGTAGAATGGAGGATAGTGAGAGTTCTGCCAGGAAATGAGGGGAAACTCCAGCACTGGACTGTGATACTAATTCAGATTTGATACAATCATATAAATCCTGGTGCCTGTGCAGTTCTTGGCTGTGTTCACAAACATCTGACACAAATCAGTCCCTGCTCCAGCCTCTCACCTAGTGACTTGCTACAAAGTTGCAATGTACAGTCTGATCACTAGGGGGAAGGGAGACTGAGGAAATGCTTCCTTCTGCCTGCAACAGAGGGATGACCTCACCTCAGCATAGGAAAAGTTACAATGTTGCAGTCTGAACACTGGAGGGAGGAGGGAAGATTGAGGAAATTTTTCCTCGTGCCTGCAGCAGACCAATGAACTTATCTAAGCCTTGGTAAAGTTACAATGTTGACCGTGTCTGAACCAGAAGAATTTGCCCCCTTCCTGACCAGGCCATATTTTGCGATTCGGCACTGCGTTACTTTAACGGACAATTGCGCGGTCGTGGAACGCTGTACCTAAATAAAATTGATGTCCTTTTTTTCCCACAAATAGAGCTTTCTTTTGGTGGTATTTGATCACCTCTGAAATTTTTATTTTTTGTGCTATAAATAAAAACAAGAGCGACAATTCTGAAAAAATCTAACAATATTTTTCACATTCTGCTATATAACATTCTCAAAAAAAAAAATAAAAAATCAAAATTTAACATTTTAGGCCAATTTGTTCTCTGCTCCATATTTTTTGGTAAAAAAAAAAAAAAAAAATCGCAATAAGCGTATTTAAATTGGTTTGCGCAAAAGTTATTGCGTCTACTAACTACGGGAAAGATTTATGTCATTTTTATTGTTTTTTTTTTACCAGTAATGGCGGCGATCTGCGATTTCTTTTTGCGGGACTCCGACATTGCAGTGGACAGATCAGAACCCTAACTGACATTTATGACACTTTTGGGGGGTAACAGTGACATTACTACAGTAATCAGTGCTAAACATATGCACTGTTAATGTAATAATGACACTGGCAGGGAAGGGGTTAACCCTGTGGGTGATCAAGGGGTTAAATGTGTACCTAGGGGTGTGTTTCTAACTGTGGGGGGCATGGCTTGTGGAATGACTATAGAGACCTGTGATCCTATATAGAAGGATCACAGGGGTTCTGTGATCATTCCAGGGAGAAGAATGGTCAGCTGTGTTTACAACAGCTGACCGTTCTTCTCTCTCAGCGGGGAGCGATCGTGGGTGTCAGGCGGCATTCGGAGCCGCCTGTCCGCTGCATCTGCTCCCGACCCCTAGCCTCCTGCTTGCGACCAACGTATAGCTACGGCGGTTTGCCCAGGCGCGGCTACATGCCTCAATATAACTGCAGCGGGCGGTCATAAAGT
Source organism: Pelophylax lessonae (assembly GCF_965119305.1). Classification (NCBI taxonomy): domain Eukaryota; kingdom Metazoa; phylum Chordata; class Amphibia; order Anura; family Ranidae; genus Pelophylax; species Pelophylax lessonae. Next base: position 203,632,277 of record NC_138777.1, on the reverse strand, counting down.
GGTAAAATATGATCATTGAGGGAGAAGAGACTGAGGAAATGCTGATGACCTCATCTCAGCCTGGGCAAAATTAGTGTGGCAGCCTGATCACTGGAGGAGGAGAGACTGCAGAAATGCTTCCTTCTGCCTGCAGCAGATTGATGAGAATCTCAGCATGGGCAAAGCCATTGACTGAAGCTCAAGGATGGCTTTGCAATGATAAAAGGAGGAGCTTTGCTGAGAAATTATATTATTACTGTATATTGTGACGTCAGGAATTTATTTATGAAGATTTGTAAAGTTACTGACAGGTCGGTCCACTTTAAAAATTCTGATTGGCACAGACTCATCACTCTGTTGTGTATGTGTTACCCGGGTCCCGTCCAGAACTCCATCTTCCCAATGAGTGTCGGGGCCCCTAATAGCAACAACTGTGCAGGTTGTGTGCGTCTGTGTCGGATGTAAGTCCGTCGTATGACTTGGCTTCAGTGACAGTTCCTCTAGCTATGCACACTGTGGAGCCGGGGATGCAGCGTTCCTGTGTGTCGGGTATAATTGGCACACTATGGCTCCTTTCTCCGCCGTCTATCGGGGAACCCCGTCCCACTGCTTGTTCAGAATGCTGAGTGTCTGTTTGCAGGAATAAATGCTGACACAGACCCCGTGGCTGGCGGCCTATTAGCTGTACCCATGGCAACGTCTGGTGGTCCACGCATTGTAAACAGCCTCCGCTAACCCTTTCACTGCCAGATTTAGGAAAGATTGGAGGGATTTTTGGCTCGGTCTGTATGCTTAGACCTCCATGGCGGTCAGGGGACTCGTGAATTATGGAATAATAGGAGTGAGGTGTGTGTGGGGCCACACACGCGACTCATTGATTGGGGAGGACTTTTCCAGTTGACCCCAAAATAATACTGTAGGGTAAGAGAAGGCTCGTATAATACCGGGGACACCATAATCCCCAAACATGACATAATATCTGTGACAGGGCATGGCATGAAACCTCTGGCACAGCGACAAACCAGAAGATTTATGACATGCTGTGGTCCCCCATAGGAGAATATATATAACATGCTAGAGATGCACTGAAATGTCGGTAGCCGAAACATATTGGGGCGACAACGGCGTTATCGGCATTTTACCGATAAGAGAAAGGTGCTGATAATAGCACTGAAAACACACTTCTGATGCGGTCTTGCTGCGTTTTCAATGAATTTCAATTTTTTTTTTTTCCGGCATGTTAGTGTTATATCTTTCACGAGGATGTTATACGTTGCACCAGTAAGTACAGTTGGATCAAACAAAATATGCGTATCTTCATTTCAAGATGGAAACCAACAAAATGTGATTTTAAAGGGGGTGATTCTTTTCTATACCAGCTGTACAATAACATCTATGCCTTACAATAAAACTTGCACTCTCTCCATGCAGCCCATGTGGACAGGTTTTGGTTTTGTGTTAATAGCATTAGTTTGAGACACTTCTGAGGGCATTCGGAATTTGAAAGAGGCAGTTGACCTGCAGTTTGCCGCCTCCTGACCTGCAGTTGGCCTCCTTCTGACCTGCAGTTGGCCTCCTTCTGACCTGCAGTTGGCCACCTGATCTACAGATAGACTTTTTATGACCTGCAAGTATTCTCCTTCTGACTTGGGAGTTGATCATCTTCTGACCTCCTGACCTACAGGTAGCCTTTTTTATGACCTGTGGTTGTGCCTCCTCCTAAAATGTGCTTCCTTCTGACCTGCAGTTGACCACCTCATCTACAGGTAGCCTTTTAACCACTTAAGCCCCGGAAGATTTTACCCCCTTGCTGACCAGGGCCTTTTTTGCGATTCGGCACTGCGTGATTTTAACTGACAATTTCGCGGTCGTGCGACGTTGTACCTAAACGAATTTGACGTCCTTTTTTTCCTACAAACAGAGCTTTCTTTTGTTGGTATTTGATCACCTGTGCAATTTTTACTTTTTGCGCTATAAACAAAAAAAGAGCGTCAATTTTGCAAAAATAACAATATTTTTCACATTTTTTATATGAAATTCCAAAAAAAAAAAATGTTAAAAATCAAAATTTTTTAACATTTTTGGCCAATTTGTTTTATGCTACATATGTTTGGTAAAAAAAAAAAAATTTGCAAAAAGCGTATTTTGATTGGTTTGCGCTAAAGTTATTGGTTTACTAAGGGAAAGATTTCTGTCATTTTTGGTGTTTTTTTTTTTAACGCGTAATGGTGGCGATCTGCGATTTTTTTTGCGGTACTGCGACATTGCGGTGGACAGATCGGACCCTTGACTGACATTTTTGACACTTTTGGGGGTACCAGTGACATTACTGCAGTAATCAGTGCTATACATATGCACTGTTACTGCAAAATCACTGGCAGGGAAGGGGTTAACTTTATTGGGGAAGGAGGGGTTAAGTGTGTCCCTAGGGGCGTGCTTCTTACTGTGATTGGATGTGGCTACTGGTGTAGGAACAGTGATCAACGGTCCTACCTAGTAGAACCGTATGATCACTATTCATACACAGGGGAGAATGACAGGCGGCTTGTTTACATCAGCCGCCTGCCTTTCTCCCTTCACGGCGGACGATCGCGAGTGACCGGCGGACATCGGGTCCGCCGGTCACACGCACGGACTTCCCGGGGAACGAGCCAGGGAGGGCGCGCGCTCGCCCGCTATTGGCTCACAAGCAAGTGACAGGCAAGTGACGTATATATACACGTCACTTTGCCTGGCCAGGGCTGACCGCCGCAGTATATGTACTTGCGACGGTCGGCAACCGGTTAATGACTTTCAGGTACCCTCCTTCTGACTTGGAGTTGACCTCCTGACCTGCAGTTGGCTTCTATCTGACTTGCAGTTGACTTGCTTAAAACGGGTTTGGCATTCCTATAGACTTATATGGCAATGGGAATCCCATTTGAAGTGAATAATAACTTTTATTGGATAGCTCAGTAGGGCTACCATTCTCAAAGGAAACTTGTCATGGGGGGGGGGTGGCCATTATTGAGATCTCCCGACACAAGAATGCCGGACATTCAAAAAGTCATTAGTCATGACAACCCCCATATTTCTCTTATGACAGGTGCTCTTTTGTCTTATGGGCTGATATCCAACCAATCTCCTTCAACCAGGATAGCCAACCTCACCAATCATCCATTCAGCGGCCCATACACAAGCAGACTCTGATCTGAAAGATCACCTCGCTTCTGCCCCGAGGTCTGCATTGTGGCTTTGACAACACAAAACAAAGCTACCAGATGTGGAATTATATTGAACACGTTCACTGCAATTCCATTCAAACGAGTTATTGGCACAGCAAAAGCAACTGAGCCTGTGCCATCCCATCCTCCATGGGCATTCTGACCCCATCCCAGAAATCAGTCTTCTCCCCACGTCCTGATGGAACAAGTTTTACAAGTTTTTCTGGCGTGTTATTAATAATGAGGATTTGTCTTCTATGCTTAATGATGTCTAAAACCGTTTAGTCGTACAAGATAATTGCATGGAGTATGGTCACCTTATCTCTGCCTACACTGCCCATGGGAAGAGTAAAACACGGCCGCGTCCACAGCTTCGGAGATTTCACCTAATTAGGTCACACACTGAAGAATCCCCCAGCGATGTCATTAGCACGCTTTCAGCCGCCTTCCCTCTAATCTGCCTAATTATTTAGCTATCATCACCGGCCCGGGCCGGAAAAAAAGGGTTCCATGCGGCAGGGGTTAATAGCAGCTGTGAGCTGTGTACAGAGGGAGCATGGCAGGGAAAAGGTTAACTCAATGCAAGCACACAATGGCAGAGTCGATGCACAAAGCATTTCTGACATCGCTGAGCTCCAGCATCCGTGAGAATGGCGCTCCGAGCCGTGGGAACCAACTCCCCCCTCCGATGACCCTCCTCGTCCTCCGGGGCCATCTCTGCAGCAACGCAGCCTCTCACAGGACATTTAAAGATGGCTTTCCCACCGCACACCGATCCAACGCTTTCCCGCAGAAATCGCGTCCACATGACATTGCACCGACTCCGGCCAATCCACCCCAAATCCTCCATTTATAGACGGGGAGGGGGGAGGAAAATGAAGAAAAAATGCTGGTTTTATGCTGACACGTTTTTCTCCATTTACACTGATTTTTGTTCTAATTTTGTTAGAGAAATCCATTTTCCTCACTGATAATACCAATTCATAAATGTGTGACATCTTCACCAAACAATAGCAACAACAGAGATTAAAGTTTTAGCATTTTGACATTTTTGCTATCTTATTCTTTATCATTTAAAAAAAGAAGAAATGTAAAAAAAAAAAATTTAAAAAAATAAAATAAATTATATATATATATATATATATACACATACACACACACACACATATATATATATATATATATATATATATATATATATATAAACAAAAAAAGTCACCTCTAGTTAACAAAACAGAGCAGAGAAGAGCGAGAGCTCCATTTTGTAAGGTTTCATGTGCGTTCACGCACAAAAAATGTGCATGGTTAAAAGGCACCTTAAACGGCTAGCTGACTTACGTGAAAACACACAGTATAAAAAAACACGAAGCTCAATGCCCAAAAAGGGTGCAAGGCACATTTTTCGCACATAGGGCAACCTGTTCAAATGAACGAGCTGCCCTATGTATTGGCCTATGTACCGGCTCGCTCCACTCGGCACTGCTTGGCCCAGCTCGGCTCAGTTTGCTTTTCCACTGCGTGGTTCGAGTCGGCACATTTCAGCACTGTATAGGCTCTACTCGGCTCGGTTTGCTTTTCCACTAAAGTAGTAAGTGGGTGGGATTACAACGATTCTCTGACCAATCAGTGGCTAGTAGTGACAAACAATCAAGGCTGCATGCAAAGGATTGTGGGATAGGTACGGCCCGCTTGGAACCCCAACCGAGGTGGTACTGTTTAAGCGAGCCGTACCATGTAGTGGAAAAGCGCTGCTGTACCAAACCGTACCGAACCGTTTTAACACGTACCATGCAGTGGAAAAGCGCCAAACTGAGCCGTACCATGCAGTGGAAAAGCGCCATATGTGGCGCAAAAACGTAAAAAAGCCTGCGTTTACACGACACAGAGATGTAAGTGCAACCTGAGATCTGATAGCCACATCAGTTTCCAGAACCCAAAATGTTCAGAATTCTGGTACTAACGGGGGTCATAGAGATTTAACATCCCATCAGCAGTCTAGAGAAGAGTTGTGGATGGAGTGTACCATCTGCAAAAGTTGCAGCTTTTCATAAGATAAACTGGTGACAGTGGAAAGTCTGTAGGAGTATAGGGGGGGGGGGGGGGTTTAACCACTGAAAGAGGAAGTAAACTTCCTCTGAAGATATTTACCCATAGGTAAGCCTATAATAAGACTTACATATAGGTAGTGTAAATATCTCCTAAACGTGTACCGTTTAGGGGATAATCGCATTACATGCAGCCAGTGACATCACAGGTGCCGTTCCTTTCCGAGTGCCGTGCTGTGAATGGCAGCTCCTGCGTGCATGCGCAGGAGTGACGTCATCAAGGCTCCGGCTAATCACAGATCTGGAGCCCCTGAACCCGGAAGAAACTCCGGGGAAAATGTCAGCTGTGTCAGCGGTGTGCGGGCGCCGCTGGAACAGCTTTGTTCTAAGTTAAGTATTAAATAATGAGCTAGTTTGCGATTAGCTCATTATGCCTTTGTCTTGCAGAATTTACAACCTCTTTAACCACTTAACGCAAACTGACGTACCCCTACGTCGGCTGACTTTAAGTGGTTGTACCGAGATGATGCCTCTAGCTAGAGTCATCATTCTGGTACCGTTGTTTAGAGCCTGCGGTCGGCCTTCCGGCGGTAATGACCGATGCGGCTCGGGAGCCACTCGATCGTTACCCCGGCGAGCGGGAAGGGACGTCTCCAGCCGCCTTTCGCGGCTCTGCCCGGGTCTCCCGTCCCACCCGGAGACCCGAGCAACCAGCCGGCACCTCCGCCGGCTGGATGAAGTCCGATCTAAGCCGGATGGGGTTTTGATCGGGTCTCTGATGACGTAACCCGGAGGTGGCGTCCTGACCCCCAAACCTAAATGTGGATTATTATGGATATACTTATTTGCTCGCCTGGGTCTAGTCGCAGATCCAAGTGAAGAAATGTCAACAGCACACCAAGAAAAGGTTCAAAGCTTTATTTTCATGTTCACATGGTAAACATACAGCAATGTTTCAGAGCCATGCAGGGCCTCTTCGTCGGGCAAGTGACGATTGATGAATGCAGTCCCCCAATATCATCTGGATAAAAGCAAGATTAAAGACCCCTGCAGTGGGTAGCCATCAAGGGTGATGTTCAGGAAAGCCAAATACCAAACCAAACCAGTGTTCAAACGAAACGTCAACGTAAGCGTTTATCAAAATTTTCATCAGCTGCATTTTTACGGTGACAAAAACGAAAGGAAAAGTACAACACATTTTCATCCACTGACAAAAACTGACGAAAATCAATTCGGTTTCCATTAACGAAATGAAAATGTGAGGCAGGGACGTTTACCCTTGTGAACCAACTTCCGGTTTCCACGGTGCTTCGCCTGCTTCTGCTCCCAGCAAGCCAGCATTACAAGCCTCCGAGTCCTAAGACGACCATCCAGAGCAGCACTGTGCTGTACAGGCCTCCCGAGTCCCACTCACGACGACAACCGTCCAGAGCAGAGAGCACCCACTGTGAGTGTGTACATTACAATTACAGGCTCAAGGCCTCCCCTCAGACCACCGTCCATCCAGAGCACTGTGTGTGCATTACAGGCCTCCTCTGACCACCTGCATCCAGAGCACTGTGCATTATAAACCATCCCTCAGACCAGAGACCACTATCCAGCACTGTGCAGCATTACAGGCCTCCTCTGACCACAGGCATCCAGAGCCCTGTGTATTACAGGCCTCCCCTCAGAGCGACCACCATTCGTCCAGAGCACTGTCTGTGCATTACAGGCCTCCTTCGACCACCAACATCCAGAGCACTGTGCATTACATGCCATCCCTCAGACCTGAAAACCACTATCCAGCACTGTGCAGCATTACAGGTCACCTCTGACCACAGGCATCCAGAGCCCTGTGTATTACAGGCCTCCCCTCAGAGCGACCACCATTCGTCCAGAGCACTGTCTGTGCATTACAGGCCTCCTTCGACCACCAACATCCAGAGCACTGTGCATTACATGCCATCCCTCAGACCTGAAAACCACTATCCAGCACTGTGCAGCATTACAGGCCTCCTCTGACCACAGGCATCCAGAGCCCTGTGTATTACAGGCCTCCCCTCAGAGCGACCACCATTCGTCCAGAGCACTGTCTGTGCATTACAGGCCCCTTCTGACCACCGGCATCCAGAGTACTGTGCTTTATAGGCCTCCCTTCAGACTGACCTCCGTCTAAGAGCACTGTGTTTGCGCATTACAGGCCTCCTCTGACTATTTGCATCCAGAGCACTGTGCAGCATTAGGCATCTCAGACCACCGTCCAGATCACTGTGCAGCATTACAGGCCTCCTCATACAGACCACCGTTCAGAGCATTGTGCATTGCAGGCCTCCTCAGACTGTCCAAAGTGGGTAAATCGGTGTTTGTTCAAACCCTAATACCATAAATAATAAAACATTAATTTTTTTTTTTTTTACTCCAGGAGTAAATAACCAGTTCAGAAATTCTATAGAAATGCTTCAATAATGTATTACAATTTAACTAAACACATTAGATTTTAGTTGACTAAAAATTACTTTATTAGACTAAAATGTACTGGAAATTTTATTTGACTAAAATACGGCTAAAACTAAAACAATTGCAGATGACTAAAATGGCACTAAAACTAAAATGGCTTTACTATACAGTATAACCTTGGATTGTGAGCATAATTCGTTCCAGAAACAAGCTTGTAATCCAAAGCACTCTTATTTCAAAGCAAATTTTCCCATAAGAAATAATGGAAACTCAGATGATTCGTTCCATAACCATTTATTCATAAATCCTTCAGTTTAAAAAGTCCATCCACAAATGGTGCCTCCACAAGGGGATTAGAAGCTAAATCCAGAAGGAGCTACAGAGTATAAAAGAGAAGAGAAGCGCCTCTCAGTGTGGCAATATGGTTACATTTAGTGAAGGTACAACATTTAGCAACTCACATGGGTAATGATTAAAAGATACACATCTAAGAATGCAGGCATCCAGGGTAAAGCTGTCCACATAGACCATGCTCCTCACCGCTGGCTTACGCCGCCATCAGTCTGCAATCCTGACCGGGAAGACTATCCTGAAGTGGAGCGATCTGAAAGCGAGGCTTGAAGCGCTCATGGAGCGCAGTGTGGAAAGGATGACGTCGATGGCGGTGTGGAGGTTGGTCTATGTGGACAGCTTTACCCCAGATGCCTGCATACTTAGATGTGCTTGTTTTAATCATCAATCATGTGATTTGCTAAATGTTGTACCTTCATAAAATGTAACCATATTGCTACACTTCGAGGCACCTCTCTTCTCCTTTATACTCAGTTGTGACGTGACGCTACTTGATATAAAGACATTGCTTGTTTATCAAGTCAAGATTTATAAAAAAAAAATGTTGGTTATCTTGCAAAACGCTCTCAAACCGAATGACTTTCAATCCAAGATTTTACTGTAACTAAAACCAAATCAAAATTTGATGCCAAAATTAACACTGCTGCAAACGCAGTATTTCCCACGCACACGTTCAAGAAAACGGCTGTTCAGTAATGCTGGGTGCTGTAATGGCCATAGGCTGGAAAACAGAGCCATGCAGGACCTCTTCATCACGCAAGCGACCAGTAGCCGCAAAACTAGACATATCAAGCTCTATGGTGAAGGTAAGGGGTAAAAGTGTTCATGTCCTCAGACTTCGGAAGCCTGGTGACCCCAGTCCATACCTGGCCTATGGATCCTGTACAATTGACCCAGGGCCAGGTAGGATTGGTGCACGCGTGCGTACAGCGACTGTAATAAGTACCCCACAGTGCTGGAAACCTTTGAAACCAGCCTGGGATCTTTTTGCCATGAAGTAGCTGTGTCCTTAATTCTATTGCACAATGTAATAGTGGGGAAAGACTTTCAACCGTTCAAGGACCTAAGCAGTGGGAAGAAAAAGGGCCATGAGCCTGGGGACTGTAGGGTGGAGACCTGACCTCTTAGAACATAAAGTCAATGATAAGGCTGTAGGGGTGACTACTGGTGCAAAGGTATTTCTTCAGTTAGCAGTCTTTGCAGGTGAACTGGAGGTTGCTCCAGAGATGCCCAATATGCGAGATAGAGAGGTCTCTCGGGACAACTTTAGAACTGCCCAGTGTAATACCTACCGGAGTGTCAGAGCATAATCTCAGGCAAGCACAACAAAATTGCCTCAGTAATGCCCCTTGTCAGAGAACACATGCAGCAAGCACAAGAAGCACAAAGGCGAGTGTACAATAGATCAGTGGCGGTTCAAACTTTCCACCTAGGGGATTGTGTTCTCGTTTTAGTTCCCACCATGGAAAAGTGGCAAGAACCCTCTAAAATACTGGAATAGGTTGGGGAGGCAAACTATGAGGTGTACCAGACAGACAGACAGTCAGAAGGAACAGATCCATTATGTAAATTCAATCAAAGTCTAGAAAGAGAGAGAAGCCTTCAAAGAACTGGATAATGGACCCCCAAAGAAAGTGCAGGTCTAAATGAGGTTTAGGTACCAAAGTCTGTGTCTATAGTGCAACAGCAAGAGGTTAGAGTTTCTACTGTGAAATAAGGATTTCTTCTCAGTTTTCCCAGGCTGCACAAATATAATTAAACATGACACTGACCCCAAAGTTTGACTCACGACTTAACATTTTCCAGAGGCCCATAGAAAGGCAGTAGCTTAAGAAGGTTATTAGAACTTGGGGTTATAGAAAATTGTATTTGTGCTGTCCTCTAGTCTTGGTTCCAAGCCAGATGGTTCCCCAAGATTTTGCAATGCCTTTCAAAAATTTAATCATCCACCATCCATGCCTTGGGTTCATCAACTAATTGAAAAGTTAGGTCCAGCCAGTTACATAACCACTGTTGATCTCAGCTTCCCAGAGGGTTTGTGGCAGTAATTCCTGGATGCCCTTTGGGCTAAACGGGGCTCCTGCTACATTCCAGCAGATGCTGGATGAAATGATTTGCCCACATCAACACTATTTAGATGATGTTGTTAGATGAAGCACAAACTGAGAAAATCACCTACCTAAAGTGCAGGCTGTCCTGAATTCCATTAGAAAGGTACACTTAACAGCAAAGCCAAAGAGGTGTGCCATAGTGTTTGATGGGGCCCAGGAACTGGGATACACCATTGGGTGGGGACTAATACAACCCCAAATAAAGTAGAAGACTGCTTCTGTCACCAATAAACAAATGAAAACCTTACTGGGTATGGTTGAATATTTTTTTAGGTTCATCCCAAACTTTGCACGGTGACAGCACCCTTAACTGACTTGACCAAGGGCAAGAGCTCCTCCATATGAATTAAGTGTAATCCAAAGGCTGAAGAAGCTTTATAAAGTTTAAAAGAGGCTCTATGTAGACAGCCAGTGCTGGTAGGCCCAGACTTCAACAAACAATTTGTGGTCCAGAACAATGCCTAATGAACAATGCCTAAAGTGTATGACTGGGGGTTGTGCTGTTCCAAGTGGTAGGCGAAGAACACCTGGTGGGCTTTTTGTGTTAAAAGCGGACGCTGGCAGAGAGGAACTAAAGTATTGCAGAGCGAGTGTGTTTAATCATTAAGTGGGCATTACAGGCTCTACGGAACTACCTAATGCTCCCTTATGATGGCCCAGGCTAAGGAGCGCAATTTGAAGATTACTGGCAAGTACCTGGCCTTCCAGGATTTATCTTTTAAAGTGGAGCACTAGGTAGGTTGTAATCAGAAAAAGCTTGATCAAACACCCACTGTTTGGTAGGTGATGTTTGAACCCATGGGTTGAAACAGGGAGTGGTGGTATGTGGCAAACAGCCCCTGTCACTCCAGGGAAGAGTTGTGGATGGAGTGTACCTGCGTGTAGATTTTGCCATTTCATAAGATAGACTGGTGGAAGTGAAAAAACTGTAGCTGTATACAGGGGTTAAGGACTGGTCGCACATTGTTCCCCACCTGGGGTAAAATTTTTCTTTTCTCTGGCATAATCCGTGCTGTTTAGGAAAGGATGCATATAGGCTGTGATGGAATATGTCTGCAGGTCTGAGAGACCAGGTGTGATCTAGTCAGGAGGCTTAAGAACTTTTGCGGGATTTTAGATTGTTACTATTACCCCTGCAAGAGAACCTCTTATACTTGTTGCGCTTATTCTACAACGTTGATTAATACATTTGGGCAGGAAGCGCTTAAACACACTTTGGCATTTGAACACCACATATCCTATATACTGTACATTATGATTAAGGTTGCACAGATTTGTACAAGATTTTGCACAAGTATCGGTATGTTGTTTATCAGTAAAATTGCTCAGCCACTGAAACACTAAGATAAAAAGAAATATTGTCTTTTTGTATCGTTCTGTTTCTTCATCTACAGATCAAAGGGATGAACTTCGATCTGCAGATAAAGTCAGTTTAAAGTAAATTGTGTTTTTTATGAAATGTTCATCTGTCTAACCCCTAACCCCTAATTTACTCTAATTAGCCTAAATGAACTCCCTGTTCTCCATTTAAATATTATTTTCCTGACAATTTTTTTTTTGTTTACTTCTATTTTATAAACGAATAATAAATCAAAAAACATTTTTTAAATAGTTTTTCAGCTTTAGGCCTCTTTCACATGGGCGTTCCGTATGTCCGTATATCACCCCATCCGTTTGCGGGTGATATACGGACATAATGCATGTCAATGGGATTGCGGATGTCAGCGGATGACCATCCGCTGACATCCGATTCGCGTCCTTTCAGTTCTGTTCCGTTTTTTGGAACGGAACAGAACCCTATTTTTTCTTCCGTTTAAAAAAACGGAAAGGACGCAAAATCGGATGTCAGCGGCGTCATCCGCAATCCCATAGACATACATTAAGTCCGTATATCATCCGCAAACGGATGGGATGATATGCGGACATACGGACCGGATGACACAAGTGTCATCCGTGTCCGTAAAAAAAAAAAAAAAAAAAAAAAAGTGCCGGAGCGGAAAGGCCTTACACTGAAAAAAGCACAAAATGTAAAAAGAAAATAATCTAATTTGTAAATGACTTTTCAATGCTTTGTACCATTGCTGATAGCTGAAGTGTAAACAAAACAGTTGCAGTAGGTATCGGCGAAAACTAAAAGAAGAAGTATCGGTAGTCGGTGCATCCCTAGTCCTAATGTCCAGTGGTCAGTCATGTTGGAGGCATAGTGTTCTGTGTATAGTGTAACAGAATTGCATTATGGTCATGTCCAGTGGTTGGTCATGTTGGAGGCATAGTGTTCTATATATAGATTGTAATAGAATTGCTTTATGGTCATGTTCAGTGGTCGGGCATGTTGGAGGTGTAGTGTTCTATGTATAGATAAAAGAATCGTATTCCGGTCAGAGAAGTTGGAGACTGTATAGGAAATTTGCCAGCAGAGTACATAAAAGACACCAAACACTTGGTTAAAATACTGAAAATCTAAGCGTTTAATATAGACATCATGTTAAATGTGCTTTTCGTATACAGGGGCTGAGTAGAAGTCCAAAAAAACTCAGAAGTTGGTCTTGGAAATTGTAACAAAAAAAATACTACACCAGAATATTTTGAATATACAGCAGGAAAAGACCTGGAAACAGAAGATCTTATTTTTAAAGAGAATCTGTCTGGTTTGCCTTTACCCAGCACTGCTGCTGGCGGCTGACTTTAGGGATTGGTGCTCATTCCGGAACAGGCCTGTCCCCAAGTGCTGCAGAGCGTTTTTCTGTCCCAGAACTGGCATCACTTTCCAGAATTAGTCCATGGCAGTCACCAGAGAGGAACTTTGGCTAAGCCAGGAACACAGCTGCTCCGATACCATCAACTAATTCTGTTGGAGGACAGTGTCTACGAGGACATGAGGGATGAAGTACCACTATCAAAGCACAAATTTTGTGTGGATTGGTCACAGGAAAGTCACACTGAAAGTAGAATTGTTAGTTTACTTGTAAGACACAATCAATTAACAGTGAACAGGACCAAAGAGTTCTTGTGTCACCCCCTCAGACCCCACTAATGAGAGCAGGATGGGGCACTAGTAGAGCTGTACATGCACCCACTTTTCATATCCATAGTCCAGAGGACAGCTCTTATGACCTGTAGTTGATTTTGTTGTATTTTGCCTTCACTAGCACATTATTAAGGTCTATGTGACCCCTCGTTCCTAAAACTTGATGGAATTATTGCCTGTTACACAGGGAAGAATAACCACTCTATATACAGCAATAAGGCCAGACAGGTTCCCCCTTAACCTGGACTGTAACAGCTGGCAGTCTATCGTATGACGGGTGACTCCAGAGGACATGCAGTCCCTCCATCTATATACAGGGCAGTTGTGAGGCACAGAAATCCGGGGAAGGAGAAAGGGTTCACTCAGGGTCCCAGGCGTCGCTCCACGATGTCCCCTGCTCTCTGGTGTCTGACTTCCAGGTGTTTGTTTTGAACCTTCTCGAAGTGCTGAAGTAGCTCACTGTAGTCTATCCTCACCGAGCCGTCCTTGGGGGATGTTTGGGCAGCTGCTTCGCTTTGCCTGTGAAAAGGAGAGTCATTTCTAGTACTCAAAATCAGAGAGGATGCAATCACTGCCCAGAGACCTTACAATATGTGAAAAGCCCCACACTCTGCAACACGTTCTAGCATCAATGTGGGTACAATATGGGCAGCATCTAAAGGGTCAATCACATGGCTGCAGAACATTGCACATTCATAAACACAAGTGAACAAAATGGTTAACATTTGTATTTCTGTACTTACTTAGTAAAACCCTTTTCTTGGAGTCAATGGAGGGACACAGCAATTTAAAATGTTTACGTTTTTCTGCTGCCTGCAGGTATAGTGGACACTGGCAAACAAAAAAACTGTGGGTCAGCACAGGATAGCCCACCTACTCCCCAACAGTGCTGTATCTTGGCCTAGGCCAACAAGGCCCAGGCCTAGGGCAGCACTTTGCAGGGGGTGGTGAGACATGTGTCCTGCAATGGACTCAAAGCTCTAGCTCTGCCAAGTGGCTTTTTTTGCTTAGAATAAAGATCACGATCCACTCACAATTCTCAACGTAACATCATCCTTCACATTAATAAAAAAAAAAAAAAAAAAATTGGGCTAACTTTCCTGTTTAGTTTTTCTCTTAATTCATTGAAGTGTATTTTTTCCCAAAAAACTGTGTTTTAAAGACCGCTGCGCAAATACAGTTTGACATAAAATATTGCAACAACCATTTTATTCTCTAGGGGTCTCTGCTATATAAAGAAAAAAAAATATTATATATATATATATATATATATAAAAAATAATGTTTGGGGGATCGAAGTAATTTTCTAGCAAAAAAAAAAAAAAAAAAAATTATGGGATTTTGGACTTACTGTAAAATTCATTTCTCTGATGTTCATTGACAGACACAGCTCCTGATCTTCTTAACCATCAGGTTATACTGTCCTGTACAGGAGTAAGACACTAGGCAGAAAAAAGTATGGCTGGGCCTATGGGATATACTCCCTCTCTCTGCTACAGGTACTCAGTTTTGTTACAAGCAGTGTCAGAAGAATTACAACTCCACAGAGGGGTCGTGCTGTGTCCGTCAATGAACATCAGAGAAATGGATTTTATGGTAAGTTAAAAATCCCATTTTCTCTTTCATTCACTGACAGACACAGCTCCCGATCTTTTTAACCATTGGGATGTCCCAAAGCAGTGTTAAACATGAGGGGAGGGAACAACAAAAAAGAAATCCCCAAGGCTAAACTATAGCCAACAAGATAAACAGGAGGTCAACCAAAACAACTGGAGCCCACCTTAAACCCCCCCCCCGCAGATGCTAACACATCCACTTTATAGAACTTTGTGAAAGTGTGCACTGACGACCAGGTGGCCGCCTTGCAAACCTTCCGTCACCTGGTGACGGAAGGCCCAGGAGGCACTGAGTGCCCGAGTAGAGTGCGCCTTGACAAGGAAAAGGAGGAACATGAGCCTTGATGGAATAGGCCTGAATGACCGTCTGTTTGATCCATCTGGAAATGGTCGCAGAGGAAGCGGACAACCCTTTCCAAGGCCCATCCGTGAGCACAAATAGTGAGTCTGATTTCCTAAAAGACTCCGTAGCTGCAAGGTACACCCTAATTGCCCGGACCAAATCCAAGGCATGCAAGGTAATTTCCTACAGATGTTTTGGCCTGGGATACAGAGATGGAAACACAATGTCTTCATTCAAATCAAAATCAGAGACAACCTTCGGAAGGAACGATAGGGGCGAAGAACCACCTTATCTCTGTGAACCACCAAGTAAGGTAAACCACAGGATAACACCGCCAGTTCCGACATCTGTGCGCAGAGGTGATATAGCCACCAAAAAGGCCACCTTCTGGGCCAGCGTAAGCAGGGGAATCTCCCAATGATTCATAAAAGGAGTCTTCTGGAGGACTGAGCGCACTAAACTGAGGTCCCAATGCAGTAACGGAGACTGCACTGGAAGAGCCAAGAGCTGAACTCCCTGAAGAAAAGTACGCACCAGGGAATGTGTAGCCAAGGGCTGCCAAAAGAAGACCGCCAAGGCCGACACCTGGCCCTTGATAGTACTCAAGGCCAGTTTCTGCTCAACCCCCCGATGAAGGAAGGCCAAGATCCGAGCCACCAAAAGAGAGCGAGGATGAACCCCAAGAGACTCACACCATGCAATGTACGTCTTCCACGTACGATGGTAGATCTTCCTAGAAGTAGATTTCCTGGCTTTTAACAGCGTTGGAATCACCGACTCAGACAAACCTCTATCCTTCAGCACCTGGCATTTAACAGCCAAGCCGTCAAAGCCAGTGATTGCGAAGCAGGATGGAAGATTGGCCCTTAGGACAGCAGATCTTCTCTCAGAGGAAGCTTCCAAGAAACTTCGGCGACCAGCCGCACCAGATTGGCATACCAAGCCTGGCGAGGCCAGTCCGGGGCCACTAAGATGACTGGAATCCCTTCTGCCTTGATCCTGCGTAGAAGTCTTGGCAGAAGCTTGAGAGGAGGGAAGGCGTAAAATCGGACGATACTGACCCCACAGGGCCACCAGCGCATCCCTGGCATCCGCCAGAGGATCCCCTGATCGGGCCACAAACCTCTGCACCTGTCGAGCCGAGACGCCAACAGATCTACCTCGGAGATGCCCCACCGGAGACACAACTGATGAAACGCCTCCGGATGAAGAGACCACTCCCCTTGGTGCAACGCCTGCCGACTAAGATAATCCGCCTGCCAGTTTTCCACCCCAGGAAGGGGCCCAACTTAGAATTCCGACTACCTCCAGAGCCACCAGGACACTTCTTGTGCCCCCCTGGTAATTGACATAAGCCACAGCCGTGGCATTGTCCGATTGAATGCGCACCTGCCATCCCTGAAGACGATCTGTCCAATGTTCCAGGCACAGTCTGATCGCTTGGAGTTCCAGGACATTGATTGGTAGTCTGGACACTTCTAGTGTCCAGACTCACTGAGCAGAAATTTTGCCAAGGATGCCTCCCCACCCGGACAGGCTGGCATCCGTGGTGACCACTGTCCAATACAAGGGGAGGAAGGATTTGCCCAGCCAAAGCGCCGGAGAAGGAAGCCACCATATCAGAGAGACTTTCGTTTGCCGGCTCAGCCGGATCTGATTGTCCAGAGATTGCAGATTTTTGTTCCATTTGCACAGAATCTCCCTTTGCAGGGACCTCGTATGAAACTGTGCAAAGAGAACCGCCTCGAAGGTAGATATTATCAGGCCCAGGACCCACATGCAAGTCCAGAGGGATGACCATCTGCTGGACATCCTGAAGACAATCCGTCCAATGTTCTAGGCACAGTCTGATCGCTCGGAGTACCAAGACATTGATCGGTAGTCTTGACTCTTTCAGTGTCCAGACCCCCTGAGCAGAAATTTTCTTGAGGACGCCTCCCCAGCCGGACAGGCTGGCATCCGTGGCGACCACTGTCCAATACAAGGAGAGGAAGGATTTGCTGAGCCGAAGTGCTGAAGCCACCATATCAGGGACTATTTTGTTCCCCAGCTAAGCCGGATCCAATTGCCCAGAGACTGCGGATTTTTGTCCCATTTGCACAGAATCCCCCTTTGCAGGGACCTTGTATGGAACTGTGCAAACGGAACCGCCTCGAAGGCAGACATTATCAGGCCCAGCACCCACATGCAAAAGTCCAGAGGGATGACCATCTGCTGGACAGCAGGAGACGAATTGCAGCTTGCAGTTTCTGGAGTTCGTCCAGAGGAAGGAGCACTCTGGCTAAGGCCGAGTCCAAAATCAGACGCAGATAGTCCAGATTTATGGAAGGAACCAGAGCAGATTTCTGAAAATTCAGAATCCAGCCGATCTACAGGTTTTCCACCAGAGCAGTAGGAGACTCTGCTCGCAGAAAGAGGTCGTCCAAGTAGCCCAGTACTGTGATCCCCCATTGGTGTAACAATGCTAGCACCGGGGCTAACACTTTTGTGAAGACCCGAGTAGCAAGGCGAGACCAAAGGGTAACACCACAAACTGATAAAAAAAAATCCCCCTGATGCAGGGATGCCATCACCGTGTGAATAGACTCCATTCTGAACTTCTGCACCTGTACAAAGCAGTTCAGTACCTTGAGGTCCAGAATTGGACGCACCTTGCCTTCTTACTGGGAACTGTAAACAGGTTTGAGTAAAACCCCTGAAAACGTTCCGATGTCGGAACAGAGACAATCACTCCTTTAAGTAACAGGTGTTGCACCGCCCCAAAAAGACCCTATAAGCGGACGGGGACAGGTGCAAGTTGGAAGGAAAGAACCTTTCCAGAGGGTAAGAACGAAACCCGATCTTGTAGCCGGGCCGTGGACACACTAGTCTTTTACCAGGGAAGTCCATGGGTCCGGAAACCAGCGTAGATGTCCCCCCACTCCCGATCAGGGTGAGGGCGCACGTTCATGCTGAAGAAGCCTTGTGTGCGGGTCTGGAGAAGCCCGCTCTTGACTTGCCAGACCAAGTTCGCTTGGATCCACCAGAGGAGGCCCTGAAAGGCTTTGATCCCTTGTCAGTCACCCCTGAGGGACGAAAAATCTTCTTATGAGACGAGAAGGAGGGCCCATGTCTACAACGAGGGTCCATGCCCTTACTAGCCTGCGGCAGAAGAAAGGTACTCTTCCCCCCTCTGAGACCCTAAATGGTGTCATCCATGGTAGCTCCAAACAGGCAATCTCCTAGAAAAGAAAGATCAGTCAAGGCCTTTTTAGAAGTCTGGTCCGCAGACCAGCATTTGAGCCAAAAAATAAGCTGAAGGACCACTGCTGAAACAGAGAGCCTAGTGACTAGGAGCCGCATCCAAAGAGGCATTATAGAAAAAATGCAGCTCCTGGACCAACTGGTCCGACAGCTCAGCAAAGGCGGGGGGGGCCTCAGCGCCGAACCAGCCACAGTGTACATATTGCGGGCCACAGCCTCCACCTTCTTGTCAGCCGGGTCCTTAAAGGCCAGGGATTCTTCAACCGGAATCATGGTTGCCTTGTTCAATCTGGAGACCAGAGGGCCCACCACTGGTGGAACAGTCCATTTTTTAAGAAGGGACTTCTCATAGAGGTAGCGAATAGCAAATCGCTTAGGGAACACAAGGGGAAGTTTTGGTTTTTCCCACTCCTTAGCGACAATTCTGTCAAAATAGGAGGGGAAAGGAAACCCCATTTGCCGCTCTGGATGGCTTGTGAGGGCCAAAGGGAACAGACGCCTCTGTCACAGCTTCAGCTGTGTCCTCCATTTTTAAGGTCTCCGCACAAATCCGAGCATCCGGTAGCGCCTTATCGTGCACGGCTACAGGAGTGGAGGAATCAACCTAACTATCTGAGGACTCAGGGCGGGTGGTCGCAGACGCAGGCAGAGTGAACCACGTACACAGCGGCCGAAGCAGATTCAGGATCTGAGGAGAAAAATGAGGCAGGGGAAGGTGGGGGGCGCTTTTTGCAAGCCCATCGCCCAAAAAACACCTCCAAGCGGGTCACAAAGGACTCCAGGACCGCCATCAATGGATGGTTGGGACCCAGAGGGCCCTGCAGTCTCTGAGAGGTGATCAAGTGGGGAATGTGCTCCAAGGACTCCTTGAGTCAATAGGGGGACCCCACAAAAAAGGTGTAAAAAAAACACTGCTAAAGGGACACCTCCACCGCTCCGGTAGCATCACCCGGTCGCCAGTAAAAGAACACCTAATCGATCCACAGCAGAGAGGGAGAGGACCCCACCAGACTCACCACCCAGCAGAAACAGGCACTTGCAGCCACCAGGATAATCTGCACTCCACGTGCGGCGATTAGGAAATGAAAAGATCCAGGAGTTAGCACCAGGGGGTGGAGGAGGGGCTCCCACCACCAAAATCGCCGCCCAGAGGGCTCTACTGTCATAGCCATTGCTATTTTCAATGGCAAACTACCGCAAAATGTCCGCCGGACTACACAAACATGGCTGCCATGCATTGAGCAAACAGGCTACAAGAAAATGATGGCCCCATGCAGCACCACAAGGCTCCCGGGGACCCAGGAGGGATCCCTAGGCCTCAGAAAATGGCACAGACAGGAGGGGGGGGGGCCTGTCAGGAGCCCCCACCAGGTACAGCCCCTTCCCCCCACAGTCGATCGCCTGGACGCTGGCAGCGCACCCCCCCCCTTGCCAGCATAGCACCCTGCCCCCACCCCAGGAAGTGGACCAGGCCATCCCACAACCCCAGTGAAGGAGGGGGGATGAGGATGGGGGCGAGATTGGCCCACAGGGACCACCAGACCGTTGAGGGGGGTGCCTAATGGGAAGGAGAGGAACCCAGGGGTCCTACCATCC
Source organism: Pelophylax lessonae (assembly GCF_965119305.1). Classification (NCBI taxonomy): domain Eukaryota; kingdom Metazoa; phylum Chordata; class Amphibia; order Anura; family Ranidae; genus Pelophylax; species Pelophylax lessonae. The sequence goes on along the minus strand of NC_138777.1, from coordinate 203,612,323 downwards.
CACGGAAGTGCCCACGTCCACCTCAAAAGCCTCCAGGGGGAGAGGGGGGGACAGTTGCTTACCATACCAGGAACCAGACGGGCACCACTCCAGACAGAACCTCCTCTCCATCAAGATAGAGGGGCTGTCGGCAAGAAGGAACGCTGCGACTCAGGCCGAGACCCGGTCGTATGTGACCTTGCGAGACGTTTAACTCGCAGGTCAGCTCCCGTCGGGTAGGGCTATGTCGTGGCCGACCAAGTGTGGAGCTGAGGTCTGTGTGTGCTTGCTGTCCAGACCAGGGTAACCACTGGATCTAGATTATTCAGTCCATCTCCCAGCCCGACTGTTGATTGTAGATCTCACAGGAAAAAAGCAAAGATAAAAAAAATCTATCTATCTAAAAAGAAAAGATTTGCCAGGACCAGAGATCCCAGCGAGGGACTAGGTCCTTACTCCTGCGTAGGCAGAAAAGAAAACTGAGTACCTATAGCAGAAAGAGGGAGTATACCACCTGGGACTGGGACCGGCGTAGCCAGATTCTTTTTCTGTCTAGTGTCCTACTCCTGTAGGGGGCAGTATAACCTAATGGTTAAGAAGATCAGGAGCTATGTCCCTCAATAAACAAAAGAGAAATATTGATTTTAACTTTTAAGGAACAAGTGTCAGAAAAAGGCTTAGTCTTTAGGTGGCTGACTTCATTTGCAGACTGAAGTTTATCCCTTTGATGAAGAACAGAAGATACAATGTTTCTTTTTCTCTCTCTTTCAGTGCATGTTGTTGACAAACACTGCCAGCTGATTTAAAAAAAAAAAAAAAAAAAATTGACAGTTGTGAGCAGGGAATAGTTCTGCACTTGTTACATGAATCATGGAAATGCCAGATTAAGATCGTGAGGGGGGGTTGAATCGAGATCGCAATTTTTTATTTTTTAACGAATAATCGTGCAGCTCTAATAGCCATGATCCTGGTATAAGCACTTGCTGACAGGACGTTTTTATATGTACCTCGGTCAGCAGGTGATTACAGTGTATATAAAGCCCAAATTTACAGAGACAGACTGACTTGGAATGAGCTCCAAGATTAATTCAGTTGGTCAGGATACGGACGGTGGCTCTAACTTTTGAGAACATACTTTAGATTAGCCCTAACCTGATATTCAGGTTTCTATGAATCCTCCTTAGGATGCTCAGGAAGACCCAGGCTCTATAATAAATGTAGGGACAGGAGTGAAATAAGAATCATCATTGACAACTTGGGGTGAAAGTACGACTCCACCATTCCTCTCTCTCAACTCCCTGCGGTATGTGCAGCACTTACCCTGACCGCATGAGCTGAGGGTTTGGGACGCATTGTAGACGGTGTGATAGCAGCTGGAAGGCGCTACTTTGTGGTAACAGCATCAGAAGTCCATACAGTGCTCTGATCAGATATGGGTGATTCTCCACATCCAGAAGCTGCAAGCGGAGATCTGAGGGGGAAAAGAAAAATATACAGCATATCTACTAACTGTCAGGTGGAGAGCATATGGTGTGACATTGAGAATGAGGAGAACGGGACAGGTCTGAAAAAACATGCCAACAATGACCTCTCAGAAAAAAAAGATCTAGGGAAAAGTCCAAGGAACGTTTCCCTAAAATCGGAGTTATCGCTTTCTCCTCCCTGCCCTTTCTCATCCTCACCCTTCTCCTCCCTTCCCTTTTCCATCATCTCCTTCTCCCTGACTTTTGTCATCCTTCTCCCTGTCCTTGGATGTGTTATACACACTACTCCCTATGATCCTCCATACTGTGGATGACCTGACATGTCCGCTGCACACCAACTCTTCTCTGTACAGGCACGCAGCCATCTAATCATTTCTGCTCCATTTCCCAGCCAACGTGCTGGAAGCTGTGTGTTATTAGGACATGTGTAGGGGGAAAAGCTTCCAACATACGGATACACAGAGCCGCGGGGGGACTCCAAACATAAGAATACACAGACACGGAGAGAAAGAACCTATATGCATATCAGTGGCAAGAGCTCCCTTCATACAAATACACAGACATGGGGAGAGGTCCCATCATGCAGACCCGGGGGAGTGCTTCCATCATACAGATATGCAGACCTGGGTGAGAGCTTCCGTCATACAGATATGCAGACACGGGGGAGAGCCTCCATCATACAGATATACAGACCCAGGGGAGAGCTCCCATCATACAGATATACAGACCCAGGGGAGAGCTCCCATCATACAGATATACAGACCCAGGGGAGAGCTCCCATCATACAGATATACAGACCCAGGGGAGAGCTCCCATCATACAGATATACAGACCTGGGGGAGAGCTCCCATCATAAAGATATACAGACTCGTGGGAGAGCTCCCATCATACAGACCCGGGGGAGAGCTCCCATCATAAAGATATACAGACAAGGGGGAGAGTTCCCATCATACAGATATGAAGACCTGGGTAAAAGCTCCCATCATACAAATATACAGACCCTGGAGAAGAGCTCCCATCATACAGATATAAAGACCCAGGGGAGAGCTCCTATCATAAAGATATACAGACAAGGGGGGGAGCTCCTATCATACAGATATAAAGACCCGGGGGAGAGCTCCTATCATAAAGATATACAGACAAGGGGGGAGCTCCTATCATACAGATATACAGACCCGGGGGAGAGCTCCCATCATACACATATACAAATCTGGGTAAGAGCTCCCATCATACAGAGATACAGACAAGGGGAAGAGCTCCTATCATAAAAACCCAGGGGAGAGTTCCCATCATGCAGACCCGGGGGAGAGCTCCCATCATACAGATATACAGACAAGGGAAAGAGCTCCCATCATACAGATATACAGACAAGGGAAAGAGCTCCCTCATGCAGATTATACAGACAAGAAAAAGAGCTCCCATCATACAGATATACAGACAAGAAAAAGAGCTCCCATCATACAGATATACAGACCTGGGGGAGAGCTCCCATCATACAGATATACAGACCTGGGGGAGAGCTCCAATCATACAGATATACAGACCTAGGGGAGAGCTCCCATCATACAATTATACAGACAAGGGGTAGAGATCCTATTATACACATATACAGACCTGGGGGAGAGCTCCCATCATACAGATATACAGACCTAGGGGAGAGCTCCCATCATACAAATATACAGACCCGGGGGAGAGATCCCATCATACAGATATACAGACCTAGGGGAGAGCTCCCATCATACAATTATACAGACAAGGGGTAGAGATCCTATTATACAGATATACAGACCTAGGGGAGAGCTCCCATCATATAGATATACAGAGCACATTGAGGGCTCCCATTATACAGAAATATAGACCCGGCTGACAGATGTCTTTTCATACCCAACAACCACAATCCAAGCCGGGGAAAGGAAATGTCTGAACAACCCAAATAAACTCAGATCTGTCTGTCCCTATTCTATATGTCCTAATATCTATAATACAATACTATAAAATAATGACTAATACAGTTACAGACCCTCTAGTTGTAAAAACGGATAGGCATGAAGTGAAGGATGATGGGAATTTACTCACATGTAAAGATTGGACATTCGATCAGCTGCACCAGCTTGTCCACCTCAATCAGGAAATCCACCGTCACCTCCAGGTCACCACTGAGCGCCAGCGTCAAGGAATAAAAGTGCAATGTACTCACTGAGCTATAATAGCGATCCACCCTACAGTCCCCATACAGGTCCCAGTGTCAGGATTGACGCATTCTGCATGGAGGACTTTTAATGTGTCCTAAAGAATAACTCCAGCTGAGGAAGGAAATCCTTGAGGACAACGCCCATGAACACACTACATTAAGGATACAACTTCTGGATGAGGTGATATGCGTGCTTGTAGTTCTGAGTGAGGAAACACAGAGACACGGTAGCCACGGGGCTGTGACACCATGAGCGGTACAGACAGCAGAACAGGTCACAGCTCTCCTGAAATGGGAAAACAGAGAGGTAATGGCAGTGCTTCTGTCATCGTTCTTAGATCACAAACAACATATGGTCCCTATGACAGTCCTAGACATGCCACACTCTGGGCAGTGGTCCCATGGTACCCTTTTGTCACTGTTCTTTAATCACAGACCACACACACTCCAACAATGGTCCCTGAGACACCACACTCTAGAGTGGTCTTGGGGTCTCCTCTGCTCTATGATCACAGAACACACACATCCCAATGATGGTCCTAGACAGGTCACGCTCACAGTGGTCTTGGGTTCCCCTCTGTCACTGCTCTGTGATCACAGAACACACACACCTTAATAATGGTCGTAGACACATTACACTCTGGCCAGCGGCCACCTCTGTCACCATTCTGTGATCATGGACCACACATATCCCAACAATGGTCCTACTGATGCTATGTTCTAAACAGTGGTCCCAGGGTCCCCCGATCAGCATTCTGTGATCATGGGCTGCACACCTCCCAACAATGGTCCTAGAGGCATTACACTTTCTAGACAGTGGTTTTGAGATCCCTCTGTCACTGTCTAGTGATCATGGACCACACACATCCCAATTATGGTCCTAGATATGCCACGCCCTGGGGAGTGGTCCCCCGTCACCATTCTCTAATCACAGACCACACAGGTCCCAATGAGAGTCCTAGGCACGCCACATTCTGGGCAGTCCCGGAGTGCCCTCTGTCACCATTCTGATTACAGACCACACGCATCCCAGTGACTGTCCTAGACATGCCAGATTCAGTGCCTAAAAGTCAAACTGTTCAAGCAGCTGTTACTGAGTCTCATTCTCCTTCCAGCACTGGAAGGACAAGGGGATGTAACTGCTGCTGATGGAAAGGCACCCTCAGACGCAAGATGTTCCCAGTCAGTGGGCAATGTAAGGTCTGTTTGCCCCGTACAGACCAATTCTACCACCCTGTAGGCCCCATACAAAGCCATCCCCACCCCATGGGCCCCTTGCAGGCTTCCCTTTTCTCAGAGGTAGTTTATCCTAGGCAATCCCTTGGATCGGCTCAGACACTGAACAGAAAGTATCATGGGCTTATTCATATCACTAAACTTTGTTGCTCGCAAAGTCATCTGACTGGAGCGTACCGGTGTCTGGAGGTCTTTTAGTTGACTGCGGAGCTGGAAGAGTTCGGAGGAGGTCAGCAGAATGCTGTTCAGATTCTGCACCATGGTGGACGCAAACTTCAGATCCTCCTCCCGCAGCAAGATATCCGCCATGGAGTGGAAGATGTTCTCCGCGTTCAGCAGAAGACAGAGCTGTCTGTGGAGAGAAAGAGATTGCAAGTGACCCCCCCCATCAACATCACCAACCTATGTACCCACCCCCCCAACCCCACTCCCCGTTACCCCGCTTTTACTGGCTGAAGCTGATAAAGCTGACCATAGAGGGATCACTTTTTTTTTTTTGATTGGCAAGCAGGCTGATCAAGAAAAAAAAAAAAAAAAACCTCAATGGATTCCCTTATCCACAAGCGAGGTGGATGAAGGGAATCCTCCCCACTGTGTTATTGTATTCTGACAGTGAGGACTCCTCAGCTTTCAGAATACACTGATCAGCAATTTGGCCAATTGGCTGCAAGCGCTGATCTAATGAAAGTTTTCCACCATTCCTGGTAGAGAAAAGCAAATCAGATAGACTTCCCTGGAACAGCCACAGATGGATTAAAAATTGTCACGTTCTTGCTGAACCAGCCAATTTTCGATCCATCTATGGCCAGCTTTAGAGTACTCAGTGGCCACAAATTTTTTACTATGGCACACCACCTCTCCTTTACAGAACCGCCCCCCCCCCCCAAATCCACAATACAGAACCCTCTTTCAGCTCTGCATTTTACCACAGAACCTTCCCCCACCTCCGAACTACAGGACCTTCCCTACTATAGAACCCTCACAACTCCGCAGCTGATTAAGCGCTAAAGGGAGCGCAAAATGCATGTTTGTTGTCACACGAAGCAAGAAAGTGGGACAATGATTGCAGCTGTCTGGGGTATTTTTTGTATACTAAAGCCCCGTACACACGCAACGATTATCGGCCGACCGATCGTCCGACTTTTGTCCAGAGTGGTTTTTTGTTGGTTGGAATGTGCCTAGACTGCACACTAATTTTCTCTCCCAACAAAAATCTACTTCAGAAGTGATGTCATGTGTTGGTTTGCTTTCTTTGTGTTATTTCTTCTCTGAGCATGCCCAGACTTGCTCATCAGATTTTTCCCTGTCAAAATCTGTACTGACTGCACGAAAATCGGCCGTGTTTGGACGGCCAACAAAAATTTTATAGCCTGCACACCAGATTTTTTTCGGCCGAAAAGTCGGAGTCGGTTGTCAGAAGCATCATACTAACAAGCCGAAAATCGGCAGATCGGACGTTGGACGAAAATTTCCTGCCGATTTTCGACGGGTGTGTACGGGGCTTAACTCTGCAGTACGGAACCTTCTCCCAGCTCTGCACTAAAGAACCCTCACAACTACAGGACCTCTCCACACCTCAGCGGTACAGAAATCCCCCCCCCCCCCTTATTACAAAACCCCCTTCCACCTCCGCAGTATAGAACTCCCACCCTTCCGCAAACTACAGGACCCCACCTACACCTCTGCACTACAGACCACCCCCACCAACAACTCTGCAGTGCAGAACCTCACCTCATCTCCGCACTACAAAATTTCCTCCTGCCTCTGCGCTACAGAACTCTCCCAACTACAGAATATCTCATCTGCACAGTAAAGGCAACATTCCCCCAACTTCACACTACAGAAACCTCCCAACTACAGAAGGCCTCCCTCCCCCCCAACTTTCCAATACATAACCGTTCTCCACATCTACAGTATAGAACCCCCCATCCCACTTCACAGAACCTCCTTCACCACCTTCTCACTAAAAGACCCCCCCCCCCCAAACCACACACCTCTCCACTACAGAACCCCCCACCCACCGTACTACAGAGCCCTCACCTCTGCACTAGAAAACCCCTGCATCTCTTCACTACAGAACCCCTTCCCATCTCCCCACTACAGACCTCTCCCCACCTTCAATATTCACAGTATAGAACCCCACCTCTGCATTACACAACTCCTGACCCCCCACTCCTTTACTCCACTGACCCAGCATGTGGCTACTGGAATACAATGTAAACAACCTCACCACGGAAAACACAACGCACTGGTAGGACCACCTGGGAAAAGCCACCAACTAAAGTCAGACCCAGGATACTGAGAGGCCCGAGGAAAAACTATTTCACCCCAACTGCATCCGTCCAATCACACACCACTATCATACAGTTATATGAGCTGACTCATATAAGCAGTAATTGCCCCCTGTAGTTGCCCCAGTGTACCTGCCCAATGTAAATATACTGTGCACCCACCTGATGATAAAGGCCCCTCGGGTCTCCAGAAGTCTCCGCTCACTACTGAACCTCTTCAGTAGGTTGACCATGAAGCGATGGAAGTAGGAGTTCATGGTGGGGGTGGATGGTGAGCTCTCCACGCCACGGGCACCTAGAAAAGAGATCAGACATGCAGATCCCATTATATCCACCCAACAGATCTTTAACCGGTCTTGTTTTCCAGAACTAGAATCAATACGGAAATAATCGGCACACACACCACTGGGAGATAAGGTCTCATGCAGCCTAGGACACGATTTCAGCTTTTATATTAAATTCTCAAATCATCCTGCTCCAATATTCTGCACCCCCCCCCCCCATTATTTTCCAATAATGATGACTGTGTCTGATGGCAGCGGCTGTCTGGCATCTTACAGCCGGCGTTCTCTGGCAGAGGACAGCTGGCACGTCATTCCCTCCATGCTACAGCAGAGATGTCCTGTGATGGCCAATGTCAGAGTTGATCAGAACTTCAAATATTAGTAGCACAACCATCCAGCTATGAGCGGAGTTCCCCTTGGTCCTCAGCCTCCTGTTCTCACGTATGGGAATGTGCATTTCTTACTGGCCAACCTGGTTTCCCGAAAGTCTAAATGCACCCAAAAGTGATTTTACATACAAGTGTAGCCTGGTGGGCAGGGTCAGCCCCCGACTTCCTATGTCTTGGATACTCTGACAGCAAGATTTCCTCTGCCTTTCACCTCAGGAGCTTACACTCTAATGTGAGAATGGGTTAAGTTAGAGGGTAATAGTTATAGGGCTAGGGGGTTAGAATTGAAGTGTTATTATCATTACAGGGCTAGGGTTAGAGGATTGCGATGTTAGAATTGGAGGGTTGGGGATGCAGTGCTAGGATTAAAGGTTAGAGAGCCAATGTTTAAGTTTGAGAGTTAAGGGCTAGTATTAAAGGGTTAGATGGCTACGATCAGAAGAAAATTAGGGTTACAGGATCTGGGTTAGGGTTATAGCATAAAGTCAGTTATTCCAATTCCTGCCAGCCCCTCTGTAATAACAAGATGTACTACACAGATGTACTACTGCCCGCCGCTCTCCTTCCCCGATCTAAGGGCTACAGTGGGAGGGGCTGAGTTTCCCATGTGATGTGAGCTTGGCAGTCACGTGAAAAAAAGTATTTAGCTTCATAATTTAAAAAGAAACACACACTGTGTAGTATGTCTTGTTATTACAGAGGGGCTGGCAGGAATTGGAATCACTAATTTTACTGTCAGACAAAATAGTGATGGGGGGGGCGAAGTAGACGGTTCACACACAGACTCCCGAGCTGACAGGCAGGGAGGGAGAGGGAGAGCAGCGGGATGACAGGCACGTAAACTGACCACGGTATCATGGATCAGCAGCCATGATTGCTGTGGTCAGCACATTAAGGGGGAAACAGGAACAGGCAGGATCAACCAGGTATATTACAACATAGAGAGAGACAAAAGGCACTGCACAGGCACTAAGCAGTTTAAAATGCTTTGAAAGAACAAGCTTATTTAGGGTTACAACCTCTTTAATATTAGAGAGCTAGGGTAATAGGATTAGAATTAGATGGTAAGGGTTAGAAAGGTAGAGTTAGAGGTTTAGCGTTAAAAAATGTAGATGTTTCTAACCATCTACACACCTGTTACATTCTTCATAATTTAAAAGAATATAAATGAACCTTGTTCAGGACCGGATCAATGACCACACAGTACCGGATCCTCCACTTTATATGGGGTGAATTGGCTTGATTTGAAGACCTGACCACACAAACAGTGGACTACAGGAAGGGCTGACTGTACATATATAGAAGAGTAAAGGAAGACTTGAAGGCACACACACTGGACTACAGAAAGGTCTGATGGCATACTCACTGGGGTCTCACTTACCCTCGCCTAGTTGGACACCTCGGGCCGGTACACATAGTGTAGACTGACCGGAGAAGAGCTCACCGCCGTCAGTGTTGGGATCCGTCTGGCCGGCTGGGGAGGAGGCTATCTCAGCAAGGACCTCCAGATCCTTCAGGATGACCTGAAGACAGAAATGACAAAATATACACTATTCCCTAATGGTGCACAGACCCTGAAAAAAAAGCACGGAATTCCAGTGCAGGGATTATACACTATGTCCTGATGATGTACAGACACAAGGAAAAGCACGGGATCCCAGCGCTGGGATTATACATTACATGCCGATTCCCGATGATGTACAGACACTGGGAAAAGCACAGGATTCCACCTCAGAAATTATTCACTATGTCCTGATGTACAGGCACTGGAAAAAGCACAAGATTCCACCCCAGAGATTATTCACTACAGCCTGAAGATGTAAAGACACAGGGAAAAGCACAGGATTTAACACCAGAAATTATACACTAGGTCCTGATGATGTAGAGATACTGGGAAAAGCATTGAATTCCAGCCCAGGAATTATACACAATGTCCTGATAATGTACAGTTATTGGGAAAAGCCCTGGATTCAACCCCAAAACATTTTAAACTGACTTGATGATGTACAATCACTGGGAAAAGCACATGATTTCAACCCCCACCCCCGAGTCCCAAAACCAGGACACTTCACCCTGGGCTCCAAAATCAGGACACTCCCACCCCCCCCCGAGCCCAAAGTCAGAGCACGTACATCCCCCCCCAGCTCAAAGTCAGGGCACGTCCCCCCTCCCTGAGGTAAGGGCACATACACACACACACACACACACAACACCCCCCCCCCCGCCCCGAGTCCCAAAATCAGGGCACACCCCCCTGAGCCCTGAGGTCAGAGCACGTAGGCACATCCACCCCCGCTTCCCTCCCCCGAGCCCAAAGTCAGTGCACGTTCCCTCTCCGAGGCCAAAGTCAGGGCACGTCCCCTCTCCGAGCCCAAAGTCAGGGCACGTCCCTGCCCCGAGCCCAAAGTCAGGGCACGTCCCCGCCCCAAGCCCAAAATCAGGGCACATCCCCTGCCACAAAGTCCAGACACATCCCCCCCGAGTTCCAAAATCAGGACTTGTCCCCTCCTGAGCCCCGAAGTCAGGGAACATCCTTGAGCCCCAAAGTCAGGGCAGGTCAACCCCTGAGCCCTTAAGTCAGGGCATGCCCCCCCAAACCCAAAGTAAGGGCACGTAAACCTCCCCCAGTCCCAAAATCAGGGCACGCCCTCTACTGAGCACTGAGGTCAGAGCACGCTCCCCCTGAGCCCAAAGTCAGGGCACGCCCCCCCTCCAAGCCCAAAGTGAGGGCACGTCCCCCCCCCCCGAGCTCAAAGTCAGGGCACGCCCTCCCTCCCACCGAGCCCAAAGTCAGGGCACGTCCCCACTCCAAGCCCAAAGTCAGGGCACGCCCCCCCCCTCCAAGCCCAAAGTGAGGGCACGTCCCCCCCCCCGAGCTCAAAGTCAGGACATGCCCTCCCTCCCACCGAGCCTTAAAGTCAGGGCACGCCCTCCCTCCCACCGAGCCCAAAGTCAGGGCACGTCCCCACTCCGAGCCCAAAGTCAGGGCACGTCCCCCCTCCGAGCCCAAAGTCAGAGCATGTCCCCCCCGAGCTCTCAGGTCAGGGCACGTCCCCACCCCAAAGTCAGGGCACGTTCCCCCCCCCACGAGCCTTAAGTCAGGGCACGCCCCCTCTCTGAGCCCCGAAGTCAGGGCACGCACCCTCTCCGAGCCCCGAAGTCAGGGCACGAGCCCCGAAGTCAGGGCACGCCCCCCCGAGCCCCGAAGTCAGGGCACGCCCCCCCGAGCCCCGAAGTCAGGGCACATAGCCCCCCCGAGCCCCGAAGTCAGGGCACATAGCCCCCCTCAAGCCCCGAAGTCAAGGCACATAGCCCCCGAGCCCCAAATTCAGGGCACCCCCCCTCGAGCCCCGAATTCAGGGCACATCCCCCCTGAGCCCCAAAGTCGGGGCAAGTTCCCCCTGAGCCCTGAAGTCAAGTCATGTCACCCTGGGCCCCAACATTAGGACACATCACACTATTCAGTGTGCAAGGCTGCCAGGTTTCCAGAAGAGCTAAAATGTCCAACCCAGCGCAGAAAATCGCTGCAGCGTGGTGACATCACTACTGACAGCGGCAGAGAAAATGTTATCAGCTACACTGTGGGTTCAAAACCTGACCAATGACCAGTGCTGTGCTCCAGCCCTGACCAATCAGAATTCATCTTTACTGTCCTGGAGAACGATGAGGTGTTAACCACGATGTGTCACTCCGCTCTCATCTGCCATATTATGTAATCCTCTTGGGGTACATTTGTCCTCATTTACACAACCCATCCCCCCCCCCTTCTAGTATTATACAGGGAGAGGTGTGTGACCCAATCACAGCCACCGCGTCAAAAGGGGTTAAAATCTCTCTAGAGAGGCCAGAGGAGGAGGATGACAGGACGTGAAAGACAGCAGAAGAATGGCGGAACATTAGTATTCAGGATACAGCTTTCCCGCCCGGTGTGATGCTCTGCAGAACAGCCGCAGCCTCCTGTCACCATGGAAACAAGGGCTGCAATCCCGCAGCTCACTCCGCTGGAGGAGGGGGGGCTGCTCCAGCTTCATTAACCCTTTCTGCCCCACATAAGACTTTGCTTACAGCCAGCTGTTACCACAATGACATTCCAACCTGGAGCGTCAATGCAGACTGAGCGATTACTGCGGGTGCAATTCCAGACACAGAGAAGAGTGACCCCCGATAACAGACAGGAAGAGAAACCCCCCCCCAAACTGATACCAGATGGGGAGAAAGGAGACCCCCTCAAAATGATACCAGCCAAAGAGAGGAGACCCCTAAAAAAATCACGAGAGGAGAGACCTCCCCCCCCCCCCAAAACTGATTCCAGACAAAGAGAGACCCCCCCTTCAAAATGATACCAGGCCAAGAGGAGGACCACCCCCCCCTCCTTGCCCCCCACCCTCAAAATTCAAACTGATTCCAGACCAAAAGAAAAGACCTTACCCCCTCCCCCCAAACTGATACCAGATAGGGCGAAAGGTGACACCCCCACCTTAAGATGAAACTAGGCCGAGAGAGGAGACCCCTCAAAATGAAATGTAGACCAAAGGAGAAGATGCCCCAAAATGATTCTAGGCAGGGAGAGAAGAGACCCTGCCAAACTGACTTCTGACCCCCCCCCCCCTCTCCAAAATGATACCAGCCTGAGAGCAGAAGCCCCCCCAAAAACCCAGGGTAAAAGACCCTCCCCCTCCCAAAGTTGATTCCAGGCAGATAGAGAAGACCCCCCCCCCCAGACAGGAAGGAGGGACCCCCTCTCTAAACTGATTCCAGAGAGAGAAGAGACCCCCAAATGATTTCAGACAGGGAGAAGAGACTCCTCCAAACATATACCCAACAGAGAGAAGAGACACCCCAAAACTATTCCAGGCAAAGAAAAGATCCCCCCCAAACTTATTCCAGATAGAAAGAAGTAATCCCCAAACTGATTTCAGAGACAGAAGGGACCCCACCAAACAGATTGCAGACAAAGAATAAGAGAGCCCCCTCAAATTGGTTCCAACAGAGATCAATACCCCCCCCCAAACTGATTGCAGACAGAGAGAAGACCCCCCCCCCCAAACTGATTGCAGACAGAGAGAGAGAGAGAGAAAAGACCCCCTTAAACCGATTCCAGACAGAGAGAAGACTCCCCCCCCCCCCAAAGAAAGCAGATTATAGATCGAGAGAGATGAGACCCCCCCTCAAACTAGTTCCAGACAGAGATAAGTGACCCCCCCAAAGTGATTTCATAGAGCGAGAAGAGACCCCACCTCCCCAAACCAATTCCAGACAAAGAGAGCCCCCCCCCCCCAACACAATCCAGGCACAGAAAGAAAAACTGATTATAGATGGAGAGAATAGAGACCCCCCCCCCCCCAAACTGACTAAAGATAGAGAAGAGGCCCCCTTCCCCCTACAATGATGAATATCCAGCATATTGAGTGCATGTTTGTATGTAACACTAAATGCAGGGGTCAGGAGTGACACAGAATGCAGGACACAGAATGCAGGGATCAGGAGTGACACAGAATGCAGGGATCAGGAGTGACACAGAATGCAGGGATCAGGAGTGACACAGAATGCAGGGGTCAGGAGGTGACGCAGGAATAACACAGATTGCAGGAGTAACACAGAATGCAGAGGTCAGGAGTCACACAGAATGCAGGAGTCACTTAGAATCACAAAAAATGCAGGAGTCTGGGGTAGCACAGAATGCAAGGTCAGGGGTAACACAGAATGCTGGGGTCAGGGGTAACACAGAATGCAGGGGTCAGGGGTAACACGGAATGCAGGGGTCAGGGGTAACACGGAATGCAGGGGTCAGGGGTAACACAGAATGCTGGGGTCAGGGGTAACACAGAATGCAGGGGTCAGGGGTAACACAGAAAGCAGGGGTCAGGGGTAACATAGAATGCAGGGGTAACACAGAATGCTGGGGTCAGGGGTAACACAGAATGCAGGGGTCAGGGGTAACACAGAATGCAGGGGTCAGGGGTAACACAGAATGCAGGGGTCAGGGGTAACACAGAATGCAGGGGTCAGGGGTAACACAGAATGCAGGGGTCAGGGGTAACACAGAATGCAGGGGTCAGGGGTAACACAGAAAGCAGGGGTCAGGAGTAACACAGAAAGCAGGGGTCAGGAGTAACACAGAAAGCAGGGGTAACAGAATGCAGGGGTCAGGGGTAACAGAATGCAGGGGTCAGGGGTAACAGAATGCAGGGGTCAGGGGTAACACAGAATGCAGGGGTCAGGGGTAACACAGAATGCAGGGGTCAGGGGTAACAGAATGCAGGGGTCAGGGGTAACAGAATGCAGGGGTCAGGGGTAACACAGAATGCAGGGGTCAGGGGTAACACAGAATGCAGGGGTCAGGGGTAACACAGAATGCAGGGGTCAGGGGTAACAGAATGCAGGGGTCAGGAGTAACACAGAATGCAGAAGTCAGGAGTAAGTAAGATCTGAAATCCAATTAATAAAAGAGGCGGGCCCAGGACAGACTGGGAAGGAAAGGGCTAGATGATGCTGGACATCCTCCAGCCAGGAAATGAGGACTGTCTGACTTGCTGCAGCTTCTAATGCACATGGTATGAAGCTCACAGTGTGCAATGAAATCAGAGTAAGTTATTTCAGTCCAGGAGAGGAGCCGTTACTAATATGCAAGACTGAAGGGAAGAAGAATAAGGTGATCCACCAGAACTCCCAGGATGCACTGTGGCCCGGCAGGAGGAGGGCACAGCGGCTGATAGCGGCGTTCTCACCTCATCGGATTCGTCAGACAACGTCCTCAGCAGGATGGGGAACAGACTGTCCGTGTGACGGAACATCTACAAGAGAACACAGAGGATGAGATGACAGAGAATGGGAGAATCTGAAAATCTGCAGTAACCCAAGACAATCACCCCACATTTATTTCCCCAAAATAGAGCTTGTAAAACAATAGTAATAACTTCCCTTCCCCACTATATAAGGCTTTATTCTGACGCGCGATTAAGGGGGGTGGCAAAAATGCACAATTGACAACACCCCCCCCCCCCCCCAAGCTGCAACAGGCAGCGGACAGGGATGGGAAACCAGAGGGGGGCAAATAGGGAAGTTGCATTTCCTCCTCACCGCCTGTAAGTGTCATCTAAAGTGCTAACCAAACACGGATCGGGCTTCGGAGGAAGGTGAGATTTAGATGCATGAACACATTTAGTACATCTCCAAATACATGGGGGGGGGGGGGGGGGGTGTTAGAGAGACAAGGTGAGGGAGAGAGGTTAGGGAGAGGGGGAGGAGTTATGGAAATGAGTGGGGGAGGGATTATGGCGTTAAAGTGATTGTAAAGTCTCGTTTTTAAAAAACAAACATATTATATATGCCTCCTCTGTGCAGTTGGTTTTGCACAGAGCAGCCCGGATCCTCCTCTTCTCTTAGGTGCCTCTTCCTCCTATCAAGTACCCCCTCAGCAAGCAGCTTGCTATGGGGGCACCTGAGCCGAGCTGCAGCTTCGTGTGTCACAGAGATGTGGTTCGACCCCACCCCCCCTCTCTCCCGATTGACAGCCGTAGGAGCCAATGGTGCCGTGGCTGTCTCAGCCAATCAGGAAGGAGAGTCCCGGACCGCGGACACACTCGTGGAGATCTGTGGACAGAAATGGGGTTCAGGTAAGTATTAGGGGGGCGGAGGGGGCTGCTACACCCAGAAGGCTTTTTATCTTAATGCATAGAATGCATTAAGATTAAAAACCTTCTGACTTTACAACTCCTTAAAGGTACAGTTAAAAGTTTATGGAGATGAGGAGAGGGGGAAGTGTTGGGGGGGGGGGGGGTTAAAGGCATTGAGAGGGGGAAGGGATTATAGAAACAAGGAGTATTGGGGGGGTGGGGGTTATAGCGATGAGAAAAGAAGTTAAAGAAACAAGGAGCGTTGGGAGGGGGGGGGGGGTATTGAAGCATAACTAAAGTTCAGGTTTATTTTATTGCAGAAGAGACCTGCAATTCTTCTACAATAAAAACGACCAGCTACTGCGCATGCGCAGCAGTGACATCCAGCGCTGGACAATGAAGAGTCCCGACACACAAGAGAAATCGCCAGTGCCAGAAAGACTATTGGAAAGAGGAGTATCTCTGCCTTTAGTTTCGCTTTAAGATGAGAAGGGGAGGGGTATGGGGACAAGGATAGGGGAGGGGTTATCAAATTAAGAAGTGAAGAGGATATGGAGATGGGGAGGGGTTATGGGGACAAGGAGTGTGGGAGGGGTTATAGAGATGAGAGGCGGAAACGTTATGGATAGGAGAGGGATGAGTTATGGAAAGGAGAGGGATGAGTTATGGATAGGAGAGGGATGAGTTATGGATAGGAGAGGGAGGAGTTATGGAGATGAGACCGGGGAAGGGGTTATGGAGATGAGACCGGGGAAGGGGTTATGGAGATGAGACCGGGGAAGGGGTTATGGAGATGAGACCGGGGAAGGGGTTATGGAGATGAGACCGGGGAAGGGGTTATGGAGATGAGACCGGGGAAGGGGTTATGGAGATGAGACCGGGGAAGGGGTTATGGAGATGAGACCGGGGAAGGGGTTATGGAGATGAGACCGGGGAAGGGGTTAATGGAGATGAGACCGGGGAAGGGGTTAATGGAGATGAGACCGGGGAAGGGGTTAATGGAGATGAGACCGGGGAAGGGGTTAATGGAGATGAGACCGGGGGAAGGGGTTAATGGAGATGAGACCGGGGGAGGGGGTAATGGAGATGAGACCGGGGAGGGGGTAATGGAGATGAGACCGGGGAAGGGGTTATGGAGATGAGACCGGTGAAGGGGTTATGGAGAGGAGACCGGGGAGGGGGTAATGGAGAGGAGACCGGGGAGGGGGTAATGGAGAGGAGACCGGGGAGGGGGTAATGGAGAAGAGACCGGGGAGGGGGTAATGGAGATGAGACCGGGGAGGGGGTAATGGAGATGAGACCGGGGATGGGGTTATGGAGAGGAGACAGGGTTATGGAGAGGAGACAGGGTTATGGAGAGGAGACAGGGTTATGGAGAGGAGACAGGGTTATGGAGAGGAGACAGGGTTATGGAGAGGAGACAGGGTTATGGAGAGGAGACTAGGGAGAGGGGGTTATGGAGAGGAAAGGAGGGATTGTGGGGATGAGAAGGGGAGGGGTTGTGGAGATGAGAAGGGGAGGGGTTGTGGAGATGAGAAGGGGAGGGGTTGTGGAGATGAGAAGGGGAGGGGTTGCGGAGATGAGAAGGGGAGGGGTTGCGGAGATGAGAAGGGGAGGGGTTGCGGAGATGAGAGATTATGGGGACAAGAAGTGGAGGAGGAGTTATAGAGTGGGGAAGGGGTTAAAAAATGAGAGGGAGTGTGGTCAGGGAGATGAGAGGGGGAAGGGTTATGAAACTGAGGAGAACTTATAGGGAAGGAGTGGGGGAAGGGGTTATAGAGATGGGGAGGGGTTCTGTAGTCCAGCAGGGGAGAGCTTAGGCGAGGCTGACAACACTGTAGACAAACAAAAAGAATGGGGCACCAGCCTAGCGCATTATCCTCAGTAGGCTTTTATTAGTAAAATATTAAAAAATGTCTACTCACAAACATGCGATGTAAATCAGCATATCAATTCCATTGAGCAACGTCCCATGTTGGAAAGGAAGGAAGAGGCACTGCCTCGAAACGCGTTAGCCTTTCATCTGTACTAGATATTGGACTTTTGCAACATGGACATTGCTCAAAGGAATTGATATGCTGATTTACATCGCATGTTTGTGAGTAGCCATTTTTTAATATTTTACTAATAAAAGCCTACTGAGGATAATGCGCTAGGCTGGTGCGCCCTTCTTTTTGTTTATGTCTACAGTGTTTTGTCGACCACCCCGGTCGTAGAGGGCAGCAAGGCTTAGCCATAGTGGATGCCAAGTGTGAGTTCCGGGATAGAGGCAGTCTGAGAACCTGATTCTGAGCGTAGGAGCCAGGTGCCTAGCATCGCTATTTTCTTTTTGGAGGCTGACAACACTGCCTGGGATCTCAATACAGTGGAGCTCTGTGTTGTCGGCTCACACAGGAAGCTGGATGTCCAGCAAATTATCGGGAGTAACAATGAAATAGAGGGGGGAAATTTTTGTGCATTGCAGAGATAAACTGAATGCGCTTTTTAAGATTTTGATCAGACGTAACCTTTAAGGGGACACCAACAGAAGTCTAACCCTAAGGGAGATTGGAGCCGCCCCCCCCCCCCCCCAGAAATAAATTCAAAAGATTTGTCTGGAATTGGGCACGTTAGGCGGGGGATGGGCGTGATGCGGAGTGTGGCGGTACGCACCTTGCGCGGAGTCTTGATGTACAGGTGATAGAGCCATTTCAGTACACAGATCCGGGTCATCATCCCTGTGGTGGGTTCATGGAGGTGACGATCCAATACCTGCACAATCCCATCCAGATTCAGAGTGACAATACCGGTCAGAGAGCTGCAACAAGACCGGAGAGAGGATGGTAAGAAATCCTGGACAGAGATGTGTGCTTCACTCAGCGGTGAACTTCCTAAACCGCTTACACAGCGCTTCTAACCTGGCCTCCCTCCCTGGTTTAGCAGAAGGGGGACAGGCTGCAGGAAGACTATGCGGTGCCATCTGTGTGTGCGCCAGGCTGCAGGAAGACTATGCGGTGCCATCTGTATGTGCGCCAGGCTGCAGGAAGACTATGCGGTGCCATCTGTATGTGCGCCAGGCTGCAGGAAGACTATGTGGTGCCATCTGTATGTGCGCCAGGCTGCAGGAAGACTATGCTGTGCCATCTGTATGTGCGCCAGGCTGCAGGAAGACTATGCGGTGCCATCTGTATGTGCGCCAGGCTGCAGGAAGACTATGCGGTGCCATCTGTATGTGCGCCAGGCTGCAGGAAGACTATGCGGTGCCACCTGTGTGTGTGCCAGGCTGCAGGAAGACTATGCTGTGGCATCTGTATGTGCGCCAGGCTGCAGGAAGACTATGCGGTGCCATCTGTATGTGCGCCAGGCTGCAGGAAGACTATGCGGTGCCATCTGTATGTGCGCCAGGCTGCAGGAAGACTATGTGGTGCCATCTGTATGTGCGCCAGGCTGCAGAAAGACTATGCTGTGCCATCTGTATGTGCGCCAGGCTGCAGGAAGACTATGCGGTGCCATCTGTATGTGCGCCAGGCTGCAGGAAGACTATGCGGTGCCATCTGTATGTGCGCCAGGCTGCAGGAAGGCTATGCGGTGCCATCTGTGTGTGCGCCAGGCTGCAGGAAGGCTATGTGGTGCCATCTGTGTGTGCGCCAGGCTGCAGGAAGACTATGCGGTGCCATCTGTATGTGCGCATCATGTATATCCTATGTTGTCTTCTCTCACTTTCCACTTCAGCAATCTACACTGTTCTGTTCTATATAAATTCCACCCACAAAAACTAATTTGAATAAGCCTTTACAAACTCAGATATTCCCTTGAAAAAGTAGCAGCGACATCATCACTGCTGTAAATAGGCTGTGCACAGAGCAGAGCTGTGGGAGGGGTCTAGCAGGCTCCGCCAACTACAGAAATCTACTGGAGGGGGCGGAGACAAGACCAGCCACCCTGCGCAAAGATAGAGAGCAGCAGTGAATGGTCTTTATAACTGAAAGTTTTACACAAAGGACAAGGGGTGGGCAGAAGGGACGGCTTCCCTGGGCGCAGTGTGTATTATAGGGATGGGAGCGCCCCACCTGCCCAGTGACCCAGCCCCAGCCAAGTATTAGTCCCAATTCCTGTGTGCATCCCGCCACCGAACTTAGCAGGTGGCAAGCGCTTGTCGGCCCTGCACTGCTGTCAGGCCACTTGGGTCGTGGAGGGGGAGCCCACAACTGCAGGAAAGCCTGCCAGCCTCCACAGGAACAGGAACACACAGGACAGTCGGGTCTGACTCCCGTCCGTGTGTGTGTTCACCAGACCCAGCCACCCAACTTGGAAGCTGTCATTAGCCTGGCACTGCTGTACCAATAAATATCGCCTTATCCATAATTTCCATTTTTATTCTCATAGGTGATTGGGTAGGCAGGGCCCCAGTGCACTTCATTGCCCGGGGCCCTTTAATGCCCTTAAGATGGCACTGATCCCGGGCCGAAACCGGCATAGCAGGGGCCACAGGGTAGAGGGAAGGGGTGAAAGCCGACACACATCCGCTCCCCCCCCCGCCCCCCCATCTTGTTCCTGACCCGGAAGTGACGTCACTTCCGGGTCCCCGTTGACAATATCTGCACTGCATTACATTCAGTGGAGCACAGGAAAGACATGCAGCAGCTTTTAGACTCCGCGTGTCTCAAAAAAAAAAAAAAAAATCATCACATTGTCCCCTTAACCACTTTACCTCCAGCCTCTGCAGATGTACTGCGACAGGCTGGCTCTCCCAGGAAAAGTCCTGTACATGTACGGCGCTCGCCTGGGAGGAGCTAGGGATCGGGCGCGCTCCCGCTTGTCAGCGGGGAAGTTGACGCGAGTGTCAGGCGGCTCCGACGGCCACCCGCGATCTCTCCCCGCTGACAGAGAAGGACCGTCCTTCTCCCTGAGATGATCACAGAGACCATGCAATCCTTCTATATAGGATCACATGTCTCTATGGTCATCTCATAAGCCCAACCCACCCACAGTTAGAATCACTCCCCTAGGCTCACATTTAACCCTTTGATCACCCACAGGGTTAACTCCTTCCCTGCCAGTGTCATTATTATAGTAACAGTGAATATTTTTAGCACTGATTACTGTAGTAATGTCACTGGTCCCCCCAAAAGTGTCAAAAATGTCAGTCAGGGGTCCGATCTGTCCTCTGCAATCCCGCTAAAAATCACAGATCGCCACCATTACGAGTAAAAAAAAAAAAAACAATAAAAAATTACACAAATCTTTCCCGTAGTTCGTAAACGCAATAACTTTTGCGCAAACCGATCAAAATACGCTTATTGCGATTTTTTTTACCAAAAATATGTAGCAGAAAACAAATTGGCCTAAAATGTTAATTTTGATCTTTACATTTTTTTTTTTGGGGAATGTTAAATATCAGAATGTGAAAGATGTTTTTTTTTTTTTTTTTTTCAAAATTGTCGCTCTTTTTTTGTTTATAGCGCAAAAAAAAAAAAAAAAAAAAAAAAAAAAAAAAAAAAAAATCGCAGAGGTGATCAAATCCCACCAAAGGAAAGCTCTATTTTTGGGAAAAAAAGGACATCAATTTAGTTTGGGTACAGCATTGCTAGACCGCGCAATTGTTCGTTAAAGTCACGCAGTGCAGAATCGCAAAATAGGGCCTGGTCTTTAAGCAGCAAAATCTTCCGGTCTAAAAGTGATTAAAAAAAAAAAAAAAAAAAAGTAAAAAAAAAACTTCATTGTTAAGAAAATGTAAGTTACAACGAAGCATATAGAAATTCAACCCCTACATTTTTTTTTTTTTTTTTTGAGGCCCCCTCCAGCCCCCCATATAAGCACGTACAAATGTAAATACGGGCATTGAGGTACCTACGTATGAAAACGTTGATTTCAATTCACGTTACATATCGCCGCGCTTCTAACTTTTTTAGCTGACTCCTAAATTCAAAGCAAATTTGTCAAGCCCCGATTTAAAAAAATCTACATATACAGGAAAATACACGCGTGCCTTTTAAATCTCCCTCAAGTTCAACTTTAAATAATATATTTCGATGATAAACGCCAATGAGGACGCTCGGTTCTCATTCTAGTTTCTTCATAACGGCGCATTGTAAGCAGATATAGAATGAGATATTGCCAGCTGATCTGTACAGAATGTCATCAGAACAGATGATACGGAACATATAATATAGAAAATGATCTACAATATAAAACTTTGTATCAGGAAAATGTCAATGACTGAAAGTAAAACATTCCTTGCATTGGCCGGGAATCGAACCCGGGCCTCCCGCGTGGCAGGCGAGAATTCTACCACTGAACCACCAATGCTGCAGATGTTGGATTTCCCGGCCTCTTCCAACAAGTCCTGACACAGATGTGCCACATCAGCAAAGTCAGGCTGGGAAATTCTCAGCAGTCTCTCCTCTCTTCCAGCTGTTTGTATCAGGACAGAGTCTCTCCCCTTTCCAGGTGTGCAGCATGAAGCATTGGTGGTTCAGTGGTAGAATTCTCGCCTGCCACGCGGGAGGCCCGGGTTCGATTCCCGGCCAATGCAATCATATTTATTTCTTATTAAAGATAGATTGATTTTTATTTTTTTTTTTTGCTATAGTCATAACTTACATTTTATTTTGCAAAGAAAGAAAAAAAACGAAAATAAATAAAATCACATGGTCAGCCGGTTCACACTACTCCGACTTGTCAGGCGACTTGGTTGCCTGACAAGTAGCTTCCCAATGCTGTGCAATGGAACCGTTCTAATCAGAGCGACTCAAGTCGCTCCGACTTAGAAAAAGGTTCCTGCACTACTTTTTGGCGAAGTCGGAGCGACTTGCATTGACTTCTATAATGAGAAGTCGTTTGCAAGCCGCGATGAAGTCGCGCTGCATGAGCGACTTCAAAGTCGCCTGAAGTCGGGGCGACTGAGTCGGATTAGTGTGAACTGGCTCCAAGGCCCCGTTCCCACGGTTAGATTTCAGCTTTTAGCTGCGGAAAGAGGAACTTACTTACCGCAGCTAAATGCAGACAATGCATCCCTATGGCCCCGTTCACACACAGCGCTTAGCAATGTTTTCATAACATACGGTTTTGTGAATTTAAGAAAGATAAAGTTGACAGCGTCCAGGAGTGATGTACTGCAGCTATCTGTATATAAATGTAGGTAATCACAGTGCAAAGAAAAAATAAGTAAACAGTTGCTATACAAAAAGGCAAGAATTTACTACTGCAGCTAAACGCAGCCGCGTGTAAACGCACGTAATCACACATAACCGCAATGTACAAATGTGAATAATCTTTGTGCCAGGAGTGTTGGAATTTCAAAATAACAAAACCTGCTTTTACCAACGGCACAACAACCGCCCGTGTGAAAGGGGCCTAAAGGAGGATTCCAAAACAAGAGAAGGTGACCGCACTCCGGTGTAGATGAAAACATAGAAGTGTTTATTATTCACCACGAATAACGAACATGACTAGTACATCACAGGACAGTTATACAGGTTGACGCGTTTCACGATACTGTTGATCGCTTACTCATAACCATACAAAACCCTGTATGGTTATGAGTAAGCGATCAACAGTATTGTGAAACGCGTCAACCTGTATACCTGTCCTGTAAAGTACTAGTCATGTTTGTTATTCGTGGTGAAGAATAAACACTTCTATGTTTTCATCTACACCTCAGTGCGGTCACCAACTCTTGTTTTGGATTGCTGCTTGGACTACGGATCCGACTCACCTGGCTTACAATCTAACCTGAGCAGCTTTGTCTGTGTTAAGATTTTGACTAAAGGAGGATCACACGGTCAGCCTAAAGGAGGATCACACGGTCAGCCTAAAGGAGGATCACACGGTCAGCCTAAAGGAGGATCACACGGTCAGCCTAAAGGAGGATCACACGGTCAGCCTAAAGGAGGATCACACGGTCATCCTAAACTAAGATCACACGGTCAGCCTAAAGGAGGATCACACAGTCAGCCTAAACTAAGATCACACGGTCAGCCTAAACCACGATCAAACGGTCAGTCCCGGAAAGCAGAGCCTCTTGTGCAACATTGCTGGACTTAGATGGGCTCAGGTAAATATTAAGGGGGCTGCTGCACACAGGTTTATTACCTTACATAAAAGATAAAAAAACCTTCTGCCTTTAGAACCAGTTAAGGCCCCATTCACCTCTAGCGTTTCGCACAAAATGCGAAGGCAAGCATCATGTTTATGGGTATTTTTGCAAAATGCGCATACGGCAGTCCATTTCAATAAGCTGCCCTACAAGTGACAAACGTCTCAAAGTAGCTCATGCGTTTTTTTTTTCTTTTCTTCATGTTTGCAGAAAAACGCGTGTCTGTCTGCTGCTTTACGGGATGCCAATACCAATTA
Source organism: Pelophylax lessonae (assembly GCF_965119305.1). NCBI lineage: Eukaryota > Metazoa > Chordata > Amphibia > Anura > Ranidae > Pelophylax > Pelophylax lessonae. The sequence goes on along the minus strand of NC_138777.1, from coordinate 203,588,519 downwards.
AAGGCACCACAATTGCAACACACGAGTCTCACAAATTTAGGAAATGCTCAGGTGTGAATGCAGCCTAAGGCCCCTTTCACACGGGCTTTCCGATCCGGTCCGCCTGTCAGTTTTTCAGGTTGACCGGATCGGATGCTCCATGCAGCCCTATGGAGCAGCGGATGTCAGTGGTGACATGTCCGCTGACACCCGCTGCTCTCCGATCCGGTCCGTAAAATCTAGACGGATGGAAAGCCTATTTTCCATCCGTCTGGAGGTTCGGATCGGATGAAAACGGACAGGCCGTTTTTGCGTTTAAAAAAAGTCCCTGACATTTCCGCCCGGCAGACTTCGTTTTGCTCAGTGGGGATCGATCCGCCGATCCCCACTGAGCAGGCGGATGACAGGTCCGTCTCTGCTTACTTTGTAGAGACGGACCTGACAGAGCCCTGCTCTCCTCTATGGGAGATCGGATTTAAACTGACTTTTTTTTGCTTTTTTGGTTCAATAGTCCTCAATGGAGAAGCGGATGAAAAACGCATTTTTACCGCAATTTGCGTGTTTTATTCTGCCCGGGAAAAAAAAAAAAAAAATGCGGTAAAAAAAATAAAAAAAGCACTGCAGAAACACTTAAAAGCAAAGTGCATAGATGTGAATGGAGCCTAAAACTTCATCCAGATCAAATACTTGAAAGGAGCCCCAGACACAATCTTTAGGTACATTATTTATATATATATATATATATATATATATATATATATATATATATATATATATATATATATATATATATATATATATATATATACACACACACACACACACACAATTTTTCCACGATTCACAGTTACAATTTAATTTGCTTGAGAAAAATCCTGCACCTTCAATTTTTCTTGCAGTCAATTTGACCTCAGTAGCAATTCGAAAACTGAACAAATGTTCCGAAAACAAACATTTTTGCACAAAATTCTACTGGTCAATGGCCAACTTTATGCTGGTTATCCAGTAGTAAATATTCAAGAGAACATTCATTCAATAATTCTCAATATGTTGGATGGTATGTCGAATATCGTTCAAAAGTACTTTAAAACTCTGACAGCAGTTAACATTCGATTTTGAAATAAATGAACTTTACTGAACAAAAACCAAAATTTGCCGTTAGGCTGCATCTACCTTTTGCGTTTCTGTGAATGCACATAAAATTGCACTGTGTTTTTGAACCACATCCTTAGGGCAGCCCATTGATTTCAATTAGCAGCCCTATGCAAGGCAAAGCAGCTCATGTACCATTGTTATCCTCAAGCTTTGAGAATTTCTTAACTGCATGCTTTGCCGCATTTGATGCTTGTTTTTCATGCGACAAATGCACATCTTTTTTTGCGGTGTTTTGGGTTCCATTAGCGAATGGGATTGCAAGCGTGACAGGTTTGTACAGTTTGTAAACGTACATGAAAATGCACACTTTTACACATTCACGGAACACTAAGGAGTGACTGTGGCCTTAGAAATGCGTTTCATGTGAGAAAACATTTCCCTCCTATTCCTTTGAATTTTCTCATCGCTACAGTCAAAAATGAACATCAACTTAGAAAGTCAAATGAAAGTTCCCAAACTGAACATTTTTGCACAAAATTGAAAAAGGCCGGCTTTAGAGAGTCTGTGAGCGGCATATTGTTACCGTGTATTCACCATTTATTCATATGTAAATCAAAGGTGTGACCTTCCATCAGCACGACATTAAGGAGACCGCACAAATTACTTTTTATTTTACTGAAGTGAAATTGCAATTTAACCCCTTATTAACCCTAATCAGCCATAATTAGCTCTGTACTCCCCTTAGCTCTATATATATATATATATATATATATATATATATATATATATATTAGTGATCGACCGATATCGTTTTTTTGGTCATGGGATATCGGCCGATATTTTCGGACATGTAAAAAAAAAAAAAAAAAAAATGTTTTATTTTTCTAAAAGGTACTCTTGTGGAGGGCACAAAAGGCACTGAAAATCATTCAAAACGCCAAAGTTTGGCTGTCAGATTTTTAATTCATGGCCGAGTACCCGGAAGTGATTTCATGACATTACTTCCGGGTTTTTTTACATGGAGATGCAGTACACCAGGTCTTCTCTTCGGCAACAGCGGCGGTGGAGGTAAGATGCCCTGGTCTCCCGGTGGGATGAGTGACAAGTGGCACTTTCCCGAAATATTGGCAATATCGGTAAATCCAAAGGCCGATTCCGCTATATCGGGGAAAGTGCATATCGGCCCTCAATATACCGGTGTTGCCGATAATCGGTTGATCTCTATTATATATATATATATATATATATATATATATATATATACACACACACACACAGTATATATACGGGGTGTGTGTGTATATGTATGTATGTATGGATAGATACACACACACACACACATACATACATATATATATATATATATACATACATACATACATACATATACACACACACACAATATTACTAAAAGTATTGGGACCCCTGCCTTTACACATACATGAACTTTAATGACAGTCTTAGTCCGTAGGGTTCAATATTGAGTTGGCCCACCCTTTGCAGATATAACCGCTTCAACTCTTCTGGGAAGGCTGTCCACAAGGTTTAGGAGTGTGTCTATGGGAATGTTTGACCATTCTTCCAGAAGCACATTTGCGAGGTCAGGCACGGATGTTGGAAGAGAAGGCCTGGCTTGCAGTCTCTGCTCTAATTCATCCCAAAGGTGTTCTGTTGGGTTGAGGTCAGGACTGTACAGGCCAGTCAAGTTCCTCCACCCCAAACTCACTCATCCACGTATTTATGGACCTTGCATTGTGCCCTGGTGCGCAGTCATGTTGGAACAGGAAGGAGCCATTCCCAAACTGTTCCCACATAGTTGGGAGCATGAAATTGTGCAAAATGTCTTGGTATGCTGATGCCTCAGAGAGGTTGTAAACCCCCCCAAAAACAAAAAAACTGTATGACAACGGCATAATGAGCTTGTATGCATCACATACTAACTAACATACTGTTTTGCAAATCTATGTACACTACAAACTGTATGATTGAATCGCTTCTGATATAGCTGTTTCACTAACCTGACAGCTTCTTATGCTAAACCGGAAACTTCATTTTGTTTGCAAATATTAAAAGATTCTAACTACCAGCAAGAATGAGTTCTTACATTTAAAGAGCACCTGTCATTTCAGATCCATCATGGCAGCGCCCGTTAGCGGGCATTCCCATGTCCCTCACCTTGTTGTGTCACTGCCGCATCGCCAGCCGTCCCATTAAAGTGAATGGGACTGTCGGTGAGTCAACAGCGGGTCAGAGGAGGAGCTAGTGCGGGGCAGAGATGACAGTTTCTCTTGAAAAATTATGATTTTAAATCGAGTTGGTTTAAATCAAGCCTTTTTACTAGTGATTTAAATAGACTTAATTTAAATCAAATCCACCCTGCTTTAGGATCAATTGGAGAGGAGACTGCAAGCCAGGCCTTCTCCCCAACATCAGTGCCTGACCTCACAAATGCGCTTCTGGAAGAATGGCCAAACATTCCCATAGACACTCCTAAACCTTGTGGACAGCCTTCCCAGAAGAGTTGAAGCTGTTATATCTGCAAAGGGTGGGCCAACTCAATATTGAACCCTACGGACTAAGACTGGGATGCCATTAAAGTTCATGTGTGTGTAAAGGCAGGCGTCCCAATACTTTTGCTAATATAGTGTGATATATATATATATATATATATATATATATATATATATATTATATTATATATCTATATCTATCTATCTTTTTTTTTTTTTTTTTTTTTTAGTTGCACAATTAGCATTACATTTTTTAATTTTTTTCTTACTTTTTTCAGTCTTTTTTTAAAATTTGCAACCAGAAATATTTTAGTGTCATTTTTAAACAGAACAAATTATGGTGCTAAATGTATTTTTTATTTACAGTAAAACTTTATTTTTTTTTACACAAAACAAAAAAAAAAAAAAAATTATTATTTTTTGTCCATAGATAATAAAAAAGGAGGAGGTTTGTGTTCCCGTAATTTGTCTCCTCAGCAGAGCATAGGGATGCATCGCTCCATCACGGACGCCACTATACACCCAAACATCTATGATCTGTACAGCTGGAGCCGTCACTGATCCCACATGGAGCTCCAGCAGCCGCAGGGTTAACAAGCCTAATTAATCACTTCTTCACCGGAAAAGACGATCAGGCGTCATTTAATCAGCTTGTTGTCATGCTAAGTGTGTCATTGTTGTGGAAATGGCAGGAATTTTTCTAGACGTAGCCAATGAGTGTGCGGGGGGGGGGGGGAGCTCACATGATGACCCAGGGAGGGTAATGACACCCCAGAGAGACCCGCTTTTATCTGTCATCCATTCACTGCGTCTCTCTCGCTCTACAAAGAATTACGCCGCGGACAGCGATTAAAGGGACAGGTTCATTCATGGCGGTGGCTATTGTGCCAGAATGACAGAGAGGAAACAAACGAAAGTCGTGTGAACGTCCTCACAGCACCGCCACCATTTATAACGCCTGGAATCTGAGCGAATTACATCGCCATCATTTATACAGTGTCTCACAAAAGTGAGTACACCCCTCACATTTCTGTAAATATTTTATTATATCTTTTCATGTGACAACACTGAAGAAATGACACTTTGCTACAATGTAAAGTAGTGAGTGTACAGCTTGTATAACAGTGTAAATTTGCTGTCCCCTCAAAATAACTCAACACACAGCCATTAATGTCTAAACTGCTGGCAACAAATGTGAGTACACCCCTAAGTCAAAATATCCAAATTGGGCCCAATTAGCCATTTTCCCTACCCGGTGTCATGTGACTCGTTAGTGTTACAAGGTCTCAGGTGTGAATGGGGAGCAGGTGTGGTAAATTTGGTGTTATCGCTCTCACTCTCTCATACTGGTTACTGGAAGTTCAACATGGCACCTCATGGCAAAGAACTGTCTGAGGATCTGAAAAAAAGAATTGTTGCTCTACATAAAGATGGCCTAGACTATAAGAAGATTGCCAAGACCCTGAAACTAAGCTGCAGCACAGTGGCCAAGACCATACAGTGGTTTAACAGGCAGGTTCCACTCAGAACAGGCCTCACCATGGTCCACCAAAGAGGTTGAGTGCAGGTGCTCAGTGTCATATCCAGAGGTAGACGTATGAGTGCTGCCAGCATTGCTGCAGAGGTTGAAGGGGTGGGGGGTCAGCCTGTCAGTGCTCAGACCATACGCCGCACACTGCATCAAATTGGTCTGCATGGCTGTCGTCCCAGAAGGAAGCCTCTTCTAAAGATGATGCCCAAGAAAGCCCGCAAACAGTTTGCTGAAGACAAGCAGACTAAGGCCAGGAATTACTGGAACCATGTCCTGTGGTTTGATGAGACCAAGATAAACTTATTTGGTTCAGATGGTGTCAAGCGTGCGTGGTGGCAACCAGGTGAGGAGTACAAAGACAAGTGTGTCTTGCCTACAGTCAAGCATGGTGGTGGGAGTGTCATGGTCTGGGGCTGCATGAGTGCTGCCAGCACTGGGGAGCTACAGTTCATTGAGGGAACCATGAATGCCAACATGTACTGTGACATACTAAAGCAGAGTATGATCCCCTCCCTTTGGAGACTGGGCCGCAGGGCAGTATTCCATCATTCCAATGACCCCAAACACACCTCCAAGACAACCACTGCCTTACTAAAGAAACTGAGGGTAAGGGTGATGGACTGGCCAAGCATGTCTCCAGGCCTAAACCCTATTGAGCATCTGTGGGGTATCCTCAAACGGGAGGTGGAGGAGCACAAGGTCTCTAACATCCACCAGCTCCGTGATGTCCTCATGGAGGAGGGGAAGAGGACTCCAGTAGCAACCTGTGAAGCTCTGGTGAACTCCATGCCCAAGAGGGTTAAGGCAGTGCTGGAAAATAATGGTGGCCACACAAAATATTGACACTTTGGGCCCAATTTGGACATTTTTTTTATTTAGAGGTGTACTCACTTTTGTTGCCAGCGGTTTAGACGTTAGTGGCTGTGTGTTGAGTTATTTTGAGGGGACAGCAAATTTACAAGCTGTACACTCACTACTTTACATTGTAGCAAAGTGTCATTTCTTCAGTGTTGTCACATGAAAAGATAGAATAAAATATTTACAAAAATGTGAGGGGGTGTACTCACTTTTGTGAGATACTGTAAATGGTTGATATCTGAGAAAACATCACAACCATTTATAACAGCCGAGATCTGAGAGCTTAACAAGGCAATTATTCTGATTTCACATCACGGAACCGATACATAAAATTGATCAGGCAGGAGAGAGGGGAAGAGAGAGAAAATGTCATAAGACAAAATAGTAACAGAGCAGATTGTAAGGTGTATGACCGATTTGACATGTTCATCATACAGAAGGATTTCAGAATCTGCTCACAAGACCACCATTTAGGGACAGCAAGGATTCAGAGCAGGCAGATCACCTTCCAAAGTTCTGGAGCAGATGGATCACCTTTCATAGATCTGGAATTCCAGAGCAGATGGATCACCTTACAAAGACCTGGAGCAGATGGATCACCTTCCATAGATCGGAATTCCAGAGCAGATGGATCACCTTACAAAGACCTGGAGCAGGTGGATCACCTTCCATAGATCGGAATTCCAGAGCAGATGGACCACCTTACAAAGACCTGGAGCAGATTGATCACCTTCCATAGACCTGGAATTCCAGAGCAGATGGATCACCTTACAAAGACCTGGAGCAGGTGGATCACCTTCCATAGACCTGGAATTCCAGAGCAGATGGATCACCTTACAAAGACCTGGAGCAGGTGGATCACCTTCCATAGACCTGGAATTCCAGAGCAGATGGATCACCTTACAAAGAACTGGAGCAGATGGATCATCTTCCATAGATCTGGAATTCCAGAGCAGATGGATCACCTTACAAAGACCTGGAGCAGGTGGATCACCTTCCATAGACCTGGAATTCCAGAGCAGATGGATCACCTTACAAAGAACTGGAGCAGATGGATCATCTTCCATAGATCTGGAATTCCAGAGCAGATGGATCTCCTTCCAGATTCTATGAATTTCGAGGCAGACTGATACTATTTCACAGACCCAGAGCAGATGGATCACCTTCCAAAGTCTCAGGATTCCAGAGCAGACACCTTCCAGAGTAGACCGATGACCTTTTAAGTTTTGGAGCAGATGGATCACCTACCAGAGTCCAGGGGCACACAGATCACCTTCCAGATTCTTAGAATTTTGGAACAGACTGATCATATTTTAGACACCCAGAGCAGATGGATGACCTTCCAGATAACTGGAACAGATAGACAACCTTCCATAGACCTGGAATTCCAGAGCAGATGGATCACATTCCCGAGATCCAGAGCACAGGGACAGGTTCATTCATGGCAGGGGCTATTGTGTCAGAATGACGGAGAGAAAACAAGTGAAAGCCGTGTAAACGTCCTCACAGCACCGCCATCACTTAGAAGGCCTGAGATCTGAGCAAATGACAATGCCATCATTTATAAATGGCTGATATCTGAACAAACAACATCACAACCATTTATAACAGCCGAGATCTGAGAGCTTAACAAGGCATTGCGGCAATTATTCAGATTTCACATCACGGAACTGATAGATAAAAATTGATCAGAACGGAGAGAGGGGGAGAGAGAGAAACTATCAAAAGACAAAATAGTAACAGAGCAGATTGTAAGGTATATGACCGATTTGATGTGTTCATCATACAGAAGGATTTCAGAATCTGCTCACAAGACAACATTCGGGGCAGCAAGGATCCAGAGCAGGCAGGTCACCTTCCAAAGTTCTAGAGCAGATGGATCACCTACCAGAGACCCAAAGCAGACAGATCACCTTCCATAGACCTGGAATTCCAGAGCAGATGAATCACCATCCACAGACCTGGAGCAGATGGATCACCGTCCACAGACCTGGTATTCCAGAGCAGATGGATCACCTGCCATAGACCTGGAATTCCAAAGCAGATGGATCACCTTACGAAGACCTGGAGCAGACTGATCACCTTCCATAGACCTGCAATTCCAAAGCAGATTGATCACCTTACGAAGACCTGGAGCAGATTGATCACGTTCCATAGACCTGGAATTCCAAAGCAGATTGATCACCTTACGAAGACCTGGAGCAGATTGATCACCTTCCATAGACCTGGAATTCCAAAGCAGATGGATCAGCTTACGAAGACCTGGAGCAGATTGATCACCTTCCATAGACCTGGAATTCCAAAGCAGATGGATCAGCTTACGAAGACCTGGAGCAGATTGATCACCTTCCATAGACCTGGAATTCCAAAGCAGATGGATCAGCTTACGAAGACCTGGAGCAGATTGATCATCTTCCATAGACCTGGAATTCCAGAGCAGATGGATCACCTACCAGAGACCCAAAGCAGACTGATCACCTTCCATAGACCTGGAATTCCAGAGCAGATGGATCACCTTACGAAGACCTGGAGCAGACTGATCACCGTCCACAGACCTGGAGCAGATGGATCACCCTACGAAGTCCTGGAGTAGACTGATCACCTTCCATAGACCTGGAATTCCAAAGCAGATGGATCGCCGTCCACAGACCTGGAGCAGATGGATCACCATCCATGCCTCACATGAGCACCTAAAAAATGTCACCTCCAGACCACCACCATTTTATGGTTTGTGTGTGAGAGCTTGCATCTGGATTAGAGAATTATTTTTTTACCGCTATAGATTCAGAATGAAAACTGAAGAGACATTGCTCTGCCTGAGCTGCCTGCCCACCAACAGGCAGGAAGTGCATCTACTAGACAGACCGCATTTACAGGGAGCACAAAGAATAAAACCTGCAAGCTGTACTTCTACATTCCACCTGCAGCACTCTATACACTCCAACACAAGCACAAATATAGGACTATGCATGCCTTCCTCTCTGTACACATCATTCAGTGAACCAGCCATATCAAAGGTCTATCAGCGCCAACCAGTGGCCAACAGGCAGTACTACATGCCTTCCCCTCTATACACATCATACAGCACTACAGTCACATAGTACTTAGGCACCACTTGGTGGCCAACAAGCAGTAATGCACTTTAAAGTAGCTGTAAATGCAATTACTAAAATCTCATAGAAGAAGATTTAACATTTTGTTGTAACTTCAAAAAGTAATTTTCAAGATATTTAAATCTTCAGCTTAAAACCAAAATAGTGATCCTGCCATAAAGCAACTTCTTCAGGCACTTCCTTGTGATAGGGTGACAACGCTCTATCCCTGCCTCCCAACTGTGGCTCTGTGTTGTCACCATATCACACAGGCTTCTGAGACTACAAGTGGCTGTTTTAAGGCACATTATGCAAGCATGGTTCACTATTGCCACCATCAGGAAATCAGGCAATTGTTTAAGTTACAGGTGCACAGAGCAAACTAAATGGGGGAGATTGGCATCATGTACGCAAATGTGCTGACAAGGAACATGCAGACGGAAGAGAGATCACCTGTCCAATCACAAGCTGCAGGAGGGGAGGTGGCCAGGCTGTAATGCTTAACTGAAGTAGAGGAAAATGTGGTCTTCTGCCCTACCAGACAGAAATGTGCTCTGCGCCAGAGCTGTATAAATCTCAGGACTGGATGGGCAGAAATACAAATCTTGGCAGCTAAATCAGCCATCATATTTCATCTATGTATTTATTGGTTTGCTCAGAGTTATACTTTAACCATCAAAGTGCTCCTCCTCCCGGATTCTGCACGTGCACAAGTGTGCCATGAGGCTTTGTGTCCTGACTGAGACTTGCAGCACACATATGGGTTCCCGAAACATTTGCGCATGAGCAGGGGAAATCACACATTCATAAAGATGGTTCATATGGAAGCCCAGATCCCTGCCGTCTTGGGTGGGAAATCTCATGTGCAGCTGTGCCAAAGTGTTTTGCCAGGACCCGATGGCTGGCCAGAGCCCTTCAGCACATCTGTGAACAAGCCATAAAGGTGGCGCTGTAGGGGAGGGCGGAACCACCTAAGGGACTGAAGGTCTGATTTAATTGGATGAACTCCTAAGCCTAGTACTCACTAATAGTTTTTGTTTTCCCTTCAACCCAGCAGGCAGTGTTCATTTCGTCAACAAAAACATTTGCGTCAAAATTTTTGTCAGCAACCTTTTTTTACAGTGATGAAAACAAAACGAAAAGTACACCCAAGTTTCGTCCACGGACGAAAACTATGACGATAATTTTTTTCGTTAACGAACGAAAAGAAAATGTGAGGGAGGGACGTTTACCCTCTCCCAACGAGAGCCCCGACTCATGGCCATCCAGAGCAGAGCACTGTGACTGTGCGCATTACAGGCCTCCGCTTACCACTGGCATCTAGAGCACTGTGCAGCATTACAGGCCTCTCAGACCACCATTTCAGATTACTGTGCATTACTGACCTCCCCTCAGACCACCTTCCAGAGCACTGTGCAGCATTACAGGCCTCTCATACCACTGTCCAGAGCACAGTGCAGCATTACAGGCCTCCTCTTACCACTGGCATCCAGAGCACTGTGTACCATTACAGGCCTCCTCTTACCACCGGCATCCAGAGCACTGTGCAGCATTACAGGCCTCCTCTTACCACCGGCATCCAGAGCACTGTGCAGCATTACAGGCCTCCTCTTACCACCGGCATCCAGAGCACTGTGCACCATTACAGGCCTCTCAGATCACCATCCTAGAACACTGTGCATTACAGGCCTCCCCTCAGACCACCATCCAGAGCACTGTAAAGCATTACAGGCCTCTCATACTAGAGCTGCACGATTCTGGCCAAAATGAGAATCACGATTTTTTAGCTTGGAATAAAGATCACGATTCTCTCATGATTCTCTGTGTAACAAAAAAAAAATTGGGATAACTTTACTGTTACCGTTTTTTTTTTTTATTCATTAAAGTCTATTAATTGCGTTTGAAAGACTGCTGCGCAAATACAGTGTGACATAAAATATTACAACAATCGCCATTTTATTCTGTAGGGTCTCTGCTAAAAAAAATATATAAAATGTTTGGGGGTTCTAAGTACTTTTCTAGCAAAAAAAAACTGATTTTAACTTGCAAGCAACAAATGTCAGAAAAAGATCCAGTCTTTAAGAGGTTAAACTTCCTTTCTCCCTGGCAGAGGGAAGGAAAAGATACAATGTAATCCTTTTTGTTTATAGTTACTGGGAGACTTTGCTGATAGCATTTGCAGGAGGCTTTTTTTTTTTTTTTTTTTTCCACAGCTGTTCTCTCTGCTATGCAGCTATGCAAAGAATCGAGCATATTTCAGGTTTAGATCGTCAGGAGGGGTGAATCGAGATCGCGATTTTCATACGATTAATCGTGCAGCTCTATCTCATACCACTGTCCAGAGCACAGTGCAGCATTACAGACCTCCTCTTACCACCGGCATCCAGAGCACTGTGTACCATTACAGGCCTCCTCTTACCACCGGCATCCAGAGCACTGTGTACCATTACAGGCCTCCTCTTACCACCGGCATCCAGAGCACTGTGCAGCATTACAGGCCTCCTCTTACCACCGGCATCCAGAGCACTGTGCAGCATTACAGGCCTCCTCTTACCACCGGCATCCAGAGCACTGTGCACCATTACAGGCCTCTCAGATCACCATCCTAGAACACTGTGCATTACAGGTCTCCCCTCAGACCACCATCCAGGGCACTGTAAAGCATTACAGGCCTCTCATACCACTGTCCAGAGCACTGTGTGCATTACAGACCTCCTCTTACCACCGGCATCCAGAGCACTCTGCAGCATTACAGGCCTTTCAGACCACCATCCAGAGCACTGTGTACATTACAGGCCTCCCCAGACCATCCAGAGAGGCTAAATCTGTATCTGTGAGTTTGTTCAAACCTTAATATCATAAATAACAACATATTATACATTTTTTACTTCGGGAGTATATAATAAGTTTGGAAATGCTAAAGAAACGCCTAAATAATGCATTACAATTTAACTAAACCCATGAGATTTTAGTCGATTAAAATGTAGGGTATTTTAGTTGACTAAAATGTACTTCAGATTTAGTAGACTAAATACAACAAACTAAAACAATTTCAGATGACTAAAATGGGACTAAAACTAAAATACCATTTAAGTCAAAAGACTAGGACTAAAACTAAGTGCCAAAATTAAACACTGCCAGCAGGGCTGAACGAAAAAAAACTGATCGCTCAGGAGGAGCCGCTGTACTAACTATTCAACGTTAGTACAGCACACTCCTCTGCTTTTCTATTGTGTTCTGACGGAGGGGGGGCGACACCCATGCACCCCCCCCCCCTCCTCAGAACGATTCGGTCAGCGCTCTTAGCCATTGGGCAGATGTTTTTTGGTCATGTCTCCATCAGCCCTACTGCAGTACACACGGGCCGAATGTTGGCTGGTTTCTATTGAACTGGCCAATGTCGCCTAACACTAAGCCCGTGTGTACTAGGCTTTGCTTAGAGTATATTTCATCACCTGGCAGAAGACCCCACAGGATAAAATCTGCTCCTCTCCCCCTCCCGTGTCCTCATCTCACACAGCCTGGATCCATCAATAATTCACTGTCCTCACCACAGAAACTCTGGCAGGCCCAGCAGATCACGTCAGCTGCATTTAATATGCAATCCACTCATAACAAGAATCTACATAACAGCTAGAGACTTAATAAAGCCCGAATGACCAAATTCCATCAAGATCACTGATCTAGGCAAACTAACCCAAATTAAAGCCAGCCTGTGCTCTTCCCATGCGGAATGACATAACCGGTTCTCACCCCAGGAGTACCTCCACTTTTCCTTTCCTCCCCTCTCCTACCAATCTGCTCTGCCTCTTAGAGCAAAGAGATAACCGCTACTTCCAGGTGAAGAGGATCATGTGACTCACTCCATGTGACACCGCCAGGCCAATCACAGAGAGTCACCATCTTATTGCAAGCCCACCGACTCCTGGATATAGGGTTGTGTACATTCTCGATCTGTTGTTTTTTTGACCCCTCAGCTCCTGGGATGGACACCCTTTAGCCAAATTCAACTTTTCAAGCCACATTTCTGCAACTTGAGCTGCATTATATGCTTCATTTGCCTGCTCCTGAGAAAGTGGTTACATTACCTACGAAATGCGTCGAGCTTTGTGATACAGTTATTGGTAAGTCAAGGGTTTAGGGCATGGGTGTCCAACCTTTGGGCTTCTCTGGGCCACATTGAGTGTAGAGAGATTTTCTCGGGCCGCATATATTATATATATATATATATATATATATATATATATATATATATATATACACACACTATAGTTAAGGTATATAATAAAATGCTGCCGCGCCCTTCCTGCGCCGCCGCGCCCCCCGCACTAATTTAACACAACTAGAGGATGATCAAATTAAATGGAATCAGTATACAGAGGTTTACTTCTTTTGAGAGATATTAAAGGAACACTCTAACCACCATGACCACTTCAGTGATTTGAAGAAGTGGTCATGGTGGTAGGAGTCAGAAACACTGCACATGTTCACCCCCCCCCCCCCTCCCAGGCAGCCTCTGCCTACCGTTAGTTGGAAGCCGCTGTGGCCATGTCTCCGAGCCAACTTCCTTCCTCCCCAGCAAAAAAACAAATTGTCAGGGGGCAGTGGGCCGCATTGCCTGGGGTTCCGGGCCGCAGGTTGGACATGCCTGCTGTAGGGACTACATTTCAGCTGATTTCTGTTGTAAATAATTTATTTTGCTATCTGGAATATGCAATGTTTTTATTTGTATTCATATGTCCAATAAATGTGGTATTGCTCATTTTACCAGCTGTGTCATGCCTCTCACTCAAAGTCCCAATCTCCTTCCTTTTTTCTATTTAATAGGGATGTCCCACAATAACCCCCCCCCCCCCAAATCGACGAGTGTCAGGGCTGTCACATGGCGAGAGTCAATAGATTTAATGTTTTTTGAAGTGGAGGGGTTAATGTATGCCTGGTGCTTACTAACGTGTGTGGGGGGAGGTGACTGAGTGACACAGTGACACAGGGACAGATCGCAGGTTCAGCTATGCTGAACCCTGCAATCTGTCACTTAGGAGATCCGCCCGCTTTGTTTACACAAGCGGGCGGATCTCCAAACTCGATCCCCGACGATCGGGGAAGAGCGGCGGTGATCACCGCCGCTCCTCCCCTGGCCCGACTCCCGCTGTGACTGAATACAGCGGGAGCGAGCCTCCGGCGGCGCGCGAGCGCCGCCCACAAGGGGAGGAGTCCAGCGACGTAGGTCTACGTTGGTGGACGGAATCTAGCCACTTTGCCGCAGTACAGTCCCAGTGACTGGTCGGCAAGTGGTTAAGAACCTTGTGTAGCCCAATGTTTCCCAATTCCAGTCCTCAAGTACCCCCAACTTTCCATTACTTTGCACAGGCGATTTGATCAGTTTCACTGCCTTAGTAATTACCACAGCCGTTTCATCTGAGGGAAATCCTGAAAACATGACCTGTTGGGGGTACTTGAAGACTGCAGTTGAGAAACATTGGTGTAGCCTACTAAGGCTATAGACTATATTACCAAAAGTATTGGGACGCCGGCCTTTACACGCACATGAACTATAATGCCATCCCAGTCTTACTCCGTAGGGTTCAATATTGAGTTGGCCCACCCTTTGCAGCTACAACAGCTTCAACTCTTCTGGGAAGGATTTACACAAGGTTTAGGAGTGTGTCTATGGCCATGATGGGGAACCTTGGCACCCCAGATGTTTTGGAACTACATTTCCCATGATGCTCAACTACACTGAAGAGTGCATTAACATCATGGGAAATGTAGTTCCAAAACATCTGGGGGTGCCAAGGTTCGCCGTCACTGGTCTATGGGAATGTTTGACCATTCTCCTAGAAGTGCATTTTTGAGGTCAGGCACTGATGTTGGACCAGAAGGCCTGGCTCGCCATCCCCGCTCTAGTTCTAGTTCCTCCCAAAGGTGTTCTATCGGGTTGAGGTCAGGACTCTGTGCAGCCCAGTCAAGTTCCTCCACCCCAAACTCACTCATCCAGGTCTTTATGGACCTTGCTTTGTGCACTGGTCCAAATCATTTGGTGGAGGGGGGATTATGGTGTGGGGTTGTTTTCCAGGGGTTGGGCTTGGCCCCTTAGTTCCAGTGAAGGAACTCTTAAGGTGTCAGCATACCAAGACATTTTGGACAATTTCATGCTCCCAACTTTGTGGGAACGGTTTGGGGATGGCTCTTTCCTGTTCCAACATGACTGCACACCAGTGCACAAACCAAGGTCTATGAAGACATGGATGAGCGAGTTTGGGGGTGGAGGAACTTGACTGGCCTGCACCTCAACCCGATAGAACGCCTTTGGGATGAATTAAAGTGGAGACTATGAGCCAGGCCTTCTCGTCCAACATCAGTGCCTGACCTCACCAATGCGCTTCTGGAAGAATGGTCAAACATTCCCATAGACACACTCCTAAACCTTGTGGACAGCCTTCCCAGAAGAATTGAAGCTGCAAAGCATGGGCCAACTCAATATTGAACCCTACGAAATAAGACTGGGACACTATTAAAGTTTATGTGCGTGTAAAGGCAGGCGTCCCAATAATTTAGGCACTATAGTGTAATTAAGGCCCCTTTTACACTTTTGCGACCTGAAAGTCATGCGACTGCCGCAAGTTTAATGCGACTTCAACGTGACTTGAAGCAATGCCTGTGTAATCTTGAGGTCTATGGACCTTAAGTCGCATGAAAGTCAGACCAAAGTAGTGCAGGGACTACTTTGAAGTTGCACAGATATGAACGGTGGTACTCCTTGGAAATCATGGAGTAAGACTTGTCCTGTGACTTGGGGATGCAAAGTCGCAGGACAAGTTGCACAAGTGCGAAACTGGTTTTTACATTTATATTTTTTACTTATTTATATTTGCTTTTAGTTGATGCTGTAATGGCTGTGTTGTATTATGTAAATAATAGCTACAATGTGACTGATCTGGAGATTACACACGTATATGAAATTTGTACATCCTGTATATTACTGTGTTATATTTTGTATGTATTGCACACTGCACTCATTGTGCACATGGCACCAATAATGTTCTCATTACATGTTTGCATTCTTTTGAGTCCTGATTAGAATTAGCCCGCCTATGTTACGCCCCTTGTTACCATAATAGTACAATTGTAATAATAATGTGATACCTACGTAATCATGTGTATAAAAGCCTTCAATTGCGTCAAATAAAGCAGAACAGTAATTTTGGAAAGATGCGGAGTGTATCTTTTTGTGTCTGTTCCCTACTGCAGTAGTTATTAACCACCGGAGGATTTTGCTGTCTTACATCCAGGCCACTTTTTGCGATTCGGCGCTGTGCGACTTTAACTGACAATTGCGCGGTCGTGCGACGCCGTACCCAAACTAAATTTACGTCCTTTTTTTCCCACAAACAGAGCTTTCTTTTAGTGGTATTTGATCACCTGTGCGATTTTTACTTTTTGCGCTATAAACAAAAAAAGAGCATTTATTTTGAAAAAATAACAATATTTTTAACATTTTTTATATGAAATTCCCCCCCAAAAAATGTAAAAAAATCAAAATTTTTTAAAATTTCTGGCCAATTTGTTTTCTGCTACCTATGTTTGCTAAAAAAAAAAAAAAAAAATCACAATAAGCGTATTTTGATTGGTTTGCGCAAAAGTTATTGCGTTTACTAACTAAGGGAAAGATTTTTGTCATTTTTGGTGTTTTTTTTTTTTTTAACGCGTAATGGCGGCGATCTGCGTTTTTTTTTTTTGCGGGACTGCAACATTGCGGCGGACAGATCGGACCCTTGACTGACATTTTTGACACTTTTGGGGGTACCAGTGACATTTCTATAGTAATCAGCGCTATAAATATGCACTGTTACT
Source organism: Pelophylax lessonae (assembly GCF_965119305.1). Lineage (NCBI taxonomy): Eukaryota > Metazoa > Chordata > Amphibia > Anura > Ranidae > Pelophylax > Pelophylax lessonae. The sequence continues at coordinate 203,571,600 of NC_138777.1, read as the reverse complement.
GTAAAAATGACACTGGCAGGGAAGGGGTTAATTTTATTGGAGAGGGAGGGGTTAATGTATGCCTGGTGCTTACTGACGTGTGGGGGGGAGGTGACTGAGTGACACAGGGACAGATCGCAGGTTCAGCTATGTATGCATTTTTGCATACAGCCGTTTTTTAAATTTGCCGCCTTTTGCAGCACAGTAACCCGGAAGTGACGTCATGAACGCCGCCTCCGGGTTACGTCATCGGAGACCCGATCAAAGCCGTTTCCGGTGGGACGGGAGGCCCGTTGAAAGTCACGGAAGGCGGCGGGAGGGGGGACGTCCCCTCCCGCTCACCCCAGGTAACGATCGAGTGGCTCCCGAGCCGCATCGGTCGTTACCAACGGAAAGCCGACCGTTGGCTCTAAACCACGGTACCGGGATGGTGTCTCTAGCTAGAGGCATCATCCCGGTATAACTCCGCAAAGTTTGCAGACGTAGTCCTACGTCACTTTGCGGTAAGTGGTTAAAGCGGAGTTCCACCCAAAAGTGGCACTTCCGCTTTAAGCACTCCTCACCCCCTTACATGTCACATTTGGCATGTCATTTTTTGGGGGGGCGGGTACCTAGTTTTGACAGGTACCAGTTCCCACTTCTATTGGGAGGTGTGTGCGGAAGTTCTCCTCTCCTCCTCCCTCCCTGCAATCTTCTGGGACATGTCAGAGGTCCCTGAAGATTGCCCGGCCACTGAGGAAACGCAGTGTGACTCGTGCATGCGCAGAGCGCACACAGCTGTGAAGTCGCAAGCTGTCACAGCCGGGTGCCCACACTTGTGATGCCGGTGCCCGGGAAAGGCGAGAGAGAGAGAGAAGTGAGGCTTGGGGGCGGCCCCATCGCTGGATCGAGGGACAGGTGGTTGTGTATTTATTAGGTGTCAGCAGCTGCACCTTTTGTAGCCGCTGACTTTTAATAAACTTCAAAACGAGTGGAACTCTGCTTTAATCCTCTGTTTACAGGGGAAAGAAAAAAAAAAAAAAAAAAAAGGAGGCGAGCAAACGGGAGTACAGGACCTGACGTGACCCAGACCAGTACTGGCCATGTAACCGGAGAAGTGCTTAAAAAAACATACATTTCCCACACTCTTTCCTCACCTCCTGGGGGCCAGCACACTGACATTATTCAGGCTGGAGTCTGCAGTTGTGTCCAGAGCTCCTGTAGAAAGACAGACAGGGTCAGGATCAATAGGCAGACAGGACAGACGCTACACAAATACTGAAATTACCACCTGATAGTCCCGAAATCATTAGTATACCCAGTGTAATTCCTAAATACATTTATATACAGAAGTACAGGCAAAATACTTTTAACAAAGATTGACATGTAATTGAAAATAGTGTCTGCATTGGCCGGGAATCGAACCCGGGCCTCCCGCGTGGCAGGCGAGAATTCTACCACTGAACCACCAATGCTTCACACAGCATGGCTCAAAGATAGGAGACCATAGGGGGACTTGTAGAAGACACACCCTCGTCCAATCATTACAGAACGTGTTAGGGCAGATGCGGATTGTTCAAAAACAAGACCTTGCGTTCCAGTTACATCATCCCACCCTAGTATTAGGATGTTTCCAAGATGGGAAGAGACCATATGGGGACAGCCAGTGGAAGTCAGTCACTTTCAACTGGACTTGTTCTAAAATGTTGAAGAGGTTACATGGCTTCTCCAAACCACGTCTTCAGTTCTAGTGTCAGGAATATACCCCAACATTTATATCCAAGCAGGTAGCACCAAAACCTTCTTCCAAATACTATGTCGTGTCAAGGAAGATGTTCTTTGTCCAAGAACAAGAAGGGGATTTGAAAGTTGTGGGATCCAACCCCACTCATTCTAGTTACATCATCCCATCCTTGGGTGTCAGGAAGTCTGCATATCATAGGTGTTGATGTCCAAGAATAGAATGAGGAGTGAAAGTTGTGGAACCCACTTGTTCCACAATCCTTGGTCTCAGGATGATACCCCAGTATTTGTATCCACACTGGTAGCCCAAACACCTTCACCCAATTACCATGGAATGTGTTAGGTCGGATGTTGACTTTTGGAAAACAGGATCGGAGGCACGAAAGCTGTGGAACTCCCCCCTGTTCTAGTTACATAATCCCATCTTTGGTATCAGGAAGTCTATACAGGTGTTGATGCTTCTACAATTCACAGCTAAAAGTGTGAATTGTCCGAACACTGGGGTAGAGATGTTAAAAGACATTATACGTGGGAGACAGATGGTGTTGAAGATCCCCCTCCCATGATCATTGAGGGTTGTTCCTGTCTGATGTAGATGGCCACTTTCATGCCTTTTGAGAACCAACTGCCTTCTCTGTCCAAGATGTGACCTCTCTGTCCTGGAAAGAATGTCCTTATTCCTTAAAGTATGGGAAAATTGATCTAACCTTTCGTTCACCTTGCCTGCGTCCTTCAAATGGTGGACGAATAAGGGATTTCAACACTTTGCTGACGGTCACGGCACGGAGTTCTGAAGGAACGGTACCAGCGGCCGTTCCTTCAGAGCGCATGCGCCAGTGACGTCACTGGATGCATCTAAGGTAAATATCTCCTAAACGGTACATGTTTAGGAGATATTTACAGTACTTATAGGTAAGCCTTATTATAGGCTTACCTATAGGTACAAGTGTCAGAGGAGGGTTTACTTCCTCTTTAAGCAGATTGTGTGATAAACAATCTAGTTTCATATCAGCAATTTACTCCATGTTAATGCCACAAACCTCTAAACAGCAATCTATGTAAAAGTCGGATCATGACCTGAATATGAAATTTGATCTCGAGGATTGGCATAAACTACCAGGAAATGCTTCCAGATCATATTAATACCTCTCTAATAGAAGCGAATTATAAAGTTATACTTAGATGGAACATGGTCCCAACTAAATTGGCCCCTTGTGTCCCAGGAGCCTCACCACGCTGCTTTAGAGGTTGCACTAAAGAAGGCTCTTTCCTCCATATTTGGTGGGAGTGCCCAAAACTTTGAAGATTCTGAATCCGATTCTAGAATATTTCCTGACAGACATAAATCTTATAAAAAAAAAAAACACAACAGGCCCTATTGGACTGACCCATTTTACAGGCTCTACAACATGTAAGAAAGCGGATCTCTTTCGGGTTCTTAGCAGCTCGTATTGTGATAGCTAGGTCGTGAAAATCTCCCATGTTATCATTGGATATGCTTAAGGCCAAACTCTCCTGGATAATGGTCAATAAGAAACTCTTGGCCATCCTCAATGATAAAATATCCCAGTTTAAAAAGATATGGGAACCCTGGATCACCTATATTTCAGGGAACACCTAGAGCAGGGTTCCTCAAACTACGGCCCTCCAGCTGTTGCGGAACTACACATCCCATTAAGCATTGTAAAACTGACATTCACAGACATGACTAGGCATGATGGGAATTGTAGTTCCTGAACAACTGGAGGGCCATAGTTTGAAGACCCCTGACCTAGAGTCTGAAAACGTTCCTGGAATCCTGGTATCAATCTTTTCAATTACACAAATACTCTACGTACTCTCTTTCTTCCTTTCTTTGAATCCCTTTCTTTCTTGGATGTGAGGTTTTGTACCCACAGACTAGCTATTAGGGAAATTATCTGAGTCAAGGAAATATTGCTATCAAGGGGGTGTAGAAGGAACGTCCCTTTATATGTCATTTACTATTTTCAATGTTACGGTTGGCTGATTATGCTTGATAACGGCTTTTTAAACAGTTTATAAATTGTTTTGTATGCATCATTTAAAATTACGCCAATAAAAATGATTGGAAACGAAAGTATAGTAAAACTGTTCTGTAGAATTTTCGCTCCTATGTTGGGCCGTTTGTTTTGGGTCTTCAATGTACAGGTCTCTGAATTTCTCACTACATTTCTAGTGTATCTTGCCACAAACCTCTAAACAGCAATCTATGTAAAAGTCGGATCATGACCTGAATGTGGAATTTGATCTCGAGGATTGGCATAAACTACCAGGAAATGCTTCCAGATCATATTAATACCTCTCTAATAGACGCTAATTATAAAGTTATACTTCGATGGAACATGGTCCCAACTAAATTGGCCTCTAGCGTCCAAGGAGCCTCACCACGCTGCTTTAGAGGTTGCACTAAAGAAGGCTCTTTCCTCCATATTTGGTGGGAGTGCCCAAAACTTTGAAGATTCTGTATCCGAGTCTAGAATATTTCCTGACGGACATAAATCTTAAAAAAAAAACAAAAAAAACCACACACAACAGGCCCTATTGGACTGACCCATTTTACAGGCTCTACAACATGTAAGAAAGCGGATCTCTTTTGGGTTCTTAGCAGCTCGTATTGTGATAGCTAGGTCGTGAAAATCTCCCATGTTATCATTGGATATGCTTAAGGCCAAACTCTCCTGGATAATGGTCAATAAGAAACTCTTATTCCTCCTCAATGATAAAATATCCCAGTTTACAAAGATATGGGAACCCTGGATCACCTATATTTCAGGGAACACCTGAATCTGAAAACGTTCCTGGAATCCTGGTATCAATCTTTTCAATTACACAAATACTCCACATACTCTCTCTTCCTTTCTTTAAATCCCTTTCCTTCTTGGATGTGATGTTTTGTACCCATAGACTAGCTATTAGGGAAATTATCTCAGTCAAGGAAATATTGCTATCAAGGGGGTGAAGAAGGAACGTCCCTTTATATGTCATTTACTATTTTCAATGTTACGGTTGGCTGATTATGCTTGATAACGGCTTTAGTTTATAAATTGTTTTGTATGCATCATTTAAATTACTCCAATAAAAATGATTGGAAACGAAAGTATAGTAAAACTATTCTGTAGAATTTTCCCACCTAGGTTGGGCCATTTGTTTGTTTTGGGTCCTCAATGTACAGGTCTCGGAATTCCTCACTACACTTCTAGTGTATCTTCATGACATAAGAACTGAAAAAGTGGCTTGGAAAAACCACAAAATGTCTTCAACATGACAGAAAAAGTCCAGCTGAATGTGACCAACTACTACAAGATCTACCATGACTTGGAGACACGAGAATCTTCACAGATATATGGAGATATTTGTAGCTGGCTCTTGGTAATCGTGCATAGATCTTAGGACTTGTAGGAAGAGGCTAAGAATACCATCTGCAGCAATGGGGGTTCAGGGTAAACTTCTCACTTGACACGTCGGATACTAATGGGTTGATTCTACCTTCTTCAACCCAAAGGACCATGCTCTATACTTATACTGTTTCAGCCCCACCAGACTCACACTAAAATACTCCAGACAATGGTGTGGACTTATCGACCTGTTAGAAAGTCTCTTTTTGTTGACTGTTGTGCATTTCTGATTTTCTTGCACTCCATATTAAAATGATAGGAATGTTGTGTCAGAGTTGTCAGGTCATCATCCAGATCAAATCAAAATCATCCCAGACCATCAAGGTCTCCTCTTCTCGATCATCATCCAGTTACAGATAATTGTTGGGTTAGTTCTACTAATGCCAGGGCCGTGTGAAACTTAATTCCTGGTTCCATCAAGAGATAAGGAGATTCAGGAAGTGGTCGCTATAATAAAACTAGTATAAGATCTGCTCCTAAAACTCTTGGGAATGTTTTGTTACCTGCAACCCCAGCAGAATCAGCACAGATTTATTCTAATACAAAAGGGAAGAAGAGTCTTCAATGATAGATTCCCCAGAGGAGGAAATAGTGGAAGGTTTTGATTTTGGCACCTCTATTGTGTGTACTCTTCTCAATCCAGAGCACCAAGTGTCATTTCTGTCTGCTGCTTCCTTCCTCTGCCATCAGCATGTATTACTTATGACAAGTTTTCCTGACACAAAGAGAAAAAGGGTGACAGGAGGGCCCTCCAGCTGATTGACAGCCTCAACTCTGTGTGCTCTGTGAAGGCGGGTGTGTCTCTTCCTTCCAATCAGCTATCAGACCTCTCCTCACTAAGCTCTGCAGAGTGTAACTTCAGCTCTCGGCCCCCTTTTTCTAAACTCTCAGATGAGCTTTAGGTTTCAGCACTTTGAACAGATGTAGAGAAGAGAAGACTGCAGATAGTTATTTAGAAGGATTTGTCTCATCTCGGTGTAGGACTCCCAAGGTCAGTCACTTCACTGTATACATGTAAGGCTTTACAATGACTTTAATGCACCTGGCTAAGCATGCGACATTGCATTTAGAGTATACAGTCTCTTAAGATGTGATGGATTGACTTATCTTAAAAAACCTTTGTGGCAGTGGAGAGGGAGCATGTCATCCAGCAATAAAAGCTTGGCCTTTAAAAGTTTGGACAAGCATTGTAGAGTCAACCAGCTGCCCCAATTTGAACAAGGATGATATAACAGCTGTGGAAGAACTGCAGATTGTGAACAAAATTTACTTCTAAGTGAAGGGCCATGCCTTTTTGTTCAATAAAAGCAGAGGTTGTGGCTATTGGCTGTGGCTGGCCAGTCCTTTGTCGGACCACACGTGTACAATTTTTTAGGAAGGACAGTCGCATTTGGGCTAATAAATAGGTGCAACCATTAGCAAAGCTAAGCTGGCCATACACTATTAGATTTTCAAACATTCATATGAAAATTCTGAGCACATCCGATGGCTTGACAAAATGTTAAAATCAAGCACAATTTTGAATGAATGAACTTTCCCGAATGAAAACCACATTTATGGTTCGGAATTTGAGAAAAACTCCACCCTGCTCCTTCAAATTTTCTAAGCAACGTAGTTGAAAACAAAGGTTGGTTTGACCTCATTAATGAATAGAATATTGAAAGAATGTTAAAGTTTGAACAAATTTGGTGTATGGACGGTTTTACGGTTGGTAAATTAGGGATAATTCCACAGGACAGAAGCCTTATCAGAAATAATTTCAGAGTAGAGGTACACAACATTCCTTTTTGAAGTCTCAAAGCCAACTCAAGATGAACAGAAATCTTTTCCATGGTGCGTCCATCCAGGTTAGACAAGTAGGACTGGAGAAAGGATTGGCTGCACACCACGACTGATCCGGAGTCCTTTTATTGCAACATCCCAAAGTGACACACACAGGACAATGACAGTCTACCGATGGTTGACGTGTTTCACACAAGGAAGCTGTGCTTATTCATAAACTAATTATATGATTAGGTGCAGCTTCCTTGTGTGAAATGCGTCATAAGGAAGCCATTGACTACCAAAAGACCAGTATGTCCATATGAGAAACCCAACTACAAAGAAGGACAATAACTGTACCCTCCGATCCTTTAAAATTAAACTAAATTATTCTTGTAAGAAAGATAAAAGTCTAATTTTCATTTTATAAATAAAATTACTGATTGCATTGGCCGGGAATCGAACCCGGGCCTCCCGCGTGGCAGGCGAGAATTCTACCACTGAACCACCAATGCTTCTCATAGCACACACCTTGATGTACTCAGCCTCGGAACTAACACAGAGCTGGAATGAAGGCGCCTCTATCCCAGAAATGTTTCAACCAGACTCTGCTGATGTGGCACGTGTGTCAAGACTTGACAGAAGACACCACAACTCCCAACATCTGCAGCATTGGTGGTTCAGTGGTAGAATTCTCGCCTGCCACGCGGGAGGCCCGGGTTCGATTCCCGGCCAATGCAAAGATTGTTTTTTTTTTTTTTTTTTTCAGTAATTAACTATACTTATGGCACAAACTTTTATGAAAACAATTAACACTCAGCAGGCACTGACTATACTTAGTCTATATACTATATGAGACTCTCTGCTAGGCTTCTGTCAGGGATTACGAAGACAACCCAGCATTATTCACCAAATCATTACCATGCACCTCTGCTACAGAACATGAGCCCACAACATACAGTATATAATCAGGGTGCCTTCACCAGGTAGGGGACAAGCATGCTGGAGAACCTGAAGCCATGTACAGCACAAATACACAGAGGACAGACCCAACCCCCCACTGCCTACATTCACAGCAGAGATCAGAGACCACAGACCCCCTCTCTATATATATGGGGAAGACCACAAACCTCCCCCTCCATACACAACCGAGACCACAGACCTTCCCCTCCATACACAACTGAGACCACAGACCTTCCCTCCATACACAACCGAGACCACAGACCTTCCCTCCATACACAACCGAGACCACAGACCTTCCCTCCATACACAACCGAGACCACAGACCTTCCCTCCATACACAACCGAGACCACAGACCTTCCCTCCATACACAACCGAGACCACAGACCTTCCCTCCACACAACCGAGACCCCAGACCTTCCCTCCATACACAACCAAGACCACAGACCTTCCCTCCATACACAACCAAGACCACAGACCTTCCCTCCATACACAACCGAGACCACAGACCTTCCCTCCATACACAACCAAGACCACAGACTTTCCCTCCATACACAACCAAGACCACAGACCTTCCCTCCATACACAACCGAGACCACAGACCTTCCCTCCATACACAACCGAGACCACAGACCTTCCCCTCCATACACAACCGAGACCACAGACCTTCCCTCCATACACAACCGAGACCACAGACCTTCCCTCCATACACAACCGAGACCACAGACCTTCCCTCCATACACAACCGAGACCACAGACCTTCCCTCCATACACAACCGAGACCCCAGACCTTCCCTCCACACAACCGAGACCCCAGACCTTCCCTCCATACACAACCAAGACCACAGACCTTCCCTCCATACACAACCAAGACCACAGACCTTCCCTCCATACACAACCGAGACCACAGACCTTCCCTCCATACACAACCAAGACCACAGACTTTCCCTCCATACACAACCAAGACCACAGACCTTCCCTCCATACACAACCGAGACCACAGACCTTCCCTCCATACACAACCGAGACCACAGACCTTCCCTCCATACACAACCGAGACCATAGCCCCCCTCCCCCAACACACACAGCCGAGACGTCAGAACCCCCCTATGTACAAGGCAGAGACAACAGGCTCCTGACAGAGATGCTGTCCTTAGAAGAATATGTGCAGCAGTGGCTATTTTTGCACGCTTGTTGCATAGCCCAATACTTCAGCCAGCCGATCTCCTCCAGAGGTTTACTGACAGGAGACAAATAGCAATAGGAGATGCAGCAACCCGACAAAGCAGTAACTTAGCTGCAGGTATGAGCTTTAAGAGTTCCATGAAGCAGAGATCCCTTCTCACAGCCTTACTCCAAGCAACTAAAATACGACAGACTAGCATCACAGCCAAGGCAGGACCGGTCATGGGATTTTTGACTTCCTGTAAAATCCATTTTTCTGATGTTCATCGACGGACACAGCTCCTGATCTTCTTAACCATTCAGTTATACTGCCCCCTACAGGAGTAGGACACTAGGCAGAAAAAAAAAGTCTGGCTATGCCTTTGGGCAGTCCCAGGGGGTATACTCCCTCTCTCTGCTATAGGTACTCAGTTTTGTTACAAGCAGTGTCAGAAGAATTAAAACTCCACAGGAGGGGTCGTGCTGTGTCCGTCAATGAACATCAGAGAAATGGATTTTATGCTAAGTCAAAAATATAATTTTCTCTTTCGTTCATTGACAGACACAGCTCCTGGTCTTCCTAACCACTGGGACGTCCCAAAGCAGTGTTAAACATGAGGGGTGGGAACAGCGAAAAATAAATTCCCAAGGGTAACTAACTATAGCCAACCAGGTAAACAGGAGCTCAACCAAAACTGAAAAAAACAATACATCCTCAAAGAGTAAGTACCAGGTCCTCTAAACCAGTGGTCCTCAACCCTGGCCTACAGGGCCCACTAACAGGCCAGGTTTGCAAGATAACAAATACATCCCAGGTGATATAATTTGCTGCTCAGTGATTGCAGTATTCTAGTCTGCATCTCCCCAAGGTAATACTTTAAACCTGGCCTGTTAGTGGGCCCTGTAGGCCAGGGTTGAGGACCACTGCTCTAAACAGCAGCCTGCAAAACCATGTGGCCAAAGGAAGCATATGCAGATGCCAACACATGCACTTTATAGAACTTTGTGAAAGTGTGCACCAACGACCAGGCCTGGCAAACCTGCCTTACTGATGCCTGATGATGGAAGGCCCAGGAGGCACTGAGCACCCTAGTAGAGTGTGCCTTGACAGGGAAAGGAGGAACCTGACCCTTGATGGAATAGGCCTGAATCCCCATCTGTCTGATCCATCTGGAAATGGTCACAGAGGAAGCGGACAACCCTTTCTGAGGCCCATCCGTAAGCACAAATAGTGAGTCCGATTTCCTAAAAGACTCCATAGCTGCCAGGTATACCCTAATCGCTCGGACCACATCCAAGGCATGCAAAGCAATTTCCTTCGGAAGTTTTGACTTGAGAAACATGGAAGGCAACACAATATCTTAATTCAAATGAAAATCAGAGACAACCTGAGAAAGGAACGACTGACAGTAGCGAAGAACCACCAAGTAAGGTGAACGACAAGGTAACGCTACCAATTCCGACACCCAGTGCGCAGAGGTAAAAGCCCCCAAAAAGGTCACCTTCTGGGACAGCGTAAGCAGGGGAATCTCCCGAAGATTCTCAAAAGGATGCTTCTAGCGGACTGAGAGCAATTAATTGACGTCCCAAGGAGGCAACAGAGACCGCACTGGAAGGGTCAAGTGCCTAACTCCCTGAAGAAAAGTATGCACCAAGGAGTATGTGGCCAAGGGCCGTTGAAAAGATCGCTAAGGGCGACACCGGACCCTGGATAGTACTCAAGGCCAGTTTCTGCTCAACCCCCCCCCCCCATTGAAGGAAAGTCAAAATCCAAGCCACCGAAAAAAAGAGCGAGGATGAACCCCAAGAGACTCACACCACACAATGTACGTCTTCCACGTACGATGGTAGATCTTCCTAGAAGTAGATTTCCTAGCTTTGAACAGCGTTGGAATCACAGACTCAGACAAACCTCTATCCATCAGCACCTGGCATTCAACAGCCAAGCCGTTAAAACCAGAGACTTTAAAGCAGGCTGAAAGATTGGTCCTTGGGACAGCAGATCCTCCCTGAGAGGAAGCTTCCCAAGAATGTCGGCGACCAGCCACACAAGATTGGCGTACCAAGCACGGTGAGGCCAGTACAAGCCACTAATATGACCGGAATCCCATCTGCCTCAATCCTGTGTAGAAGTCTTGGCATAAGCTTGAGAGGAGGGAAGGCGTAAATCAGACGATACGGACCTCATGGGGCCACCAGCGCATCCAGGGCGTCCGCCAGAGGATCCCATGACCGAGCCACAAACCTCTGCACCTGTTGAGCCGGGACGCCAACAGATCCACCTCGGGGATGCCCCACTGGAGACACAACTGATAAAGCACCTCCGGATGAAGAGACCACTCCCTTTGGTCCAACGCCTGCCGACTGGGGTAATGTGGAATGTGTACGGTGGAGAGGGCTGGAACGAACCATTCTGCCCACCTTAGAATGACGGCTACCTCCAGGAGGTACCTGGACACTTTTTGTGCCCCCCTGGTGATTAACATGAGCCACGGCCATGGCATTGTCCGATTTAATGCGCACTGGACATCCATGAAGAGGATCTGTCCAATGTTCCACGCACACAGTCTGATCGTTCGGAGTACCAAGACATTGATCGGTAGTCTTGACTCTTCCAGTGTTCAGACCCCCTGAGCAAAAATTTTGCAGAGGGCGCCTACCCAGCCGGATAGACTGGCATCCGTGGTGACCACTGTCCAACACAAAGGGAGGAAGGATTTGCCCAGCCGAAGCGCCGAAGAACGAAGCCACCATATCAGGGACTCTTTCATTCCCCGACTCAGCTGGATCGGATTGTCGAGAGACTGCAGATTCTTGTCCCGTTTGGCCAGAATCTCCCTTGCAGGGACCTCGTATGGAACTGTGCAAAATGGTACCGCCTCAAAAAGGTAGACACCATCAGGCCCAGCACCCGCATGCAAGTCCGGAGGGATTACCATCTGCTGGACAGGAGACGAATTATAGTCTACAGTTTCTGGAGTTTGCCCAAAGGAAGAAGCACTCTGGCTAAGGCTGAGTCCAGAGTCAAACACAGATAGTCCAGCTGTGTGGATGGAACCAGAACAGACATCTGAAAATTCAGAATCCAGCCAAACATCCTCAAGGTCGTATGGTGATTTACAGGTTTTACACCAGAGCAGTAGGAGACTCCGCTCGCAGAGGAAAGTTGTCCAAGTAGTCCAGTACCGCGATCCCCAATTGGTGTAACAATGCCAGCACCAGGGCCAACACTTTCATTAAGACCCGAGGAGCAGATGCGAGACCAAAGGGTAACGCCACAAACTGATAATGCTCCTCTCCCACGGCATAGCAAAGCAAGACCTGGAGACCAACACATATTGGATTGTGAAGGCAAGCGTCCTTGATGTCGATGGAGGCTATAAAAATCCCCCTGATTCAGGGAAGCCACCACCGTGCGAACATTCTGAACTTCTTTCACCCGCACAAAGCAGTTCAGCGTCTTGAGGGCCAGAAATGAAAGCACCTTGCCTTCCTTCCTGGGGACTGTAAACCGGTTTGAGTAAAAACCCCTGAAAACGTTCCGAAGTTGGAACCGGGACTATCACCCTTTAAAGTAAAAGGTCTTGCACCGCCCCAAAAAGGGCCTGTAAGCGGAGCAGGGACAGTTGCACGTCGGAAGGAAGACCCTTACCGGAGGGTAAGAAGGAAACTCGATCTTGTAGCCGGACTGAATTACCTTGTGGACCCACCTGACTTGTACCAGGGGAGTCCACGGGTCCGGGAACCATGAAAGATGTCCCCCCTACCCCAGATACGGGTGAGGGCGTACCTTCATGCTGAAGGGGCCTTGTCCGCGGGCCTGGAGAAGCCCGCTCTTGACTTGCCAGACCAAGTTCGCTTGGATCCACCAGAGGAGGCCCCGAAGAGTTCCGATCCCTTGTCGACCCTGAGGGATGAAAAAACTTCCTATGAGCCAAGAAGGAAAGTCCACATCTACAACGAGGGTCCTTGCCCTTAGCCTGCGGAAGAAAAGGTACACCTTTCCCCTGTGAGACCTTTAATGATTTTATCCAGAGTATTACCAAACAGGCAATCCCCTTGAACGGGAAAGATCAGTCAAGGCCTTTTTCGAAGTCTGGTCCACAGACAAGCATTTGAGCCAAAAGACACGCTGAAGGACCACTGCCCAAAACAGAGCCAAGCCACTAGGGGAGCCACAGAGACATCACAGATAAACTGCAGCCCCTGGACAAGCTGGTCCGCTAGCTCAGCAAAGGCGGGGGGAGCTACTCCCCCCTCCAGGTCACAGCGCAAAAGCCTAGCCCATTCGGTCAGAGTCTGCGAAACGAGGGTAATGGTGAATATCGGCTTCAGTGCCAAACCAGCCAGGGTGTACATATTGCGGGCCACAGCCTCCTCAAAGACCGGGGACTCTTCAACCGGAATCATGGTTGCCTTGTTTAACCTGGAAACTGGAGGGTCCACCACCGGTGGACCAGTACACTTCTTAAGAAGGGACTCCTCATAGGGGTATCGCCTAGCAAAATCGCTTAGGGACACCAAGGGGATGCTTTGGTCGTCCCCACTATTTAGTGACAATTCTGTCAAAATAGGAGGGGAAAGGGAACATTTTTCCGCTCTGAATAGCTTGTGAATTCCAAAGGCAACCCGTGTCTCCGCCGCAGCATCAGCTGCGTCCTCCATCTTTAAGGTCTCATGCACAGCTACAATCAGTGCATCCACCAGCGCCTTTTCGAACGCGGTTGCAGAAGTGGAGGAATCCTCCTCACTATCTGAGGATTCAGGGCGGGTGGTTGCAGACCCAGCAGGGTGACCCACGTTGGCCGATTCAGATTGAGAATTTGACGAGACAGCTAAGGCAGGGGAAGGCAGGGCGTGCCTTTTGCCAGCCGTCGCCCAAAAGCCACCTCCACCAAAGGACACCAAGGTCTCCAGAACCACCGTCAGTGCATCGATGAATGGATGGGACCCGGAGGGCACCGCAGCCTTAAAGAGGGGATCAGGTGGGGAGATGTGCAATAAAGACTCCATGAGTCACCAGGGGGACCTCATAAAAAAGTGTAAAACACTGCTAAGGGACAACCCATCCGCTTGCCAGCCACAGAGCACCAATCGATCCTCAGTAGAGAGGGAGAGGACCCCACAAGATTCACCACTCCGCAGAAAGCAGGCACCACAGCTACCAGGAGAATCTGCACGAACGGCGATCAGGAAATGAAAAGATCCAGGAGTCAGCACCTGAGGATGAGGAGGGGCTCCCACTGCCGAAATTGCCGCCCAGAGGACTCCACTGTTATAGCCGCCACTATTTTCAATGGCAAACCACCGAAAAATGGCCGCCGGACTACACAAACATGGCCACCATGCATTAAGCACACAGGCTACAAGAAAATGGCGGCACCATGAGGCTCCCAGGGACCCAGGAGGGATCCCTAGGCCTCAGAAAATGGCACAGGCAGGAAGGAGGAGGTCCTGGCAGGAGTCCCCACCACAGCTGATCGCCCGGTCACTGACGGCGCTTCCCCCCCCATCGTCAGCATAGCACCCTGCCCCCACCCTGGTCAGTGGGCCAGGCCACCCCACAGCCCCAGCGTCAGTGAAGGGGGGGAGGGGATGGGGGGGGTGAGATGGTTCATAGGGACGACCAGACCGATGAGGGTGGTGCCTAACGGGAGGGGGGAAGGAGGGGAACCCAGAGGTCCAACCATCCCATGGAGGGGCCCACGTCCACTCCAAAACCCTCCAGGGGGGGGAAGGGGGACAGTTCCTTACCATACCAGGAACCAGGCGGGCACTGCTCCAAACAGAACCTCTTCTCCATCGAAATTGGGGGAGGTCGGCCAGGAGGAACGCTGAGACTCGGTTGTATGCAGACTCACAGGCCAGCCCTTGTCCGGTGGGGCTAGATCGTGGCCAACCTAGGGCAGAGCTGAGATCTGCATGCGCTCGCTTGCCAGACTGGGATGACCACTGGTTCTAGATTATCTAGCCCATCGCACCAGTTCGGCAGTTGATTATAGATCTCACAGGATAAAATCCAGGAGAAAAAAAAAAAAAATTCTATCTAAAAAGAAAAAATTGCCAGGACCAGAGATCCCAGCATGGAACTAAGTCCGACAGAGCCCAAAGAAAACTCCAAGAATGGCAGGGACTCAAGCAAAGGAAACATTCCCAGGATGTCAAGTGTCAGGCCCTTCAGTGGGTGCCGTCCCAGGACTGTTAGGAGATGGAGAGCTGGAGGGACTGCTCTCCCTGTGCGTTGGGGATCCGATATGTCACACTGCAAAGCAGGAACATCGTGGCTCAGGGTACAAGGCTAAAGGCCCCGATTTGTCAAGTTTCAGGAGGCCAATGGTGACCAGGTCACTGTAATAAGGCAGCAAAGCCAACCTGACTGGTGGGACCAAGAGTGTGCTAAACTATACCTTGTGGATAACGTCAGAGATCAGTCCCTCAGCATTATCCCTTTCTATTGTAAATTTAACAGCAAACTAAGAATTCTAAACTATACCCAACAAGCTCAATAACAAGGTATCTCCCTACCCACAAAGTGATAAGAAAACAACTGGGGCTGTGCCATGGCGTGGGATCCAAAAAACGCATCGCAGATCACACAGGACTCTATAGACAAAGATTAGACTAATTTCAGCAGAGAAAATATGGCCAATGGACACCAACTCAAGCTGAGGCATGGTGGGAGGTGGTTATTCAAGGCTGGAACTGGCTATTGTTCGCCAGTGTCCAAATCTTCTTGGGTGGGGAAATATAATCCCATGATAACTGATCTCCCGTGTCCCTCAATGAACACCAAAGAACAAAGTTTTGGCTATACATACACCAACCCTAGATATACAGGATGGCCCAGAATACGCAAATGTCCTGAAGTGACCGATTCACCACAGCACATCTTCAATGATCGCCCCACATTGTGTATAGGGATTACATGATCATCCTCATACAACAAGCACAGCAATCAGATTTTCCTTCTCCTCATACGCCCCGCACAGCGATCACATGATCATCCTCCTCACATGCCCCGCACAGTGATCACATGATCATCCTCCTCACACGCCCTGCACAGTGATCACATGATCATCCTCCTCACATGCCCCGCACAGTGATCACATGATCATCCTCCTCACACGCCCCGCACAGTGATCACATGATCATCCTCCTCACACGCCCCGCACAGTTATCACATGATCATCCTCCTCACACGCCCCGCACAGTTATCACATGATCATCCTCCTCACACGCCCCGCACAGTGATCACATGATCATCCTCCTCACACGCCCCGCACAGTGATCACATGATCATCCTCCTCACACGCCCCGCACAGTGATCACATGATCATCCTCCTCACACGCCCCGCACAGTTATCACATGATCATCCTCCTCACACGCCCCGCACAGTTATCACATGATCATCCTCCTCACACGCCCCGCACAGCGATCACATGATCATCCTCCTCACACGCTCCGCGCAGTGATCACATGATCATCCTCCTCACACGCCCTGCACAGTGATCACATGATCATCCTCCTCACACGCCCTGCACAGTGATAACATGGTCATCCTCCTCACACGCCCTGCACAGTGATAACATGATCATCCTCCTCACACGCCCTGCACAGTGATCACATGATCATCCTCCTTCACACGCCCTACACAGTGATCACATGATCATCCTCCTTCACACGCCCTGCACAGTGATCACATGATTATCCTCATCATACACTCCACACAGTATTGTAAGATTCTGGTACCTTTGGTACCCTTATTGCCCATTTTCCTTTTCATATTGCGTCCCACCTTTTTAGTTAGGTGGAACGCATATACCTTTAAGCCGTATGACATCATCACTGAGCGCCGCTCTGAGCGGCTATCTCAATCGCCGGCTTTCTCTCTCAGGTTGTTCGTTCAAACCGCATGCTTACAAGCCTTGTCTTATGCTGCCGGAGCCTCCAGCTATTCTCTTTACCTGGAACAGACCGGAACCTCGATACTGATCCCGTATCTCGCTACCGGATCACTCCCTCACTACCGGACCCCTCTACTTACTAACCTTACTAGTGATAAGTACCCCACAGGGGATTCCTCCATAACAAACTTACACTATCTACTTCTGCACATTAAGGACTGTTACTATCTATGCATTACTAATTCTATCATCTGCACTGTTACATAGATTGTTAGCTCTTGAGTCTACTACCATCTATCCTTGCACTGGGTTAGTCTCTCCTGTATATCATCTGCTGTCCTTAACACCTATTACCATACATGATTACTAACCTATCTGCATCCTACCTATTACCGTCTACTACTCTCCTGAACATTACTATCAAGTGCTTATCATTTCCATCACTGCTCACCCCTGTCCCTTCAGCACATCACCTCTATACTGTCATATACATCCTATCACTCCAGGAACATCTTATTGAGTGTGTATATATCTGTATGCTGAAGCAGGCGGGTCCACAGTGATGAGTCTGGAGAGTTGGATCTGGTAATTCAACACATCTCTACATGACTACTGAGTGGAGATTCTGCAGCTGCAAAACCAGCTTACTATAAAAACGCAGGAGCGTTACAAGTATTCACATGATCATTCTCATCATACGCCCTGCACAGTGATCGCATCATCATCCACCACGAGACAATCAACCCACACTACACAGACTGCACACAGTGATTTGATGAGCCCATTACCCCACAATACCCAGAACGCTCACAAGGATCCAACGCTCTTACCGTGTCCCTCGGTCTCCGGGTGTGTGCTGAAATCCTCCTCGGGTGGGGCAGTTGGTAAAACACTTGTGTCATCCGTCTCGTCGTCTTCCGGGGTGACCAGCTTCATCAGGCTCTGGTTACAAACGTTCGCCACCTCCTTAATGTCTGCAGGGAAAGTTATATAAGGAAACAAGACAAATCGCATCATAACTGCCACCATACTGTGCCCCCGACACACAAAGGATACTCTTCTTGCGGTCATCGTATGACAGGCAGGGCAGCACGGCAGTCAGAATCCCAGACGAATACGGCAGCATCACCCTTCCCGCCAGCTGCAGGAACTCTCTCATCCAGGACATGGCGGTGAGCTGGATCAGATCATCTGTGGAGGGACAGAAAGTGAATGACGGTACAGGCCCAGCGAGTGACATTTCCCTCCGACTACATCTACACTGACCCAACTCACACCCAAAACCAACCATCCCAAACCCTGCCCAAAACATTAACGTCCCTAAGGTCAGCACCACAGGAAAACTTCCCTGCCATGGTAATGATCCAGATCAGTGACAGCAGGATGAGCGTGGGGGAAGGGCTATTCTTCACCAATGGCTGATTTAAATTGAAGAGCGGATGTCGCTATATTGTGTAGTATTTCTCAATACAATGCTGCCATCCATTAAATACATGATATGTTATTGAGCCTTGTTGAAAGAACTGAAATCCAATGAATGAAAGGGGCAGGTCAAGGACGCTCAGCCTGGGGAGGAAAGGGCTACATGATGCTGGACATCCTCCAGCCAGAAAGTAAGGCGGCTCTATCGGATCTACTGCAGCTCCTAATGCAGGTTGTGGGAAGCGCACAGTGTGCTGCAAAATCAGAGTAAGCCATTTTAGGAGAGGTCCACTTTGATGGAGGTTTTCTATGAACCGACCATAAGAGGTTAGGAGATTTTCTGCATTTCAGTAAAATGTTTTCATCTCCAACAATGAGATTATGAAGATGTCGCCATGTGGGCATGTCCTATCCTCTCTGCCAAAAAAATTGGGCTTTTCTGCAAACGGGTGGAAGTTTTCCATCATAAATTTACAATATATGCTATAGGCCTTCAGTTTAGTAACAAGCAGTGTCAGAAGAGGGGTGGGTGCTGTGTCTGTCAATGAACCCAGAGAAATTGATTTTACGGAAGACGGAAGTACAAGAATTCAATTTTCTTTCGTTCATTGGCGGACACAGCTCTCCATCACATCAAAAGGCATGCAAAGCAAATTCCTTAGGATATTTGGGCCCGAGACACAGTGAAGGCAACACAATGTCTTCATTCAAATGAAAATCAGAGACTACCTTAGGAAGGAACGACAGAGATGGGGCGAAGAACCACCTTATCTTTGTGGCCCACCAAGTAGGCGGTACGACAAGAGAATGCTGCCAGTTCTGACAAAGGTGATAGCCACCAAAAAGGCCACCTTCTGGGACAGCGTAAGCAGGGGAATCTCCCGAATATTCTCAAAAGGGAGGATTCTGGAGAACCTAAAGCACCAAGTTCAGATCCCACGGCAGTAGAGTAGACCACACTGGTGCGGTCAGATGTCGAACCCCTCGAATAAACGTACACATCAGGGAGTGCTTGGCCAGAGGTCGCTGAAAGAAGACTGCCAAGGCATGCGGCACTTGATGGTACTCAAAGCCAATTTCTGCTCAATACCTCATTGAAGGAAGGTCAAAATCCAAGCCACCGAAAAAAGAAAACCAATAGACTCACACCACGAAATGTACAATTTCAACGTACGATGGTAGATATTCCTAGGGGTGGACTTCCTGGCTATCAGCAGTGTCGAAATCACTGACCCAGGCAAACATCTATCCTTCAGCACCTGGCTTTCAACAGCCAGGCCGTCAAAGCCTGCGACTGTAAAGCAGGATGGAAGATTGGTCCTTGGGACAAAAGATCCTCCCGGAGAGGCAGCCTCCAGGGAACGTTGATGACCAGTCGCACCAAGCCGGCGTACCAAGACCGGAGAGGCCCGTCCGGGGCCACCAAAATGACCGGAATTCCTTCAGCCTCGAATCTGCGCAAAAGCCGCTGCAGAAGCTTGGAAGGAGGAAAGGCGTAGATCAGATGATACTGGCCACCAGAGTGTCTGTGGCATCCGCCAGAGGATCCCTTGACCTTGCCACAAACCTGGGTACCTTTCTGTTTAGCTGGGACGCCAACAGATCCACCTTGGGGTTGGACTCCCCTTGGCTGTGCCTGGATCACTGGACGGATTGACTGTTGGCTCCCGGTACGGATCCGGTCGGACGATGCCACAGCGGTCGCCTATGTCAAACACCAAGGTGGAACAAAGTGTGTTGGCGGCCCTGGAAGTATCCGACATTCTACGGGGGGCAGAATGCTTCATTCCGGCCCTCTCCAATGGTACACATTCCAGGAGTGAAAAACTGGAAGATGGACTATTTCAGTCGGCAGGCGTTGGACCAAGGGGAGTCCAACCCCAAGGTGGATCTGTTGGCTTCAATGCTAAACAGAAAGGACCTGAGGTTTGTGGCAAGGTCAAGGGACGCTCTGGCGGACACCACAGACAGACACTCTGGTGACTCTGGTGGCTCCATGGGGTCAGTATCGTCTGATCTACGCCTTTCCTCCTCTCAAGCTTATGCCACGGCTTTTGTGCAAGGCAACAAAGGAGTGGCTCAAGAAGAAGCACATTAAGGTCATGGAGTGGCCTAGCCAATTTCCGGACCTTAATTTTATTATAAAATTTATAGGGAGATCTGAAACTTCGAGTTGCCAAGCGACAGCCAAGAAACCTTAAGGATTTAGAGAAGATATGTAAAGAAGAGTGGACCAAAATCCCTCCTGAGATGTGTGAAAACCTGGTCACCAACTACAAGAAATATCTTACCTCTGTGCTTGCCAACAAGGGTTTCTCAACCAAGTACTAAGTCATGTTTTGCTTGGGGATCAAATACTTATTTTACTTACTGAACTGCAACTCAATTTATAGCATTTGTATTTTGTGATTTTTTCTGGATTTTTGGTTGATATTTTGTCTATATAATTTAAAATACACCTATGATAAAAAATTAGACCCTTTGTTTCTTTGTAAGTAGGCAAACTTACAAAATCTGCACGGGGATCAAATAATTATTTTCCCCACTGTAAGTACCTGTAATAAATAAATAAATAATAAAACAAAACCAGCGATCGAGGGGAACCACAAAAATCTCTCTAGCACTCCTGATATGGAACGTTCTCCAAAATATCAGAATATATAAAACCTGAACCAGACTGGGAGGACCTACCTGACGACTGACAGTGAATGACGAGGATATTAGCCATTTCCGCAAACTTCACACTTTCCGGAAGCTTCTTTATTTCCTTCAGGAATTCTCCCAGAGAAACCTCACACCTGCAAGATGGGACCCAAAGTCAGTCCTTGCCTGTCCGTCAACAGCACACAGTTGCCGCATGTCCCCCCTTACCAGCCGGGACTATGGCAGACTTACTGCACAAGTTCTGGTGAAATCCAGGAGTTGTGAACGCAACTATCAGCTTTTAGATCCATCTTTCCCATTTATTCAGGAATAGGGTTCCAAATGTGATTCTGAATGGTTGGTGAGAATTGCCATCCTCACACAACTCCACCTTTCTGATAAACCCAGCTAATGATTCTTTCACTTAGCTTTTATTAAAAGAACAAAGTACAGTCGTTAAATTTGTGAATACAATACAGCCCAAATACAATGGGCATAAAAAAGAACGACCCCCCGACCCCTTTAAAATAATAATTCTCTGTTGCATTGCAGCCTGGAAAAAAGACAGACAAGTTTTTGTTTTATCCAGCTGTATTTACTTATAACATCCAAGTGAAAGATATAAAATCAAGATGTCAGAAAGAAATAAAAAAAAAATAAAAATTAAAAAACAGATTTACTGAGTTGGAAAAATGATCACCCCCTAGTGTCAGAATTTTGTTGAACCACCTTCTGCTTTAATTACAGCCTTCAGTCTGTTGGGATATGTCTCTACTAGCTTTGCACATCAAGACTTTGCAATATTTGCCAACTCTTCTTTGCAGAACTTCTCAAGTTCAGTTAAATTTGATGGTGACCGTTTGTGGACTGCAGTCTTCAAGACATTTTTCAATAGGGTTTACATCTGGGCTCTGACTAGGCCATGCAAGGACGTTCAACCTTTTTCTCCTTCAACCATTCTGTGGTCGTTTTTGCTGTGTGCTTTGGCTCATTGTCATGTTGGAAGGTAAACCTTCTTCCCATTGGCAACTTTCTGGCAGAGGGCAGCAGATTTTCAAGAATTTGGCAGTGTTTTGCCCCATCCATTTTTCCTTCTATCCTAACAAGTGCTCAAGTCTCTGCTGCAGAGAAACACCTCCATAACAGGATATTACCACCTCCATGCTTTACTGTAGGAATGGTGGTATTTGGATGGTGAGCGGTGTTGGATTTCTGCCAGACATATCGTTTGGTGTTGAGGCCCAATAATTCAATTATAGTCTCATCTGACCAGAACACCTTTTTCCATGTGGCTCTGAATCTTCAAGGTGTGTTTTGGCAAAGCTCAGTCGTGACTGCATGTGGCCTTTCATGAGGAGTGGCTTTTTTCTTGCAACCCTCCCATACAAGCCACATTTGTGGAGAATTTGTGATATTGTGGTCACATGCACACAATGACCACTCTTTGTCAAATTCCTGCAACTGCTTCAGAGTTGCCGTAGTCCTCTTGGTAGCTTCTCTGACCAGTTTCCTCCCGGCTTTTTTATTTCGTTTGGAGCGATGTCTGTGTTGTACCAAATACCTTCCGCTTCTTAAAGATTTCACTGTGCTTCTAGGCATTGGAAAAGCCTGAGGTTTTTTTTTTTTTAAATCCATCTCCTGACTTGTGCCTGTTCAAAATTTCATCCTGGAGATATTCTGACAGTGCCTTGCCAGTCATAGTTGATTGGTTGCTTCAGTTGCACTATCAGGAACTGAAATGCCCTTGTAAAGCTCTTTTCATGCTGAGCTAATCAAAATGACCCAAGCTGATCACAGTTTCACAGTTGAAAGTCAAATGTTTTGTGTGTCTTAGTGTTAGATCATTCACTTGGATGTTATAAGTTGCACTGAGTAAATACAGGTGGATAAAACAAAAACTGCATCTGTCTTGATTTTAGGCTGCAAAGCAACAAAATGTGAATATTTTAAAAGGGGGGCGATTCTTGTCTATACCCACTGTAAATAATCGCCCTTCTAGCAGAGTAGTAGATAATTCTACAACACAGAGGAATCTCTGCTGGTCGAAAGTATATAGGGCAGATCATTTCAAATACAAAACCCCTTGATTACCAAAAAGTACCATGTGTGAACAAACCCCAGCTGCTGATTCTCTGAGTTTAATTGAATTAGTTGTAGAATGTTCTGGTGAGATCGAGGAGCCCAGGAAGAGAGCCCAAAACAATCCCTGTTTACTTACATCTTCCGAATCTCTTTACTGTTATCTCCAAGGATCTGGAAGAGTCCATCCAGGATTTCCGGCAAATACTCCAACAGATTAATGTCAGGGACTGACTCCAACACCAGAATCTGAGAAGAGCAGAGCAAGCAACATTTAATCATCATCATAAAAATGCTTCACACTGCTATAGACACCCCCCCCCCGACCTTCTCCACCCCCCCCCCCACTGAGAACTCCCCCCATGATCCCAATGCAGTTTCTCACTGGACACCACTACAGCCCAACACTCCAGGAGATCTCCCATGACTCCAAGGCTGCTGCATCATTCCAAGAGCCCCCCACACACACACACACACATGAACCCATTACAGCCCCAAAATACCAGGAGTCCTCTCACGACCCCACTACAGTCAAACTATTACAGAAGTCCCCTGCAGGACCCCACTACAGTCTTACAATACCAAGAGTCACCCCAGGACCTCACTCCAACCCCAGGACTCCCTCCCATGACCTCACTATAGCCTTACAATTCCATAAGGTCACCAGGCCCTATTAGAGCCCCATCATTCCAGGAGATACCCTAAGATGCCACTTCAGCCCCACAATGCCACCACGATCCACAACTTTGGATGTTCCACTATACAATCCTCCCTACTCCAGGAAAACAACCCCCCTCACACACACAATCACACAACCTATTGGCCAATAAATATAATAGACAACTAAATAAAAGCAGCGTAATATTCTATAGACGGAGGAACTATAAACACTCACCCAGGAGATTATGAACTGCCGGGCGTACTGGTTGTTGGAGTAGATTCTCTCACGCAGAAGAGGAACGAAACTGACCAGATCGAACTTGTTACTTTCTGTCACAATATCCTGCAATGACGAGCTGAGTAACTAAATCATACTGACACCCCTCGCAGTCCAACATACAACAGATTACGGTCATCCGTGCTCTCCTAGGATGGACTTTGATTACTGAATACTGGGTTTATTAAAGATCACAATATGAAATAATTCTATGAGATCACGCTATGAAGTCTATTGTGAAGTCACGCTATGAGATGATGCTGTTAGGTCATGCTATGAGGTATGAAGCATTTTTCTGTTTAAACTTCACACAACTCCAGGAAATAGGATCATCTTGTCAGGACCTGGATCACCTACTGGTGACACTGTGCTTCCCAGAGTGGGAAGTTGTAGTTCCAGTTTCGACCAGCGAGTGTCTTCCAGCAGCCAGCAGATTCCAATAATCCATCTCCACCTGATGCTGGCTGCTGGGAGGGTATTTATTCCCACTTCTATTAGTCTCGTTTCACACTAGTGTGGCTTCAAAGTCACGCCGCACAGCGCGACTTCATCGGGGCTTCCAAATTACTTCTTTAACAGAAGTCAATGCAAGTCGCTCTGACCTTGTCCCCAAGAAGTGCAGGAACCTTTTTCTAAGTTGCAGCGACTTGTGTTGCTAGGATTAGAATGGCTCCATTGCACTGAATGGGACGAGACTTGTCAGGGGACTAAGTCCCCTGACAGGTCGCCCCAGCGTGAACCAAGCCATACACTTTGCTTTAGTGTTTTTCTTTGCTGCTAGATACTGCTGGTCACTTATCCTGAGCCTTGATCCTAAATTTTACTCCTGCCCTGCATTCCGGAACCCTACTGCCTTTTTCTACTCCCCTTCTACCCGATCCCAGTCCTGGTTCCCCCTTCCCATCTGTTCCCTGCATCTCCAGTTTTGACTGTTTATCCGTGTATCCCATTTTTGCACATATTGTATATATCTAGTTTATTAGTTGGGCTTCCTGTTACTAAGTTAGGCATATTGGATATATGGTTGTGGCTCACTTGTATCGTCACGTTCTCAGTGTTTCCTGATGTTTAGAATTCTTTTGATTTACCAAGTATGTATGTATGTATGTATGTATGTATGTATGTATGTATGTATGTATGTATGTATGTATGTATGTATGTATGTATGTATATATATATATATATATATATATATATATATATATATATATATATATATATATATATATATATATATATATATATATATATATGAGAGAGTCTGGTCTCGGCTTCCAAGTGTAGCTACGCAGATTTGGCCATTTCTGCTGTGAATTCCTGACATCTGTTGAATGGTATTTGAGGATGGAATGGATCAGCCATAATGGACCTACCCAAAACCAGGAGGTCAGAGAATTGGGACTTATAGGTGGGCAGCGTCATTGTGATGTAGTGCAGCACACTCTTGAAGAAGCTGGTCATCGGTGGAATATATACAGATGTTTATCCTGGACGGTTGTAGATTTT
Organism: Pelophylax lessonae; assembly: GCF_965119305.1. Taxonomy (NCBI): domain Eukaryota; kingdom Metazoa; phylum Chordata; class Amphibia; order Anura; family Ranidae; genus Pelophylax; species Pelophylax lessonae. The sequence continues at coordinate 203,546,105 of NC_138777.1, read as the reverse complement.
GTGTTATCTTTATCAACACATTGTGTTTTTACACATGTGAATGGATCAGCTGAACGCAGCCCATTATTATTTTATGTGAAAGAAATTCAAAAGATAAGTCCCGTTAAAGCTGAACTCCAGACACGAATTGATGGGGCACTTTAATCCTCAACACATTTGCTGCGTTTTTTTTTTTAACTTACAGTCAGTGCAAGTACCTGGATTAGATCTGGTTTCAGACTCTTGCAGTCCCTATACAGCAGAACCCAGAGAGGGAGAGGGAGAAGCAGCACAATGGACCAATCAGGTTTACTGCAGTGCAAAGACCATGCGGATAGGAGGAGACAGCAGGTTTTCACCTCTCAATGTCCAATAACAGACTGGGGGGAGGGACAAGACCTGTAAGCATTACTGAATTTAAGCAGAGAAAAATCTGGTCACCACTGCCAGACAAGGCTGTACTGAGTGTCAGAGCTATGTAAATCTCAAGACTGGATAGACAGAAATACAAATCCTTTGCTGGGTAGAACAGCTATTAATTTTACCCTTGTATTAAGCAGGTTGCTGGAGTTCAGTTTTGAAGGTCAGCCATTTTACTATATTAAAAAGTAAAAGGGGAATATACTTCAGGATTAGGTACCGCCCACCACCATCCCTGCATCCTATCAGAGGGCTTCATTGACCAAAACCAACACTCTTCATGAACTAGTCCTGCATAAGGGAAAACCCTAACTCTGCCCGGTCACACTAGACATTGTGCTGTGTATGTAGCAGGTGCAATCTTTGTTGGGAACCCCAAGTGTCAATGTGAGGGGTGCTGGTAAAAACGAGGGACAGTCTTCATTCGATAAATTCTGCCTGCTCTGGTAAATGTATTAGAACAAAGTCTAGCATGATCAGCCCTCACCCCACGCTGCCAAACTGTCACACACACCTTCAGCAGTCGGTCCAGAAGCTCAGATCCACTCTTCACGTTCGGGTCCGGGTCAGCGGCGAGCTGCAGGAAGAGAAGGGAGAGAATTGAAGGGTATTTACGACCCCAGCAGAACCCGCTTAACCAATCACAGACTTTTTCCCACCAGCTATGAACCCCACCTCCCACCTTTGTACCACACTCTCTTCAATCTCCTTGATCTGAAGGCTTCCCATAGATGGCCGATGTCTGCCCATTCCAACACCAGTCCCTCCAAGGCCAGGATCTCAGGGTCTCCAAGGATGATCACAGCAGCACCAGAACATTTCCCTACTCCCAACAAGCCCCAGATCATCATCCTACCTTCAACAGGCCAGGGAAAAAAACCCTTGCCCAGATGGGCCCCAAATCATCACCCTACCCCCAACGGGCTCTAAATCACTCTATCCCCAACATGCCCCAGAACCAACCCCCCCCCCCCCCCCCCCGATGGGCCCAAAATCACCACTCTACTCCCAATGGGGCCCCATAACATGCCTCTCCTCTCAGCGGGCCTCAGAACATCACCCCACCCTCAATGGCCCCAGATCACTCAAAATGGCCCCAGAACATGCCCTCCCCCGATAAGCCCTTGAACATCCTTCATCACCAAAGGCCATAAAACATACCCGACCCCAAAATGTCCCCTCCCCCCCCCAACAGGTGCCAGAACATCCTCCTCCATCTGACAAGTCATCACAGTGACATCGGGTACCAGTCCTCTGTTACCTTGCTGAGCCCATCGAACAAAACGTTGAAGTGAGGCAGGACAGAGCCCCGTGCCACTTTGACGATGTTGTACAGGGCCTCACAGGCATAATACCGTAGCCGACTATCTGCATCATTGAAGCAGGTGAGAACAGGCTCTATAAGTTCCCGCAGATACTGACCGGAGTCCTGCAAAACGACAGAAAGATGATGAAGAAAACATCATAAACTACAGCCCCTCCTGCACCCTGGATCCTCCCTGCCATCCCCTCTCCCTGTCATGCCTCCGCCCCATTCCTCCCTGCCCTCCCCTCCCTGTTACGCCTCTGCCCTGTTTCTCCCTGCCCTCCCCTCCCCGTCACGCCTCTGCCCCGTTAATCCCTGCCCTCTCCCCTCCCTGTCATGCCTCCGCTCCGGTCCTCCCTGCCCTCCCCTCCCTGTCACGCCTCCACCCCGGTCCTACCTGCCCTCTGCACACTGTCACGCCTCTGCTCCGGTCCTCCCCTCCCTGTCACGCCTCCGCTCCGGTCCACCCTGCCCTCCCCTCCCTGTCACGCCTCCGCTCCGGTCCACCCTGCCCTCCCCTCCTCCCTGCCCTCCCCTCCCTGTCACGCCTCCGCTCCGGTCCACCCTGCCCTCCCCGTCACACCTCCGCTCCGGTCCTCCCCTCCCTGTCATGCCTCCGCCCCGTTCCTCCCTGCCCTCTCCCCTTCCTGTCATGCCTCCGCCCCGTTAATCCCTACCCTCCCCTCCCTGTCATGCCTCCGCTCCGTCCTCCCTGCCCTCCCCTCCCTGTCATGCCTCTGCTCCGGTCCTCCATGCCCTGCCCTCCCCGTCATGCCTCCGCTCCGGTCCTCCCTGCCCTCCCCGCCATGCCTCCGCTCCGATACTCCCTTCCCGGCCCCCCCCCCCGGTACTCCCTGCCTTCCCTGTTATGCCTCCGCTCCGGTCCTCCCTGCCCTCCCTGTCATGCCTCCGCTCCGGTCCTCCCTGCCCTCCCTGTCATGCCTCCGCTCCGGTCCTCCCTGCCATGCCTCCGATCCTCCCTGCCCTCAATGTCATGCCTCGATTCTCCCTGCCCTCCATGTCATGCCTCCGATCCTCCCTGCCCTCCCTCCGCTCTGGTCCTCCCTGCCCTGCCTCCGCTCCTCCCTGCCGTTTCTCCACCCTAAACTGTACTAACCTCACACCCTTCCTTTGCCCCAAACGCTACTTGCCCACTATTTGCCTCTCTTTTCCTTAAATCCACCATGACCCCCCCAGGCATCTCCTCTACCCAGAGTCGTCAATGCTTCACCCTGAACTCTACTTGCTCCCACATATGCCCCTCCATGCCCCACACCCTCCTGTCTATACGCCCCTATAGCGTGATTAAGTTAACATAATGATGACATCACTTCCTGACACCCATACCCAGCATTGAGCTCTGAATTACTCCACCCACCTTTCCCAGAGCGATGGAGCAGGCTGCCAGTCCGATGAGCCCACCCTTCCGGCTGTGTGGGTGCTGGGAGAGTGCAAACTCCTGAGACAGAATCAGAATCACATGTTTGATCTGCACCGTGTTACTCTGAGCGACGAACTCCCGGACCAACCTGTGGAGACAAAAAGCTGACACTCCACCCACAACCAACACCAAGAATCCAAATGTCAGAAGTCTCACTCCTACTACTGCAGTCTCATCAGATAGGCAGAGCTGGAACCCAGGAGGAGTCAATGGGAAGTGTGAATGGAAGGACTCCAACCTGAACAGGGACACCGTGCACCAGACACTAGAATGCCGGCAGAGGGGGAGATCATGTGCCATGACACGGGATGGGTCGGTCATGTGACAGGTGTGGGGGGGGGGGGGTCTCTGCCATGGCACAGGAAGGGTCAGTCATGTGACAGGTGTATGGAGGTCTCTGCCATGGCACAGAGTGGGTTGGTCATGTGACAGGTGTAGGGGGGGTCTCTGCCATGGCACAGAGTGGGTCGGTCATGTGACAGGTGTAGGAGGGGGTCTCTGCCATGGCACAGGATAGGTCAGTCATGTGACAGGTGTAGGGGGGTCTCTGCCATGGCACAGGGTGGGTCAGTCATGTGACAGGTGTAGGGAGGTCTCTGCCATGGCACAGGGTGGGTCGGTCATGTGACAGGTGTAGGGGGGGATCTCTGCCATGGCACAGAGTGGGTTGGTCATGTGACAGGTGTAGGGGGGGGGTCTCTGCCATGGCACAGGGTGGGTCGGTCATGTGACAGGTGTAGGGGGGTCTCTGCCATGGCACAGGATGGAGGGGATGAGTCATGTGATAGTGTGGAGGGAGGGTCCTCTGCCATGGCACAGGATGGGTTGGTCATGTGACAGGTGTAGGGGGTCTCTGCCATGGCACAAGATGGGTCGGTCATGTGACAGGTGTAGGGGGGGGGGTCTCTGCCATGGCACAGGGTGGGTTGGTCATGTGACAGGTGTAGGGGGGGGGATCTCTGCCATGGCACAGGATGGGTCAGTCATGTGACAGGTGTAGGGGGGGTCTCTTCCTTGGCACAGGGTGGGTTGGTCATGTGACAGGTGTAGGGGGAGTCTCTGCCATGGCACAGGATGGGTCGGTCATGTGACTGGTGTAGGGGGGTCTCTGCCATGGCACAGGGTAGGTTGGTCATGTGACAGGTGTAGGGGGGTCTCTGCCATGGCACAGGGTGGGTTGGTCATGTGACAGATGTAGGGGGGTCTCTGCCATGGCACAGGATGGGTCGGTCATGTGACAGGTGTAGGGGAAGGGTCTCTGCCATGGCACAGGATGGGTTGGTCATGTGACAGGTGTAGGGGGGTCTCTGCCTTGGCACAGGGTGGGTTGGTCATGTGACAGGTGTAGGGGGGTCTCTGCCATGGCACAGGATGGGTCGGTCATGTGACAGGTGTAGGGGGGAGTCTCTGCCTTGGCACAGGATGGGTCGGTCATGTGACAGGTGTAGGGGGGAGTCTCTGCCTTGGCACAGGATGGGTCGGTCATGTGACAGGTGTAGGGGGGTCTCTGCCATGGCACAGGATGGGTCGGTCATGTGACAGGTGTAGGGGGGTCTCTGCCTTGGCACAGGGTGGGTTGGTCATGTGACAGGTGTAGGGGGGGGGGGGTCTCTGCCATGGCACAGGATGGGTCGGTCATGTGACAGGTGTAGGGGATCTCTGCCATGGCACAGGATGGGTCAGTCATGTGACAGGTGTAGGGGGGGTCTCTTCCTTGGCACAGGGTGGGTTGGTCATGTGACAGGTGTAGGGGGAGTCTCTGCCATGGCACAGGATGGGTTGGTCATGTGACAGGTGTAGGGGGGTCTCTGCCTTGGCACAGGGTGGGTTGGTCATGTGACAGGTGTAGGGGGGTCTCTGCCTTGGCACAGGGTGGGTTGGTCATGTGACAGGTGTAGGGGGGGGATCTCTGCCATGGCACAGGGTGGGTTGGTCATGTGACAGGTGTAGGGGGGTCTCTGCCATGGCACAGGATGGGTTGGTCATGTGACAGGTGTAGGGGGGTCTCTGCCATGGCACAGGATGGGTCGGTCATGTGACAGGTGTAGGGGGGTCTCTGCCTTGGCACAGGGTGGGTTGGTCATGTGACAGGTGTAGGGGGAGTCTCTGCCATGGCACAGGATGGGTCGGTCATGTGACAGGTGTAGGGGGGTCTCTGCCTTGGCACAGGGTGGGTTGGTCATGTGACAGGTGTAGGGGGGTCTCTGCCTTGGCACAGGGTGGGTTGGTCATGTGACAGGTGTAGGGGGAGTCTCTGCCATGGCACAGGGTGGGTCGGTCATGTGACAGGTGTAGGGGGGGTCTCTTCCTTGGCACAGGGTGGGTTGGTCATGTGACAGGTGTAGGGGGAGTCTCTGCCATGGCACAGGATGGGTCGGTCATGTGACAGGTGTAGGGGGGTCTCTGCCTTGGCACAGGGTGGGTTGGTCATGTGACAGGTGTAGGGGGGGGATCTCTGCCATGGCACAGGGTGGGTTGGTCATGTGACAGGTGTAGGGGGGTCTCTGCCTTGGCACAGGGTGGGTTGGTCATGTGACAGGTGTAGGGGGGTCTCTGCCTTGGCACAGGGTGGGTTGGTCATGTGACAGGTGTAGGGGGGGGATCTCTGCCATGGCACAGGGTGGGTTGGTCATGTGACAGGTGTAGGGGGGTCTCTGCCATGGCACAGGATGGGTTGGTCATGTGACAGGTGTAGGGGGGTCTCTGCCATGGCACAGGATGGGTCGGTCATGTGACAGGTGTAGGGGGGTCTCTGCCTTGGCACAGGGTGGGTTGGTCATGTGACAGGTGTAGGGGGGAGTCTCTGCCATGGCACAGGATGGAGGGGATGAGTCATGTGATAGTGTGGAGGGAGGGTCCTCTGCCATGGCACAGGATGGGTCGGTCATGTGACCAGCGAGGAGGGGGGGGGGGGGGAGTCTCACTTCTCGATTTCCAGAGCCGCCACCTTCCTCTTCTCGTACATCTTGTCGGTCAGGGCCCGGACAATGTTGGGGGTGAGCGGGGACAGATCCCGCTCCGCGTTCATTTTCCTCACCGGCCGCCACTACTCGGCCACGCCCCTCTCCTATCATATGACCCGCACCGGCTACGATCGCCTGTCACGTGCAGCTCGCTCCCCTAGGCTGTCATGCGAACGGAAACCGCCCAGGACACAGCGCCAGCCCCCCTCCGCCTCGCTGATTAAACGATCCTGCAGCTCGTCTCCCCCCCGTGACACGCCCATTCCTCGGTTCTGTCATTATAGTGGGCGGAGACCCGTGAGTCTGTCAAGGATGGGCGGCAATAGGACAGGATGGAGGCGGGGTCATAATTAGCTGGGGAGTCTATTGAGATCCAGCTAATACCATGGAGTATCGTTCTGAGGGGCGGGGTCTCATCACCCATTCAAATGAAGTATTCAAATGAAAATCTTTCAACACCAGACGGAATATTATTCCCATTGGGCATGGACTCCTAGTACCCCTCCAGACAGAGTATTACCCCGGGGGGCGGGGTCCCTTATTACTCTTCCAGAGTATTACTCCGGGGGCGGGGTCTCTTATTACCCTTACAGAGTATTACTCCGGGGGCGGGGTCCCTTATTACCCTTACAGAGTATTACTCTGGGGGGCGGGTCTCTTATTACCCTTACAGAGTATTACTCCGGGGGGCGGGGTCCCTTATTACTCTTCCAGAGTATTACCCCGGGAGCAGGTCCCTTATTACCCCTCCAGAGTATTACCCCGGGGGGCGGGGTCCCTTATTACCCTTCCAGAGCATTACTCTGGGGGGCGGGTCTCTTATTACCCTTACAGAGTAGTACTCCGGGGGAGAGGTCCCTTATTACCCTTCCAGAGTATTACCCCGGGGGCGGGGTCCCTTATTACTCCTCCAGAGTATTACCCCTGGGGCGGGGTCCCTTATAACCCTTCCAGAGTATTACTCCAGAGGGCAGGTCCCTTATTACCCTTCCAGAGTATTACCCCAGGGACAGGGTCCCTTATTACCCTTCCAGAGTATTACTCCGGGGGGGTCCCTTTTTATTCTTCCAGGGTATTACTTTGGGGGGCGGGGTCCCCTATTACCTCTCCAGAGTATTACCCGGGGGCGGGGTCCCTTATTACCCCTCCAGAGCATTGCCCGGGGGCGGGGTCCTTTATTACCCCTCCAGAGTATTACCCTGGGGACGGGGTCCCTTATTACCCCTCCAGAGTATTGCCCCGGGGGCAGGGTCCTTTATTACCCCTCCAGAGTATTACCCTGGGGGGTGTGGTCCCTTATTACCCCTCCAGAGCATTTCCCCGGGGGGCGGGGTCCCCAATTAATCCTCCTGAGTATTACCCTGGGGACGGGGTCCCTCATTACCCCTCCAGAGTATTGCCACGGGGCAGGGTCCCTTATTACTCCTCCAGAGTATTACCCCGGGGACGGGGTCCCTTATTACCCCTACAGAGTATTACCCCGGGGGCGGGGTCCCTTATTACTCCTCCAGAGTATTACCCCTGGGGCGGGGTCCCTTATTACCCTTCCAGAGTATTACTCCAGAGGGCGGGTCCCTTATTACCCTTCCAGAGTATTACCCCAGGGACAGGGTCCCTTATTACCCTTCCAGAGTATTACTCCGGGGGGGTCCCTTTTTATTCTTCCAGGGTATTACTTTGGGGGGCGGGGTCCCCTATTACCTCTCCAGAGTATTACCCGGGGGCGGGGTCCCTTATTACCCCTCCAGAGCATTGCCCGGGGGCGGGGTCCTTTATTACCCCTCCAGAGTATTACCCTGGGGACGGGGTCCCTTATTACCCCTCCAGAGTATTGCCCCGGGGGCAGGGTCCTTTATTACCCCTCCAGAGTATTACCCTGGGGGGTGTGGTCCCTTATTACCCCTCCAGAGCATTTCCCCGGGGGGCGGGGTCCCCAATTAATCCTCCTGAGTATTACCCTGGGGACGGGGTCCCTCATTACCCCTCCAGAGTATTGCCACGGGGCAGGGTCCCTTATTACTCCTCCAGAGTATTACCCCGGGGACGGGGTCCCTTATTACTCCTCCAGAGTATTTCCCCGGGGGCGGGGTCCCTTATTACCCCTCCAGAGTATTACCATGGGGGCGGGCTCCCTTATTACCCCTTCAGAGTATTGCAACAGGGGGGTGGGGTCCCTTATTTTCCCTCCAGAGTATTCCCCCGGGGGTGGGGTCCCTTATTACCCCTCCAGACGATAAATTACCCCTTGATAATGGCCCCTTGGTACATGTGGACTGCTGTATCTGCCCCTTCATCACCATCTCTACTTTGTGAGGGTGTGCCTTCCATCTTCTCTATTCTGAGGGGGCAGGCCTTCTATTACGTTCTCTTTTCTGCGGGGGCGGGTTCTCCAGGATTTTCTCTACTCTGCGGGGGTGGGTTCTCATCACTTTCTGTACTCTCTCTCTCTATGGAGTCCCTTCTGTCTATATATCTCTCCTCTCGGTCTATATATATATATATATATATATATATATATATATATATATACATAGGGCAATATCCTTTGAGAATGTCTTATATGACGAAACGCGTCAGTATCACACTCTACACAGCCTGCATTACTTGCTTACTACTTTTGCCTGCACCACTGGATGTTTGTAAGTGCTTTTAGTGGATTTACACTATGTTTGCCTCCTTTGGTCTATATTTCTTTATGTCCACGGTTGATTGAGAGTTCCATTCTCCCTCAATTCTACTTGACATCTACCAATCGGAGCACCCGCAGTTACTGCATAAGTTGGAGGAACACAGGACCTAATATGTGAGCCCTATGTGACCCATTTACTGTATGGTAATCTGGATCTACAGTATCTGGTGAGCGTGTATTAATTTCCTTCTGATGGTGTTGGGATCTGGCAATCATGACCATGCCCATCACCCTGGATATTAACTTCACTTCTACACATGGGACTTACCTTCATTCACCTGTGTATTTTTGTATTATTCATTTGAATATCTTCAGTGGACTTTCTTGGTTCATTCACTGTTTTAGCGCTGCACTCTATATTTTTTTTGCATTGTGTTAACTTTTTTGCCAGTTGTTTTGTGCTAGCGGCTTTTTCACTTTGTTTGATTAGCGCAATATATTATCTTTTTGCACATCTGTAGGACAGCTTGTTCTGACAGGATCACCAATAGAAAATTAAAAAAAGAAAACAAATGCAGCTATCAAATCAATGATCTGGTAAGCTGCAATATAATAAATGTTTGCTTTTGGGTTTCATACCTCTTTAACCTCTGACCCTGACTCTAGCCTAATCTTCAAATTCTAACCCTATTTATCAAACCCTTATTCTCTAACCCAAAATCCACCCCTCTAACCCTATTCCTCAATACCCAACTGTCTAATCCTAACCTTCTGACCCTAACATTAACCCTAACTGTAATTTAGCCTTCTAACTCAAACCCTATTCATCTAAGCCTAACTCTAACCATAACCCTCTATCCCGATTCCTCCAAATCTAACCATAACCCTCTATCCCGATTCCTCCAAATCTAACCATAGCCCTCTATCCCGATTCCTCCAAATCTAACCATAACCCTCTATCCCTTCCCTATAACCCTAATCTTCTAGCACTAAATATAATCTCATTCCTATAACCCTATTCCTCAAACTCTACCCCTCTGACCACATTACTCTAACCCTATTTGTCCAATCTTAACTGTAACTCCTACCCTAACTGTAATCTAGCCCTCTAACTCCTAATTCCTTTAACCCCTAACCCTCAAACCCCAAGTCTAACCATAACCCTCTAACTATATTCCTCCAATCCTAACCCTCTAACCCCAACTCTCACCATAACCCGTCTAACCCTATTCCTCCAAACCCTAACTCAAAATCCCTAACTCTAACCCTAATTAACTATAACCCTTCCCACATAACCCTAACCCTAAATATAACCCCATTCCTTGAACCCGAACCCTATAGCCCTAACTCTCTAACCTTAACATTCTAACTATCAACCCTATTGCTCTAACATTAGCCCTCTAACCATAACCCTATTCCTCCAACCCTAATTATCTTAACTGTAAACCTATCCCACTGACTTTAACTCTAACTCGAATCCTAACCCTATTCCTCTAACCTTAATTATAACTCTATTGCTTTAAAAATAACCCTATTCCTCTAACCCTAGCTATAACCCTATTCTTCTAAATATAACCATATTACTCTAACCATAATTCTCTAACCCTAGCTATGATCCTAGTCCTCTAACAATAACCCCCTAACCCTATTCCTTTAATCCCAGCTATAACCCTATTCCACTAACCCTAGCTTTAACCCTATTCTTCAAACCATAACCCTCCAACTATAAACCTTTTCCTCTAGTCCTAGCTTTAACCATATTCCTCTAACCATAACCCTTTAACTATAACCCTAGTTATAACCCTATTCCTCTAACCATAACCCTCTAACCCTATTCTTCTAGCTCTAGCTATAACCCTATTCCTCTAACTATAACCCTCTAACCAGAGGCGTAACTAGAACCTTCAGGGCCCCGGAGCAAGAAACCATGAAGGGCCCCCGAAGCCCCTGGCCAGGGCCCTTCCCTTCAAGCCTGGGGCTCTACCCACTAATCCTGGGGCCCTTTACTCTCATTGCGGGGCCCTTTATTATGGTCCTGCAGCAGGACCCTTTCACAAGTTCTGCAGTGGGCCCCCTTCCTGCCATATTGGTCCCTCCCCACAGTGGTGGAATGCCAGGGCCCGGTCGCAAGTGTGACCTTTGCGATCCTGGAAGTTCACCCACTGGTGTCAGTAGATTTTATTTTTTGGTATTTTAATTGTATTATTTTTTATCATTTTATTTTAATTTTTTTACAATGTCACTGACTATGACTCTGTCCATTCAGAAAAGGAAGGAGCTGGTAAATTACATATTTACCGACCCCTTCCTGGTTCTCTATTGTGACACATCGCCTGCACGCGGCAGGAGAGGGAAGGGAGCACAGTGGGGGAGGGGGCAGCACAGTAGGGGGGGGGGAACCAGGGGAGCACACAGGGGCCCAGAGACAGCAGAACAAGTGAACTAGATAGAAGGGGTGGAGGGGGCAGCATACAGAGGAATCAATCTCCTCCATTTTCCTCCTGCAGCTACAGGAGGAAAAAGGAGGACAGTGATTTCTCTACATGCTGCCCCCGCCGCCCCAACTTTCCAGGTGTACAGGGGAGCCGCACAGGCCCCCCCTGGAGCATGAGGCCCAGTTGCAATTGCAACCCCTGCAATCCCTGTAGTTACGCCCCTGCCTCTAACCCTATTCCTCTAACTCTAGCTATAACCCTATTCCTCAAACTCTATCCATAACCCTCCAACCCTAACCCCTGCTCGGAGTCCCCCTCTCTGCACACACATTATATATGAAGCCAACACAGTATACACAATACACAGAGCGGACCCATAGAACACTGTACACATGACAATACACACAGCTTCTTGTTATATAAATATATATCTTAGCATTTATTAGAAGAATATTACAGCTCTAGGATTAGATGGCATTACTTTTCTGATGCCACACCTTTCAGGTAATACACCCAGTAGATGCCCTGGGCGGTGCCAGTAGCACGAGGGCATGACACTACAAGTCTTCCCGCCACTGGGGCCTTGCTGCCTCCTGGTGGGGCCTCATATGACACGGTGATGTGGTGGGTCTTCTTGGGGCGTACAGCCTCGCACTGTTTGACGGTGAAAGCCGGGGGATCTGTTTGAAAGCTGAAGGTTGTCGGCTGCAAGAATACATTTTTAAAAGGGATGGAGATGTTGGAGCCAGAGCGAATCTGGATGGGGCCCTGAGGCTTTGGAGCCAATGCCGAGCCGAAAAGTGGAATTGTGTAATCGCCTCCCAGTGGAGAAGAGATCAACAAGACGGCGCGTGACTCCCCCAGCTGAATTGGCTCATATGTCACCTCCACGCTGACCTCTGATCCACCCTGCGAGCCTGGAGCCGCCATAACCAGCTTATCAACATGGAAATCTGCGTTATCGACCTGTGGGGAGGATACAGCGAGGCATCAGCCAGATAATCACACACAGGGCGGATTTATAGAGGACAATACTGAAAATGGAAAGCTATTGTTATCTTTATTAATAGGCTGATGACACCTGTCTGGAGCCGTCACTCACCTTACAGCTGTACTCCGTCTTCTGGCGTGTGTAATTGATGAACTTGGCGCTCAGTGTCTGGCTTGAGCCAAGCATCATCCGGAAGTAAAGCGGCTTCTCAGACACAGCTGGCGTAGCTTTCAGGAGAAGATCATACTGAAATAAACCAAGGTCTGTGCTCTGTAGGGTCAGCCGCCCAGTGTTTTCACCTGACTTCAGTGGTTGGTACTCAAACATCAAGGTGCCCTACAATACAGCAAAAGACTTACAAAGAGGAACAGTGATCTGCCTAATCTATGGGGGAGAGACTGGTTATAGAGGGTACTATAGTTCCCGGTACATTGAGATTATGGCGAGCTCTAAGATCCCTCAGGACACTGAGGTCTATATGGGCCTGCCTTTGGAGAATACTATGCTAGGTTACTGAGGACTAGGGATGGGTGAACGGTTCGGCTGGAGCATTAGTTCAGGCTGAGCATTTGCTTGTTTGGCCGTTCACCGAACACCCGAATTTTCAGGGTGTTTGCCCCGACGAACACCCTGCAATGCACTGAGCACTGCACAGTGAATTCTGCGCCCTGATTGGGTAAAGCATTGCCCAATCAGGGCGCAGCATGAGCTGGTTGTTAAGGAGCGGGGTCAGGAAGCCGGCCACGGCGTCCTTAACAACCTATGAATCATCAGCTGTCAATGGGTTTTCCCGCTGACAGCTGAATAAAAAGAAAAAAGTTCTGGCAAAAAAACCTAAAGGAAGAAACGGGTGAGGTTCCCTTCAGTCTATTATATTAAAAACAATCGCGTGGGCCCCCCAAAATCTATACCAGACCCTTATCCAGGCATGCAGCCTGGCAGGTCAGGAAAAGGGGGGGGGGGAAGGGACGAGCGAGCGGCCGTTGTATGGACTGGGGGGGACCCCACGCCTTTTTGTTTCTTTTTTTTTTCAAAAGCCTGGTGCCGGCAATTGTAACTGTGAATCATTTAAATGTGATTGGATTCGTCTTTTTTCTTTAGAAATGTCATTTTTGCTGTAGCATGTTTTATGTATAGATGCGCCACTTTACAGACACATTAAGGGACCCCCCCCCCCCCCCCAGGCACTATAGTTAAAGGAATTTTTCATTTTTGTTGTTGCACTTTAAGCATAATTAAAATGACTGCTCCCCAGGGCAGTACACCACCCCCATAGCCCTCTTATGGCCAATTACTTGCATATAAGCCTTCAAAATTGGCACTTTTGATTTTTCCTATTCAGCTAATATAGTTTTAATGGGTTTGCTGAACAGGGGGGTGTTTGGCCAATCCCTACTGAGGACTATTTGGACCTGGTTATAGAGAGTACCACAATCCCCAAGGATACTGTATAGTTTTATGGACCTTCATTTGATGCATGTTACGGTGAAGAAGGAAATGCAGTGAAGTTGAATTTGAAAGAGATTTTTTGCACACTATTTTGTTTGTATAAATATTTATTGTTTTTTTGGTGCTACATTTTCACTTTGAACATTCTTATCGCTTTTTGTGGTCCGGTTCACACTAATGCGATGCGGGAAGGCTGCGAATCCGCAGCCTGTTACCGCATCGCACATGCACCCCCGGCAGTTCACACTGCCATATGCGATACGCAGGGGGTGTCAATGTAATCTTAACGACACCCCCAGTTTGATCACATATCGCAGTGCGATCGTGCAGTTCGCACAGTATCGGATCGCACAAGTGTGAACCGCTGTGCGATCCGATCCTGATGCGGCTTCCAAAAAGGGTCCCTGTGCGTGTTTGCTGCGGCTGCGATGCGAATTTAGCCATACAAAGTGTATGGCTAAACTCGCACCGCACAGCCGATCGCATGTAATGAAGGAGCAGTGCGCTCCGACATTACATGCGAACCCCGCACAAGCATCAGTGTGAACTGGGGCTGTATGTCAAACCTTGATTTTAACATCCTAGTTATTGAAATCCTTAGTGCCGACTTTTAATTTTTTTTTATATAGGCTTCTACAAATGGATAATGATCCTAAACACACCTCGAAATCCACGGGGGATTACATCAAGAGGCGTAAACTGAAGGTTTTGCCATGGCCTTCACAATCTCCTGACCTCAACATAATTGAAAATCTATGGATAGACCTTAAAAGATCAGTGCGTGACAGACAGCCCAGAAATCTCAAAGAACTGGAAGACTTTTGTAAGGAAGAATGATACCTCAAACAAGAATTGAAAGACTCTTGGCTGGCTACAAAAAGCATTTACAAGGTGTGATACTTGCCAAAAGGGGCAGTACAAGATATTAACTCTGCAGGGTGCCCAATCTTTTGCGGACGCCATTTTTTGGTTTTCTGTTATTTTGAAAGTGTAAATTAAAGAAATAAAATCTAACTTTTGTTGACATAAGAATGTCTAATCTGTAATTTGATGCCTTTTGGAGATTTTTCCATCTTTCCTTGGCTTCTTTATGCACATTAATACAAATTTTTACCTGGGGTGCCCAAACTTTCGATCCCCACTGTAGGCCTGGCTGAGAAGAGTGCTGTGATCTCCTAGGATACTGAGTTTTTTATAGACCTGGCTATTGCGAGTACTTTGACCTCCCAGGACAATGAGGTCTATATTGACCTGGCTATAAAGAGTACTATGATCACCCAGGAAATGAGGTCTATATAGTCCTGTCTATGGAAAGTATTATGATCTCCCAGGATACTGAGGGTTATATGTACAGTATAGGCCTGGCTATGAAGAGTACTATGATCTCCCAGGACACTGAGGACTCTATAGGTCAGGCTATGAAAAATACTGATACCCCAGGAAACTGAGGACTGTACGGGCCTGGCTATGAACAATACTATGACTCCCCATGACACGAAGGTCTATATATAGGCCTGGCTATGGAAAATACTATGATTCCCCAGGACCCAAGGACTGTGTAGAAAGAGAGTGGTTAAGTTGGAAGAGTCAAGTTATCTCACACTCTTAGTGTATGAAAATAGAGAGATGAGTCCTACAGAAACCTTACCTCAGAATGGGCAGGCACAGTGATCTGTGGGGGGAGATTAATTTCCGGCACTCTGCAGTCGGTGGTGAAAGTTACTGGCACAGATAGCGGATTCTCTACTGTTAGAGTGGCTGCAGTGCTTTGGCGCACTGGAGTCACTAACTCTATGGTACTGATGACACCGGGCGGAGTAGACTTGAAAGTGACATTGTAGAAGAGGTATTCCAGGGTTGTCTCATTCCGGAAAGTAACCTGAAGCCAAAAGAGATAACATTTAAACACCCAATAAAGTTTTTTTCCCAAAATATTATTGTCTTAATATAACAGTAACAGAAAAAATTGCGTGCGGTCTTCACCGCTGACGGCTACACAGACACGGCTGGCATCGTGTCACTCGGTATCTGTGAATAAGTAAAAAGAGGGTTTAATGTGAAGCATTTTTACATCCATTGATTCCTCCTTTTTGAGGATCAATGCCTGCAGGACAACTTTTGTTTCTCAGCTTTTGTTCTCTGAAGCTTAGGAGCCCTTCCGTCCATCTACACTCCACTATCACCTTCTTCTCCAGCCTGTAACTCCTCACAGCCCAAATCACAGCACCAACTAGTTACACACTGCTCTAATTATCCTGTCCAGATACCTTTTGAACCAGCAGGTAAGAATCTTGGTGGACATTGAGGCTCCTACGTCTCCATGTCACTCACCTTAGCAGTGAAGGTGCCTTCCTTGTGAGAGTGAAAGTTCAGCTTGTAGTCCCTCTTGGCAGAGCCTGGCACTTCTAGGTAATCCAGACCTTTAATGCTAGTGGCAGCATCAAGACGTTCTGGCTTCACCATTTCAATAAGGACACGAAACCTGAGGATGGCAAAAGCATTAGCAAGGACAGGAAACTGGAACAGGATGATATTTTCTGAGCTGGAGAGCACTATAATCACCTGTATACTGTAAGGCCTATAAAGTCCTGGCTGTGTAGTGCTATAATTAACTGGGATACTGTGAGGCCTATATAATCCTGGTTATGAAGAGTACCTTGACCTCCCAGGATACTGGGAGGTCTAAATTGTCTAGGTTATGGAAAATAAAATAATCCCCCAGGACACTGTGGTCTATAAAGGCCTGGTGTATCCTCCTCTCCCTCCTGCCAGCTGCTGCAGGCACAAAGGGTGATCGTTTCAGGATAGACAGTGAGTGAAGTGGCTGCTAAATATGCCATATGTATCAGCTCCTTCCTATTCTGAATGAACACAGTAAGTGATCAGTACCAATCACTCACTGTGTTAAGTATTTACTATGCTTCAATTTCTAAATAAAGAGGGAGCCTCTGTACTGAGTGCTTTCTGTTCATTCATCTGCAGTGCAGCTGAGGCTGAAGAAAATGGATTGAGGATCTACATCCTCATTTGCTTTCTCTGTCTCAAAAGTGAGACATCAGGGGTCTGTTTAGACCTCTGATATTAGATTTCACAGATTATAGTGTATAATTAGCAAAAATATGGTTTGATATTTTCAGGGGGCTGGTCAGGCTGTACAGGGCTCCATGTTTACTAACAGCAACCATGTCCTCAGACACTGAGGTCTATAAAGGCCTGGCTATGGAGAATTCTATGATCCCCCAGGACAATGCGATCTATACGGGCCTGGCTATGGAGAATATCATCATCCCCCAGGACACGAAGGGCTATAGGGGCCTAGTTGTGGGGATCACTATGATCCCTCAGGACACTGAGAACTATATGGGCTTGGTTGTGAAGAGTGCTATAATTTCCCAGGTCATTGAGGTCTATATAGGTCTGGCTTTGGAGAGTACTATGATCTGCCAGAGCACTGAGGTCTATATAACCCCACCACTATAGACGTGGTTGCTAAACTACTTGCTAACGTCCACTTAACCACCGGCCCTCTGGATCCTGTTCCCTCGCAAATGCTACGTTCACCCTCTGACTCTATTCTACACTCTCCAACCCACATATTCAATCTCTCCCTCTCTTCTGGCATCTTCCCCAACTCTCTAAAACATGCACTAGTCAGATCCATACTTAAAAAGCCCTCACTGGACCCAACCAATCTTTACCTACGCCCTATTTCCCTCCTCCCCTTTTTATCCAAAATCCTTGAACGTCTGGTCTACAACTGACTGAGCGACCACCTTGCCGAGAATAGCCTTCTTGATCCCCTTCAGTCTGGATTTCGGCCTCAACACTCCACAGAAACTGCTCTCCTACAACTAACAAACAATCTACTAATGGCCAAAACCAATGGACACTATTCTGTACTCCTATTCCTGGACATTTGTGCTGCCTTTGATACGGTTGACCACCCCCTCCTCCTCAAAAAACTCCACACCTTTGGTCTCCGTGACTGTACTCTTCACTGGTTCTCTTCCTACTTATCCAAATGCACCTTTAGCATTACTTACAATTCTACTTCCTCCTCTGCTCTTCCTTTCTCTGTTGGGGTCCCCCAAGGTTCTGTTCTTGGACCCCTCCTATTTTCAAACTACACCTCCTCTCTGGGTCAGATGATAGCCTCCCACGGCTTCCAATACCATCTCTACGCTGACGATAGCCAAATATATTTATCCACCCCTCAGCTCACTCCCTCAGTCTCCTCACATATCACTAATTTACTATCAGATATATCAGTCTGGATGTCACACCACTTCCTCAAACTCAATCTATCCAAAACTGAACTTATAATTTTTACTCCACTAGGTGCCCCTTTCCCCAATCTCTCTGTCAATATAGATGGCAAAACTATCAAGCCCCACATCCAATCATTGTCCAAATCTTGCTGCCTCAACCTCCGCAACATCTCCAAAATACACCCCTTTCTAACCAATGACACAACAAAGCTCCTAGTTCACTCTCTGGTTATCTCTCGCCTCGACTACTGCAATTCCCTTCTCATTGACTTACCTCTACATAGACTATCCCCCCTTCAATCCATCATGAATGCTGCTGCCAGACTCATCCACCTTACCAATCGCTCAGTGTCCGCTACTCCTCTCTGTCAATCCCTCCACTGGCTTCTGCTCATCCAACTAATTAAATTCAAAATACTAACAACATCTTACAAAGCCATGCACAATTTAGCCCCCAGCTACATCACTGGCCTAGTCTCAAAATACCAACCTAATCGCTCTCTTCATTCCTCTAAAAAGCTCCTGCTCTCTAGCTCCATCGTCACCTCCTGACATACTCACCTCCAGGACTTTTCCAAAGCCTCTCCAATCCTATGGAACTCCTTACCCCAATCTGTCTGATTATCTCCTACTCTATTAGCTTTTAAACGATCCCTGAAAACCCTCCTCTTCAGAGAAGCATATTCTACCCACACCTAACAACCGTACTTCTATTTTCTCCATCAGCTCATTCCCCACAGTTATTGCCTTTTGTTTCACTTGACCCTCCCTTCTAGACTGTAAGCTCTAACAAGAAGGGCCCTCCAATTCCTCCTGTATTGAATTGTATTGTCTTCCCTCATTTTGCAAACTGTTGGCGCTATATAAATCCTGTATAATAATAATAATGATATTGGCCTGGCTATGGAGAAAATTATGATCCTCCAAGGCACTGAGGACTATACACGCCTGGTTGTGAAAAGAAGTTATGTAACTAATTATCTGGCTTTTCACCTTTGGGCTTTGCGCAGCCAGTTGCTGACAGTCAGCAGTTCAGTGTAGGACGTCTTACACGGTACTTCTCTGACAATCGTTCCAGAAGATTTTGGTGGATCGGCTATTCCATGCAGAACATACATTAATCCCCTCCCATCAGACAGTGGGAAGAAGATGGAGCCCTAAAAGTTTGAGAAGAAAACAAACTTAGCACATCAGTCTGAAATACAACTATAAGACTGCTCATGGAGCAGCTGCCCACAGCAATTAGACGGTCCTGTATAAGACCTGCACTCTGCAAATGTTTACCTGGTGCTTCTTCCCCTCAGAACTCATGACCAGTGGGTGGTAGGTGACCTCATAGGGTTTGTTCTGCTGGTGAGCCTCCACTGTAATAGTCTCCGGACCCCTCCAGTGTTCGCCATCAATAGTGGGATGCAGGTTCCATGTCTCGTTGGTCTTGTTGGACAGATAGATGGTTTGAGTCTGTTTACTTCGTACTTGGCATTGAAAGTTCACTACCTGCAGAAAGATGAGATTTGAAGGTCATAGACAAAGGTGGTGGTGGAGCTACAAAATTTACTCACTGAGACATTCAGTAAAGCATTCACATGTTACAGATAACAATGATCTAAATGAGAACTATCACAAAAACAAGCCAACTAACCTAAACCAAACACAGCAGCTCCAAGTAAAATTATTGTACTGTATATTTAGTTTCCTAATTGAGCCAACATTGAGCCAGTCACATTAGTCTCTGCACCAGAGCACTCCAGTGCTGTAAGCATCAACAACTAAGCTACCATACGACCTGTGCGATAATAGATCAGCACACAATGGGTGAGTTAGGTAGGCATTACCTACCTCTTTGGTGGATTGCAACTCCACACAGGATCCGAACAGAGTAAGAGTTAGTGTTTTGTTCCCTTCAATTAGGCAGGGCAGGCTCTCATAGTGAATATCCGTGCGGATCTCTCGGGGGTGAAAGGTGACATTGAAGGTGACCTCGCTGCCTGCCGTGATGTAACCAGACACCGGAGAAATGGAAAAGTCCGGCTGGAACTTCTTAATGTCCCACTGAAACCTGAGCATAAATGAGACAGTAAAGTGGATGTGTCTTGTGACAACTACTCTTCCTATCATAGTGCTGCACAGTACCTGGCTCCAAGCTCTCCACTGTTGCTCAGGATGATCCGACGTGTGGCTTGACTCTGCAGCACTACAGCTCCAAATGTGACGTATTCCTGGTCCAGGCTCAGCTCCAGGCCCTGGCCACTGCCACGTACCACCAAGAGAGAACGCACTGCACCTTCACACTCCATCACCACCTCTTCTGCGAATGGAGCAATGCGACTGCGAGGGCAGAACTGCAGCTCCAGCCTACATTCCCCACCATGGGCAGGAATCGTCACCACTGAGCTGGGGGACAAGCTGAGGATCTGCAGAGGGCACATACAGTATAGAAAGTTTGTATACATAGACAGTCTGTATTCACCTGGAGGAAAACTACAGTGTACCATGATGTGTCCCCATATTCAGTGTAATCATACAGGTTACATAGTTACATAGTAGGTGAGGTTGAATAAAGACAATAGTCCATCCAGTTCAACCTGTGTAGGTGTGTGTGGCTGTAATCATCTCACATAGCCCCGAATGATGGTGGAAGGTGGGCACACTATCCTTGTGTACTATTATTGTATGTCTGTGGCAGCATTATACGTGTACCCTATCATAGCTGTGTAGGATCAATATATGGCTGTCGCATTATTATACGTGTACCCTATCATAGCTGTGTACTATTATTATATGGATGTGGCAGTAATATACATGTACCCTATCAAAGCTGTGTACTATCAATGTATGGATGTGGCAGTATTATATGTGTACCCTATCATAGCTGTTTATTATCAGTGTATAACTGTGTCGGTATTATGTGTCATGTTGATGTACGGCATTGTATGGCATACTGTACCTTGGGATCCTGCAGTGCAGGAACACTGGCAGTCAGACTCAGGCTACAGGTGACTGGGGCTGCACTCCTATTCACTACAATGACGTTCTTCTTTACTGTCTGACCGATGCTAACTGCACCAAAGTTTGTCACTTTATATTTGGGATCTGCAACTTCAACCTTTGAGAAACACAAATATTTGCTTATTGTCTTAAAAAGTGAGGCTTTATAGAGGGCTTGCAGGTCTCATCAGTGCTGTACACATAGAATCCATACCTTCATTTCGATCCCCTGGCCCTGGAGCCGAAGATCCTGCCTGGAGTGACCGTTCAGCTGAAAGACAACTGTCTCCTGGTACAAGATGGCCGCCCGGGGATAGAAGGTGATGGGGACCTCCATCTTGCCACCAGGGGGGAGCACATCTGAGAAGAACTCAACCACCATGTGGGCCGTGTTACTGTACAGACAGTCGATGCTACCAAGGAAAAAGATACAGTGTCACATGACAAGGAGGTGGAGACAACCAGACTCCTGCAAGACCCACGTTCTTCCACTCCAGTCTACAGCAGCCACCGACAGGTCATGTTTTCCATCTCTCCTCACGCAATCAAAAAATGGCTTTTTCTACACTCAATGTGCTTCTATCTGAAGGTCTGGAACACATGATGCTGCCAGAGGGCACAGAGTACTGTAAATGTAATGGTAACATGGGTCTGCCAGGACACTGAGGTTTTTGTGTTCAGTCTCAGCATATTTAGATCTGTCATGGCTCTGTGTGGTTGTGATAATCAGTGGATTTTGTGTCATTGTGAAAGCCGATGGTTTCTGTGTCGTTGTGGAGGTCAGTGGATTTGGTGCCATTGTGGAGGTCAGTGGATTTGGTGCCATTGTGGAGGTCGGTGGATTTGGTGTTAAAAAAGGCAATTGGTGGATTTGGTATCATTGTGGAGGTTGGTGGATTTGTGTCCATGGGCTCATTTCACTAAGCGATAGTTTACCGCATCCGAGTATGTGGTAAAACAATGTACGGTGTTTTAAAAAAAATGAATAAAAATGTACTTCACGAAGAAACACTCCTTAGCCACTTCAGTTCCAGAAGATTTACCCCCCTTCATGACCAGGCAAATTTTGAAACATGGCACTGCCTTGCTTTAACTGACAAATCGCGCAGTCATGCAATGCTGTACCAATATAAAATGTATGTCCTTTTTTCCCCACAAATAGAGCTTTCTTTTGGTGGTATCTGATTTTTTTTTTTTTTTTTTTGCGCTATGAACAAAAAAAGACCAACAATTTAGAAAAAAACACAATATTTTTTACATTCTGCTATAAAACATATCCAAAAATAAATAAAGTAAAAAAGTACAAAATCCAATTTCTTCATCAATTTAGGCCAATATGTATTCTGCTACATATTTTTGGAAAAATTGGATATTTTTTATTTTATTTTTTTTTAAATAAGTAATGGTGGCAATCAGCAACTTATAGTGGGACTGTGATATTGCAGCTGACATTCGAACACTAACTACCACTTTTTGGGGACCAGTGACACTGTCACTGTACTAATGACATTGGCTGGGAAGGGGGTTAAACATCAGAAGCAATCAAAGGGTTAACTGTGTGCCTAGCTAGTGTGTTTTTGTACTGTGGGAGGTGCTTTTTACTAGGGGAAGGCATAGATCCATGTCCCTGCTTTGCAGGAACATGGGATCAATGCCTTACCTACTGATAGAATGGCGATCTGCCTTATTTACATAGGTAGATCGCCAATCTGCTTCTGTGCTGAATGATCGGTGGGTGTCGGCAGACAAAGAGTCCGCAGTACCTGCAGATCAGCTCCCGCTCTGTATGATCACAGCGGGAGTGAGTTGCTGCCGCCCCAGACCTGGAAATGTCGGATCACATACCTACGCAGCAGTGCCACCTTGTCGCTGTATAAGTAACTTATATGGGTGGCAAGTGGTTAAAATCTTGCATGCGTTATATTTCTGCATTATGCATCAATTACCACATGAAACCGTGCGGTAAGTTATCGCAAGCATATCGCATAAGAGATGGGAAAATTAGGCCTGTGAAATTCCCACTATCTTGCCAGCTACCATCTGATAGGATGCTTTCCCAAACAAATGTAATGCAGCCAACAATTCAGTCATGGCAGGTATGGCATTGCTTCTCTGGGTTGAGGGCTTAAGGTACCCTATGAGTTGGGTACACAGCTCCATAATTACTACCTTGCATAACCTGAACTTCTGCAGGGTATCAGCGTCCATGTATTTATCCAGCAATGTAAGCTCCTTAAAGCATCTTTCCTTTAAAAAGGACCACTCTAGATCTTCTCCTCCTTCTCCTGCATTACTTTAAATTCCAGAAGACTGGATTCAAAGGGCTCCACTGTCTGTGCTATGCAGTCTGCCAGCATCCAGAGACAACACCTGAGTGGAATCTAGATGCCACCTGCTCCAGTTTGCACTCTGCAGACTAAATTTTTTAAACAATCACTGATCTCCTACCATGAGTCTGACCATAGTTATCGCATAATTATCACAAGCTTGGTTGGACCACTACTTTAATACCGCACGCATTTATTTATTTCTTTCAGTGAATTGACTGTAATGCCTTTTTATTCAGTATTCACTGAGCGTTTTTTGGTGTTTGCGTTAAATACCGCATACAGTATCTCACAAAAGTGAGTGCACCCCTCACATTTTTGTAAATATTTTATTATATCTTTTCATGTGACAACACTAAAGAAATGACACTTTGCTACAATGTAAAGTAGTGAGTGTACAGCTTGTATAACATTGTAAATTTTCTGTCCCCTCAAAATAACTCAACACACAGCCAATAATGTCTAAACCGCTGGCAACAAAAGTGAGTACACCCATAAGTCAAAATGTCCAAATTGGGCCCAAAGTGTCAATATTTTGTGTGGCCACAATTATTTTCCAGCACTGCCTTAACCCTCTTGGGCATGGAGTTCACCAGAGCTTCACAGGTTGCCGCTGGAGTCCTCTTCCACTCCTCCATGATGACATCACGGAGCTGATGGATGTTAGAAAACTAAGGAGGTGTACTTAGGGGTGTACTCACTTTTGTTGCCAGCAGTTTGGACATTAATGGCTGTGTGTTGAGTTATTTTGAGGGGACAGAAAAGTTACACTGTTATACAAGCTGTACACGCACTACTTTACATTGTAACAAAGTGTCATTTCTTCCGTGTTGTTACATGAAAAGATATAATAAAATATTTGGAAATATGTGAGGGGTGTACTCACTTTTGTGAGATACTGTACAAGCAATAAGGAATTTACATTTTTATTATCGCATGTTTTAAGCGGTCATGTGACCGTCATAACGCATGTGATAACCTTTAGTGAATTGTGTTCTTTGTGGCAGTTGGTGGACTCGATGTCATTGTGGTGGTTAGTGGCTTTGCTGTTATTGTGGCAGTCGATTGATTTGGTGTCACTGTGCAGGACTGTGGATTTGGTGTCATTGTGACCACATATTGTATAACCTAAATAATAAATGCATAAATGATGTGCAAATAAACAATAAATGTGCAAATAACCACATAATAAGTGTAGACTAGTCCATAAAATATTATTCTGTGCTAAAATAATTACTAAACAAAGTGATCAAAAATTGTCCAGTGCATAAGTCCACATATTTAAACCATGCTCATCCAAAATCTTCAATACACAATTCCAACAGTGCTCAATCTCAAAGTGCAATATTGTGAGACAACACCCCACTCAGTGAATCCTTCGCTAGCCGCACAAGCAACTCACCAGGAGCTTTGACCCTATATTATGTTGCTCTTTCTTGCTTTATTATAAAACTCCCAGGTACCAGCTCACTTCCTCAGAGAGTATTTATACACGAGATGGAAAGCAAGAACAAAGCTAACATAATATAAAACCATTTATTTTAAAACCAGCATAAACTCAATCCATTACACTCACATTTTAAAAGTGCCCTCCACTCCACATGTCAGCCCAGGCAATGAGAAAATAGTGACGATAGGACAGAACCACCACCAGCAGGTGAAATCACCGCTCACCTTACGGAAAGACCAAGTGGTTAAAACACGCCTAATCACCGGAGTGCTCAAGGAACTGATCTCTTCCACTGCAGCGGCCTCCCTCCCTGGATCACCAGATAAATTCACCAATCAATCTCTACAGGTTTTCAGGATCCTCACTTCTAATTTGTATCAATCACTCAGAATAAAGGAAAGAATGCCTGGTGGTTTGAGTCATCCATCCCCAGTGATCTATTATTACATGTGAGACTACCAGTATCCAGATCATCTTATATTGTGGGAGCTGTGGATTAATACCATGCGTGTTTGACTCTCTTGCTATATGGCACTTGGGTCCACAGAATCTGGTGAGCATACATCTATATCCCTTTGCTGTGGGTGTTGGCTCTTCACTTGGTTCCCACCGGATGTTATGTATTGTTTTTGAAGATTTACAATTCACCATTTGGACTCTTCACGATACTGTTCTATTTTCACTTTATGGACTTTTTGCATTCTTTATTATCTTCTAGAACAGGGGTATTGAATTAAAATTTACAAAGGTCCAGTCAATAAAATATTCTTCCAGCAGAGGTCCGAATCGCATGTTTGTGCGATGACCGCCCTGTATCCTCGCAACCAATCACCTGCTTGTTAACTTGGATAGCCCCCGTCCTCTGTCTATAGCTGTCCTGCCTCCAGCTGTTGGCTCTGTGAGACTGGCAGTGGTGATGGCTGTGGGCAGAACGACTCTAAAGGGTGGGACCGCAGGGGTCCGGATGAGACATTAACTGGGTCCGGATCCGGACCCCGGTCCGCCATTTAGTGATGCCTGTTCTAGAAGAATGTTTTCACAAAGTTTATTTTCAATATATTGGTGACAATGTATTTCATTATTATCACTTAGCGCTGCACTTTCTATTCTATTTATGTTAGCTTTGGTCTTTCTTTCCATCTCGTTACTCTCTGAGGAAGTGAGCTGGTACCTGGAAGTTCTATAATAAAGCGAGAAAGACCCATATAATATAGGGTCAAAACTTCTGGTAAGTTTTTGCAGAGGGTGGAGGATTCACTGAGTGGAGTCTTGTCTCGCAAGATTGCACACTGAGATTGAACACTGTTGGAATTGTGTACTGGAGATTTTAGAAGAAGAGCATACATTGAATCTGTGGATTTCTGCACTGAACACCTTTTGATCACTTTGATTAGCAATTATTTTTAGCACAAATATTTTATGGACTAGTCTACACTTATTAATTGGTTATTTGCACATTATTTATTTTTATTTATTTGCACATCATTTATGTATTTATTGTCTGTGTTATATGTGGTCACAGACAGATGAATTCGTTTTATCCTTTTTGTTACATTTGCACAAGATGATAGATTAAGAGGTTTGAATAGCATTTTAATATAACAGAAACAGTGATGTAGTATTTCTTATAAGCGCATTCTTAGAATAGCAACAGATTTTGTAATAAAGGCAGCTTTGAATGTCATATTTTCTTTAGATGCAGACATAGTAGTCAGTAGTAGTAGTCAGAGGTTTGTGGATTCAGTGTCAAAATGGAGTTTAGTGGATTTGTTGTCATTGTGGTAATCAGGCAATTCAGTTTCATTGTGGCGGTCAGTGGATTTGTGGCCATTGCAGCAGTCAGCGGGTTTGTTGTCATTGCGGCAGTCAGCGGGTTTGTTGTCATTGTGGCAGTCAGTGGATTTGTTGTTATTGTGGTAGTCCGTGAATTCCGTGTCATTGTGGTGGTCTGAGGATTTAGTGTTTTTGTGACAGTCAGTGGCTTCTGTGTCATTGTGGCAATTGGCGAATTTGGTGTCAATGTGGAGCTCAGTGGATTCTTTGTCATTGTGGCAGTCAGTGAATTTGGTGTCATTGAGGCAGTCTGAGGATTTGGTTTTGGGGCATTTTGGCTCACCTGACATCTCGGTCATCCTTGTTAGTGATGAAGAGTGATTTCCTGACAGGTCTCATCCCATCATGGAAGATGAAACAATGGCCGAAGTTACATTCTGTGAAAGAGAAGTGTATCCCAGGACGCACCGCACCTCCTTGTATTTGACACATCAGCTTCGGCCCGTTCTCTATCTGTAAGATGGCAGAATACACATTATTATATTGTGGATGATCTGTGTCTGCCTGTGTACTGCCAGGACCGCAGTCAGTGTGTCATAGAATGGCTTTGTATGTCATGCAATGGCACTCCATACTGCATACAGGTATGAGGATGGAAAACCCGATGGCCTACCTCCATAATACTCAGTCAAGACCAATATAGTGCAATATGGAGCCCCTGGGTTCCCTTTATGGACACACCATTATTTAAGTCCCTCACCTTCTTCTGACTTTTAAGGGGCCCAAGCTTTCTCTATATGGGCTCACAAAGATGGTCCATCTACCATTATCTGAGCCAGTTAGAGTCCCACTAGGGACTATGATGCACGGTCTGGGCCACTGCCCCATGCACATTCTCAGCACCTAACCACCTTAACTGGTGTCTGATTCCTGCTGACATCTCTGGCTGACGCACGCAGAACATACATGGCTCATACCTGTATAGCCAGCTGGGTGTCTTTGATAATGCATCTCTTAGTAGGATAGAAGGTCACAGAGGTCTGGGCTTGTCCTCCAGGCGGCACACACCCACTGCTTGCAGTCAGGTTCAGATACTCCTGCAGCACTCGTGGTGTGGACAGCGTGTAGCTGAAGTTAAAGGGGAACCTTCCATTATTAATGATGTGGAACTGGAGAGTGGCGCTGTCGTTAATATCCACCTATTGATCAAAGACAAACATATTCAGTGACAAGCAGCACTAAGGTCTCTTTTCGCCCCCCTAAAAAATACACCAGAACTACAACTATTTCCTATGTTTGCCATATAACAGGTCCTCACCTGTCCCAGGTCAATCTCATTGGGCTCCTGGGCAGACAGGTTTGTGACTGTCCCGGTGTTGTCCTGGCACTGTATGCAGACTTCAGTGGTGTGGCTGTCAGCCTTCACATTTAGATACAGCGGCTCAATTTTGGACTTGATGTCACAAATTAGGTTGAAGTTGACCTCTCCAATTTGTGATGGCGTGAACTGGATGCAGATGGGAATCCTGACAGCACAGAGAGGTGATCAGTGTCACAGTGGTGTTAGGCAGAAGCAGATTCATGTTAGGTATTGGGTGCAAAGACGTACTGCCTAGGCAGCTGCACAGGGGTCCATAATGAAGGAGAAAGGCATTCAGAATGCAGGGCCTTTTTTGAGTGAGGGTACAGCCAGTGACTGGTGAGGTGGGTACAGAGAGGCACAGCATTCTGCAGTATATTTGTGGGTGCTCGACCAAGGAACTATAATAAAAGAACTATAATAAAATAAATGACAATGGCTAGTCCCTTGTCTGCACAGTAGGCTCTTTACTGACTCTATCTGTTGCCATTCATTATGTATATTGGAACATTACACCTGGCTGTGAAATTATGAGGATTTGTGTGTGTCTGTTAGTGCTGGTGACAATATGTGGCATATACAGGAGAAGTACGCTGTGACCACAGAGTACCACAGAGTACTGGCACTGTCCTGGTGGGACTGCACTGTCACCAGAAGACAGAACACACAGATGCGATCTTTACCTGCCCATCGGGGGGACGGCTCCTTCCCGTGGTCTCACCGAGAGACTCTGGCTGTGACCCTCTGAAAAACAAGAATGTTCCCGGAAGCAGAAGCTGAGTTCCTTCTTCTCATTATTAATGAGGTAGACAGATTCCTGGACTTCCTGACCTGTCCGCAGCGGGAAAAGAATACGAGAGGAAGAAAATTCATCAATAAAAAGCAGATACACTAAATGCCAGTTAGGAACACATACAGAATCTTATCAAAAAGGAAATTTTCATAGAAAGTGTGCTAAAAGACTAATGAGGGTAATCCATGATTCGCTTACTTTTCCACTCCGGGCATGGAACATAATGGATGACACCCAGTACAGGATGAAGAAAACTCCATAATGTTTGGCCGGGATATTGGGAGGTCACCTACCAGTCAGTAGAGATCGGAAGTTGAGGTGGGACCGGTCCAGGGACACAGAAGGTTCTAGAGCTTTTCCAACAAGCAGGAATGGGACGGAGATGTTCTGCTCAGGGATTGTGAAGGACCAGAAGGACTCACTGATGTCCAGGACTTGAGGGACAAACTCGAACATGATCTGAGGACAAACCAAGTCAAATGTTTTGGGATAGTGGTATCAAGTAGAGGATAGAGCTGAATTTTGCCTGTACCCCTTGGGCCATGTGTATGACCATCAACATCTGTGGTTGCAGAGATCTGCGTTATTTTTTCCTTATGATGTCATAAAACTTTTAAGGAGTTGCAAGAACATGATAAAAAAACCTGTAATGAATAAGATAAATAGGCTACCTTTTCTGTCCACCTACCACCAACCTCAATAAATTGGAACCATAACACCTACCCTCTTCCATGATACATTAGTGACATGACACCTACCTCCTGCCATGGGGCACTGGTACTATGACACCTACACCTTTCCCCGATACAGTGACATGACAACTACCCCCTCCTATGATACACTTGTATCATGACAACTACCCCCTACAGTAAGTGACATGACACACCATCCCAGGATGCACTTGTACCATGACACCTACCCACCCCCTCCCCTAATACACTGGCACCATGACCATTACTCATCCCCTGATACACTGGTGCCAGGACATCCAACCACCCCCCCCCTCCCCCTACACACTGGCACCATGACATCTAACCCCTCCCATGATGCACTTGTACCCTTACCCTCCCTTTCATGATACCTACTCTCTCCACCAATGCACTAGTGCCATAACACCCCTCTCCCCCATTCCCCAATAGGCTAGTGTCATAACACATATTGTATTCCTCCCTTGAAACACTGGTACCATAACATCTACCTCTGCCTTCTTCTCTGGCTGGATCAGCCCCTGCTCATTCAGACAGCGGAAGGTTGGAGGGTGCTGGATAGTTGGGGGGTCCTCACATGTCCACAGGAAGGAGTAAGGACTGTTGGTGGGATTCACAATACTGAAGCTCCTAATAAGATATAGCAAAACAAAATGTCATTTTTTTTTTTTTTACAAATATATTACATGTACCACTGTAACTTCTTAGTGTTCCTGGTTACCTGACATTTTTGGTCCTGACCCCCAGCGAGGTGAATTCCACAACTCGGGTGTTTGGATCCAAAGTGGTCCCTGAAGGGGCTCCACGGGGTCCACATAGCTCTGGGTTGCGTCTCCCACTGCTGATATAGTCAGAGTCCTCCAACTGGAAGTGGCAGTATGGCCGCAGGCTACGGCCTCTGACCAGGAGATGTGGCTCAGGCTGCCCAGGGAGCAGATTAGGGATGCTGGAAGATAGAAGGAAGTGAGATCATCCTGGGTCATCCATTTCATCATATGTAACACTAACAGTTTCACAGATTACCACCTCACCTGCAGATCAGATGACCCTCAAATTCGCCGACTTCCACAGGAGAAAACTTAATGAGAAACTCCTGGCTGTCCCCAGTAGGTATGTTGCCAGCGCTTGGCTGAATGCAGAACGGGGATGAATCTGTTCCCATAGACAGCAGAGACGTCACGCTCTCTAAGGCGCTGGAAGGACGGCTGTGGTTGGAAGTGCAGCGGGAACTGCCCAGGGAATCTGCCAACAATACGTACAGGAATGTGACCAAATACTACAATGTGTGTGTGGTATACGATAAATGGACCTCATTTATCAAGGTGTCTGAAACATAAACTATATGTATTGTCTTACAGCCAATAATACATACAGGAATATGACCATCTACAGCAAAGTGAGTGTGTTATACCAGTGTTTCTCAACTCTGGTCCTCAGGGCACACTAACAGGCCAGGTTTGCAAGAAAACTGAAATACATCACAGGTGATATATTTTGCTGCTCAGTGATTGCAGCATTCTGGTCTGCATCTCCCCAAGATAATACTTAAAATCTGGCCTGTTAGTATGCCCTGAGGCCTGAAGTTGAGAAACACTGTGTTATACAATGAATTGGCCTCATTTATCATGGTGCCTGAAATAGGAAACTGTCTGTGTTGTCTCACAGCAATGACTCAGTTCAGATCCTGTCCTGTAGAGCAGGGGTCTCCAAACATTTTACACAAAGGGCCAGTTTACTGTCCTTCAGACTTTAGGAGCGCCAGACTGTGGCCATTTGACGTAGAAAAGGTCCCAACGTCTATGGGTAAAAACTTGGGAGAAATTGTGCCCCATTATTGGTGTCATTGGGAGGAATTGTGTCCCATTGTTGGTGTCATTGGGAGGAATTGTGCCCCATTGTTGGTGTCACTGGGAGGAACTGTGCCCATTCAATGGTGCAAGTGAGAAGAATTGTGCCATATTGTTGGTGTCATTGGGAGGAATTGTGCCCCATTGTTGGTGTCATTGGGAGGAACTGTGCCCATTCAATGGTGCAAGTGAGAATAATTGTGCCCCATTGTTGGTATCATTGGGAGGAATTGTGCCCCATCATTGGTGTTAGTAGGAGGAATTGTGTCCTATCATGGTGGGAATTGTGCCCCATCATTGGGAGGCATTGTGCCCGTTCATTGGTGTCAGTGGGAGGAATTGTGTCTGTTCATTGGTGTCAGTGGAGGGGGGGGGGTTATGCCCCATTATTGGTATCAGTGGATGAAATAGTGCCTCAAGGGTCAGATATAAGCAAGCAAATGGCCACATCTGGCCCCCGGGCTGTAATTTTGGAGACCACTGCTGTAGAATAATGGAGGGAGGTTTGTGTCTGGTTGATGTTGGCAATACAGGAAGTTCTTACTTCAGTCATAAATGAAGATGGACAGACAATATGGTTTTATCTGGCTATTTCAGTATAATCCCAGCAGTTGATAGGGAGTATAGAGGAGTCCAATGGTAAATTATTTTTTTAATTTGTCTTTTGTAACTTGCAGTAATGGAAATTGGTTAAATGTTCTGATTGAGATGTAAAAATAGAATGAACACGCTGTTATCTGGTCCTAGTGAAGCTCACTGCTGCCCACTGTTGTCTCTACACAAGACATCCCACATCTCTGTGCAATCTCTGCAATTCCCTCACAGCACATTTATATTTTGTCTAGTCAGGTAATGGCGGTTCATCGTGTTGGTGGTCACTTGACCAAAATAATTAAGTCACCCCCAGCTCCACCAACATCGCCATCTTTAGAGGTAAAAATCTTCAGAAGAGTAAGCTTTATAATGGTCATGCGATTATAGACAGCAATGCAGCACCACCCATCACCAGCAGCTTAATATGCAAGGTTTCACAGTGTCCATTTACCCTTCTCCATGGCTCTGCTCTGTCCTTCCATCTGGACCTGCCAGGAGAACTCAAGCTGGACAGAACCACTGTTCTGTAAGAGGAACCTGAACACAGATAAAAGGAGGTCAGTTCCTGCACACATAGATAGAGAGAAGGTCAGTTCCTGCACACAGAGATAGAGAGGATGTCAGTTCCTGCACACAGAGATAGAGAAGGTGTCAGTTCGTGCACACAGAGATAGGGAGGAGGTCAGTTTCAGCACACAGATATAGAGAAGAGGTCAGTTCCTGCATGAAAATAGAAAAGAGGTCAATTCTTGCGCACAGAGATAGAGAGAGGAGGTCAGTTCCTGCACACAGAGATAGAAAAAAGTCAGTTTCTGCACACAGGTAAGAAAGAAGTCAGTTCCTGGTAAGGGTGTCTGCTTCTCTCTGCACTCACTTGTACACTAGTGTCTGGTACAGAAGAGTATCTCGGAAATGGATGTCCGCAGAACTGGCCTTGTACTGAGCATAGTCCACAGCAGCGCTCACCAACAGCTCCACCTGGCGAGACCCATCATCCAGAAGTGTGTGTGCCGGTTCCTGATCTGTCTCTATCACCTGCAGACAGATCTCCATTATTGAAGTTCTACTGCTCCGGGGGAACCCCGCTGTCCACACCAAAGCACTTCTCTGACCAAAGACACGCAGTCATGCATCCTGCCATCACAGACCCACTGCTGCCCTCAGAACTGGCCAATTTCTGACTTTTTGGCTCCCATACTCTCAGGGAGGAACCTATTGCCCACTGGTACCAGAGATTCTCCAGTATGATGGACAGTTGACATGACTGTTGTGGTTGGTGTTGTCTAAAGAAAAAAGGTGAAAATCACCAGGCAATTGAGGGGTTGGATACTCACTGACACACCATTTAGGTGTGGTAATTGCCTAGGGACTAAGTAAAATTTAAGAAAAAATGGCAGCTGAAAAGACAGACGGTCTAATAGTAGGCAATAGTTTACCAAGCAGTTAAGTATGCAAAAAAGTTTATTGAGATTTTTATAAAAATATGTGGATAGTCATCCACTTACGGGTTAAACCTTCCAAAGGATAAACATTAATACATCATACATACCACAAGATTATTAAAAAAATATGGATTGTTACCCAATGTGATAAGGAAATATCAGTGTAGCTACTCATGGATCTTATCCAGTAATTGGATTAGTACGCTTAATCCAATATGCCTAATAATGCCAATCAAAAAAACATATAGACTTGATGCAGATAAACTGCAATAGACAGGATTGTCACACAATTCCAACATCAATGGTAGAATATAGATACCACATGCAGATATCACAGGATATCAAAATTGGGAAATTACTCCTTTAAGTTTGACTTTCAAGCTAGTTGACCTATTCAGGTAGTGAAGCAGTAATTCAATATCCATAAAATTTATCATTGAAATGCAAAGGGAAAGAATGCATCATTATAGTTGAATCCAAGGAGAGAGAGAGATTGTTAGTTATTCAAGCACTAGCAATGTCAGTGGCATTTAGCAAGCAGAAAGCATATATACTGTATGTGTCATCAATAATAGTTAAGCCGTCAACGCATGCGGACACTGTTTCTGCTTTTGCCATCCACTGCAATTCAATATGCCGCTTTGCTCTTACAGTTGGACAGTGCTGGTTAAAAGGCTGATGAGATCATTATATCGGCAGA
Source organism: Pelophylax lessonae (assembly GCF_965119305.1). NCBI lineage: Eukaryota > Metazoa > Chordata > Amphibia > Anura > Ranidae > Pelophylax > Pelophylax lessonae. Next base: position 203,512,243 of record NC_138777.1, on the reverse strand, counting down.
AAGCATAATCGGCATAGCTAGCTGACAATAAGCAGGTAAGGAATACTGAGCTGCAGGAATGAAGCCTTAGGTGAAAGCAGAGCCGTGGTAAATTAATTTACCACTGTTGTTAATTCTACTCACTGCTTCGCCTTCCCAAGACAGTCCCAACTGATCAGAGTTGTACTGAAGTCATCCAGTTTGTAGCTAGCAATGCAGTGTTATGGCGATATTACAGCTCTCTCTCTGGTCCCTCGCTGTTGTCTAACCCTGCCTTCTGCCCTGTCCCCCTGCAGACCTTAGCTTAGATAGTAGGGTTATTAAAGCTCCATGATGTGAAAATGGCTCTGTACAATAAACTCTGATAACTTCACATCTTGACATGAATAAAGTCTCTTCCCACCAACATGTCACTGTCAGAATGGATGCTCACTTTGGTTTCTCCCAGCTCACCTTCTTTTTGGTTGGGCGCTGCACTCCTTTCCCTCCATCCACCCACTTCACTGTCCTCATTCTGTCATCCCAGTCTGGAATCTGGTCCACGGGAAGTGGGAACGAGATCCGCCACACTCTGCACTTCATCGGAGACTTGTCCAGTATCACAGCCACGTCAGACTTCATAGTGAGCGTCACATCCTTGGTGCAGCCGGCATGGATATGTCCAACCTGTGGGCAGGATAAACAGTGATTACTTTATCTCATGTCTATGGCAGGTGGCCGCACTGTGACACCTTCATATCATACCTGAGGGGAGAAGTCCAGAGGAGCCTCCTGAGGCCACTCAAACCTCATGGTGTCCGTCAGGCTGCGGTTTGTCATGGTGAACGTCACCTGGTATTGCTGACCGATGTGACAGTCCCCAAAAACAACGTGCTCGGTCCGGGTGGCTGTTACATAAACACAGAAAATTACAGTTATAAAAAAGGCACTAAGGTATGGTGGGGGGATGGGAGTTATTTAGGCATAGTAGGGGATGGGAGAACTGGCTTAGGTATAGTGGGAGGGGGCCATCCTGTATAGCGGGGGGAGGGGGCTCAGGTATAGTGGAATAGAAGAATTTTGGTATTCGTATAGCAGGAAGGGGGCACTTGGGTATAGTAGCAGAGGGGGCTCAGTTTTAGTGGTAGGGGTGTACTTGGGTATAGTGGGGGGTGTTACTCAGGCATAGTGGAACGGTGGTGCTTGGGTATTTTAGTAGGTAGACATTTGGGTATAGTGGAGGCGGCACTCACACATGGCTCTTTCTTTATGTCAATGTGTCAGCTGATATACCGGCTTTCACCATCCCTAATGACTCATTCACAATTGAAGCTTTACCTTCCACATCATCATCCAGCTGTCCTTCAGGGGTGAACAGTCCTCCCGGGCTGTGGATATTGTCGAGGGTCAGGTCTTCCAAGTAACCCTCCCCCACTAGTTTTACACTGGTCTTCTCATATTGATTGTCAAGCACCGACATTTGCAAGGCGCACTCACATCGCAGTGGCTCAGTGGGACAAAAGATCACATCGAATTCTGCCACTTCCCCTGGATGAAGGATCAGTGAGGCGGTATGTGGCCGGCGCCCTATGGGCCACAAGAGAACATGAGATGAAAGACAACTTCTATAACCCACCCCCACACACACACTGATATACACACAGCACTAAGGATGGCTGTACGTACTCCACACTGATACACAAGTCACTCAGAATGGCTGTACTTCACACAAATATACACAACATTTAGGGTAGCTGATGGTTTCTCACCTGGCTCTCCTCCCTCACCCCAGGCTGGGTAGATGCAGTGTGTGTTGGGCTTTGGTTTTAAATTGAAGACTTGCCCACATTCAAGTAAGTCAATGTTCAGCTGTCAGGGGAGAAATTCAGTTACTGATAGAATACATACACAAGACACCAGGATGGTTCTCCTCTATTACAGTGTATTATAAAGGGGTATCATACTTTGTAACACACTGTGTATCATTGCTGTACTGCACAGCAAGACACTATAACATAAGGGGGTTGATTTACTAAATTGGAGAGTGCAAAATCTGGTGCAGCTGGGTATGGTAGCCAATCAGCTTCTAAGTTTAGCTTGTTCAATTAAGCTTTGACAAAAAAAACTGGGAGCTGATTGGTTTCTATGCAGATTTGCACTTTCCAGTTTTAGTAAATAAACCCCAAGGTGTAATACAAAATTTATATTCAGCTATTACATTACTACAAACAGAGTGTGTGTGTACAGTGCTGACGGTAGGACAGTCACCTGGGCTGGGATGGATCCTTCATTCTTTAAAACAAGGGGGAGCTGCTGGCTCTGACCAATCAGAAGTCTTTGGAAAAGTAGGACAGGGTTTCCATGCTTGCTGCGCAGTATGGGGCGTAAGATGGTGACCCGGGGAAGGTTGCCCTCCCCACAGATGTCAAAGGTCAAGTTTTGGGACTTGGAAAGGGCACTAAAGAAGGAGAAAAGAAATAGATGTTCATACAAAAGACAAGGACACAAACCCACAATGACATTTCAAAACTCAGAGATGGGCACAATACTGACTTATGGGGAGCTAAGAAGCATCACGTTAGGTTTTCCCATTGAAGATTCTCAAATCAATTACAAACCCTGCACTCCACAACTTATGTCTGTGTTTCTAACGGAGTCTTCAGAGGAATTTGGATAAGCTACTGTTGGATTAAAGCCAGGATGGTTTTATCCTGGTCAAAAAAAACAATGAGATTTCCAGTCTTATCCCGGTAACCTCCAGGTCATTTCATCTACGAAAGTATACTGTGGTCTCCTGACATACTCTTCGTGTTGTCTTATATTACAATATAATTGTGCTCTCCTGACATACTCTCCATGATGTCTCATACTACAATATACTGTGCTCTACTGACATACGCTCCATGAGGTCTCATATTACAGTATACTGTGGTCTCCTGGCATACTCACCATGATGTCTTATACTACAGTATAGTGTGATCTCCTAACATACTCTCCATGATGTGTCATTGTACAGAATACTGTTGTATCCTGGCATACTCTCCATGATGTCTCATACTACAGTATACTGTGATCTCCTGACATACTTTCCATGATGTCTCATACTACAGTATACTGTGATCTCCTGACATACTATCCATAATGTCTCATACTATAGTATACTGTGATCTCCTAACATACTCTCTCCACGATTGTGTATACTACAGTATATTGTGATCTCCTAACATAATCTCTATGATGCCTCATACTACAGTATACTGTGCTCTCCTGACATACTTTCCATGATGTCTCATTGTACAGTATACTGTGGTCTCCTGGCATACTCTCCATGATTTCTCATACTGCAGTATACTGTTGTATCCTGGCAAACTCTCCATGTCTCATACTACAGCACACTGTGATCTCCTGACATACTCTCCATGATGTCTCATACTACAGTATACTGGGATCTCCTAACATACTCTCCATTCCATGATGTTGTATACTACAGTATACTGTGGTCTCCTGACATACTCTCTACGATGTCTCATACTACAGTATACTGTGATCTCCTGACATATCTCCATGATGTCTCATATGACAGTATACTGTGATCTCCTAACATACTCTCCATGATGTTGTATAATACAGTATACTTTGATCTCCTAACATACTCTCCATGATGTTGTATAATACAGTATACTGTGATCTCCTGACATACTCTCCATGATGTCTCATACTACACTATACTGTGCTCTCTTGACACATTCCCCATGATTTCTGATACTACAGCATACTGTGCTCTCCTTACATACTCCCCATGTTGCATTATATGATGAAATAATATGCTCTACTGACATATCCTCCATGTTACCTCATACTACATGAAGAATGTTTGGCAGATTACTTTATACCTTGGCATCCCCTCCACGGCCGCCTCAAAGAAGCACTGGTACATCTGCATACTCTGGGGGGTGAAGAACACGGTGACAAAGCTATGACTGTGACTCGGCACCGTCATCCGCGATGGCTGGATTTCGAAGATGTCAGTGATCCGAGCTGTGGACTAGGGGAAGAAGAGTGGCCAGTTTACCATACAGTGCTGACATAAGATCCTCCCTACATCCACATACAGGATAACTGAATAGGTCAGTGCCAAGTGATTTACCCTTCAATCAGTCAATAAGATTCATTATCCATTAGAACAATAAAAGGTGATTGGTGAGGAATTCATGTTACCATCACTGCATCAAAACTTCTGTACCTTACTGGACATGGGTTTGGCATTCAGTGTCACATCACAGGCCACTTTCCCGCTATTGATGATCTTAAAGCGGGCACAGGAAGTCTGTCCTACAATGACATTCCAAAACAGAAAGCGATTCTCATCTTTCAGGTAAATTCCACCGGACTGCAATGGCGGCAGACACTGGAGGATCCTGGCATCTCCAATGATCCTGTGCTCCTCAAATATGCTGCCGATGTCATCTGTGACAAATCCTGAAATGAACAAAGAGTGAGGATAATACAGAGTACAACAATGACTAAAGTACACATTTATATAAATAAAATGGTCCTGTCTCTCTTACAATGAGTCGATACTCTGTAAGTTAGCAGCTCTACATACTAATTAAAGTGGAGCCTCTAAGGGTTATTACTCAATGACTATTTACACCAGACCAGAAAATATAGAAGTTCATGAATCAGTGTTACAGAATTTAGAACGGATTGCTCATACAGATGTGTATTCAGAACATGTTGTAGAATGGATTGTTCATACAGGTGTGTATTCAGGATATACTGAAGAATGGATTGTTCATACAGTTGTGCATTTAGAATACAGAATGGATTGTTCATACAGATGTGCATTTAGAATATGGAATGGATTATTCATACAGATGTGTAATAGGAATATACTGTAGAATGGATTGTTCTTACAGCTGTGTATTCAGAATATAGAATGCTTTGTTCATGCAGGTGTGCATTCAACATATGGAATGGATTGTCCATTCTGGTGTTCTAGTCACAATATAAATTGCAATGTAGAGCTGTATGCAGTACATAGTCCATGTGACTTGTGAATGAGAAACAGGTTCACCTAAAGGAAGCGTTATCAATATGATAAATAGGAATAGAGTGCTGAGGGGAGGGGGGATCGGCCTTACCTGGAATACATCCTTCAGTCACCAGTCGGAAGGGGATTCCGTTAGGATGATCCTCTGGGTTCCGATCAGATATATCTATAGCCAGGAATTCCTCACTCTTCCCGAGCTGATCAGCAAGACACTCCACACTGATCACCTGCTGACCCCCTGGAGGAATGTTTCCAAAGCCAGGTGAAATGATGAACATGCCCAAAGCAAAGCGCGCCTGAAAGACAGACATGGGATAAGCATGAGACAAGTTGGATCCCTCTGTAAAGCAGCCAACCCGCTTCTGTTCAGTGTGATCTTGTCCAACCTACTTTTGTACACCATAATCTTGCCCACTCCACTTTTGTCAATCCCACTTCTGTCCACTCATGATCCTATCCACTCCACTCCTGTCCATAATGATCCAGTCCACTCCACTCCTGTCCAGCATGATCCTGTCCAACCCATTCCTGTCCACTCCAGTCCTGTCAACCCCACTTCTGTCCACCATGATCCTGCCCACCCCACTCTTGTCCCCTCCACTCCTTTCCACCCAACTCCTGATCCCTCCAGTCCTGTCCACCCCATTTCTGTCCACCCTGCTCCTATCCACTATGATCCTGTCTACTTCAGTTCTGTCTACCCCACTCTTGTCCATTACACTGGTCTCTACACCTTTCGTGCCAAAATGATGCTTGTCAGGGTTTGTATGAGACATCACTGCTATCCATAGTATCTTCTTCAAGTGAATGTGTTTCCATTGTGTAGCATATATACATATCATGTACACATATTGGACAAATGATTGTCTATTTTTTTTTGCATGCTAGTCTCATGTCGAAAACCAATAGGTTGCTTAAGTTCTGAAAATTCTCGTACAACAGAACTTCGGAAGGGATGTAATATAATGTATTGTAATGTATTCTTTCATTTCCGAGCATGCATGGTCTTTTTTTTTTAAATAAAAACACCATACTAATTACACAAAAATTGTTTGTTCTATTATCAGATGACAAAAATTTTCATGCTCGTCCCTTTTTTATATTTTTTTATATTTTTGCACAAACTAATGTGATCGGCTCTCATAAGCTGTGTACTTATGATCAAATTATTGGACAATAGCTCCAAAAGCAGTATTTTTTGCCTGATTTTCTCATTGTGTGTACCAGGCATAAGAGCACTGGAAGGTCCAAGTGACACTAAGGAGCTGGGAAATGCTCTGTATAATGTGTCACCCACCTTATCTTACGACCACACAGATATCAGCTCACCTGTCCAGAAACATTTGTCTCTCTCAGCTGGGAATCGGAGCGCTTGGTTTTACTTAACGCAAGAGATCTACTGGATCCAGAACCCTCCCGGGATCGAGATCTCTTCATGCTGTGAGCCAGCCTGAAAACAGAGATGTTGAATCATTAGAAGGGACCTCCTCCAAACTTTCAAATGGGTAAAGCTGAACTCCAAAAAACTGCTAAATGCACAGTTGCAATACATACAGTATATGGAAACTCTTACATGCCAAAGGATTTGTATTTCTTTTCAAGCGTACCTGTCAACCAGACACCCCAGCTGGGGAGCACTGCTGGGTACCGCCCTTCCTAAGACCTTTCCGCAGACTACTCTGCAATTGAGGAGCAAAGCCTGGTGCAGGACCCGCCCCCAGCCTGTAACTGGACAATGAAAAAGGAGCAGCAATCTGGTAAGATTGTCACACCAAGCCACATAGGGTGACTGGCTCTAATGCTGCCCCTCCCCCTTCAATCTGACTAATGCTGTGCAGAGTAATACAGGAGGACCATTTAGGTACTTTTTAATGAATCCATTATGGATTAAATGATGCCCCCAAGGTCATTATAAATTATTACTAACTAGGACCAGTGAGGACTTACAAAAGTTAATGAAGCTCATTCTCTATGCGTCAACTCTATGGTGCTTACCCAATAACACTAGAGAAAAGAATTTGCGCACAAAGGTTGAGTTGTTACTGAATTTTTTTCAAAACATGAAAGGTGAAACCTGATTGATTGCTATAGAAAACAATTCCACTTTTATCCTCATTTCTTGTCTGCAGTTTTGATGGCTGGGTCCTGTGCAAGCCACCTATGCACCATCTATGTCTTCTATGAGCCCTGTGCATGACCTCTATAGGATCTGTACATGACCAAAAATTTAGTAAATCCTTATATAGACTAGCTATGTGCTAAATAGATGTGGTTAGGTTATTTTTTAATTGTCCATGGCATCTGTAGGAGCAACAATGATTTCATGTTTTATACACAGGCCATTCCCCGCCTTACCCCTTCTTAGCAGGCTGGATCATCACCTCCCCGATCATTTTGCTGATGCTGTAACGGCACTCCAGTTGTCCGCAGTTCTCCAAGGTAAAAGAATGAAGCTTGCGGACGCCAATCACCATGGCACCAAAGTTGATGTCAGAGGATGGCGTTAGACGGTACTTGGAGAAAGCAGATGTGCCAGACAATCGGATGGGGATACTCGCAATTGTTTCACCACCCTCACTTAGATTTGGTTCAATAACCTGCATTGAAATTGAAGTGAAGGAACAGATGGAGTCAAACATAAATCTACTGAGCAAGTCCAACATAAATCTACTGAGTGAGTTGAACATCAATCTACTGAGTCCAAAATCAATCTACTGAGCGAGTCCAAAAGAAATCTGCTGAGAGAGTCCAACATAAGTTTACTCACCTGACATTTCAAGATGGGTTTATCTGTAATCTGCACTTCCTTCTTGGCCTGGAAGACAATCTGTACCTGGGTCGCCCGGTCATTGGGGCTGAGCGTTCCTTTCTGGGGCAATATGGTGAAAATGGAGTTCAGATCAGGCATTCCGGGAGTGGAGGCTTCCAGGGAGAAACTGTGGACACGAAAGGAGATTACACTCTGACACATCTGCAAGAAGGAGCCACTAAAGTCTGAGACACTCACCTAAAGCCAATCTCATATTTGCCTTTGTTCTTCAGCGACAAGCTATGCTTAGCTTCATCCATCACCTTCACCACCCCAAAATCCAATCCACCATCTGTGCCTGCGAGATGAGGAAATATGTGTCCAATACAATTTACAGGAAATACAGGACTCAAGAGGAAAAGAGTTCCCTGACCAAAAGCGCTTACAATCTAGGAAGCCAAGCTACACTTTACACAATGAGAAAGGTTTAGTGGGAGAGATGGAGGGCAGGCATGAGAGGTGCAGGGAAGTTGGGAGAGGCAAAGAGCAGGTAGGAAAGGCGGATGGCAGGTGGAGAACCGATTGTAGAGGTCATTGGATGATCAGAAGTTTCCCTAGTCACTTACTGATATAACACGGATAAAAAACACAATATGGAAATATTCTGGATTTGCCCAGAGTGTACATGTAATGTCTGGTTTGATAATCTAGAAATGTGAATGTTGAAGTTTGGGTACCTTTTGGGAAGCTGATATCCAGGGACACATCATACGATTCTGCAAACACATGGATGTTTTCCAGCTGGACAATTCCTAGAATGTTCTCCACATCAGAGACCTGCAGGGAGAGGACAGAACATTCTGAGTCAACTGAGAGGTTTTCATCTTCAGGAGATCAAGTAATGAAATAAACTTAAAGAAACACAGAGACCCCTGCACAAAGAATACACAGGAGAGTTCAAGAAATCAGTTGGAATCAATACCTCCAGGCGTATAAACTTCTTGACGTTTGTGGCTTTGGCAGCTTTGAAGTGGAGCTGTAATCCATACTCTGATCGAGGGGCAACAATGCCCTGATCCTGCGACACAGAGAAGTCATCACCCAGATTCTCCAGGCCGGTCACACGCCATGCTGCTGGCAGGAAAGTACTATTTCTCAGGAAGATGGTTTTGGTGTCTTTCCTGTTATATGTGCAAATCAGAGAATGAGAATGTGACATTCAGAATCCATGTACAACACGCATACAGGTAGAAACCTGTACAAAATTACTGCACATCATTGAAGAACAGAATAATGGACGACTGCACATAAATGAAAGACAGAATACAGGATAACTGTACATCATTGGGAGACAGAATACAAGATGACTGTACATCACTGAAAAACAGAATACAAGATGATTGCACATCACTGGAGGACAGAATACAAGATGACTACAGATCATTGGACAAAATACAAAATGACTGCACATCATTGGAGGACAAAATACAATATGACTGCACATCATTGGAGGACAGAATACAAGATAACGGTACATCACTAGACTATGCAGGATGACTGTACATCACCTGAAGACAGAAAACCTGATGCACACCACCAAAAGGTAGAAACAAACAACATCATAACCAGCAAAGGCTGGTCCCTATTTAAACCAAGGTAACTTAGGGCCCCTGACATTGGTAATTTGGCCCTCAGCTGTCTTACCGATGCAGAAGAATTTTTTCAAAGTGAACTTGCTTGCGGTCTAGTTCCAGTTCTGGACGCACGCCGCGACAACACAAGTGGAATATGACAGGCTCAGGGTTGTCCTTAATGCAGCACACGATATTATCCTCAACCAATCCCGGGGCAGTCGGGTATGCCCATATAGAGAGCTCCTAGAAGAACACATTAATAATAGTGGGTTGGAGCAATGTTCATGATGGGGTCTGTCTGAATTTTTGTTGATTGAAAACACCTACAAAGAAAGTCACATTGGGGTTTATTTACTAAAGCTGGAGAATGCAAAATCAGGCTCACTTTTGCAAAGAAACCAATCAGCTTCCAGGTTTTATAGCCAAAGCCTAATTGAACAAGCTGAGGTTAGAAGCTGATTGGTTTCTATGCAGAAGTGAGCCTGAGTTTGTATTCTCTATCTTTAGTAGTACATAAACCCCATTATGTTGCAATTACAGCAATTTGCAGCATGCTGTCTATATGGTATTGAAAAGAAGTACAGTAATGCAGAGCTTACCAACTATATGATTACAACAGCACTGCAAGTAAGGCCATATATATGGTCTCAATAAATAGGCAGTACAGCAGTCTGAAACAGGCCATCTAAATGGTCAGTACAGAGAAGCAGTACAGCAGTCTGGCGCAGGCTGTCTCTATGGTCAGTACGGATAACCAGTCCAGAGCAGGCTGTCTATACAGTCAGTACAGATATGCAGTACAGCAGTCCAGAGAGGGTCGGCTATATAGTCAGTATGAATGAGTAGTTCAGCAGTCCAGAGCAAGCTGCCTATATGGTCAGTATAGAAAAGCAGTACAGAAGTCCAGAGCAAGGCATCTATATGGTCAGTATAGAAAAGCAGTACAGCATTCTGGAGTGGGCCGTCTTTATGGTCAGTACAGATAACCAATCCAGAGCAGGCTGTCTGTATGGTCAGTACAGATAAGTAGCACAGCAGTCTGGAGTATGCCATCTATATGATCAACATAGATAAGCAGTACAGCAATCCAGAGCAAGCCATCTATATGGTCCATAGGGAGTAGGCCACCTATATGATCAGAATGGATAGGCGGTACAGCAGTCCAGAGCAGGCCATCTTTATGGTCAGTATAGATAAGAAGTACAGCAGTCTGGAGTAGGCTGCCTATATGATCAGTACGAATAAGTAAAGCGATTTTTACCAAAAATGTAATAATAGTGATTGTAGACATCCATTCTACTAAGGACACTAAACAAAACTGAGCATCTGTGGGATGGTAGGAGTTAGAGCCTTAATGGGGCTGGCCTTCAATTTTCTATGTGACTAGTTTGTTACTTTTAACTTGTGTTGCCCGCTGAGAGAAATTTCAGTTTCACTCATTACACAGAGGTCAGATGGGATAATGCATTTCAAAGATAACAAATGGGAAGAATAAACAGTAATAAAGAGATCCACACATGAATTCAACAATCTACACTCTGAATTCCAGAGGAAATAAATAATAATGGAAAAATGGTAACCAGTACACCTACACTACATATACTTACAGGGATGAGTGTATTATATATAGGTTAGGGTACATAAGAGCTGGATATCATAGAAAATATAAAACCTGCTTCTCATCCGGTCTCAGCATCATGCTTGGTGGATCCAGTATGAAGGTAGCAGCTTTGACATCATGTTGGAAGCAGAAAGTCACCTCGGACTCCATAGGTGATGCATTATAGATGGTGAGTTTCTCCATGTTCTCTGGGTACTGTCCTGCTTTATACCTGCAGAGGGTGGTAGAGATCACAGGCTGTGTTGTGGTCAATGCACTCATTCCTACAAGAAGCCTCCTATAATTTATACAGTTTGACATGCATAATCCCGCTACAGAGCCCCGGTGTTTCCATAGGACCCTACCCTGGGCTTATTACCATTTACCTGCCCAATCAAGATGCAGCAATCTGATGTACTCACTTCTCCCGGCTCTTCCCACACAACAGAGGCCCAAAATCAAATGTGCCGCTGCTCAGGATGAACTTCTTCTGCACAATTTCATCACTTTTGGCATCCTTCTTCCGGTGGGGGAAAACTATTCTGAAAATCATAGCAGTAACCATTTACCTGGTTATTTAATAGGCAACAGCATCACACGAGAAATGTCTCTCACATAAATCAGAAAGAAGAAGAGTACAGTTAATTATTACAGCCATGTTCCTGAAATGTAAGGAGTTAGTTCCCCTTTACCAATAAACTTCTTATGCAGGTAAGGGATGCCTGTAGATAAAAACAAACTGTGCAGTTTTGACTAAAGTTGGATAATACCCTTGCTATAGTTGTAGGCCATTTCCGTACCTCCCAAAACCTGACAAAAAAACTCCCAGGGATGGCATCATCCTGTCCAGTCTTGTTGCTAGGATGTTGCTAAGACACTCTCAGCCGTTATTGCTCACCCACACCAACACAGGAGTGAGCTTTCAAACCCCTGCACATGTGTGGCCCACTATCTCCTCCACTGCAGCATCGCTGAACTCAGATCTACAGTGATGGGGAGAGAGACGCATGAAAAAGGGGCTTAGCAACATCCTAGCACCAATCCAGGTTGGGATGATGCCATCTGCCAGGTTTCAGGATGAACGTAATTGGCCTTCACCTATAGCAAGGGCATTATTTAAAGTGTTAATGAATTTGCATTTTTTAAATTAAAATAACAAACATAGTTACCTGCTCTGGGCAATGGTTTTGTACAGAGTGGCCCTGAACCTCTATGGTCCCCTACCGGCACTCTTAGCTCCTCTTCTCTGTGGGCTCCCATAGAAAGCTGCTGCCTATGGGGCCCATCGGCGGGTTAGCTTCCGAGCTCCACGGACTATATCCATAGACACAGAAAGCGCAGCTCAGGCCCCATCCCACACTACCTCGCCACAGGATTTGACTGACAGCAGCAGGAGCCAATGGCTCACGCTGCTGCCCAAGTCCCTATGAGAAGAGGAAGAGGGGAGAGAAGGCTGCTGCCGGGAGAGTGCTGGATTGTTGACAGGCTCAAGTAAGTGTTTGGAGGGGGGGGAATTAGTTAGTGGGGTGTTTTTTTACGGAATGCATAAGGCTCTGTTTACATCTAGGCATTGCTATTTTTACAGGCGTTTTTTTCTGGCGTTTTTAGAGAATTTTTGCAGCATATTTGTATAGGCATTTTGAGTGACCAATGAAAAGTAGTAAAACGCCTGTAATCTGCTAAAAAAAGAAGCTTGTGTATTTTTTTGAGCAACAGGCGTTTTGCTTAAAGCGACAGAATGCTCAGATGTGAACAGGGGGTTTTGAAATGAATGGGATTTGTCTAGTTGGGCGTTTTTAGAGCTGAGGCTTAGAGCAGAAAATCGCCCAAAAACACCCAAGCCTTTATAACTAGTTTACCTTTGGTCAAAGCTGCACAGTTTGTTTTGATGTACAAGTGCCCCTTACCTGCATATGCAGTTTTTTGGTAAGGGTGAACTAACCCTTTAACCCTTCCATGGATGTAAGAATCTTTACAAGGAATTATCTATTATTCTAAAAAGAATATTACAGTGTTCATTACGATGATGTGAAGGTTAATATGTCCCAATGTGAATGACATCCTCCCATTTATTGACACTTACTTGGGATCCTGGCTGATTGTAGGAAAGGAACAGATGCCACGGCAGTACAGCTGATACCTGCGCCGGGTCCCAACAAGCTCAAAGTTGAGGGTTTGGTCAAAGTTCCCAATATTGTTGGACTGAAAATAAATGCGTAGAAGGACTTGTCCTCCAGCCGGGACCACCCATCGGAACAACCCTAGTCTGGAGACAGAAGAAGATGCGACTGTTATTTACACTCTGCTGCTGGGGACTGAAACAAGCAGCTGCCAATCACTGATGATTTACAACACATTAATCAGTACAGAGATAAGTATTATAACACATTGACATTTGATCAATACATCACAATCTGCTGCACATAGAGGTCAACCAAGACTGGGAAGTCACCCATATGCTACTTAGAACATTATATTGGTATTATCACAGCTTTTTCTGTATATCTATTTATTTGCTAATCTATGGTGTGTAACACCCTCCTAGGTAGGTGCTAGTGAGAGAATATAGTTGTTGGCTCTGTCTGCCTATCAGAGGAGCAGCAGGCAAATCTATATTGCTCTTTGCCTAACAGAGAGCAGGATCTGTTAGTGAGGTCTGCTCATTGTGCTCAGTATGCGATTCATTATGTCTAGAGAGTGTTTTACACTGGTCCAATAGGGAGGCATGTTGGACATTGGGAGGAAACCTGACCAATGGATGCATAGGCTTTGATACAGTCCTGGTGATTGGCAGAGACAGGCTGTCTCGGTGCATTCTGAGATACTGTATAAAAGCCAGGAGCACATGTGCTGCAGGGTCTTTGGCTGGAGAGCAGAGTCTGGAAGGGAGGGTGGCGGCTGCCTCCTTCTCTGTAGCAGTGGCATGTGGCCTCAGGAGGGCGTCCTGAGGGCCAGAGGAATGGAGCTGAACCCAGAGGTCCAGGAGGATCATGTCAAGGGGCCTGACCTGAGGGGGGCCACCCCAGGAGTAGGATAGTCAGTGGACGGGTGTCAGCAACCAAGAAAGAGGATACTAAGGAGAGTGTCCTAAAGATAAAAACTTAGTTCATCAAGTCATCTGAAAAAGAGACTTAAAGCTAAATTCACCGCAGTGGCAAGGTGGATCAAAAGCCTGGCTGTACCAAGAAATAGAAGTCCTCAAATCTTGTGCATAGGTAATTCAGAGTATCCCACGATTCCCTTCTCCCATCCCTAATTTATCAATAAAACACAAAAACAACTACATACCCCTGGACTGTTTATTGAATGAGCCAAGAAGGAAAGTGAGAGACTGTTAATGTCAAGGTTGCTAATGGTAACCCAGGGGGACCCGTAAGTGTGAAATCCAGCAGTCCTCAAGGGGACATTGCTAATTGCTAAAGGTGTATGACACATCTGCTGTATTCTTACAAAAATATAACATATTTGTAGATGTGTGATAGAGCTGGACCAGAAGGAATGAGAATTTATTTTATTGTAAATGCAAATGGAGGGTGTTCTCCATAGGGGAGGTAAACCAGTTCTAATAGTATGTTGCTGTAGATCTGGTTCAGGTCTTAAGCTGGGCCTCGCCCATCAGAACATCAAACTATAAATATGTGCTTAGAAATTCGTATAAAATTCTTATTGAACGTCAGATACAGCCAACGTGTTTCAGAGGGTGGGACTTCCTCTTTTTCAGGCCTCACATATTAATTTATAAGTTGATCAAGGCAGAGTTTGTAGAATAGCCTGAGTTGGGGCTTTATTGGAGCTGACTGACAGTTTTAAAGAATCAAGAATGACAAAAAGGCAATCAAACCAACAGAACATCATCTTACTTTTGGATTTTTTCTTGCTGGGTCTCTCCTGCAAGGCTGCTAAGCTCCTGGTCAGAAACGGGTGTCCTGGCACCAGGCGGTGGTGGTGGAGAACGGCTGTCCTGGTTCTGCTGGTTCTTGCGGAGAGAAGAGGAGCGCCGCTTGTCTTTCTGGCTCTCTCGGCCTGTGTCTCCACCTTTCTCTTTCCTGCTGCGACTCTTTGTAGGTGTCACCTGCTCATCCTGCAATCACATAAGATAAAGATCTACTGATACAGCTATACTACATATATACACCTAACACCTCTACAATAACTCACAGGCACTCTCTATTTCATCTGTTTAGTCTGCTCCTCATATACAGCAAAATATTTCCATAAGACATCTCTTCTCCTGGAATGTGGGATCCTACACTGTTCTGCCACCCAAAGACAGAGGGGTAAAACTTTCTTCTCACCTTTAATGCTGAGATGGTCAACCCCGGATCCGGCTCAAGCTCTGCATCCTTCTTCTCTTCAACAATTACATTGGGGTCATCTGGGGAGGCTGCTATAAAGGTGAAGGGGCTAAGGGTCTCCTGGTCAACAGGCGGTCCTCTCCTGTCTGGGTATGGGATCACTGAGAAGATGTATGGAGGTGGGACTGGAGGACCAGAGGGACCTAGGCCAAAGCCTTCAAGGAGCTGTCAGGAGAAAGAAGATAAAAATATAAAGACAGATTCAAGTACAGATTGTCCTATGTGTCATCATTAGTTTAGTGACCACTACCTAGTGCCAGGAGGGTATAGAAACAAGTAATTTTATACAACGTATGATATACTGTTTTGAATAGGAGGTTGGCTTACTTTTTTATTACTTTCATTCACTTGCTGGTTTTAAAAGAATACATAAAAATAACAAAGAAATTATAATGAAAATTAAGCCCTAATTACATTCCCCACATCACATCTCATAATGGAGAGGCCATCACCACAGCAGATTGGGGAAGAACAAATAATATACTGAGGTTTTAATATACCAAGCCAGGAGTCTTCATCTAACAATGTCCACAGCAGCAGGTGGGCCTTGGCTGGTAAAGGGAGGAGTGCCAGCACCTGATCGTCAGTGATGTCTGGCAATTTTTCAAAACATCATGGAGGTGGGTAGGCTGCGGGTTCAGTGGGGCAAGCTTTGTAATTCAAAGCCTAGTCAGCTGTCCATTACAACCTATGGTAGCGGCGCTGTATTTGTAGAAAGTAGAGGCCCAATGGATGATCCTTTGGCCTTCTGGAGTACCAATCCTATGGCGTTCTTCGGAGTGCCACTAAAAATTACACCACCTTCCTTCCCACCCTGGCTCCCATGCCATATGTTTGCCTATCCTCAAAGAGGGTGGATTTTTAAAGTCAAATTCAAAGAAGAAACAGATGGAAGCATTGTTTTGCATTCATTTGTAAATTTATGGAGGGACACAAAACTTCCAGCCTCAACATAACTAGTCCTAAAAATGCTCCCTCCCCCCTCCTAACACGTGTCGACTAACCTGTGTAAAAAAGATGTATACTGTATACTTACTTACTCAACCAGCTCTATTCTGACCATGTGATACATTGTATTAGCCAGCATCGTCTGTAGAGGAGAGAGCACTCCACAACAGCTGGAAATACCTGGGAGCAGTGACATCACCCATAGGCTCCCATGTCCCAGCCATTATCAGCGCTCCTTCTTCTTCCATGCAGCCGCCGCTGGCTGACACAGGGGAGCCGGATCATGTGACCAGACCAGAACAGGCAAAAAATAGGTAAATATAGACATCTTTTTTACACAGGTTAGTCAGAATAGGAGGGGGAGGAGACATTTAAAGAATAGTTAGGTTTAGGCTGGAATTTGATCTTAAAGTAGAACTATAGGCAACATTTTTTATTTTGGAAAGAATAAGGGAGGGTTATAGCCCCTGTCAGTTTTACTGCCATCTGTATCCCATTGGAGAGAGTTACCATCACTTCCTGTCCCATAGCCAAAACAGGAAGTGAGAGGAAATCCCTGCACATTATCCTCCAATGGAATCCCTTGGGCCCTCAGGTGAGTAGAAATGGTGTCCCTATTGAAAGATTTCCCCTCGATTACTTTTCAGGGGACAACCCAAAATTTGGAATTTTCTTTAACTTTCACTTTACATGATAATAATAAACAGGGCAAATAGAGAGGATGAATCTCCCTAAAAGGGACAGAGACAGAAAAAAAACCTAATAGGTGTTCTCCACTTTATCCAAAACCAAAAAAAAAAGTTTTGCCCTTAGTTATATTTTAAATCCTGGTTGTGCTAAAATTAGTATAAAAAAGGAAATCTGGGGCTGATTATTTTTTAAGATATTAACAAAAGATTACAAAGATAAATAATAGGTACTGGGTAGTCAGAACATAGACTGTTGGTTCCTGACTGATTGTTTCAGGTTACCGCTCTTTTAATGATGCGTCTTACAGATGAGCGTTCTCACCTCCTCCACTGATGGTAACTTCCCACTCTGTATGATCTGCCGTTCCATCGGTTCCTGGTTTCTGGTAACTTGCAGGTCATAGCGAGGGATTCCCACCTCTGTCCTCAAAACCTTCAGATCGTCCTCTTGAATCTCCTGGCCTTCCTGCTCTGGTCCTTGGCGCATTCCTACCTCGTCCTCCATACTCTTCATCTTCTCCATCTCCATCTTCTTTTCCTTCTCCTGCCGTTCTTTCTCAACCTTTTCTCTTTCCAGTTTTTCATGCCTTTCCCGCTCACGATCCTTGCGGTACTTCTTACCAGAGGGGGCGTGTCGCTCAGGAGGTGGCTCTTCGCCCTCCCGATGGCTGTCTTCTGCAGCAGGAGGTGGCAGAAGGATGCCTTGCACTCTGTCCCAGAAAGTGAGGATGTGCGAGATCTCCTTCTGGGAGGACTCATAGTTGCTGAATCTCTGAATCAGCTGTTTCTCGCTGTCACTGAGGGAATCGTTCTCAGGGTCCTCAGACATTGTGACATGCTGGGATGTGTCTTTATTCCTCTTCCTCTTTGTGTCCTCTGCATCATTGAGTGCAGAATCTGATCTTTGATTTAAGACTTTTTTCTCTACTCCATAGTCCGGATGATGTTCTGGCTTCACTGTCAGTGTGTTTGTAGCCTGGCAAACAGGAGATATATGGATTATATACACAATACATATGCAGACTGGTCTAGTACTGTATTTTCTTTACTACATGAAAGCCACATGTGTCAAAAAGTCTGAGGGATCTGCACCTGTTTGTTCCCCACTTGACTCTTCTTTCCATCTTTCTCCTCTTTTCCAGAATTTCGGCTCTTTCCTCTCCTCAACTTTTTCTTTAGTTCCTCTTCTTCTTTCTGCTTTAACATTTCCTCCTGCAGCTTTCGCTCCTGTTCCTCTCGGGCCAGACGGTCCTCCAGCTCCCTGCACCCCGAAGAAAGAAAGAAAGGTCAGAGGGAGAAAAAGAAGAGGATATACAAAGAGAGAGTGAAAATAAATAGAGAAGAATAAAATAATGGGGAAAAAAGAGTGAGTTGGGGAGAAAGGGAGAAAGAAGAAGCGACAGACAGAAGGAGGAGAACAACGGCATAAGTGAGAGGAGGGAAAGAGACGGCGTGGGGAAAAAGTATTCATACCCCTTGAAAATTACACATTTTGTCATGTTACAACCAAAAACGTAAATGTATTTGGGATTTCATGTGATAAGATAGACCAACACAAAGTGGCATAGAATTGTGAAGTGGATGGAAAATGATAAATGGTTTTCAAATTTTTTAAAAATAAACCCCCCCCCCCCTGAGTCAATACTTTGTAGAACCACCTTTCGCTGCGATTACAGCTGAAAGTCTTTTTGGGGATGTCTCTACCAGCTTTGGACATCTAGAGAGTAAAGTTTTTGCCCATTCTTCTATGCAAAATACCTTAAGCTCTGTCGGATTGGAAGGAGAGCGTCTGTGAACAGCAATTTTTAGGTCTTGCCACAGATTCTCAAATGGATTAATGTCTGGACTTTGACTGGGCCATTCTAACACATGAATATGCTTTGCTCTAAACCATTCCATTGTAGTTCTGGCTGTATGTTTAGAGTTGTTGTCCGGCTGGAAGGTGAACCTCTGCCACAGTCTCAAATCTTTTGCAGACTCTAGCAGGTTTTCTTCTAAGATTGCCCTGTATTTGGCTCCATCTATCTTCCCATAAACTCTGACCAGCTTCCCTGTCCCTGCTAAAGAAAAGCATCCCAACAACATGATGCTGCCAACACCATGTTTCACGGTTGGGATGGTGTGTTCAGGGTGATGTGCAGTGTTAGTTTTCCGCCACACATAGTGTTTTGCTTTTGGGCCAAAAAGTTTAATTTGGTCTCATCTGACCAGAGAACCTTTTTCCACTTGTTTTCTGTGTCCCCCACATGGTTTCTCGCAAACTGCAAATGGGACTTCTTATGGCTTTCTTTCAACAATGACTTTCTTCTTGCCACTGTTCCATAAAGGCCAGATTTGTGGAGTGCATGACTAATAGTTGTCCTGTGGACAGATTCTCCCACCTGAGATGTGGATCTCTGCACCTCCTCCAGAGTTACCATGGACCTTTTGACTACTTCTCTGATGAATGCTCTCCTTGCCTAGCCTGTCAGTTTAGGTGGACGGCCATGTCTTGGTAGGTTTTCAGTTGTGCCACACTCTTTCCATTTTCAGATGATGGATTGAACAGTGCTCTGTGAGATGATCAAAACTTGGGATTTTTTTTTTTAACCTAACCCTGCTTTAAACTTCTCCACAACTTTATCCCTGACCTGTTTGGTGTGTTCTTTGGCCTTCATGACGCTGTTTGTTCACTAAGGTTCTCTAACAAACCTCAGAGGGCTTCACAGAACAACTGTATTTATACTGAGATTAACTTACATGCAGGTGGACTCGATTTATTAATTAGGTGACTTCTGAAGGCAATTGGTTTCACTAGTTTTCAGATATTTATTTGTAAAAAAAAATTGAAAACCATTGATAATTTTCCTTCTACTTCACAATTATGTGCCACTTTGTGTTGGTCTATCACATAAAATCCAAATAAAATACATTTGCGTTTTTGGTTATAACATGACAAAATGTGGAAAATTTCAAGGGGTATGAATACTTTTTAAAGGCACTGTAGACTGAGAATGTTCCTATAAGATGGAAAATTTGGATGATTAGACCTCACTCACACAGGGCGTACATCATCGTACCCCCATGGGGGCCAGTGTTTACCAGCATGGGGATGCCCGGGTGTTCTGTGCATCCCCATGTAGGCAGTCTCATTGATGTCAGTTGCATGGGTGCAGGAGTACAGTTATGCATGCCCTATGTGAACGAGGCCAAAGACAGAAGCAATAAACAAGGACAAGACCTTTTCTTGCGTTCACGCACTGCTTGCAGACGCAGTCCATCAATGCGCTCTCGCTCTTCAGCTGGTAAGCGATCATATTCCTCTTCGTCCATGTCCTCCATGATGGCTTTCTGCTCAGCCTGAGCATGCAGCTTTTCCTGTTCTGTTTACAAGCAGCCAACAAATAAGTCAATTCAGTCTCAGTAAAATAAGGACATTCTATTACAGGGAAGTTTAGAGGAAAAATAGTGTCCTTGGCCGGGAAGGTAAAGCAAAGATTTCCACTTTATTTAATGACAATGAAGGAAAAAAAAAGAAAAATGGTCATTGGCCTCCACTCTACAGACTCCTACCTTAGCAGGAACAAACACATCATATGCTGCACCCCAGACAGAGTGACGTCTAATGGGGCCGCCATGTGTCTCCTTTGCATCTGGGTGCCTCTTACCTTCCTTTTCTCTCTGTGCTCTCTCACAAGCCTTCATGCTGCTGTAATCCTGCTTCAGATTGATGAGATATATATGCTTGCGATTGTTCAAAGCCTTCAGTATAATGTGTAGAGCAGCAGGTGGGTTTCGGGCATACAGGGTATCCAGGCCATCAAAGACCACACCACGGGAACAGTCATTTAACTGTGCAGGAACAAAACAAAGAGGTCCATCTAAATTCTGTCCTCTAGTGGTCAGTCTATACCTGACACCAAGCAGTCAGTCTGTACCTGTCAACTAGCAGTCAGTTTTTACCTGTCAATCAACAAGCAGTTTTCATCTGTCACCCAGTGGTCCGTTTTCACCTCTAACACAATGGTCAGCCTGTACCTGTCACCCAGTGGTCAGTCTAAACTTGATACCCAGCACTCAATCTGTACCCAACAAACTGTAATCTGCACCTGACATCCAGCAGTCAATCTTTACCTGCAACTCAGCAATCCTTACCTGTCACCCAGTGCTCAGTCTTCACCTATCACTCAGTGGTTAATCTTCACCTCTCACTCAGCAGTTAGCCTGTACTTGTCATCCAGCAGTCAGTACTCATCCTATTATTGAGTGGTCAGTCTGCACCTGTTCTTTAGTAATCAGTCTGCACCCATCAATCAGAAGTCAGTCTGTACCTGTCACTCAGTGGTCAGTCTGCATCTGTCACTCAGCAGTTAGCCTGAACCGCTCACCCAACAATCAGTCTGCACCTGTCACTCAGCAGTTAGCCTGAACCGCTCACCCAACAATCAGTCTGCACCCGTCACTCAGCAGTCAGCCTGTACTTGTCACTCAGCGGTCAGCCTGTACTTGTCACTCAGCGGTCAGCCAGGACCCATCACTCAGCAGTCAGCCTGAACCTGTCACTCAGCAGTCAGCCTGAACCTGTCACTCAGCAGTCAGCCTGTACCTGTCACTCAGCGGTCAGCCTGTTCCTGTCACTCAGCAGTCAGCCTGTACCTGTCACTCAGCGGTCAGTCTGTACCTGTCACTCAGCGGTCAGTCTGTACCTGTCACTCAGCGGTCAGCCTGTTCCTGTCACTCAGCAGTCAGCCTGTACCTGTCACTCAACGGTCAGCCTGTACCTGTCACTCAGCGGTCAGCCTGTACCTATCACTCAGCAGTCAGCCTGTACCTGTCACTCAGCAGTCAGCCTGTACCTGTCACTCAGCAGTCACTCAGCAGTCAGTCTGTTAGATAATAGGTATATGAAATTCCACACCTGTGTAAATAGGACGAATAAATATTTAGTGTGGAGAAAATGTTTAAGTGACAGTTGCGTGAGCAAAAAGTGAACTAAGGAATCAAAAAATATTTAAATTGAGTGTGACATCCAAACTAAATGAATGTGTATATTGTGTTGAGAGCTGCTTGTTATAAGACAAATACAGTCTATGAAACCAGAATAAAATGAATTAGTAACCGCTCTCTCACATCCCCGTAATAACATATAAACATAAACAATACAAAAATTATACAAAAATTTATATTATGTGCAAAATTAATCCAAAATACATAGATTATAACACCAAAGAATATTTGTGCTTTTCCTCTCCACCACAAAACTGTGAATGTACATTTCAGTCACCAGTCTTCATATATAAACATGGATAATATACATAAAAGTAAATATACACATAAGACGTATCATGCAAATCAGTCCAAATAATATAAACCCAGAGTGTAAAGGTTAAACACCGGAGTAGTGATCGTGTTCTCCTCTCCACCATGAAGATAGATGTGCAGCTCATTCGCCAGAAATTCATGACCCATATTACAGGAAGTCAAACAACGCTTTGTTTATCTTTAACTGGCAAGCTTTCGCATCAGGCCCTGTAATCAAACACACCAATCGCATCCGTCAATGGACCAAGATATGTATATGGAAAGGTGGGCACCCAGATGTATTAGTATGGCGCTTCCGCACCCTTTAATAAATGCTGCATATGGCTTAATCACATGTAGAGAAGGCAAGAGGAACCTCTCATAGTGTAGTAAGTTAAATTTAGTGAGTAAAAGGATAAAAATTGCACTTACACTGAGTAAAAAAATTCAGGCATTAAAATTAAAGTGAAAATGCCAATTTGCATTCAACCTGCGCTCCAAACGGCAGTTAGCAACGTCTGACGTCATCAGGGGTCCTGAATTGTTTTACTCAGTGTAAGTGCAATTGTTATCCTTTTAAATGAGAGGTCCCTCTTTCCTTCTTTACATGTGATTGAGCCATATGTAGAGTTTATTTAAGGGCGCAGGAGCACCATACTAATACATCTGGGTGCCCATCTTTTCATGTATCTTGGTCCATTGTTGGATGCGATTGGAGTGTTTAATTAAAGGGCCTGATGCGAAGGCCTGCCAGTTAAGGATAAAAAAGGCATTGTTTGACTTCCTGTAATAGAGGTCATTAATTTCTGGTGAGTGAGCTGCACATTTACTGTATCTTCTTTGTGAAGAGGAAAGCGCAATCACTACTCAGGTGTTTAACCTTCACACTCTGGATTTATATTATTTGGACTGATTTGCATTATACATTTAATTTGTGTATTTACTTTTATGGACATTATCTATGTTTATGTATGAGTAATGCTGAGTGAGTTGCGCATTCACAGATTTTTGGTGGAGAGGAAAAGCACAAATATGCTTTGGTTTTATAATCTATTTATTTTGGAATAATTTTGCACATACTATCAATTTTTGTATGGTTTATATTGACATATTATTATAGGGATGTGAGAGCGCAGCTACTCATTTATTCTATTCTAGCAGTCAGTCTGCACCTGTTACTCAGCAATCAGTCTGCACCTGTCAATCAGAAGTCAGACTGCATCTGTCACTCAGCGGTCAGTCTGCATCTGTCACTCAGCGGTCAGTCTGCATCTGTCACTCAGCGGTCAGTCTGCATCTGTCACTCAGCGGTCAGCTTGAACCGCTCAATCAACAATCAGTCTGTACCTGTCACTCATCAACCAGTCTGCACCTGTCACTCAGCCTGTACCTCTCACCCAGCAGTCCATTTGCACCTGTCACCCAGTGGTCAGTCTTTACCTGTCAATTGGCAATCTGGTTATACTTGGAACTCATACCTGGAGTCGGTCACTCAGGATCTCCATCAGGAGGTCATCAGGTAGCACACAGCTTATCAGTCCTTGTTCTCCGGCCACACTTGCACTCACACTCAGTCGTCTTTGTGAAGGTCCTGGAAGCGGCGAGCTCCCAGCCTGCGATAACATGTACAGCAGATATTCTTTTACAATGCAGGAAGGACTTTACTGGAGTACATAATACCAATAATGAGATTTTTCAGGTAATGCTGCCATAAAAATATAAGCCAATAACCCTTTGCAGCAGGAAAGGGGACATCTGGAAAAATGTAAGCAAAAGTTCCACCCACTGGATGTTTAAAACATTTACATGGCCTTTGCTGAACCAGAATGCTGACCCAAGTACAGCACTGGTTTAGTCTAATGAGCCTCAACAGCATGGGCAGGAGTGTAGTACAAAGAACCAAGAGGAAGACATATTTTCTCCTTTTTTACTATTGATAAAAGGTAAAGTAAAGCTGATAAGATGAGGCATTGGGACTTACCAATGACATTGGTGGCTCAGATGGGTGCTGCTGCTTTGTCCTGGCTGTTTGGAGACTCTCTAGTTTACCTTTTCCTGTCTGCAGACTGGTCTGATTCCCACGGGAGACGACAGATTGTGGTGCAACTCTAACCTCGGCACCTTGGCCTCCCTCTGCTGTGTGTTTAGCTACGGCCTCCATGCTGAGTGCCGGCTGACCGCCAATAATATCCACTGCCTGGGGGGCTGAGAGACAATCTGCTATCAGATATGCATGAAATTCTGCAGAAATGGTTCTTCTACTCTATTAGGATTTATGTTCAATCGGTTTTTATTAGATTTTCAATTAAAATCATGAACAATACAGAGAGAAAAAAAGAGAACATAGATGATATATAAATGACTGTCATTGCAATCTGGAAAGCTTAAGGTACAAGTCAGATAGTTACCGGAAATGTAAAGTAATATAACCTGTGTCTTTATTAATCAAATAATAATTGCAAGTCATGTTATCATCGAGCCTCGTGGTGTGTGGCCTCTTTGCCCCAACACCCCTACCGGGTAAAATCTGTGTCCAAGGGTGCAGGGCAGCACACCATGCCTCAAATGCACGTGAGACCCGATTTTATGAGATTTAACTCAATCTAGATTGCAGAACAAACTAGCACACAGGAGATACCTTCAACATTAATATAGAAATATATTACATGGTAAATCTGGAGACCAGAATCTACTCTATTAGGATTTAAAAGTCTGAATCTGATTGGTGGCTGTTAATACAGACATTTTTTATTTCCCATATACTTATAATTGAGGCTGCTGCCACTAGCCCAGACAGATGTGATAGACTTACCCGCCTCATCAGTTTCTTGCAGCAACTGATCCATGGCTGCCTTGGCACACAATTGTCGAGCCCTAAGGCCCGCTCGACTGTTTCCATCAGAGATTGCTTCCAGCACCACTGAGTCAATGGACAGACAGGCCACGCTGTAGTGCTGGGCCAGTGCTAATGCTGTGGATGACTTGCCTGCATATAAAAAGAAAAATACTTTATGCCCCAGATATATTTACCTAAACACGTTTCTAAGATATTCTCACACCAGAACAGAAAAAATGGGAAATGCTGGTGGATAATGGAGATCTTTAGACACAACTTCCCTGTGATCGAGTTTTACACAAAGCAATCTTTACAGGGCCTACCCTGTAACTGGCTTTATCGCAGCAACCGTTCAAGGATGTTCATTGCATTATCTGACATACAGACAACCAGGGCTGCTGTTAGAAATCGCGGGGCCCCGTACAAACTACCTGGCAGGGCCCCCCCAAGAAAATATTAAAGATATATTTAACTAAAATTACAACAAAATGACTATTAGCAGACACAAATATAACATAACTCGCATATTTCCTGCTAAATCTAAAAAAAAAAAAAAAAACTATGTTAAATTGAAAAGAAGATAAGATGAGAAAAATATACAGGCTAGGCAGTTGGAGCTCAGTGATCAGAGAGACAGAGAGAGAGAAACAAAGTTACAATTTACAAATAAGCTCCTGAGCAGAGATAAGTGCTGGGATTAGTGAGGGACAACTGTCTCTTTCTCAACAGATAAAAGCTGATAGCAGGGAGAGGGACAGATCAGATTCAGGTGCTGGAGGAAGATTTCTGTATTTATTGTCCATCACTAATCCCCCTCTCTGTGTGGGCCCCCCCTGTGTGCTCGGGCCCCCTACAAGAGGGCTGGTGGTCCCCCCCTATCAGCGGCCCTGCAGACAACCACTATAAGGAAAATATAAAAGACTATATGTATATTGTCACCTGTGGAGCTTGCGATCATTAGCCAAACACATTGATAAAGGCAAAGAGTCCTTCTCTATTTCAAACAAAGAGGTAAACAGAAAAGAACAGCTTGTCTTCAGTAAACTGAAAAAAAAATGAAATAGTCCATACTCCGGTTCAAAATTGCAGAACAAATTAAAGGCGCACCACCATCATGACAGTTCCACTTTGGTGTTTTGGGGTTTTCTGTTGGCTTCAGAGGTTCCAAGGAGGAGGTTTTCACAGCTCAATTCGAAGCTCAGTTCAGCCTGCTCACAAAGGTGTCTAGCTCACTCTCTCACAGCCAGGTGCCGACTGTTTCCTCTGACTTTTCTGGACTCTGAACCAACTGGGTTAATCACTTCATCCAAAGTCCCTGTAATCAGGGTTTGGAGGGTCTACCCACCCAAAACTCTTAGAGTTTTCAAAACTCCAGGTCCCTAATAAGGACTTTCCAATATAGAGAGTATTGAAAGCCAGTCCTCTCCTCACTAGCCGGACTACCCCAGAGCCCATCACCCTTCATAGGTGTGAACCCCAGAGTGCTCAACATACCTTCAAACTGTTCTTCTTAAAGAAACCACAATCCAAATAGTGGAGAAATATACCTGTTGATAAGGACCCAACCCAGGCATCCTGTATAATATGTAATGCACTCTTAACTATATGGAATAGCAAGCATGTAAAATGATGAAAGTCATATGAAAAAATGTTTTCAAATGATACAATGTGATTTCAAATATGTACTGAGGATACAGCAGAGTTTCTCCTTTAAAGCTACAGACAACCCAACTACCCCGATGGCTGATGTCCTAGACACTGTTTGACACATTGTGCTTTCTCGAGGCCAGTCCACCATTATATCATTCATTCAGTTCTGCACATCTATTACACTGACATATGGCAGCAGTGGGGTGATAGAGATGAATCTTCGTTCAGGACCAGCGTGTGTACTCTCACACACCCTGCACTTATCATTCCCCTCTATTATCCATCTCCCAATCTGTACAGGTTGCCATGTGATACTTACCAGTAAGCGGTGCTCCATGTACAATGATGGAGATTCCGCGGCGGTTCTTTGCTGCCTGCCCCTCGCTGCTGGTGTCAATACCCATATAGCGAGCCACAGCCTGAGATACGGGACTGAGCTCCAACTCTCCCACTGCTTTCCTGGTTCCATCAGTGCCAAAAAATGTATCACCTAAAACAGAATTAAAATGGTCATGACTACTTTGTTTTTGAATGCTTGAGCAAGTAAAATTAAAAGAGATTCCTTAAAGATGAGCAAAATGGAGTCCATTCTTCCACTATATATTCACACCTTCTGTGGGGAAAAGAGGGTGTGACCGGAAAAAAACGTCAAACAGTGTTCAACCATCACACTAAAACACTACATTACTAACTTTAAATGTCATCTAAGGTGTCTCCCCCTTACTTATCACACCCCTCACCTAACACGCCTCTCTCTATAGCTCCTATCCATCTGAGGCAACTCTCTCTCCAACTCCAGTCAGTTCACCCGAGTCCCCTCTTTACTGAGCTCCTACTAACCAGATACACCTTTTTACCTGTTCCCCACTCACCTGAGGCCCCTCCCTACCAAGTCCCTGCTCACCTGAGACTTATCTTTCCCTGTCCTATTCTCACTTGAGGCCAGCGGCCCCCACCACCACCACCCCCACCACCACCACCACCAAACTCCTACATCCCTCCTTGTCTTCTGTTTACTTGACACTACTTCCTACACAGGTTCTGCTAAACTAAGTCTCTACCCTTTCTGACTCCTGTTCACCTGAAGCCCCTCTATTCAGCCCTCTGTTCACGTAAGGCCCTTTCCTTTTCACATGAGGGCCCTCCATTTCTATCCCCTGCTTACCCGAGACCTCTTACTACAGAGATCCTACCCATACGAGCCTTCTGCTCACCTGAGACTCATACCTACACAGCTACTGCTCACCTAAGGTCCAGGCCTTCCTGTCTCCTGTTCACCTGAGGCCGATCCCTCCCCATCTCCTACTTACCTGATGTAGCCTTCTTCTCAGAATCCTCCTCAGTATCCTCAGCTTTAGCTTCAGCATGTGAGGAGCGGCTCTCCCCATAACTAGTAGTAGAAGGGACACGCTGCGGTACTTGAAGGTCCTGTTTATCACCTATGTCTAAGGTCTGCTTGTCCTCTGTATCTTCAATGGACCCTGAAAACATAGATCATTTCTTTATTTTTTTTGCAAAAACAGAGCATGCAGTAGAGAAATGTATCAACATCACCAAACATCTGACAACAGGAGTAGATGACACCTGTGAGACAAAAGCGATGACACTACAGATGAAAAGGAGTCTAAAGCCCCGTACACACGTACCGATGGTCGGCTTACAAATGTTCCTCTTTTCTCCCCGGGATGTCGGTGTCTGCTGAAAAGTGCAAAGACAGCACAAGGACAGCACAAGAATTTTGTCTGCCGACTGCAGAAGTGATGTCATGTAATGGTTAACTTTCCCTGTGTTTTCTATTTTCTGAGCATGCCCAGTCTTGCAAATCTGCGGTCTGTCGGCCGAATTGTGTACTGACAGGCGAACAATCGTCCGTTCTGGTGTCGGCATACAAATATTTTCATGTTTGCAAGAAAGACTTTTGTCCGCGGATTGTGCGCAGACATCTGTCGGAGGCACCATACTAACACGCGTACAATCGGCAGATCCTTCGTCCACCGACGTTTGTATGCCGACGATCGGTACGTGTGTACGGGCCTTAACTGGTACACAAAGTGGTCATTAAGGTACTCATAGACAATGAGACACCCAACACAAGTGTGGGCTAATTTTAGTTGGATGAGGACAAGATGGAACAGGTTTATGGGAAGTATGGTACCTGTGTAGACACCTGCTGACCAACTTATCTTATACACAGAACCACTCAGCAGGGTAGGATCTTCCTAAAAAATAGCCCCTCGTTATCTGGGAGCGACATTAGATATTAAGGATCACTAAAGATTTATAAATTTGACAATAAATGTGAAAACAATGTAAAGCGTACCATTATATTGTGCTTAATGCCAAGAGTAATAAAGTTAAATGAGAATGAACTCCATAGTCAGATTAAAAAATTCCATACAGTGTTCTCGGATGAGTAATATATTGCCAAACCATATTAATTAACATGAATATCATGTAAGATAGGGGTACAGAGAGGCGAAGAATACATGTGGAATTATAAACAGAAATGGTGCCACGCTCCTTAAACTGTCTATTTAAAACTTCATTACTATAATACAATACAGACAATATCTCAAATAACTTGTTATAAACCAAAAAAACGTGATGTGAACAGTGATAATTCAGTCCTTGCAATGTCCTTTGGTGTATAAGTGCTTGCATGCACCTCCACTTTATCAATGGCAGAACATTACTGATATATCCAAACGTGCATCTGCCTAAATAGTGTCCACCTCTATGTGCTCCTACATACAGCATTCAATGGTGATTATCCCCTCACCCGATGTGCCCTCACCTAGGGGACAAGATCAACCAATGGCCTATATGCGCTGTTTTCCGCTCTAGGGATCTGAGCTGGTGCTTCTCTCCCTTGTGGTTAGCTCTGGGTTTAAATCCTTCTCCCCACTCATCCATATCACAAAAAGAGAAAGCTAGACATACAGTAGTGCTTATCCTTTTTAAAATCAAATGGTTTTTATTTAAATGCTTCTATGGTAAAAAGCACTCACATTTTACTGTTGCTTTTGAGTGCACCAGACTATACACAGCATAAAATCATCATACCGTGGGTATCTATCTGACAAAACAATGTAAATTATCGCAATTCTCGTGTGGTGCAGGCCTCAGTGTGATGTTAGACTGGCAACAGTTCTGTTTCTAATTTCACATATTGGTACACCTTTTATGAGAGTGTGTATAGGTGTGAGCGATACAATTATAAGTAGGCATATGGTAGATTGAAATTATAAACACATTGGTCATAACATAGCAGCACGCAAGTACACATTTTGTTTAAAGCATACAGGTTACTACAGTAGTCTGTGTGATACCAAGTCAAACGGGGCAAGGCCTAGGGTGTTTTACTAAAGGTAATTAGATTGTGCGCTTTGCAAAGTGCAGTTGCACTCTGCAAGTAAAGTTGCTCCAGAGCTTAGTAAATGAGCAAAACTTCTGCTGACTTCCATCACCTAATCATGTGCAAGCAAAAATGCTGTTTTTTTATTTTCCTTGCATATGATTGGGTATTCTTTGAAAAGTGAAGCTTTAATTCATGTACTGAGCTCTGGAGCAACTGCACTTGCAGAGTGCAATTGCTCTTTGAAAAGTGCACAGTCTATTTGCCTTTAGTAAATCAGCATCACAGTGTCAGGTTTTAGTGCTCAGATTGTGATCACATGGCTTTGTTAGAATACAAAGTCATGTTATTTTTTTGAAGCACATGGACACTCATCCCTACTGGCCTTTATAGCACAGATGGGCCCTTTGGACAGTATCACCTCTTACCGTGTTCAGTTTGCTGCTTCACAAGCTCCTCATCTTGCTCTTCCAGATGTCGTCTTTTCTCCTCATAAAATTCCAGAATTTCAGGTGGTAATTTCTCCCCAGCCGATCGGGGGGGAAGCAACAGGGTGTTCTGGGCATCATAGCCCTTTAACATTCTCAGGATCTAAAAGGAATGAGAAGTCAGAGCCTTGAAAGTCTAATTAGCATATATACAAGACAGTTTGAAGATTCTGTACCTTCTCCTCTTCCAGATACTGCTTGTCCATCTCCAGAGAGTAAAACTCAACAGAAAATGCACAGGGATTTCTCACCACAACCTCCACATCATCCCCAGGGCTGAACGGTAAGACAGGGCCCAACTGCAGTACAGAGGGGGTAAATTCCAACCGGGGCTCGAGACCATTACCCTGGACCAAGAGCATGACTCTCTGACTGCTCTGGGCCACCTGCAGGACCAGCCGCTGGCTGTACAGCTTCTACCTCGCCAGAAGAAGAAGAAAACA
The DNA here is from genome assembly GCF_965119305.1 of Pelophylax lessonae. Taxonomy (NCBI): domain Eukaryota; kingdom Metazoa; phylum Chordata; class Amphibia; order Anura; family Ranidae; genus Pelophylax; species Pelophylax lessonae. The sequence continues at coordinate 203,481,205 of NC_138777.1, read as the reverse complement.
ACAATAAGCATACTGTCATATACCCTGTAGTATAGGCGTGTTTGATGTCTTCCTGATTATTATCTTCCTGTAACCATTTTCTATGCAGGTAGTTCCCTTATAGCAGTAATTATAAACTAAAAGTGTTTAGTTCTGGTAGAAAAAAAAACAAACTCAGGATGTGTATTGCTTTAATCTGCTCTTGCCGGACTATATACAGCAGTGTATTTAAAACAGGTCTCATTGGGAGTCTTTAGAGACCTTAGTTAATAGGGTTTTATGATACCTCTGAGTTTTGTTAAAGAGGTCTTAAGCTAGTGAAGTGCCCTGTTGTGGAGCCTCTGGATTTAACTAGGGTTCTTATGGGTACGGACCATTGTAAACTGATTGCCCTACTGTATGAAATTTTGATAACGCCTGCGGCTAGTAAACACACATACCATCTTAAGTCTAGGTGGGAGCCTCTATTGGGGGAGGTGCTGGATGAGGATTGGGAGGATGTCTTGCTATGCACCAAATTTGTCTCCCCCAAAATGTCTGATCGATTTACCCATGTTTGTATTCTCCACCGCGCATATCTTACCCCCGAACGCATGGCTACGTTTTGTCCCACCCGGGCTTCCCACTGCCCTAAGTGTCTGTTGTCGGCTGGCACATTTGACCATCTTTTGTGGCACTGCCTGCGTGTGCGGGGATTTTGGGCCCAGGTTGTCCAATTTCTCCATGACCAGATGGGTGCTCCTGTGACACTCGACCCCAGACTGTGCCTCTTGGGGCTTTTTCCCCAGACTGTGCCTCTTGGGGCTTTTTCCCGATGCTGAGTTAGACAAACATTTGGTTACCTTTTTACATGAAACTCTTTTTTTGGCCCGCAAACTCCTGGCCAGGGGTTGGATCCAACAGGCTGCGCCTACTCTGGCAGCATGGATCAATGAGATTAATAATACTCTCCCCTATAAGAAACTCATTTACGTTAACAGGGGGTGGCTCAACTCTTCCACTACTTGTACGTCATGAGTGTTGCTATATCCTCCTGCTATTAGATGCCTGTGGACAGTTTCATTTGCTTAACAACCATCTTCTTTTTGATGTTCTTTGCTGACCTGGGTATTATGTCTCTATGCCTTTGTTTTTTTGCTATTGTTTTCTATTGCCATTTCTTGGTGTATATGCCTTGTGTTGTTTTCGGTACACAATAAAGTTGTTTTGATTTAAAAAAAGAGGTCATAAGCTGGGCTGTGCTTCTTCAAATATGTCACCTTACATTAATGCCTAGAACAGACAGATTTATAGCTGACTGTGTTTGTAACAGACTTGTGAATTTTGGAGAAATTGAAGGTGGCATGGTGTTTATTAAGACTCCCCCATTCACTCCACACACTTTAGGTTTTGTCAGACCTCATTATTGTCACATACCCTGACGCCCATCATAATACTCCTGCACTCTCATCCACCATAGTGGAGATCAGAGGCCTCCAGTACTTTACCTCCTCCTGAGGCTGAAACTTGATCTCAATGTTCTTCTTTTGCCCGGGGAGCAGCACGTCATGTGCCGGCATCACCTCAAAGATGGGTGCTTTGGGTTTTACTTCCTGGCGCAGTTTCTTGCGGAGATGCATGGGAATGTGCTTGTCTACCTGAAATACACAAAGCAGCACATATAAAACACGTGACTGTGGGACAACTTACAGGGTCATTAAACATCGATTACAGGTTGGTTTACGTCAATGTTAGTAACATACATGAATGTAAAACACTAAGATTTTATCAGAAGTGAAGACAACTAAATTACAGTTGGTGCAGTGGAGGGAAGATATTTTCCTACACACAGCTGACATCCAGTCTAGAATTTTTAAATAAATGGATTTTCTTCTGACTTAACTGCATCTGGTTAACCCTGAAATGGCAGCCAATTAGGTTTCACAACAAGCTTAAACATATTCCCCATCTGTAATTCAAGTTTCAGTCTTCCTTTGTGGCAGAGGGAGTCTCAGTGTGACTTCCAAAGAGAGATACTTACCTTTAGGGAGGTTTAGCAAATTGTTCTCCCTGAAGCAAGGAAACTCTGCCTGACACCTGCTCAGTTAGAGGGGCATCCCAGGGAAAGCTGGCAGACTGGCCCATGCATCTTGTATCAAAACCAGGAGCAGCCATTTTATTGGAAGACCAACAGATAATCTGTGCAGAAGCACCCCATTTTTTTCTTGGTCTCAGTTGCTTCCTACATCATGCAGGATTCAGGCAGATGGTTGCCAGGCCAAAGTTCCGTGTGACCAGCCCAACTTCAGAATACATGGTTACCATTTACTGGTAGCACTCCAAAATCTAAGGTAGTGGGTGCTCTTTGTGGGGCCACAATGTCCTTTATAAAATTGTTTGTGTGAATAGAAGGTTGATTGTGATTATGACATGCAAATTCTGGATGTGTTGGACTTTCGGAAGATGTCACTACCTGGGTGTTGGTCTCCTGGCTGACAGCGGTCCATTCGCAGGGCACAGGGAGCTGGTTGTGCAGTTGGATAGACCTGATCTGACAGTGACCGCATCGCACGGCACTGAACTCCACCCTTTCATCTGATACACACAGTGATGGCATCGTCACAGAGGCCCGGAGATGTACTAGGAACCTGGGGCCCCCAACCACCTGTCAGGAGACACGCTGGGGGTCAGTAAGAGGATACAAATGACAGTTACATATGACACACGAACAATGACAGACTTCAGGTCACCTGAATTGGCATCAGAACCTCTATAGGTCCCAATCTGGTGCCAGCTGATTGAGGATCAAACTTCACTTGGAAGGTTTCTGTGTGCCAGCTTGGCAGATTCCTGACACGGTCCAACTCTACAGAGAAGCCTGAGCAGACAAGACACAGACTATGAAATCTCTGCACAGACAAGACACAGACTATGAAATCTCTGCACAGACAAGACACAGATTAGGAAATCTCTGCACAGACAAGACACAGACTATGAAATCTCTGCACAGGCAAGACACAGACTATGAAATCTCTGCACAGGCAAGACACAGACTATGAAGTCTCCACACAGACAAGATACAGACTGTGAAGTCTCCACTCCACATGGACAGGACACAGATTAGGAAATCTCTGCACAGACAAGACACAGATTAGGAATTTTCTGCACAGACAAGACACAGATTAGGAAATCTTCTCACAGACACGACACAGATTAGGAATTCCCCACATAAACAAAACACAGATTAGGAAATCTCTGTACAGACATGACCCAGATTAGGACATCTCCACCCAGACAAGACACAGATTAGGAAATGTCCACACAGACAACACAAAGATTAGGAATTTTTTCTGCACAGACAAAACACAGATTATGAAATCTCTGCACAGACAAAACACAGATTAGGAAATCTCTGCACAGACAAGACACAGATTAGGAAATCTCTGCACAGACAAGACACAGATTAGGAAATCTCTGCACAGACAAGACACAGATTGGAAATTTTCCGCACAGACTATGAAGTCTCCACACAGACAAGGTACAGCCTGTGAAGTCTCCACTCCACATGACACAGATTAGGAATTCCCCACACAGACAAGACACAGATTAGGAAATCTCCGCACAGACAAGACACAGATTAGGAAATCTCCGCACAGACAAGACACAGATTAGGAAATCTCCGCACAGACAAGACACAGATTAGGAAATCTCTGCACAGACAAGACACAGACTAGGAAATCTCCGCACAGACAAGACACAGATTAGGAAATCTCTGCACAGACAAGACACAGATTAGGAAATCTCTGCACAGACAAGACACAGATTAGGAAATCTCCGCACAGACAAGACACAGATTAGGAAATCTTGTCACAGACAAGACACAGATTAGGAATTTTCTGCACAGACTATGAGGTCTCCACACAGACAAGATACAGACTATGAAGTCTCCACTCCACATGACACAGATTAGGAATTCCCCACATAGACAAGACACAGATTAGGAAATCTCCTCACAGACAGGACACAGATTAGGAAATCTCTGCACAGACAAAACACAGATTAGGAAATCTCCGCACAGACAAAACACAGATTAGTAATTCCCCACACAGACACGACACATATTATGAAGTCTCACAGACAAGAAACAGATTTGGAAATATCTGCAGACAGTCTTCCCTGGAATAAGACTAAAAAAAATGTTACCTGTGCCCGGGAGCCCACGTCTGTCTGCCTGGAAGGATACAGGGAAATGTCCTGTGTTGGATATCTTAATGATGTGTGAACAGACCTCTCCAAGAATGACATATCCAAAATCCAGGAGGTATTCTGGAAGATCTGCCCTGAATCACCAAATAGAGATATTCCATGATATAGACGTACATACATACACAATACAAAGCTTTGTTCAGCAAAATGTCTGAAAAAAAACTGTTCTTGTCACTGACAGAGATATACAGCCAAACAATAAGTTGAAAGCAGATACATCACACAATCCAGCATTTGAGGTCCAGAGAACTGCTCCAGGGGTAACAACAGACAATATTACCTCCCAGGGAGAGAAAAACTCCTTCCTGACCCAACAAACCTGGTCTGATCAAGTCTGTAGATCAAAATACTCAGTCCTTATCAGTTATACGATTATGTGTAAGAAAGGTATGCAGTACTTTGTTATGTTCATTTTTTGATCATGCTATTAGTTTCATACTGTAAACCACTTCACAGCTTAACTGCTCTTACTGTAAAAAAAAACCCTTTCCATACTGATGGTAAAATCTTATATTTGACCTTGGATCTATGTATTCATATTGTTAGCTGAGCCCTCAAGTGACCTATTTCTGGAATAATAAACAGTTTTTTTTAACCTTTCACTGCGGGACCTCCTGTTTCTTTTATTATTTATTTGCCACTTTGTTCCCCTGTCCAGATCTTCTATGTCCTTTCTACAGTGTGGTGTAAACGATTTCCAGAAGGGTAATACTATATTAGCGTGCTGTGTTTTTGTCTTTGTTTTTACACATCCCAAAATACTGTTTGCTTTCGCAGCTACAGCCCAGTACAGAGCACTGCTACAGATTGCTGTCAGTGAAAATACATTTACATTTATCAGGGTTACATTTCTGCCATTTAGCCATCACAATCCTCCTGCAATATCTGTCACTGTCTTTCTGCTTGTAACAGAAACGTCTACATTATTTCATTTTGGTAAAGCCTCATTACTATACATTTTAACACATTACTGTTGATCTGTGTAAATAGACACTTTAAAGTCTATTTATAAAACTTTTGCTACACAATTGCCAAAAGCATTTATGCATGTTGACTAAAATGTCCTGTACTTTTTTCTAATTTCAATGTCTGTGTCTTAAGCTCCATCTAGTGGCCAAAATGCAGTATGGTTTTCTCATTGATGTATTTTAGAAAACTATACCGCATTTTGGCCACTAGATGGAGGTAATGATACTGGTAATCATTTCTTATAAAAAAATATGAGATATTTCATGACATTTGCACAAATGCTTCTGACCATTAGTATAATGAGCATTTTATACATAGGCTCCTTAATGTGGATATATTTTATTGGAAGATGGGACATAATAATTGCTCACTTCAGCAGACGCCGGCGATCTTTCTGGTTGGTCAGTCTCGTCGGCTCCACCTCTATCTGCTCACTTGCATGTTTCTTTATGAGCAAACGCTCCAACTCCATCAGTACCAAGGTGTCCATCTGTGAGGTGTGACAATTACAGATTATAAAGCGTTTACACACACACACTGTAAGCAGCTGATAGAACACAGCACAGAGTGTCTGTTAGTATTATAAAAATATAAGAGGTCTTTATCTTAAGAGAATAATAAACCGATGATAAAAGAGCAGTAGAGTGCCTGTGTTATACCTTGTACCCCCATCCCTTAAGGAATGGAGGAAATAAATGTTTATGCGGCCCAGTGATGGCGAACCTTGGCACCCCAGATGTTTTGGAACTACATTGCCCATGATGCTCGTGCACTCATGCAGTGTAGTGGAGCATCGTGGGAAATGTAGTTCCAAAACATCTGGGGTGCCAAGGTTTGCCATCACTGCAACTCAGTCAACAATAACACTTAAAGCTTTAGATTTTCATTACATACCTTATTTTATTCTCAGTGATGTCAACACTAGGCATCTGTGCATCGCTACACAATGCAGGCAGATCATGGCTGGTGGGAGGGAGCTAGCAGGGTGCTGTAAATAGCTTTCTGAAAACATCACAGCACCCTACCTCAGTACTCTTCACAAAATCCTTCAGTCCTGATAAAAGCAGTGGGCTGGCTCTTAGGATGAGTTATGCAAATATGAAAATGCCTTGATGGGTGGTTGTCAGTTAGGAGGAGGCTGCAATTGCATGCAGACTACCCCAGGTAACACCCAAATGTGACGCTGAGCCTCCAGGGCCAGTGACAGTCAGGCTGGGGAGAAAAGGCTACATGATGCTGGATGTCATTCGGTCCTCCAGCCAGGAAATGAGGCGGGCTCTATCTGACTTGGTGTACCTTCTAATGCACATTGTATGAACCTGAGAGTGTGCAGTGAAATCAGAGTAAGCTATTTCAGTGCAGGAGAGGAGCCGGTACAACTGTGCAAGAATGACGGGGAGGACAGAGGTCAGATTTAAAGTGGAACTCTGGGCAATGAAAAATCACCAAAAACATGCAAAAACAAGTCAGTCTGTAGCTTTAAAGTAGAACTATGGGCAAAACTTTTTTTTGTTTCATTTTGGATAGAAAAAGGGAGGGTTACAACTCCTGTCAGATTTTTTTTTTGCCATCTCTGTCCCATTGCGGAGATTACCCTTCATTTCCTGTCCTATAGCCAAAGAGGAAATCTCTGCAAACCTACCTACGTAGACCTACGTCGCTGGACTCCTCCCCTTGTGGGCAGCGCGAGCGCGCCGCCGGAGGCTCGCTCCTGCTGTATTCAGTCACAGCGGGAGTCGGGCCAGGGGAAGGGAGGCGATGATCACCGCTTCTCTTCCCCGATCGTAGGGGATCGAGTGTGGAAATCCGCCCGCTTGTGTAAACAAAGTGGGCGGATCTCCTAAGTGACAGGCAGGGACAGATTGCAGGGTTCAGCATAGCTGAACCTGCGATCTGTGCCTGTGTCACTCAGTCCCCTCCCCCCACACACGTTAGTAAGCAACAGGCATACATTAACCCCTTGATCACCAATAAAAGTTAACCCCTTCCCTGCCAGTGTCATTTTTACAGTAACAGAGCATATTTATAGCACTGATTACTGTAGTAATGTCACTGGTACCCCCAAAAGTGTCAAAAATGTCAGTCAAGGGTCCGATCTGTCCGCCGCAATGTCGCAGTCCCGCAAAAAAAATCGCAGATCGCCGCCATTACTAGTTAAAAAAAAAACAATAAAAATGACATAAATTTCCCGTAGTTAGTAGCTGCGATAACTTTTGCGCAAACCAATCAAAATACGCTTATTGCGATTTTTTTTACCAAAAATATGTAGCAGAAAACAAATTTGCCTAAAATGTTAAAAAAATTTGATTTTTACATTTTTTTGGGGGGGAATTTCATATAAAAAATTTTGAAAAATAGTTATTTTTTCAAAATTGTCGCTCTTTTTTTGTTTATAGCGCAAAAAGTAAAAATCGCACAGGTGATCAAATACCACCAAAAGAAAGCTCTATTTGTGGGGAAAAAAAGACCATAAACTTAATTTGGGTACATCCTCGCACGACCACGCAATTGTCCGTTAAATTAATGCAGTGCCGAATCGCAAAATATGGCCTGGTCAGGAATGGGGTAAAATCTTCCGGTCTTCAAGCGGTTAAAAATACGCTCATTGAGAATTTTTTTGTCAAAGACATGTAGCTAAATACATTTTGGCCTAAATATATGACAAAAATGTAATATATTGGATATTTTTTAACTGTCAAAGTAGAAAAATATTGTAATTTTTTCAAAATTTTCACATTTTTTTATTAATATCGCAAAAAATAAAAAGCACAGAGGTGATCAAATACCACCAAAATAAAGCTCTGTTTGTGGGGAAAAAAAGGACGTAAATTTAGTTTGGGTACGCCGTTGCATGACCGCGCAATTGTCAGTTAAATTCGCACAGTGCCGAATCGCAAAAAGTGGCCTGGACGTAAGACAGCAAAATCCTCCGGTGGTAAAGTGGTTAACACTGAAGTTTTTTGTTTTCATAATTCTCCCAAAACAAATGTATTACTTGTTGATACCACCAATAGATTGAAAATCTCCTGAAGCTTCATTTTACACAACAGTGGCTGCAGCCCCTTCTGAGATACAGAGGAAACCCCTAGTGTCATTGTGACAGCTGTGAATTGCCAGCAATGGTGGTCGGGGAGCTGTATTTTATTAAGGGTTGGTAGTGTACTAGTCCTCATCATGACATTAATATAAAGTATACACAGTGCAGACACAGGATGATAACAGAGCAGTAGGTGATCTTACAGAGGGGTCACATTCCTTGAGATCCAAACACTGCTCTCCTTGGATCTTCTCTTCCGCCATTCTCAGGTAGGACTCAAATCTCCCATTTCCTGTGGAGAGCGGGAGAAGAAATCAGAGATGATGATTATAGATGGTAAAAGGGCAGGAATATAGATGGTGAATGGCAAGAACATATATGTAGTGGTGGGCAGGAGTATAGATGGTGGGGGGACAGGAATTCTAAATAAGGGTGCAGGAATATAGATGGTGAGGGGACAGGTGTTATAGATGATAAGGGTACAGGAATATAGTTGGTTGGGGGACCAGATTGGGGGGGGGGGGGATTTTGATGGTAAGGGGACAGGAAATGTTATATAGATGATAAGGAGCAGGTTTTAGAGATGGTGGGGGCAGGAATATATATAGTGGGGGAAGGTAGGTAGCAATTAGAGATGGTTTGGGAGGGGGACAGAAGTAAAGATGGTGAGGGCAGGTATTAGAGATGATAAAGGACAGGAATATAGATGTGGTGGGCGCTGGTATAAGAGATGAGGGATGGCGGGAAGCAAGGAAATAGATGGTGGGGGGGGGGTAAGTCTAAGAGATGATGGGGGGGCAGAAATTTAGATGGTGGAGGAAAGGCATTAGAGATGGTGGGGGGGGGGGGGCAGGAATGTAGATGTTGGGGCAGCAGGTATTAGAAATGTTGGGGTGGGCACTGGATTGCAGTTCTCTTTCTCTGGCAGTGTCTTATATCTGTACCATTAATATCCCGAGGGAGGTCTAGACAGATTCGGGGGAACACTCCTTCCCCTCGCAGGGTGATACTTTCGGGCTCCAGATGGGCCACCTGCAGCTGGATGACCCTTTGGAAGGATTCAGGTACTCCAGGTAAGTAAGAAACCTTCAGGATCTCCTCTCCTCCAGCAGGAATGTTACCCTGAAAGTGAAGGTATACAATATATTATTATACGAGCCCACACGATGCAAGAACTACTGGGGCATGTAACAGTAACTTAGTGGAAATAATATGAGATTTTGAGAGGACACAGGGGGAGTTTTGGAAGATCAGTTCAATATATATCAGTGTATGTTCACCTAGTATCTGACAAGCCCCAGAATACATGTACAGAGAGCGCACTGCACACTTTCAAAGCAGGTCACCCTGACACCAGATGGCAGTGTTTTCCTCCGGAGTTGGTAGTGAATGTCAGAGAAACACACAGATGAGATGTTATATAACGTTACACAGAATACCTTCTTGTCTTATTTCATGTCTTTGATGCTCTACTTCCCAAAATACCACTCTGGGGAGGGTTGACGGATAGAAGAGGGTCACAGGGAGGAAGCAGAGGGCACTTACACTGGACAGGGAGGAAGGGGAGGGCACTCATACTGGACAGGTAAGAAGGGAAGGGCACTTGCACTGGGCAGGGAGGAAGGGGGGGGGGGCATTTACACTGGACAGGGAAAAAGGGAATTCACACTGGACAGAAAGGAAGGGAAAGGCACTTGCACTGGACAGGGAGGAAGGGGGGGGGCATTCTTGCTGGACAGGGAGGGAGGAGAGGGCACTCACACTGGGCAGAAAGGAAGGGAAAGGCACTTGCACTGGACAGGGAGGAAGGGGGGGGGCATTCATGCTGGACAGGGAGGGAGGAGAGGGCACTCACACTGGGCAGCAAAGAAGGGCATTCACACTGGGCAGGGAGGAAGGGGAGGGGGCATTCAGACTGGACAGGGAGGGAGGAGAGGGCACTCACACTGGGCAGCAAAGAAGGGCATTCAACTGGGCAGGGAGGAAGGGGAGGGGGCATTCAGACTGGAGAGGGAGGAAGGAGAGGGAACTCACACTGGACAGGAAGTAAGGGAGCATTTACACTGAGCAGGAAGGAGAGGGTGCACTCACACTGTGCAGGGAGGAAAAAGAGGGCCCTCATAATGGGCATGAAGTAAGAAGAGGGCACTCACTCTAGGTGGAAAAGGGGGGGAGCACACTCACCCTGAGCAGGGAGGAATTCAGGCATTCACACTGGACAGGCATGAAGGAAAGGGAGTGACGGATAGAAGAGGGTCACAGGGAGGAAGCAGAGGGCACTTACACTGGACAGGGAGGAAAGGGAGGGCACTCATACATGACAGGGGAGAAGGGAAGGGCACTTGCACTGGGCAGGGAGGAAGGAGGGGGGGCATTTACACTGGACAGGGAAAAAGGGAATTCACACTGGACAGGGAGGTAGGAGAGGGCACTCACACTGGACAGAAAGGAAGGGAAAGGCACTTGCACTGGGCAGGGAGGAAGGGGGGGGGGCATTTACACTGGACAGGGAAAAAGGGAATTCACACTGGACAGGGAGGTAGGAGAGGGCACTCACACTGGACAGAAAGGAAGGGAAAGGCACTTGCACTGGGCAGGGAGGAAGGGGGGGGGCATTCATGCTGGACAGGGAGGGAGGAGAGGGCACTCACACTGGGCAGCAAGGAAGGGCATTCACACTGGGCAGGGAGGAAGGGGAGGGGGCATTCAGACTGGACAGGGAGGAAGGAGAGGGCACTCACACTGGACAGGAAGTAAGGGAGCATTTACACTGAGCAGGAAGGTGAGGGTGCACTCACACTGTGCAGGGAGGAAAAAGAGGGCACTCATAATGGGCATGAAGTAAGAAGAGGGAACTCACTCTAGGCGGAAAAGGGGGGAGCACACTCACCCTGAGCAGGGAGGAATTCAGGCATTCACACTGGACAGGCAGGAAGGAAAGGGAGTGCAGGAAGTCAGGGGCATTCACACTGGGCAGAGAGGAGAGGGTGATCTCACACTGCGCAGGAAGTAAGGAGGTACTCACACTGGACAAGGAGGAGGTGGTGCAGTCACACTGCAAAAAGGAAGAAGGAGAGGGAATTCACACAGAGCAGACAGGAAGGAGCAGGGAGTAAAGGGGGCATTCACATTGGATAGGGAGGAGGGGAAGGGCACTGACATTGTGCAGACAGGAAGGGGAGGGCACCCCTAGCGCTGGGTACTTACACTTAGCGGCTCTATAAATGGCTCTCCAGGAAGTGGGTACAGGCTCTCTGGGTTTTGGGTCAGGACAGTGAAAGGGAAAGTGACCCTCCCCGTGTTCCTGAGGACAATGTGCACTTCAGCCACTTGGTCAAACATCTAAGAATAAAACAGAGGGATCAATACCAGTGCTCCTGTGAAAGACAGAAAAATATATCACAGTAGCATTGCTGGTTACCTGCAATCCACAGTCAATGTCATTGGTACTCAGCGTGTATCTGACAAGCGAGGCCTCACCATGCAGGGTCACCTCATACACTGGGCCACCATACACTTCACAGAGTGCTCGGGCCTGAGAACTGATATCAGAGTGTCCATAAAATGTAAAAGAGAAGACCTGGCTCTCCCCGGGCTGCAGGGTTCCAAACTGTGGCAAGATGTCAAAGACCTGAAAGACCAAATGACAATTAATGGACACGACCACAAAATTAAATTAGGGCTCTAATCCATTAATTTGTAAGCGCAAGTGGCTTGGTGTGTTAGAGAACTTCCATCTGAACATGTGACCTGTGACTGCAGCTCACCTCCTCCACTCCGGTCAGGACTGGGTCTTCTGCTGATGAGTTGCCATCTGCATCATTCAGCAAGAATTTCTGTGATCATAAAAAAAAAAAAAGCTCAGAGATATTCTGTTCACATAGATCTCTCAAGGGTAACCCTAACCCTAATTTTATGGCTGGTTCTTAGAAAGACTTCCCTCCACCCCTCCCTGCCATCAATATCTCCTCCCCAGATTGTCCTATAACCCAACCTTGGGAAAAGTATATAAAAAATGGCATGATCAGCAATCAATCACATATAGAAAATCTTTGTATGTTATCATGATCAGAAGTGTTCACCATAAAACTTTAGGTAACCCCCGTATGGTCCTCAGATGTGTCATACATATTCCTTTGATTGGGCTTTGTAATGGCCCCACAAGAGGAGGAGGAAGAAAGGTAATTATGTATAAATGAAAGACTGTCCGTAGCAACCAATCCGATTTTTGCGGGTTTAAAGATAAAAATCGAATACTTGATTGGATGTTTCAGGAACACCACCAGTATGTGAGTCTAAAAAGTGGTCACATTACCTCTGTCTCTAGGTGGGACCCCAGTGGATGTTCCTGGTTAGGACAGTCGGCTGCAGTGTCCACTGCTCCGGGAACATGTGGACTATCTGACCTGTGAATAAAACCACAAGCATATTAGATGTCATATTGTAACTTCTTGGTTCTGTGTATATAGGTACTAAAACTAGCAGACAGCCAGAAGCAGAAAATTGCCTTCTATAGAATAGACTTCTGGGTCTTCTACAGAAAAGAGTATATAAAGATGAAAGAAAAACAACTGATGCTAAGTGCGTGCCTCTGCCTATGTCAGATCTGTATAATGATGAGGGCATGATAGACACAAAGCTCTCAGCTTCCTAAGATGTGACATCACTGGTCATGGACCAGTATTTCTGAACTAAGACTTTTCTTCTCCTTTAAGCCTAGGAGTTATGCCCAGTGTGTTTCCAGACTCTAGAGGAAGTTCACGATGATCAGATCCCATACTTTGCATGAATGTGTAGGTATTTTGAAGCAGAGCATGACACAAACCAGACCCATTCTTTTAATCTCATCGAAAAGATACATTACTGACTGTATGAAGAGCGTCTGCAATCGCTTGATTTATTCTCCCTGGAGAAGAGACGCCTGAGGGGGGACATGATAGCAATTTACAAATATCTCAATGGGGATCTCAGCTTAGAAAAAAAGCTGTTCAATCGAAGGGATTGCAAGAGGACTCGAGGACATACAATGCGATTAGAGGAGAAGCGTTTTAACCTCAGGCAACGTGGGGGGTTCTTTACTGTGAGGGCTACAAGATTGTGGAATTCTCTACCACAAGAGGTGGTTTCTGCGGGAAGTATGGTGGCTTTCAAAAGACTCTTAGACGTACATCTCAAGGATCGGAACATTCAGGGCTATGTGAGATGATTACAGCCACACACATCTACACAGGTTGAACTGGATGGATTATTGTCTTTATTCAACCTCATCTACTATGTAACTGTGTATCATGACCTCCAGCCTGCTCTTACCTACCACCAAATGTGATGGATGAACAGCCATAAACCCCTACCATACAGGGCTTTGTCACTTCATCATTGGGTGGAAGTGTTCCAATTTACCTAGCTTCCATGACTGCCCTTCCCTTACTGGTGAACAATAAAGGCATCTACATATAACCCGATGAGCTCCTACGCACTTGACACTCTCCTTCCACCCCCTAAAAGGGTACCCATATCAACCCTCTTTTGGTGGTGTTGGCATTAGATCACACCCAGTGAAGTGTAGACTTGATGGACTGCCTCGGGTGTGTGCCATGACCAGGCTGAGATTTGCATTACCCCCCCCCCATCCCTTCTCTATCATGTGTTCCATTCCTTCAACCCCTTTCCCCCTCACTGATGTCCCACCCTACGGTAACTTCCCCCTCAATCTAGTCCCATACCAGATTGAGGTGATCATATCCTCTACCATATCCTCAGCATGACAGATGCTAAACTGTAAATTTCTGTTGCAAAAGATGTAATTATATAACAAAACCTAAAGCCTATACTGCTTATCAACATCTCTGGATGAGACTACCTCTTTTTTGTTTTTATAATTGAATCTGTACTTTTTACTTTTTCATGTTTTGCATCCTTTATTCTGGAAACCTCAATACATTTTGCAAGATAAACCTGAGGGATGTAGCACACAGCAAAGTCTTATCCCTTTGAAAAGGGTCATTATGGAGAAATAGGGCTCCAGTGAATGGGAAGGACCTGCTTCGATAAAAGAAATGCTACAGATAACAGCCCATGTCCCTTCCCCTGACTCCTCTCCATCAAGACTCCTTCCCCTAACGCCAGTTGTAATCCTGAACTCTTACCTGTCCTTTCAGCCCCAAATCCATTCACTGTCGAAATCTTGTAGGCTTCACCTTCGTAACATCTACAAAATACACCTTTTAACCAATGAAACCACTCACTCACTCCCTTGTTATGTCTCTCCTTGAGTATTGCAACTCCCCCCTCAAAGGCCTATCTCTACTCAGGCTATCCCCCTTTTAGTCTATCATAAATGCTGCTGGCAGACTCATTCAACTTAGCAACCACCAAATGTCCACCACCCCATTTTGCCAATCTCTCTACTAGCTTCCAACTGCCCAACAAAAAAAATTCAAAATGCTAACAACGTACAAAGCCATTTACAACTCTGACCCAAGCTATATCACCAATCTTGGCCGAGTATATCATCCAAACCTTCCTCTCCCCTCCTCTCAAGATCTCCTGCTCTCTAGCTCCCTTGTCTCCTGTTCCCAAGTTTATCTCCAGGACTTCTCCAGAGCCTCTCCAATCTTCTGGAACCCCTTACCCCAATCTGTTGTGATATCTCCTACTCTGTCCACTTTTAGGCATTTCCTGATAACTAAAAACTGAATCTTTTATTTCTCCCATCAGCTCATCCCTCACAGTTATTACCTTTTGTTCCACTTGCCCCTTCCTGCTGCATTGCAAGCTCTTAGGAGAAGGGCCCTCCTAATCCTCTTGAATTGCATTATTACTATACTATCTCCCTTTATATTGTAAAGCACTGTGCAAACGGTGGCACTATATAAATCCTGTATAATAATAACAGTCAAGCATAACAAAGTCCAAGACCACATATCCTGAGATTATGATTATTGATGAATTCATATTCTAATTGGTGACTCCAGTTTATTCTTCTGCACGTTACCATGTTCATCTCACCTGATCCGGATCTCCCAGTTCTCTGTCATAAAGGACCAACGGTACTGAACAGGTAATGGGCTGCAGTTTGTCACCTCCAACTCCCGCATACTCTCTGTGTCATTCAGGATGCAGCCAAAGTGGATCTGAGTGGTAGGAAAGTGAAGGTTGGGGAAGTGCACCTCAGCCTGCAGGCTGACATAGTCCTTGTGAGGGTGTTCTAAATACTGTATGGACAGGACCTCCTCCAGAACCCGACTCTGCAGATCCGTGATGTATGTTGGGTCAAATTGAATGATGAGCTCCTTCTCCTTCCCATTCTGCAGGGCTAGAGAATTCTAAAGAGGACAAACAATTTACATCACTTTCAGGGAACTATATGTAATTCTAGTGAGTAAATCACAAAACTGCTAATCCTTCAGGGTGCCCAATGGAGTTAAGTGAAATGTGTTTGCATATCCTGCCCGCCTTCAGACACCACTATCGCTTGCTGGACACCCAAACATGGCACATTGGTTTAACCAAACTTCATTTTGGCATTCTTTTTTCCATAAGCATTTGGAGTCTGGATTTGTTAATGATTGTTGAATACCCTTCCATTGTGTTTTGACTGG
This sequence comes from Pelophylax lessonae, assembly GCF_965119305.1. Taxonomy (NCBI): domain Eukaryota; kingdom Metazoa; phylum Chordata; class Amphibia; order Anura; family Ranidae; genus Pelophylax; species Pelophylax lessonae. Next base: position 203,465,374 of record NC_138777.1, on the reverse strand, counting down.
ATGGAAAAGTAAATAGAAAGAATTGATTTACTTGGCTAGATCAAAATTTGGTCCATGATGGGTGGCCCTGCTGGCACAAACTGAGATCTGAAGATCAAAGAAGCCAGGTAGAAATTTGATGGGCAAACATAGACTGCAACCAATCAGCTTAAGGCATCATTTTTGCTTCAATCGAGGTAGTGGTGGTGGGGGGGAGGGGGCATTGACTAGCAGAGATAGAGGCTAAATCACACAAAGAAGGAAACAGATCATTGGTCAAGTTCTCCAATCCACCTAACTGCTTGTTCTCCCCATGATAGCTGTGTAGCTGATAGATTAGGGTCCCACCAATAAGAGGTCATCACCTGATGATGAGCCAGACTGTCTGATTTTTTTTTCTTTAAATCAGATAATTTTTATTAGAAAAACTTTTCATTACAAACAACAGAAAAACGAGAAGAAAGAAAAAACATCCAACACAGTGAACCATAGCAGGGTAGTAACAGTACATATCAGTAAATGACACTGGATTAAATACAGGCATAGAAACCCCAAAATAGGGAAAACAGGTATGGCTGAAGTAAGTAGCACCTCTATGTTAGGAGGTTCCCCTAGGCTCAAGGAGAGTATACCAGTGCATGTATCAGTGCCTTAAGTCGGTTTTTTTGGTCAGTGAAGCACCTTTGAAACAGGCCCTGCTACATTTGAAAACCCAACTAAACAGGAAAAAACAGACTGTCTGATTAATATCTAATGTAGCACTACTCCCATGGGAGCTGCTGGTTGCGGATTCCCCTGGGTTACCCATAGCAACAACTTGACAATATAGCATGTTCAATGTGCTTGGCTCAGTCAGAAAACAGTCTAGATTGTTTTGGTTTTTTTGTTGTTTTATTTGAGAACTTGGATAGGAGAAGGGAAAGCGTGGGATACTCCAACTGAATAAACTATGCACAATTTCTGGGACTGCTGAATATAGCTGAATGTGACAAGGCCGCTGCTTCACCTTGCCACTAAAGTGAAGAAGGATTTGATGAACTGTACTGTACTGTGAATCTCTCTTCAGGGTCCTACTTGGCACCCCATTTGTCCCTACTCTTCAGGGTTTTACATGGCACCCCTTTACTCTGACACTCTGCGTGAGCTGACCCCTTGATCCTCAGACTTCATTGGAGTGGTCCCCCTTCCTGGGCAAACCCTTTGGCAAGTCCCCTGGTACTCATGGACACTGTTTTTCCCGGAAGACTCTGCCAGCAGCTCTACTGTCAGCCTCACTGGATCCTCTGCAGCTCAGCTCCACACCTAGTTCACTAGGCCGACTGCCTATGACAAATTTCCTCATACAGCAGGAGGAGAGACAGCCGTCAGCCTCCTCCTGGGACTCTGCTTCCTGCCAAAGATGCCCTGTCACATGTCCCCTCAGCTTTTATGAGCAATCCCAGGATGCATTGCAAGAATGCCCTCCCACTGGGACTCTCACAAAAGCTAATGCGTCACTGGCTGGGTTTCCTCCACTGTCCAACAAGCTCCCTTATTGGATACAGTGGGGACACTCCCTCAGACCCAGTGAATCACACCTGGGAACATGCAACAGGCAACCTAATAGATCAGGTTCCCCTGATAAGCAGAAGGAGCATAATATGCTTTTACCTAGCACCTACCTAGGGGGGTGCTATACTAATGTTTGTAGGAATGTCTGTGTAGGTGAAAATTCATGGACAAATGTTTTTGGATTCTTTACCTGTAATTTACCAGTGTAGGGGTTGTTACCAAAGCCGATAGAGAACGGGTGTTTCACAGATACAAATATTGTCAATGGCAGTGATGAAATGTTTTTCAGGATCACAGATTCATATTTTTCTTTCAATTCATTATCTGGTTGCTGAAAGAGATGCAGAGAAACTACTGGTAAGTGGATCATATGATGGTTATATAACAAGGAGAGCAGACTGAAGGACAAAGTGTCACCTTCTCCACGTAGAAGTGAAGTTTCTTTGTAGACAGGTCAAGGAGTGGAGCAATGAAATTACAGATGACGTCCACGGACATAATCTTCTCTTTCCCAGACTGCTTCCCAATGATGGCCTGTCCCAGCAGACGCTCCTTCACCAGCTGCCACACAAAGAGATGACCGTAACCCCAATTACTTGTTTTAAAGCAATACATAGTTACATAGTTTGTGAGGTTGAAAAAAGACATCAGTCCATCCAGTTCAACCTATGATGTGTGTGTGTGTGTGTTTGCTGTTAACCGTACATTGTATACCCCTTTATGTTGTGGTCTTTAAGGTGCCCATCTAATAGGTTTTTGAAACTATCGATGCTCCCTGCTGATACCACTGCTTGTGGAAGAGAATTCCACATCCTTACTGCTCTGACAGTAAAGAACCCCCTACGTATTTTAAGGTTAAACCGTTTTTCCTCTAGTTTTAGTGAGTGGCCACGTGTCCTATTGTATTCCCTTTCTCTAAAAAGTTTGTTCCTTATGCTAGGGTCCTCGCCAGTACAGTATTTGTACATTGATATCATATCCCCTCTCAAGCGTCTCTTCTCCACAGAGAATAAGTTCAATGCTTGTAGTCTTTCCTCATAGCTGATGTCCTCCATTCCCCTAATTATTTTTGTTGCTCTTCTCTGGACTCTCTCCAGTTCCAGCACATCCTTTCTAAGGACCGGTGCCCAGAACTGGACGAAATACTCCAGATGTGGCCGGACCAGAGTCTTGTAGAGTGGCAGAATAATTTCTTTATTTCTGGAGTGAATCCCCTTTTTTATACATGCCAGTATTTTGTTGGCTTTGCTTGCAGCAGCTTGGCATTGCATGCCACTGCCAAGCCTGTTGTCTACTAGTACCCCCAGGTCCTTTTCCAACCTAGACTCACCCAGAGGTTCCCCCCCTAGTGAGTAGCTTGCTTTCGTGTTTCTGACGCCCAAGTGCATTACTTTACATTTTGCAACATTAAACCTCATCTGCCATTTAGTTGCCCACCCCATTATTTTGTTCAGGTCCGCTTGTAAAGTTTCCACATCCTGCATAGAAGATATTGGCATGCTTAGTTTAGTATCATCCGCAAAATACCGAGATTGTGCTGGATATCCCCTCCTCTAGGTCATTTATGAATAGATTAAACAGGATTGGCCCCAGGACAGAACCTTGGGGGACCCCACTTTGCCCACCCGCCCAATCCGAGTACTCCCCATTTATCACCCCCCTTTGCACTCTCCCCTGGAGCCAGTTCTCTATCCAGGTACTCACCTTCTGGTCCAAACCTACGTACCTTAGTTTGTACAGTAAGCGTTTTTACAGTAAGCTAATACCCAAGTATCCTGCTTTTATAGATTACCAATTCACTAGCAGCCTGCTCTGAAAAATTACCAATATCTAAATATCCTGGTCTGATAGATTACCAATACTGGAGTATCCTGCTCTCATAGATTATCAATACCTGAGTACCCTGCTGTGATCAATTAACAATACCTGAGTATCCTGCTCTGATTAATTATAATACCTGAGTATCCTGCTCTGATCAATTACCAATACCTGAGTATCTTGTTCTCACAGATTATCAATATCTAAGTATCTTGCTCTGATCAATTATCAATACCTGAATATCCTGCTCTGATCAATAACCAATACCTGAGTATCCTGCTCTGATCAAGTTACTAATACCTGAGTATCCTGCTCTGATTAATTAGCAATACCTGAGTATCCTGCTCTGATCAATTACCCATATCTGAGTATGCTAGTTTGATAAAATACCAATGCTTGAGCAGTCTGCCACATTAGATACTCACACTCCTCACTGTAGTTTAACTGGGTTTTCTTGTGCTGTGAGGGAAGCACAGCTAACTACAGACTTCTCTACCATGGAAAGTGTGCCACTGTGCCATACCTATTGGTGGACACGGTGAAAAAATATGGTTTATAGTGACACACCTTTTCACACTGTCCAGCATTGTTTTCATTAGTGGCTCATGGCATTCAGGCACATGAGATCTCAAAGCCACAAAGGAAATTGTCACTGGAAGTCTTCCCTACACATGGCACTGTGATGGCAGTTCTGAATGGGGATTAGGTAGCTTTTTAATGCCCACCATGTGTCAATGACTGCAGATCCCCTTCGATTATTGTCTAACTATATTGAAGCATCACCGCTCGGGGGCACCAGCCTAACATATCGTATTAGTACTAGCAAAGGATGTGATTTCCCAACTCGCAGCCAAGTCCTCCCTCAATGTTTCTCACCTTAGGAGTGTCAGATGTTCCCTGTAGAACCACATCTATGCTCTGTCCTGGGTGCAGCTCCATGCGTGATGGCCACAGCCTGAAGATTGGTTCTGGAGGCTCACATTGAGGGGCTGCTGGTTTGAGACTAGGCAGTTGTTGGCGTTTGCGGAACTGAGGGAATCCCTCTGTCGTCCAGTACAGCTGGTGTGTGCGCCGGCCACGGTTGGTCATTGTGAAGTGATATCGGCATGGTCCGGCACTGTAATACATAGAGTGCACAAAACTCACACAGAAATAGAACATACAGGCCATTGCTGATGGAGAAAATAATTATAGTATATGTTTTACTAATGATTAAATTACATAACTAAGTGCTTATATGCTAATGTTAGGATTTTTATATAACAGGTTTGCTTGCTAGAATGACTTTACAGAAAAATGTTAGAACAGATTGCTGTTTTGGGGGTTTTTCAAAATGTCTTGTGCAACATATAGACTGTAAATTTCCCTGTTCTACAATGAGTCTGGACGTCAATCAAGCTGATAGGGTGTTCAGAGACAGCAAAAATGTACTTCTTTTGTAAATAACGATGTGCGGCTTGTGCAAATTCTTAAGGGAATGTTTTAATATGTAAAATGTTTATGCTGGGAGGGTCCTACATGGCAACTGTCAAAGGCTGGAGCCTAAAGTATTTGAAAAGTCTTTTTTTTTTAATTAAAATAACAAACATGTTTTGCTTACCTGCTCTGTGCACTGTAATTGCACAGAGCAGCCCTGAACCTTCTCTTCTAGGGTCCCCCACTAGCACTCTTGGCTCCTCCTGTTCTGTGTCTGCCCCCATAGCAAGCTGCTTGCTATGGTGCAGATATGCAGGCTCAATCCCGAGCCAGGCTGTGTGTGTCCATAGCCACACATCATGTATTTTGGCCCCATCCTGCCCCCAGCTCCCTCCTCACAGGTTTTAATTGACAGTAGCAGGAGCCAATGGCTCCCACTGCTATTAGTAAAGCCTGGGAAACCAGAAAGAGAGAGAGAGAGGACCTGCAGCCGTGAATAGTGCTGGATTGATACAGGAGTTTGGTTAGGGTTAGGGAGGGGGAGTGGGGAGAGCACACAGTGCCTGGCTTTTTACCTTAATGCAGAGAATGCATTAAGTGAAGTTAAGGATTTAAACATCTATACTCACCTAGGTGGATGAAGCATTCTCTGCATGAAAGTAAAAAGCCCCCGCCAGCTCTGTAGTGAGCAGTGTTTGATTGTTCAGTTCTCCCCCTTTGCTCTGAGCAGAAAACTGGGACTGTCAGTTAGCGGCTCTCTGCTCTCTCCTCCAGCACTCACTGGAGTGCTGGGCTGTGAAGGGAGCGGGAGTGCCTGGCTCAGGCTCTCAGCGGTTTGTTGAGAGGCTGAGCCAGGTGCCGATCCAGGCTTCTGGATGGATCCAGACCATATAGTCAAGATATTTTCAGCGCCTAGATTGGTCAGCTCTGTGACGTCAGCCGACAGAGGGCTGAAGCTATACTTCTCCTTTAAGGCCATACTTCTCCTTTAAGGGGGCAGGAAGGGTTGGCTCAGGCTCTCAGTGGATTGTTCAGTGACTGAGCAAGGTGCTGATCTAGGCTTCTGGGTGGATCCCATCCATATAGTCAGGATCTTTTCAGAGCCTGAACTGGCTCTGTGACATTAGCTGACAGTGGACTTCAGCCCGTTGTTGGCTGAAAACGAATCACAGAAGTGCAGAATGAACTGAACCCCTGTGATCCATACAACTATGACCAAAAAAGCTTTGGCCATACTTCTCCTTTAAGGTAAAAAAGAATCCTTTAGTGTTTAGAACCACTTTAAAAGCCTCTGGTTTTGATTGTGGTTCAGGTTCTTGGCACACTTGCTATGTCTGTTGATCTCTGTGCAAGGTAATCTCTCTGTTGGCTAATCTTTACTTTTACTTTGCAGCTTTTATCATCTAATTAAACCTTCAATATCTTCACCATGAGCAGAGCTTGTTACTTTCTTTATCAGAACAGTAACACAATCTATACTGCCACAAGCTACTGCTACCTGTGGAAGGACAGGCGGATGCTATACTGAACACCTATAAATAACCTTCCATATTTCCTCATACCAACCAATCACACTGAAGCCCTCCATGGAAAATAAGTGAAATATCTATATATAAGTCTATAAATCTGGTTGGCAGTTGCAGAGTAATACAGATTGCTGGTATTGATGACGCTCCTATAAATTAGGTCAGTATAGGGATTCCCCCTTCTGGTTATAGATGGACAGCACATATTGTATATTGGACTCTGAATTTATCATTGGTTCTCCGCCTCAATCTGTATGCCATCCTCTCTGAACCCCAGCCTCACTTCCTGTGTCATCGGAGGACAGTGGTCATAGAGTGTAAACATTTCTGTCTTTCTGGGGTACTCTTTTCAGTATGGTGGTTGTGGACATTCACTATAAATGTAGAACTCTCACTGATGGAATCCCATGCGTATGAATACAGAAAATAATAAGTTAGACACGTGTATGAGCTACTCATCATTCAGGAGGAAGGTGAAGCGTTGAGAGGTCACGCTATACTCAGGTTGCGCTCTCTTCGGCTTCTAATGTTACTGCGGCTTCTCAGATGAAGTTTCAGAGGTTTTATATTCCATGGCCGCTTATTATGCTCGGCTGGGTGGATAACAAAGATGCTGACAAGCAGAACCAGCAGGAGACACAAAGCAAGAGGTTACATCTCCTCATTAACCGTGTCTGTACCAGCCGTGCCCAGCAGCCTTCATTCCCGCTTAGTGACGGCAGCCAAGTTTAGGGACTGGGGGGTTAAGCAATACTTTATATTGGCATTAGGTTGCCATCCTTGTGCAGTGCTTTGATGTAACGCACAATGAGTTTGGTATCAGATGAAGCCCCCAAACAAAAGACCCAGAAAAGGAGAGGAGGAACCTGATTCTATGTCCCCTTACAAAGGGAGAGATGCCAGCCCCTATCCAACAAGCTCAACTGCCCATAAACTTTCCATTGACACTAGATACTGCATGTCTTAACTGTCATCGCTGGCACAATGTGCCGGCATCATGTTCATTAAAATGCCAAGGCTGGCACCTGGCACCAGCCACCTACGGTGCCCAGTCTGTGTAATCACAATGCGATCGGTTCACTACACAGGCAGATTGCAGGGTGTCTAGATACCCATTAAGCAAACATGAACGCCCCTCAATGTCAGCAGAGGAACTGAACTTCCTCTGTGCCACAAGGAGCTGCAAACATCCACATCAGCTGTGATTTCATGTGGAGAAGAGCTACAAGTAGCTCAGAGCTGGGGAGATGTGACAACATGGCACCAGAACAACGTGGCTGCCAATTCCCTGTAATAACAGTACAAGAGTTGGGTGATGGGGTGTTTATGGGTTGCTGATACAGGATAAACACAGAATCTTGGAATACTACCATACATCAGATATTAAAAGTATTGAATCAAAATCAATTACTCTATGTATCAGATTTATTCAAACTGTCAGGCATCCTTCTATATCCTTTGGAGGAGTCTGCTGGTTTTTGGCCTCTTTTCTGCCATCTGATGAGATGAATCGAGGGGAATAGTGTTTAGGTGGCCCAGATCTGCAGAAAGCACCCCTTTGCTTTATCCAAAAGCCTCTTTTTTATAGTTTGTAACGTAATTCTTGTATAGTTTGCAATTTGAAAGTGGAAGTACAGTCTAATACCTTAAATTCTCTACTGCAATCATTATTGTAAGCTGAGTTCAGCCTAAAGCTGGATACACGCTATCCAACTTTTGTGGTTAGATTTCCTTCAGATTTACCTTTTCTATGTAGTGCAAGGGCCTGCCAGATTGAATACAAATTGAAAGTGTTTAGGTTTGACCTCATATTATATGGTTTTGGTAAGTCTAAAGGAAAAAGTCTTCATAAAATCTTATAGTGTGTATGGCCATACACACTATAAGATTTTATGAAGACTTTTTCCTAAACACTTTCAATTTGTATTCAATCTGGCAGGCCCTTGCACTACATAGAAAAGGTAAATCTGAAGGAAATCTAACCAATTTTTTTCATTTTTCAAATGTAATAACAGTGCAAAACCTTGCGGGCAAAGGAGGCATCCGCAGATGTCAACACATCCACTTTATAGAACTTTGTGAAAGTGTGCACCGACGACCAGGTGGCCGCCTTGCAAACCTGCGTCACTGACGCCTGATGACGGAAGGCCCAGGAGGCACTGAGCGCCCGAGTAGAGTGCGCCCTGACAGGAAAAGGAGGAACCTAACCCCTGATGGAATAGGCCCGAACAACCGTCTGTCCGATCCATCTGGACATGGTCATAGAGGAAGTGGACAACCCTTTCCGAGGCCCATCCGTGAGCACAAATAGTGAGTCTAATTTCCTATAGCTGCCAGGTACACCCTATTACCTGGACCACATCCAAGGCCTGGGACATAGGGAAGGCAACACAATGTCTTAATTCAAATGAAAATTAGAGACAACCTTTGGGAGGAACGACGGACAGAGGCGAAGAACCACCTTATCTCTGTGAATCACCAAGTTTGTTGAACGACAGGATAACGCCGCCAGTTCTGACACCCTACGCACAGAGGAGATAGCCACCAAAAAAGCCACCTTCTGAGACAGTGTAAGCAAGGGAATCTCCCGAAGATTCTCAAAGGGAGGCTTCTGGAGGACCGAAAGCACCAAATTGAGGTCCCAAAGTGGCAACGGAGACCGCACTAGAGGAACCAAATGTCTGACACCCTGAAGAAAGGTACGCACCAGGGAGTGTGTGGACAAGGGTAATTGGAAGAAGGCCGCCAAAGCCAACACCTGGCCCTTGATGATACTAAAGGCCAATTTCTGTTCAACCCCCGTTGAAGGAAGGTCAAGATCCGAGCTACCGAGAAGGAGCGAGGATGAACCTCAAGAGACTCACACCATGCATTGTATGTCTTCCACATACGATGGTAGATCTTCCTAGAAGTAGATTTCCTAGCTTTTAACAGCGTTGGAATCACCGAATCATGTAAACCTCTATTTATCAGCACCTGGCGTTCAACAGCCAAACCGTCAAAGCCAGCGACTGTAAGGCAGGATGGAAGATTGGTCCTTGGGACAGCAGATCCTCCCTGAGAGGAAGCTTCCAAGGAACGTCGGTGATCAGCCGCACCAGATCGGCATACCAAGCCCAGTGAAGCAAGTCCGGAGCCACTAAGATGACTGGAATCCTTTCTTCCTCGATCCTGCGTAAAAGTATTGGCAGAAGCTTGAGAGGAGGGAAGGCGTAAAAAGGATGATACTGACCCCATGGGGCCACCAGCGTGTCTGTGGGGTCTGCCAGAGGATCCCCTGACCAAGCCACAAACCTCTGCACCTTTATGTTGAGCTGAGACACCAACAGATCCCCCCTCAGGGATGCCCCACCAGAGAAACAATTGATAAAACCCCTCCGGATGGAAAGACCACTCCCCGTCCAACGCCTGCCGACTGGGGTAATCCGCCCGTCAGTTTTTCACCCCGGGAATGTGTATGGCGGAGAGGGCTGGAATGAACCAGGACACTTCTTGTGCCCCCTTAGTGATTGACATAAGCCACGGCCATGGCACTGTCCGATTGAATGCGCACTGGACATCCCTGAAGACGATCTGTCAAATGGTCCAGGCACAGTCTGATCGCTCGGAATTCCAAGACATTGATGGGTAGTCTGGACACTTCCAGAGTCCAGTTTCCCTGAGCAGAATGTCTGCCGAGGACGCCTCCCCAGCCGGATAGGCTGGCATCTGTGGTGACCACTGTCCAATACAAGGGAAGGAAGGATTTGCCCAGCCGAAGCGCTGGAGAGTGAAGCCACCATATCAGGGACTCCTTTGTTTCCCCGGCTCAGCCGGATCTGATTGTCCAGAATCTGCGGAGTCTTGTCCCATTCGGCCAGAATCTCCCTTTGCAGGGACCTCGTACGAAACTGTGCAAACTGAACCACCTCGAAGGTAGACACCATCAGGCCCAGCACCCGCATGCAAGTCCAGAGGGATGACCATCTGCTGGACAGCAGGAGACGAATTGCAGCCTGCAATTTTTGGAGTTTGTCCAGAGGAAGGAGCACTCTGGCTAAGTCCAGAGTCAGAACCAGATAGTCCAGCTTTGCGGGCGGAACCAGAGCAGACTTCTAAAAATTCAGAATCCAGTCGAACTCCCTTAGAGTTCGTATGGTGATTTCCAGGTTTTCCATCAGAGCAGTAAGAGACTCCGTCCACAGAAGAAGGTTTTCCAAGTAGCCCAGTACCGCGATCCCCTGTTGGCGTAACAATTCTAGCACCGGGGCTAACACTTTTGTGAAGACCCGAGGAGCAGATTCGAGACCAAAGGTTAACACCACAAACTGATAATGCTCCTCTCCCACAGCAAAGCGGAGGAAGCGCTGGTGACCGGCACATATCAGAATGTGAAAGTAAGCATCCTTGATGTCAATAGAGGCAAGAAAATCCCCCTGATGCAGGGATGCCACCACTGTGCGAATGGACTCCATCCTGAACTTCTGTACCCACACAAAGCAGTTGAGCGTCTTGAGGTCCAGGATTGGACCCACCTTGACTTCCTTCCTGGGCACTGTAAACAGGTTTGAGTAAAAACTGAAGTCTGAACCAGGACAATCATTCCTTGAAGCAACAGGTCTTTTACTGTCCCAAGCAGACCCTGTAAACTGTCCAGGGACAGGCACAAGTTGGAAGGAAAGAACCTAGCCAGGGGACAAGAATAAAACTCGATCTTGTAGCTGGACCAAATGACTTTGGGGACCCACTTGACTTGTTCTAGGGAAGTCCACGGGTCAGAAAACCAACAAAGATGTCCCCCCACCCCCAATACAGGTGAGGGCGCACCTTCATGCTGAAGGAGCCTTGTCCACAGGTCTAGAGAAATCCGCTCTCGGCTTGCCAGACCAGGTTCGTTTGGATCCTCCAGAGGAGGCCCTGAAAGGCTTTGAGCCCTTGACTGTCGACCCTGAGGGATGAAAAAACGTCTTATGATCTGAGAAGGAGGGCCCACGGCTACGAAGAGGTTCCTTGCCCTTAGTAGCCTGCGGAAGAAAAGTATTTGCTTACCTTAGTAGAAAGGTACACTTTCCCCCTGTGAGACCTTTATTGATGTCATCCAGGGTAGCCCCAAACAGGCGATGCCCTTGAAAGGGGAGATCAGTCAAGGCTTTTTTAGAAGTGTGATCCCTAGACCAGCATTTGAGCCAAAAGACATACCGAAGGACCACTGCCGAAACAGAGAGCAGAGCCACTAGGGGAGCCGCATCCAAAGAAACATCACAGATAAACTGCAGCCCCAGGATCAGCTGGTCTGCCAGCTCAGCAAAGGCAAGGGGGAGCTGTTCTCCTTCCAGGTCATGGTGTAAAAGTTTAGCCCACAGAGTTTGCGACACCAGGGCAATGGTGAATACCAGCCTCAGTGCCGAACCAGCCAGAGTGTACATATTGCGGACGACAGCCTCCACCTTCCTGTCAGCTGGATCCTTAAAGGCCGTGGACTCTTCAACCAAAATCATGGTTGCCTTGTTTAATCTGGAACCCGGAGGGTCCACCACGGGTGGAACAGTCCACTTCTTAATAAGGGACTCCTCATAGGGGTAACGTCTAGTAAACCGCTTAGGGACCCCAAGGGGACGCTTTGGTCGTCCCCACTCTTTAGCGAAAATTCTATCAAAATAGTCTGGGAAAGGAAACACCTTTTCCGCTCTAGATGGCTTGTGAGTGCCAAAGGGAACTTGCGCCGTCGCAGCTGCATCCTCCATCTTCAAGGTCTCACGCACAGACACAATAAGTGCTTCCACCAGCGCCTTTTCATGCATGGTTGCAGATGTGGAGGAATCCTCCTCACTATCTGAGGATTCTAGATTATTCAGCCCGTCGCCCAGTCCGGCAGTTGATTGTAGATCTCACAGGAAAAAATCCAGAAGAAAAAAATTCTATCCAAAAAGAAAAAATTGCCAGGATCAGAGATCCCAGCAAGGAACTAGGTCCTTACTCCTGACTAGGCAGAAAAAACTGAGTAACTATAGCAGAGAGAGGGAGTATACCCCCTAAGACTGCCCATAGACGTAGCCAGACTATTTTTCTGCCTAGTGTCCTATTCCTGTAGGGGGCAGTATAACCCAATGGTTATGAAGATCAGGAGCTGTGTCCGTCAATGAATGAAAGAGAAATCCCAGATCTTCTACCTTTATTTTGCAGTTTTCAGTGCTGTCACATGACTTCAATTCCTCTTCTTTCTGAGTCCAAGAGCAACAAGTGGGTGTGGTTAATGTAAGCTAGTGACATCACTTCCAGGGAGGGGCACTGTTCGTGTGTAGCCAGTGGGCGTATAAAAGATGGGAGGAGCTGATCAAAGGTTCCCGCCCAGTGTTCTCTCATTGGTAAGTATGCATTGTACATCCTAATTCATGAGAAAATTAAAAAATAATTCACACGGGGAGGGGGAACTGTCAGTATACCTGGAAGTGCTCGTCTACAATCATCATAGTTCAGGCAACCACACTAAGTCTCCGTTTCCACTAGTGCGACTTGTCATGCGACTTTGGACAAACAAAGTCGCATGACAAGTCACGACCCATTGATTTCAATGCCACCCGTTCCCATATATGCAACTTTGAAATCAGCATTTTAAAAAGGTACCAGGTCTACTTTGATGCAACTTTTGATGTGACTTTGATCCAGAGAGTGTAAAGTTGGTTTAAAGCTGCATCAAAGTTGCACTCTAAATCGCAATAGTGGAAACGTAGACTAAAGCTCTGTTTCCACTAGTGTAACTTGCCATGCAACTTTGGACACACAAAGTCACATGACAAGTCACAGCCCATTGATTTCAATGACACCCGTTCCCATCTTTGAAAATCAGCGACTTTGAAAAGGTACCTGCACTACTTTGATGCAACTTTTGATGTGACTTTGATCCATAGAGTGTAAAGTTGGATCAAAGCTGCACTCAAAGTCGCACTCTAACCTAGCTACGTTTCCACTAGTTTTAGAACTAGTACTAGTTTCCACTAGTACTAGATTTAGAGTGCGACATTGAGTGCAGCTTTGATCCAACTTTACACTCTCTGGATCAAAGTCGCATCAAAGTAGTGTAGGCACCTTTTCAAAGTCGCTGAGTTTCAAAGGGGCATAGATGGGAACAGGTGCCATTTAAATCAATGGGCTGTGACTTGTCATGCGACTTTATATGTCCAAAGTCACATGACAAGTCGCACTAGTGGAAACGGAGCTTAAAACTCATTACTCACATGTAATTAACAATATAAATGGATCCGTATCCTTCTAAACTTTCAAAGATGTTCCTTTGTACCTTATTTCTTTCATAGATTGCGTCATGTGAACCCCCCGCTCAGGAAAAGCTGCTAGCCTAAACAAGGCTATGAAGACAGGAGGAGATCATGAGATCGGGGTGAAGGATAGGAGGGATGGGGGTGGGGCTGGACGGGTCTAGGCATGCCTGTCTAAGAAAGACCAACAACCTTTTCAGGAAGTAAAAGAAAGCTTAGCAAATTCAGATAAACAGAGATAGCATTGTCGGTGAAGAACAGGAAGAAGCTGATTGTCTAGTTTAGATAAGACTTTCTAAGCTACACAAGCAGCTAGCCAGAAAATGAATAATATCAAAGATTGAATATCAAATATTTAATAATAATATCAAATTTAATTTAATAATAATATTATTAAATTAATTTATTATTTAATTATTAAATTATTAAAGGTATTAAATTATTAAATTAATAATAATATTTAATTTATTAATAATATTATAGATTGAATATCAAATATTGAACATTCTATTAATAGGAACATTTTCATTTTTGACTGGAGTTTCCCTTTAAGCCATCAGAGGGGAGAGACATCACTTGAGGTAATAATCTCACCCCCATTTTACTGCCTCTCTCTCTCACGCCAGTAAAAATCCAGGCTGGTCCCTAAGGAGTATGCTGCCTAATGACCAGTAACTCCACCACCATCTGACACCCCACCTTTTGGATAGTGAACATTAACTCCACCACTAGTTGACACTCCATCTCCTAGATAATGACCAGTAACCCCACCATCATCTGACACCCCACCTCCTGGGTAATGACCTGTAACTCTGCCATCATCTGACACCCCATCTTCTGGATAATGACTGGTAACGCAGCCCTCATCTGACACCGTGCCTCCTGGATACCAGTAACTCAGCCACCATCTGACACCCTGCCTCGAGGATAATGAATATAAACTCAACCCCCATATGACACCCTGCCTTCTGGATAATGACCAGTAACTCGGGCTACTATCTTACACCCTGCCCCCATTTTTATTTAAATCAGCAAAATGTTTCCCACCTTTGCTCATTTGTCCCAAAATTTAATGGATAATAAATACATTTTCCAACGCACCAGAGGGATAGAAACACCTAAAAATAATTGAAGCGGCTTAGACACAAAAGAAATTGAAAAGCAATCACTAGATATGAGTAAATTGGAGAGATGATTAGGAAAGACATCGTAGATTTTGCTACCTGAAATGAGCGCCGAGGTCCAACACTGGAGCAAAAGTCCTGTCGGTGACTATAGTGGTTCCAGTTCCATTGGCATACACAGGAATGAGGTAGGTGTTGCTGTTCGTGATCACCAGCTGAACAGTGTCTTTGAAGGCCACAGTGTCATCTAGAAAAGCTATAAGAGTCAAACATGTCTCTCCTTCTGCAGGGACCTCACCGCAGCTGGGTTCCACACGCCACAGAGAGCGCTTCCTCGTCTGTGAAAAAAGAATATACTTACAGCCCAGATCACCAGGAGAATATCTACCTGGACATAACAATAGCCATGATATCGCCCAAACTTTGATAATTGATTTTAGAAGAACGTCTACCTAGATACTACAATAGCTTTAATATCACTCAAACTCATAACATTGTCTGGAGGGGATCATCTACTCGAACATAACAATGGCTGTGATACCGTCCAAACTCAGATCATTAGTTGGTAGAGAACATCTACCTGGACATAGCATTAGATGTAATACTGTCTAATTTCACATCATTAGCTGGAGGGTAACATCTACCTGGATATGGCAATAGCTGTGATATTATCCAAACTCAGATCATTGGCTGGAGGAGAACATCTACCTGGACATAGCAATAGCTGTGATACTGTCCAATCTCACATCATTAGCTGGAGGAGAACATCTACTTGGATATGACAATAGCTGTGAAATTGTCCAAACTCAGATCATTGGCTAGAGGAGAACATCTACTGTACCTGGGCATAGCAATAGCTGTGATACTGTCCAAACTCAGATCATTAGCTGGAGGAGAAGATCTACCTGGATTGGACAATAGCTGTGATATGGTCCAAACTCAGATCATTGGCTCAAGGAGAACATCTACCTGGACATAACAATGGCTGTGATATTGTTTAAACTAAGATCAATGGCCAGAGAACATCTACCTGGAGATCATGATGACTGCCATATTATCCAAACCTGATTCTAACATTTAGTATGTCTGCTTGAATTGCAAGATATGTGAATGGGGTACAAGGTTGAGACCCAGCATATATGGATCAAGTATGAGATACTGTATGGGGGTTTAAGTGCAGGATATGGAAGTAAAGGCAGATAATATAAGGTTCAGGTGTATGATATGACATCCAGGATATGGGATCCAGGTACATGCAATGGCATTAATGCACAAAGCATGGGTTTAGGTAGAGGATATTAGCATAGGAAATAGAGTTAAAGCACAGGACATGGGATTTAAGTGCTAGATATGGGGTTAAGACAAAGAGTACGAGTTGAAAGCAAAGGATATGTAGATTGAAGTGTAGGTTATAGAGAAGGGGCAGAAAATACAAGGTTCAGGTGTACGATATGGGATTAAGGCCCAGAATATGAGATTTAAGTGCAAGGTATAAGGTTAAGGTATAGGAGAGCAGAATAAAGCATAGGGTATGGATTTCACAGCACAGGATATAAAGTGAACTGGAGGAGTAGGATTTGGGGATGAAGCACAGACTTGGGGTACATAGCCAGGGACGCAGCTTGTTATATACAGTAAATGATCTCCAGCCAGCAGTGATAGGGGACTGTAAATCTTACCTCATCTTCCCTATCAGATAGAAGGATATGATAATCTGTTTATTGTAGTAATTATCAGGCAGTCATGGCAGTAGTATGTAATTATCAGTCACCATGGGAACACAGACATTAAAACACACACAGATCTGGAACCTCCCTGCCTGTGCTGAAGTATAATGCTCTAGACATGAAAGCTTACAATCTGGTAGCTCAATGCTTGTCACTCACTATCATTGTGTCCTCCACCATTCCTTCCTACTCTAGCACACATGTCTCTGCATCCCCGTATCTCCTAAGCTGTACTTACCATTGTGACCTGGAAGGGGGCAGGAATCAGTGATTGGTTACTCAGGTGGATGGTCCTGGAGACATCAGTCAGAGCCGGGATGTTGCCAAAGTCTAGCTCACTAGGATGCACATGGACCACGGGCCCCTCTCCGGTACACAGCAGAAGGACCTCCTGTAAGAAGAATATACTCTTCCCATGAGTATTTTTATACAGAGCCCCAGAGAGCACATATGCACCTACCACAAAATCAACCCCATTGACACTTCTTCATAGGGTTCAGGATAAGGTATGCAGAGTGTGTGAAGAAAAAACCCTGAATGGAGAATAGGTTGCTACATAGGAGGGCTGCTGTTAGTTTCATAATCTCACATTTTCATTTTAATTACACATATGATAAACTTTATTTGTAAAAAATGGTGCGGGGAACTGAAAAGCCACAGATCTGTGGTCACAGATCAGCCCTATAGCCTAGGAAGGCTCAGAATTCAAATCCAGCTGCAGCTGCAGCCAATCATAATCTTACTGCCATGTAACACTGACAGTTTTCCTTTTAGACACTCCTGGAAGGGGGAAGGGGAGTCAGGTAAACAGTTCTGTTGGGCTGATGGAAAAATTTGCCATTACCAGAGGAGCCTCGCTTCCACCAAACACTGCAATCTGAGCTGTGGTGCTGTGCTCGCCAGTTCGCTGGGCTGTCACCACGATGGGGACATCCACACTGCTATGAGGCTCAATGATACCACGGGGAATAGGACTGTAAAAGTTGATACTGGAGAGGGATGCCGGATCCTGTGCCAAATGAGAACAGAACACATGATCCTTCTCAGATTCCATCACACATTACACACAATAATTGAAGGTCAGCTAGCAGATCCTTCCCAAAAACATATGACAACCCACCTGTGACACAACAACATAGCACCCTGGGAGATGGCTGGGATTGGTTATGGTCACTGCCTTCTCATATGGGTACTGCAGGAAACAGCGGTTGAATTTCATGGAGAGGTTGTCCACAAACAGAGGTGGCACCACACACCTGTATACAATGGCACAATGTTACCAAGTGCAAGGCCTGGAGCTTATATACCAGCCTGAAATATGCCAACGTGTGATATACCTGGCAGTGATCGGCAAAGCCAGGACCTCCTCTCCTATACCGCCTATATCCACCACCAATGCCAACTCATATTTCTTCACCTGATTGGCGCAGAATGTGACCTGGACACAAGAAAGAGGAAAGAGTATAAGGCAGATGGTAGAGAGAGGTAATCCGTCAAACAGTCTGTATTTACTACCCTAATCAATAAATCTACACAGATATAATGTTCTCCAGATCACACCATGTACTTTAATTTCACTAAATTGTTTTTTTTTTCCTCTCAGCTAGTTTAATTATTTGAAATATGACATCCGCTTTTCAGTGGGAGTGACTGTGCTGAAAAGTGATTGACTGGAGAGGCAGGTACACTATATATCCAAAGGTTAGAGGACACCTGACCATCACACCTGCAAGATATGTGCTTGTTGGATATCCTATTCTAAATCCATGGAACCATAGGCCTTACTATAGAGATGCCCCCCTCACCATCCCCATCCCTTATGGACATTAGCATGGATTTGTCCCTTTTGTATCAGTGCTTGTTGGACATCCCATTCCAAAACCATGGAACCATGGGCCTTACTATAGAGATGCTCCCCTCACCAACCCCATGGACATTAGCATGGATATAGCAAAGACAGACAGAGGCGCCTCTAAGTGTAGACTTTATGCAACAGGTTTAATGAATCAAATTATGCACTCACTTTAGTAAGCATAAATTCATGCCAATAAAACAAGGTTCCAGTGTGGAGAAGTATACATCATCCGGTCATGGACATCCGTCCTGCTGGAGCCGAAATCCTTTCGCCGTGGCCGGCTTGTACGGCAAGGTCAGAACCAGGAAGTAGGCTCGGTGTATTTGCTTGACAGCGAGGCTTGGTGGATAGTCAAACCTGGATGATGTCATCTGCATGCGACGCGTTTCCGAGTGTGCTTGCTGCCTGGGGGAGGGCAGCCGCGCTCCTTCTTCACGGCAAGTGCCTGTCTGTCTGTCTGTCTTTGTTTTAGCCCTGTGGAACCCCTGGCTTTTGGTTTCTGGATGGCTGCCCTACATGGTGGACTTTTTCTCCCCCTGTGCCATTAATGACATTTAACTCCATGGACTTTTGGTTCGATATGTGATCAAGCGCCTGTTAACATTGTGTATTAGCATGGATATGTCCCTTCTATAATATGTGCTTGTTGGACCAAAACAACAACCCATTCCAAAACCATGGAACCACTTACTATAAAGATGCCCACTACCAATTACAATGGACAGTATGGATTTGTCTCTTCTTTGTAGCTATAACAGCCTCCGCTATTCGTGGAAGTGTGTCTGTAAGAATTTGTACTCACTTGTGAGGTCAGGTACTGATTGTGGATGAGAAGATCTGGCTCACCATCAGTGTTCCAATTCATCCCAAAGGTGTTCAGTATGGTTGAGGTCAGGGCTCTGTGTAGGCCACTTCAGCTCCCCCACCCATCAAACCTTAATAGGCTTGTTGGATATCCCATTACAAAACCATGGGCATGAATATAGAGTTGCCTTACTTTGTGGCTATAACATCCTGCACTCTTCTGGGAAGACTCCCCACAAGATTTTGGAAGGTGTCTGTGGGAATTTGTGCCCATTTGTGAGGTCATGTACTGATGTTGGATGAGTAGACCTGGCTCACAATTGTCGATCCAATTAATCCCAAAGGTGTTTGGTAGGGTTAAGGTCAGGACTCTGTACAGGACAATTTAGTTCCTCCTCACCAGACTGGTCAAACCATGACTTTATAGAACTGGCTCCACTCATCTGGTTAGGCTTTCCACAAAACTGAAAACAAGTCTGTGGAAGTATGTGTCCATTAAGCCAAAAGAACATTTGTGAAATTAAGTACTGATGTTTGATGAGAAGACCTGGCTCACAATCAGTATTCCAATTAATCTCAAAGGTATTTAGTAGGATTGAGGTCAAGGCTCTGTGCAGGACACAAGAGTTCCTTTACCCTAAACTAGTCACACCATGTCCTTATGGACATGGCTTTATACACAGGGTTACAGCCATGCTAGAACAGAAAATGGTCTTCTACACATGGTTACCACAAGGATGGAAGAGCACAACTGTCTACAAAGTCTTTGTATGAAGTAGTATTAACAGTACTGTTCACTGGAGACCCCTGAACTCAATCCGTTGGTGCTCCACGTTTTTTTAAGCATAGAGTGTACCTAAGTGGTCTTACAGGAAGGAGAGAAGTCATGGTGGGTGTGTCCCACTAGTGAAACAAACAGCAGCAGGTGCTGGGGCAGTGGCATAGAGTCTACAGAAGTGCAGGTTCTGATAAGTGTAGTCACCCTCTAGCCCCATACACACGGGTCGAATGTCAGAAAACATCGGCCAGCTTTTGTCGGACGAGCATGCTGGAAAACCGCCTCCCAATCAGCGCTCTTATTCATTGGTGGAGAGCGCTGATTGGACTGTTCTGGCAGGGGGCCACCCCCGGTCACAACACAACAGGTCAGCGGGGAGGATCGCTATACTAACTTTGCAGAGTTAGTACAGCGGCTCTGACCGGAGCTGACAGTTGTTTTGGTTTAATCCAGCAAAAAAACTCATAGTGTGTTCCAGGCTTAAGTATGCTATGTAGTGATTTAGTACAGCTGGGTGGGAGCATCTCAATATGCATTACTTTACAAATCTTTTAGTAGCTAAAATAGTCTTGTATAATGTTAACTAACTCTGCACATACAGGGCCTGATTCATAGTACGGAGAAATGGCTTTTCGGCGGGATTTTGTGAACCGGAGAATTTTTAAGTCTGAAATTGGTATTCAAAGAACGGCGGGCGGAAAATAACGCCAACTGTGAGATTCATTAAGATCAACTAATGTCAGGACTGGACTTAAAAACAGTCCAGCTAAAAGGTGGACTAATTTTTTCAAAATCACAAAATATGGCAGGAAAAAAATAAAAAATGTGTGGGAAATATGTGTTATATGATTTTGAGCTAAACTGCTTTTAAACTGTGTGAAAATGTTAAGTAGAAAAAAAGATATTAATAAAAGTGTAAAATGCAAAAATAGCTCCAGAGTCAATTTCTGGCAGATAGCTCATGTGAGCATGCTCCAAACCAAAAACTAGGCTGAAAATAACGTTTTTGAAAACGTTAGTGGGAGTTTTATTGAATTTGCGGCAAATACCGCCGCAAATTCGCGGTAAAACGGCGCTATTCCGGCGCTAATAAAAATTTTTTTTTTTTTTTTTTTTTTTTAATTTTTTTTTTGCACATATCTATGTATGTCTATATATATATATATATATATATATATATATATATATATATATATGAATCACAAAAAAATATATATCTATACATAAATATATATATATATGTGTGTGTGTGTGTATATATATATATATATATATATATAATATATAGATATATATATAGATAGATAGATAGATAGATAGATAGATAGATAGATAGATAGATAGATAGATAGATAGATAGATAGATAGATAGATAGATAGATACCCAAAAATAATTATATGTATATATATATATATATGTTTTATTTATTGATTTGCCTATGTGTATATATATATATATATATATATATATATATATATGAAAAGGAACACTAACACGGCTCCTCCCCGAAAATTAAACATTGTATATGTGTGAAATTAATATATTTTTGGATTGGTTAGATATAGAATGTAACAATAATATATGTTTTTTTGCATATGTGTGTATATATATATATATATATATATATATATATATATATATATGCAAAAAACTATATATTATTGTTACTTCCTATATCTAACCAACCCCAAAAATATATTAATTTCACACATATACAATGTTTCATTTTTGGGGAGAAGCCGTATTAGTGTTGCTTGTCATATATAACAACATACAGTTGTAGGTAGTTCAGGGATTCGAACACCCAAATACACTGTTGCAAGGCAGCGGTGCTAACCACTTAACTACCTAAAGCTAATGACATTTTTTTCAAAGCATGTGTGATTTGTACTTTAAAAAAAAAAAATTATATATATATATATATATATATTCTATTTAGACCCAATTCAAGCTCAAATAATTTTTATTTATTAAAATTTTTTGATGGACTAATTGAATCAAACTATATTAATTTTTAGAGCCCATTCACATTAGCGCGACTTGTCAGGCAACTTGTCAGCCTGACAAGTCGCGGTATGTCGGGGTCCATTGAGTAGTACAGGACCCGTTCTAATAGGAGCGACACAAGTCACTCCGACTTAGAAAAAGGGTCCTGTACCACTTTGGGGCGACCTCGGAGCGACTTGCATAGACTTCCAGTATGTGAAGTCTCTGCAAGTCGCAGTGCACAGCGGTGCACGCGACTTCACAGGTCACCCCCCGAAGTCGTGTCGCCTCAATGTGAATGGGCTCTTAAGGTGCCAGTGCATGTATGCTTGGTATAAAGATAACAAGAAACTAAAAAAAAAAAAAACCTCAGAGACCACAATTCCCAAATAATTAACCTAGTTTAGTGAAACTGTATAAAATCAACAAATTTTTAAAAATAATCCTGCATGCTGGAAATTATATATAGGTGTTTAAAACATTTATTTCTGTGAAAAATTTGTATTTTAAACTTAAATTGATAGGCTAAGAAACTATCAGTGGCATATATTATGAAATAAATGTAACAAAGTGATTATGTTTGTGTAAATTGTGTTTTGCAAAAATGTTGCAAATATGTATTGAGCTTGAGCTTGATTAAATAAACTGACCAAAATATCCAAGTGGTTAGCACAGCTGCCTTGCAACAATGTATTTGGGTGTTCAAATCCCTGAACTACCTACAACTGTCTGTTGTTATATATGACAAGCAACACCCCAAAAATAAAACATTGTATATGTGTGAAATTAATATATTTGTTGAGTGGGGAGCCATATGTGTTGCTTCCTATATAGAGCCACATTACACTCTGAAAAATAGCAGTGTTTCAGCTTGCAAATCTGAGAATTTGCAAATTGATTGAACATATGCAGTGCAACCCCAGAACTCAGAATTCAACAACCCAAAAAAAAAAAAAAAAAAAAGATATATATATATATATATATATATATATATATATATATATATATATATATAAAAAAAATTACTACATCAAGTCAACACACATAGGAAATGCTTTGAATAATCTCAGAATGAGCACAAAGTGGCTTTTTTTATTAAGACTAATGGGCCATACACACTATAAGATTTTCTGAAGATTTTTTCCTTTAGATTTACCAAAACCATATAATATGAGGTCAAACCTAAACACTTTCAATTTGTATGCAATCTGGCAGGCCCTTGCACTACATAGAAAAGGTAAATCTGAAGGAAAAAGTCTTCAGAAAACCTTATAGTGTGTATGGCCATACATGATCCAATTTTCTTACAATTTTCTGTCCAATTTTCTTGAAATTTACCTTCAAGTATGTAGTACAAAGGCCTGCCTAATTGGATACAAGTGAAAGTGTTGTTTAGCTTTGACATCACATTATGTGGTTTGTGGTTAATCTATCAGAAAATTGTACAACAAAAATTGAACATGTATGGCCATACACACTATAAGATTTTCCGAAGACTTTTTCCTTCAGATTTACCTTTTCTATGTAGTGCAAGGGCCTGCAAGATTGCATACAAATTGAAAGTGTTTAGGTTTGACCTCATATTATATGGTTTTGGTAAATCTAAAGGAAAAAGTCTTCAGAAAATCTTAAGCCCCGTACACACGTACTGATCGTCGGCCGAACGATCGGCTGTCTTTTGTCCAGGGCTGTCCTGTCTGTTGAAAACTGCAAAAGACTGCACACTAATTTTGTCGGCCAACAACAGACGACTGCAGAAGTGATGTCATGTGATGGTTAACTTTCCCTGTGTTTTTTCTTTTCTGAGCATGCCCAGTCTTGCAAATCAGCCGATTGTCGGCCGAATTCTGTACTGACTGGCGAACAATCGGCCGTTCTGGTGTTGGCCAAAAAAAATTTTAATGCCTGCACGACAGATTCTGTTCGGCTGAAAATGCGCTGTCGGCTGTCGGAAGCATCATACTAACACGCCTACAATCGGCCGATCGGTCGTCGGGCGAATATTTACGGCCAAAGATCGGTATGTGTGTACGAGGCATTATAGTGTGTATGGCCCATTAAGCTGGCCATACATGTTCAACTTTTGTTGTACAATTTTCTGGTAAATCTACCACAAACCACATAATGTGAGGTCAAAGCTAAAAAACACATTCACTTGTATCCAATTAGGCAGGCCTTTGTACTACATACTTGAAGGTAAATTTCAAGAAAATTGGACAGAAAATTGTAAGAAAATTGGAACATGTATGGCTAGCCTTAAGCCTCGTACACACATACCGATTGTCGGCCGTAAACATTAGGCCGACGACCGATCGGCCGATTGTAGGCTTGTTAGTATGATGCTTCCGACAGCCGACAGCGCATTTTCGGCCGAACAGAATCTGTCGTGCAAGCATTAAAATGTTTGTATGCCGACACCAGAACGGCCGATTGTTCGCCAGTCAGTACAGAATTTGGCCGACAATCAGCAGATTTGCAAGACTGGGCATGCTCAGAAAAGAAAAAACACACGGAAAGTTAACCATCACATGACATCACTTCTGCAGTTGGCTGTTGTTGGCCGACAAAATTTGTGTGCAGTCTTTTGCAGTTTTCAACAGACAGGACAGCCCTGGACAAAAGACGGCCGATCGGTCGGCCGACGATCGGTACGTGTGTACGAGGCATTAGTCTAAATGAAAAAGCCACTTTGTGCTCATGCTGAGATTATTGAAAGCATTTCTTATGTGTGTTGACTTGTAAGAAACTTGGATCATGGATGGCCAGCCAAACACTCATTCATTAATGAACTGGTGATTTTGGTTTAGGAACCAACAGACCCAATTAATTACTTTGCTGGGCGTTTCCTATACTGGGTGGGTGTAGTTTAACCAAGGTTATATAAAGGGATGTATGAGATCATATCATTTGGCCTGTGGAAGGGCCACAGGTCTTTATGTCCGAATTTGCTTTTGGGGGTGGGGGGGTTTGCTGGCATGCCTAATGATCCATATTGCAGTAAGTGTATTCTTTTGGATGAATACTTTTCATGCTCTAACAGTTTGGTATTGTTTTTGCAAAGTGTGTCTTTATGTACTCTATACATGTTTTTTTTTTATTTTCATGCCTCTGTGTAGCTGTATGTTCTACTGATTTGATGGTATTTAAATGGAAAGACAGGCTCATGCAAACAATTAACATAAAAGTATGTTGGGTATGTTTAATGCTTAATACTAAGGTGTCTACAACTTATTTTGCTTGACTTTTGGATATTGTAAGCTCTATCTATCCATCATATGTTGTATCTTTTTGCACTGTAATTTGAATAAAAATTACTTGATTTGGGGGGCATTTCACATTTCACATTTCACATGCTTGCTTGAGTGATTACTGATGTTTTATACATGTTCAATAAAGCTTATTCATTTGTACACAGCTCCTGGTTTTTTGTTTTCTTTTCTTATTTGTCTGGATGTAATTCAGATACCTTTTGTGTCTATTGAATGTAATCAATTTCTTGTATTTTTTGTGTGTGTGTGCAATGGCAGTGCAGTATGAACATGGGTAGGGTTTCTCCCTTTACTCCAGCAAAGTGTGTATGGGTGTGTGTGGGGTGTGTGTGTGTGTGGGGGTGTGTGTGGGGGTGTGTGTGGGGGTGTGTGTGGGGGTGTGTGTGGGGGTGTGTGTGTGTGGGGGTGTGTGTGGGGGTGTGTGTGTGGGTGTGTGGGTGTGTGTGGGTGTGTGTGGGTGTGTGTGTGTGTGTGGGGGTGTGTGTGTGTGTGTGGGGGTGTGTGTGTGTGTGTGGGGGTGTGTGTGTGTGTGTGTGTGTGTGTGTGGGTGTGTGTGTGTGTGTGTGTGTGTGTGTGTGTGTGTGTGTGTGTGTGTGGGTGTGTGTGTGGGTGTGTGTGTGTGTGTGTGTGTGTGTGTGTGTGTGTGTGTGTGTGTGTGTGTGTGTGTGTGTGTGTGTGGGTGTGGGTGTGGGTGTGGGTGTGGGTGTGGGTGTGTGGGTGTGGGTGTGTGGGTGTGGGTGTGGGGGTGTGTGTGTGTGTGTGGGGGTGTGTGTGTGTGTGTGGGGGTGTGTGTGTGTGTGTGTGTGTGTGTGTGTGTGTGTGTGGGGGTGTGTGTGTGTGTGTGTGTGTGGGGGGGTGGGGGTGGGGGTGTGTGTGTGTGTGTGTGTGTTAAATTTTAAGAAAAAATTAAAGTGTTTATGTATATATTTAGCTAAAAATATATAAATTAAGGAATAATACCAAATTTCCCTTCAGCCTCTGTGGATGAATGTAACCAAAACATTTAATAAAAAAAATCACTAAAAATGATTACTAAATAAAAGATTGCTACAGCGCTCACTCGCCTTTTTAGTTGGCTTAGGTCAGTGATGATGAACCTTGGCAACACAGGTGTTTTGTAACATTTCCCATGATGCTCACCTACACTGCAGAGTACATGAGCATTTTGGGAAATGTAGGGCAAAAACATCTTGGGGGGGGGGGGGGGGGGTTAAGGGTTACCATCACTGGCCTGGGTAAAACATTTCCAATACATTTTAGTTGTCTGTGTGCGCCATTTTTAAAATAAAGCAAAATCTCTTTACAATAAATTGCAAATGGCACATTGGCGTTCGCCCTGGACCAGAAATGACACCACATTGGCTTGCACACATTCCAGCAAGTGGTCACAATCAACTGGCTAATCATGGTGAGGGCCACTTTCAGCTGTGAAGAAATGGCATTCATATGCAAATTAAGTGTGTGTGTGTGTGGGGGGGGGTCTGTGCTTGTAATCAGAGCATTGATTACCAGTGCAGACCCTTGGGGGATGCCACTAGAGCCACCAGGGATGCCCACCCATGCCACCATTGATGCCAATCAGTGCTCAGGGAACCTGTTAGTGCCCTCCTCATCAGTGCTGCCCATCATTACCATCTTTCAGTGCTGCCCACCAGTGCCAATCATTGCCCATCAGTGCCACCTATCAATGCCCATCAATGCTGCATATCAGTGCCACCTATCTGTCTATCAGTGCTGCATATTATTAGTGTCTCATCAGTGCCTGCCAGCGCAGCCTCTTCAATGCTCGTCAGTGCAACAAAAAACATATTGATTTACCAAATTTTATTACATAAACAAAAACACATTATTTTAGGGGTCAAACATTTAGGTGTTCTTTTTGCCAATAGAAAAAAAACCTTGCAGTGATCAAATACCACCAAAAGAAAGCACTATTTTTTTAATGAAAATACTGTGATACATTTGTGTTAGGTACAAGGTTGCATGACCGCGGAATTGTCATTCAAAATGCAACAGTATAAAAAGCTGAAAATTGGCCTGGGCAGGAAGGGGTGTAACTGCCCTGTAAGGAAGTGGTTAACTATTGAAACATGGGAATAAATATTCCAGGGGTAATCATGCTCAGCTCAATGGTTCAGTGGTTAGTGTTCCTGGCTATAAACACTGAGAGCATGAGTTCAAATCCCAAGTGTGCCATCACCTTCCTAAATTTTAGACAGCTATAAATAAATACTGAAACTTGGCAAATGCATAATTGCACTCTGCACATATGCATGTTTGTTTCTTGAATATACATGGCCATTGACATGCAATTTTAGGTGATGTAGCCAATGTATTACTATGTGGCCAAAAAAAATTATGGCACACAGGGTGTTATCATGGTCTGGCCTTGAACTCATGACCTAGCAATCTTTAGCTGTGAGCTTAGCCCACTACACCAAAGTGCTGAATACAATCAGATATGCCTGAAAGTTTCAGATGAATAAAGAATGAAGACTGCTAATTAGACAGCTGTGTAGTCTGCTATTAGAAAATCTAAAGGTTAAAACACATTAGATACATAACTATACCTTAAAATTAAAATAAACCATAATAGATGACATTGCTGTGTAATAGTGATTCAGAATAGACAAATTTCCTTTTATGAAAAACACAAAGGGAATTTGGTTAACTCCAAACTCAAATTCAGCCTAAGTTAACTCCAAACCCGAATTCAGTCTAAGTTAACTCCAACTCCGAATTCATTAAAGCATCTAGTTGATGGTTTAACTCCAGCCACTTACCTAATTAGGATGCAATGAGTTTAGGCTGGAGTTATTTCTGGAGAAGTGAGCAGCTCTACTCCAAACTTATACTGAATTAGGCCCACAGTATCTGATTCTACTGTAGCCCTGTTGAAGGGGAGCAGATTCTCTAATCCTGTTGGCTTTTTTTCCTTTTTTATTTTTTTGAATCAGCAACATTATATCTTCGGTTTTCTCATTATAAGGGGGGAGTAGTCCCTTGAATTTGAATTTGAAGTTGAGTGTCCATTTTTTTAATTTTCCTGTAGAATATCAGAGGGTGGCCAGGGACTACAAGTACAAGTGGTTACGGTTAATCACTGGCTGTGAGGTTATTCAGGGACATGTCGTTTCCTAATAGCTAGAATAGTTGGAGCAATAATGCTAGCCTACGTTCGGCTCTCTCCATTCATGTAGTACTTTGCTGATGACTGTAATTGTTGCTTTCTATTGTTCTAGTACCGTACTACTGTATATTTTGTTATTTAATGTCATTCTGTTGGCGAGATGCCAAAACACAATAAAGAAATAAAAAAAAAAAAAAAAAGTCAGTGATCTGCTACATAAGGTGCACACAAAAGAGGTTGAAGAGGATCAGACTCTGTATCCATCCTACAAAGACGAATGAGACTTCTACAATACAGGGAGGCCTCGAATAAAGGAGAGAAGAGACATTGACGAAGGGCTGGAATGACAGGGGTTAACCACTTAAGCCCCGGAAGATTTTACCCCCTTCCTGACCAGGGCCTATTTTGCGATTCGGCACTGCGTGACTTTAACGGACAATTGCGCGTGCGAAGCTGCACCTAAACGAATTTGACGTCCTTTTTTTCCCCACAAACAGAGCTTTCTTTTGGTGGTATTTGATCACCTGTGTGATTTTTTGATCATGCGCTATAAACAAAAAAAGAGCGTAAATTTTGCAAAAATAACAATATTTTTCACATTTTTTATATGAAATTCCCCCCAAAAAAATTTAAAAATCTAAATTTTTTAACATTTTAGGCCAATTTGTTTTATGCTACATATGTTTGGTAAAAAAAATCACAAAATGCGTATTTTGATTGGTTTGCGCAAAAGTTATTGCGTTTACTAAGGGAAAGATTTTTGTCATTTTTGTTGTTTTTTTTTTTTTTAACGAGTAATGGCGGCGATCTGCAATTTTTTTTGCGGGACTGCGACATTGCGGCGGACAGATCGGACCCTTGACTGACATTTTTGACACTTTTGGGGGTACCAGTGACATTACTGCAGTAATCAGTGCTATACATATGCACTGTTACTGTAAAAATGACACTGGCAGTGAAGGAGTTAACTTTATTGGAGAGGGAGGGATTAAGTGTGTCCCTAGGGGCGTGCTTCTAACTGTGATTGGCTGTGGCTACTAGTGTGAGAACCGAGATCAACGGTCCTACATAGTAGAACCGTGTGATCTCCATTCTTACACAGGGAAGAAGGACAGGCGGCTTTGTTTACATTTCTTCCGGTGTAGCGGACGATCGCGAGTGCCCGGCGGACGTCGGGTCCGCCGGGCACACACGAGGGGGGGATCCGTGACCGCGCGGGAGCGCGCCTCCGGCGCCGCGCGCTCGCTCCCTAGAGCCTCACAGGCTAGCGACGTAGTACTACGTCGCTTTGCCTGTGAGGGGCTGACCTCCGCAGTAAATAGTCGTGCGGCGGTTGGCAAGCGGTTAAAGGGGTTTGGGTCAAGGAAGGGTTTTCAGCCCAGTCCGATAGAAAATAAAAATGGTGGGACTTACTTAATTGGTGTCTTGGCCAGGAATTGGTGGGGCTACAGGAAGAGGTCAGGCTAGGGGCCCTGGGGGGTCTTCAGTCTGAAGAAAGCTGCATTGGTGAAAATTTCCCACCCTCCCTCCCCTTTTTTCTGCATTTTGAGATGGTTATTTGTCATGGCAGCAAGCGGGGTACAAGGCCCTGGTAGGTTAGTATGGTGCAAACCTATACTTGGTAGGGACCCATCTGAGGTACGGCTCCCAGATGGTGCAAACTTATACTTGCTAGGGACCCGTCTGAGGTACGGCTCCCAGTAGTTGGTATGTTGGCATTTGCAACTGGTTGTCTCCGCTGCTATGGCCATTTAACTCCAATCTCTGGCCATGTGGTTACGTATAAGGTAGGAGAAGAGTGATGGTCAGAGCAGAATTGAGACAAATCCTCTTTAATACCCTAGTCAAGACGGTTTTCCTTGCAGACACTTGCAATCCGCAGGCCCACATTTCAGGAATGTTCGTGACATGAACAATCTTTGAAGATGTGCAGAAAAACTTGAAGTCCTGACAGTGACTTTCCTGAGCGGGAACTGCTGACAGCACAGGGAGCCCTGTACACAACTCCATGATTAATTCATCGGCTGGCTAGGGGCCTCCACACTTGCCATGTTTATCCTCCACATGCAGGGTCACCTGAATCAATAGCGGCTGACATGGCCAGGGGCTTGGAGTGACTGAAATCACATATAATGGCTGTAATGATAGCCAGGGAGAAGCACAGGTAGGGGGACGCACATCTGTCTGTGCATATTATGTGCAGGACAGGAGGCGGTAGCCTCAGGAAACACATTCACAGCGGCTGCTAGTTCCAGCACAGGAGACACACGGCTTGTCTATCATCCCCCACTGCCTCCTCACATCCCGGGGAACAAGGCACATCTTGTAAAGACACTTTGCACACATTTATTATTAAAAAGGGTACGCTGGTAAATAAGTCATGGACTGATGACACAGCCTGCTTATCAGAGGAGTTTAGGCTTTCCCTGTCAGCAACCCCTTTGCACCAACACCGCCATCCTGAGCCCCTAACAGATGCAGAAGAGCAAATGGGGATATTATTTTATAATAAAGAGTAACTAGACAGGGCTGGCCTTAGGTGTTCAGGCACCCTGTGCGAGCTAATCTTGTGGCGCCCCCCCCATCCTCACCCCTCGTCCCTCGCCCCCTGGTCACCTAAACATACACAAAGAGGAAAAAAATATTCTCCCGCCGCTTGTAAGAAGAATTAAGTGGCTGAACTGGTGGAGGTGCGGGAGATGCAGGGGCTGCGGGCATGATGCAGGGCTATGGGCATGGTACATGCAGAGCCATAGGCATGGTACAGGAGAGGCAGTGCTGTGGTAATTTACAGGAAATTCTCCTGGAGAATCTCCTGTACCATGCCCGCAGCACTGCATCTCCTGAGGAGATGGTACATGCATCTCCTGAGGAGATGCAGGGGCTGCGTAGGGGTCTCACTTACCATTTGGTGAGGTGCCTTGCATTTAAAAGTGGCGCTGCCTGGCACCAACACGTCACCGCACATGCGCTGTCTGCCCGAGAATAGCCGAGCGTATACGGGCTTTCCCGAGCGGTGACGGCACATGCACAGTGTACCTATTGGGCCGGCCACAGCCATTTTTTTCAGGTGTCAGTGCCGCGATGCTGCGTTGATCTTCAGCCAGTCCCAGGGCAGAGGAACTTGCCCTGGCAGGGCCTGCTGTGACTCGTCAGACGAGTCTCGTTCTGTGAGTAACTGACTGACAGCTGTGATGGCCACATGGCGCCCCTGTTGCCCATGGCTCCCTGTGCGGACGCACAGCTCGCACACCCCAAAGGCCGGCCCTGACTCCAGACAGCAAGTCACAAGAAGAATTGGGCTGCTGAGCTCAGAAGGTTCACTAACTTTATCTTAAACAGAATCTTTATAAACTCGGCTGCAATCCTCTGCAGTTTTTCCAACTCCCTATATATGTTTCTAGGTAGAGCTGCCCCCCCTCTTGTCACATATACTCACCGGCCACTTTATTAGGTACACCTGTTCAATTGCTTGATAACACAAATTGCTAATCAGCCAATCAAATGGCAGCAACTTAATGCATTTAGGCATCTAGACCTGGTGCTGAATTTCAAACTGAGCATCAGAATGGGGAAGAAAAGGGGTTTAAGTGACTTTGAACATGGCATGGTTGTTGACGCCAGATGGACTTGTCTAAGTATTTCAAAAACTGCAGATCTACTGGGATTTTCGGGCACAACCATCTCTCGGGCTTACAGAGAATGGCCTGAAAAAGAGAAAATATTCAGTGAGCGGATGTTGTGTGGATGAAAATGCCTTGTTGATGTCAGAGGTCAGAGGATAATGGGCAGACTGTTTTGAGATGATAGAAAGGCAACAGTAACTCATAAAAACACTCATTACAACCAAGGTATGCAGAATACCATCTCTGATAGCATAACACATCGAAACTTGAAGCAGCAGAAGACCACACCGGGTGCCACTCCTGTCAGCTAAGAACAGGAAACTGAGGCTACAATTCGCACAGGCTCACCAAAATTGTACGATAGAAGATTGGAAAAATATTGCCTGTTCTGATGAGTTTTGATTTTAGCTGCGACATTCAGATGGTAGGGACAGAATTTGGCATAGACAACATAAAAGCATGGATCCATCCTGCCTTGTATCAATGGTTCAGGCTGGTGGTGGTGTAATGATGTGGGACACTTTGGGCCCCTTAGTACTAATTGAGCATCGTTTAAACACAACGGCCTACCTGAGTATTGTTGCTGACCATGTCCACCTCTTTATGACTACAATGTCCCCAGGGCCGGTGCAAGGATTTTTGCCGCCCTAGGCAAAATAAAAATTGCCGCCCCCCCCCCCCCCCCATATGACCTACCTTCACTACATCAGCCAAGAGCCAGAAGATCTCTGCATTACGCAAGTGTGAGCGCAGTGGTTGATGTAGTGAGGTGGGAAGCAGTTTAAAGGAACACTGATGGGGGGTAATTTCTGCTGTGACCTGTGTACAGTCCCCACCAACCTCAGCTTCTCCTCCCGGTTGGTGGTTGGTAATAATGCAGCTTCACCGCCATCCATGTGAATAAGGTCATGGAGACAGCCAATCACAGATCACCATCAGTCAGACGAGGTCAGCATTTGGGTAGACGGGGACACTGTCCATTATACACAGCCCCCCCATATCACACAATACAGCCCCCCCCCCCATATAATACAGCACACCTCCCATATCACACAATACAGCCTACACAAAACAACCTCCCCATATCATACAATACAGCCCCTCCATATCATACAATACAGCCCCCCCATGATACAATGCAGCCCCTTCAATATGATACAATGCAGCCCCCTCCATATGATATATGGAAGGGGCTGCATTGTATGATATGGAGGGGGCTGCATTGTATGATATGGAGGGGGCTGCATTGTATGATATGGAAGGGGCTGCATTGTATCATATGGAGGGGGCTGTATTGTATGATATGGAAGGGGCTGCATTGTATCATATGGAGGGGGCTGCATTGTATCATGGGGGGGGGCTGTATTGTATGATATAGAGGGGGCTGCTATGATACAATGCAGCCCCCTCCATATGATACAATGCAGCCCCCTCCATATGATACAATGCAGCCCCCTCCATATGATACAATGCAGCCCCCTCCATATGATACAATGCAGCCCCCCCATGATACAATGCAGGCAGCCCCCTCCATATCATACAATACAGCCCCCCCCATGATACAATGCAGGCAGCCCCCTCCATATCATACAATACAGCCCCCCCCCATGACACAATGCAGGCAGCCCCCTCCATATCATACAATACAGCCCCCCCCCCCATGATACAATGCAGGCAGCCCCCTCCATATCATACAATACAGCCCCCCCCCATGATACAATGCAGGCAGCCCCCTCCATATCATACAATACAGCCCCCCCCCCATGATACAATGCAGGCAGCCCCCTCTATATCATACAATACAGCCCCCCCCCCATGATACAATGCAGGCAGCCCCCTCCATATCATACAATACAGCCCCCCCATGATACAATGCAGGCAGCCCCCTCTATATCATACAATACAGCCCCCCCCCCCATGATACAATGCAGGCAGCCCCTCCATATCATACAATACAGCCCCCCCATGATACAATGCAGGCAGCCCCCTCTATATCATACAATACAGCCCCCCCCCCCATGATACAATGCAGGCAGCCCCCTCCATATCATACAATACAGCCCCCCCCCTCCATGATACAATGCAGGCAGCCCCCTTTATATCATACAATACAGCCCCCCCCCATGATACAATGCAGGCAGCCCCCTCCATATCATACAATACAGCCCCCCCCCCCCCATGATACAATGCAGGCAGCCCCCTCCATATCATACAATACAGCCCCCCCCTCCATGATACAATGCAGGCAGCCCCCTCTATATCATACAATACAGCCCCCCCCCCCATGATACAATGCAGGCAGCCCCCTCCATATCATACAATACAGCCCCCCCCCTCCATGATACAATGCAGGCAGCCCCCTCTATATCATACAATACAGCCCCCCCCCATGATACAATGCAGGCAGCCCCCTCCATATCATACAATACAGCCCCCCCCCTCCATGATACAATGCAGGCAGCCCCCTCTATATCATACAATACAGCCCCCCCCCATGATACAATGCAGGCAGCCCCCTCCATATCATACAATACAGCCCCCCCCCCTCCATGATACAATGCAGGCAGCCCCCTCCATATCATACAATACAGCCCCCCCCATGATACAATGCAGGCAGCCCCCTCCATATCATACAATACAGCCCCCCCCCTCCATGATACAATGCAGGCAGCCCCCTCTATATCATACAATACAGCCCCCCCCCCCATGATACAATGCAGGCAGCCCCCTCCATATCATACAATACAGCCCCCCCCCCCAATATCATACAATGCAGCCCCCCATGTATGAAGAGTGAGGCCAGTGTCCGGGTGGGGGAGTGTACTGTGTTGTCTGTGTGAGGGGTGGGAGAGGACGGGACACACATCATCTCACCTTGCATGCTGTCCTCGGCATGTGATGGGGGATGGGAGACTGTCCGGTGTCCAGCAATCTGCTTCTGCCAGAAGTTGAACACGGAGCAGAGGGGGGGGGGCGTCTGGAGAGGCACAAGCCCAGCTCCCTGAGTGTGATTGGAGATCGGCTCCTGATCTTCTTCAAGCAGAAATCAGCTGGAGGGGCGGAGACCGGAGGGCAGTGAGCGCCGAGCTGGATCCCCAGGATTCTATGGAGGGCACTTCTGGCGCCCCGACTATTCTAATGTGCGCTCTAGACAAGTGGTGTGTGCTGCCTGGGGCTCGCTTGCTGTAGCGCTCAGGCGGCACAGCATGAGGAGTGCCACACCGGCCGGTCCACTACTGATTCGGGGTGCAGAATGGCGGCGCCCCCTGTTAAGCTGCGCCCTAGGCAGCTGCCTTAGTCGCCTTACTGGTAGCGCCGGCCCTGAATGTCCCCATCTTCTGATGGTTTCTTCCAGCAGGATAATTCACCATGTCACCAAGCTCAAATCATCTCCCTATTGGTTTCTGGAACATGACAATGAGGTCACTGTACTCCAAAGGCCTCCACACTCACCACATCTCATCCAATAGAGCACCTTTGGGTTGTGGTGGAACGGGAGATTCGCATCATGGATGTGCAGCCGACAAATCTGCAGCAACTGCATGATGCTATCATGTCACTATGGAGCAAAATCTCTGAGGAATGTTTCCAACACCTTGTAGAATATATGCCAAAAAAAAATTAAGGCAGTTCTGATCGCAAAAGGGGGGTTCAACCCGGTACTAGGAGGGTGTACCAAAAAAGTGTCCGGTGAGTGTATTTCTGTGCTATGTCACCCCTCTGTGTCTGAAAGCCACCACCATCCTCCCCAGTGGGAGGAGTCTGGAATTTATTGCCTGCAGTTTTACAATGCTAAGCAGTTGGCATTCCCAGTATACTAGGTTAGCAGCAGTATAGTTATTTCAGGCTGCAGGATCCCCTGTGCACTACAGCTATACCTGATCATGTACAGCAGGAGTGTCAAACTCAATTATTTCACAGGCCACATCAGCATTATGGTTGCCCCAAAAGGGCCAGTTGTATCTGTAGGACTAGATGTCAAGAACCCTCCCGACCCCCCACCATTAGATGTCAAGAGTCCCCCACCCTCCCTTACATCACAGTGCACTCCCCTTACCTTGTGCTGCTGTTGGGAAGAAGCTAGAGAGGGTCTGGAGGAAGACCAGAGGAAGGCTACAATCAGCTGACTGAGTCTGCTGAATCCTGAGCCTAGGGGAGGCGGAAACAGGAGGGTACTTAAGCTGCACAGAGAGGCACAGGATCTGCAGTTCTGTCCTCCTCTCTGCTGCTGACTGCTTTGGTGGGGGGGCAGACACAAGCCTCTCCGCAGCTGCACAGAGAAGTGCAGGATCTAGCAAAGGAGTTCTGTTCTCCTCTCTTCTGCTGAGACTAGGTAGAGGCAGAGGCTAGATGGTGCGGCAGTTGCAGGAGTCTCACGGGACCTCTGTTTGAAACATGTGATGTATAGTAGGTGTATATTATTTATTTCAAAGATTACATTTCAGGTTTGATATGTGAGTTTTATAAAAACAGGACTGTTTATATTCTTTATTGCTAACATGAAACGAATGACTGCGCTAGAGCAGGGCTCGACAAACCCCAGGCGCCAGGTCACATTGGCGACTAGAATTAGCGGCCTTGCACCTGGGCTACACTGCGGCAGGTGTCCTCTCCCCATGCGGCCCCCACTCGTGGTTGTGTGGACTAAGATGCCACACCGGCAGGTAATTGAGGCTACGGCTTTGCGGCCTGCTGGAGCGAGATGCTTACATTGGGTAACAGGCACCCTCATCTGATGCCCGGGGCTGCAACAAGTAGTCACTGGCGGTGCTGAGGGTTTCCCCTGCCTGTTCTCACTGCCAATCTCTTTGCAAAGAGAAGGGGTTGAAGGTGTTGCGGGCTTGATCTGGTGCCCTGTCATTACCGGTGAGTGGACAGGGAGTGGGGGCAGCTGGTTGGAAAGGCCTCGGTTTCATTTACAACCTCACAAAGATGGAAACAGTTTCTTATTATTTTTTTTTTCATGAAAATACATTTTTTATTTTTTTTCATTCTCTCCCTGTCATGCCACACAGCCGAAGGCCCCTTTCACACGAGCTGTCGGATCAGGTCCGCCTGTCGGTTTTTCAGGTGAACCCGATTGGACCCTTCAGTCTCCTCTATGGAGCAGCAGATGTCCGCTGACAACCGCCGGCATTCGATCCTGTCCACCAAAAACAGACGGATGGTGGTCCTATTTTCCATCTGTCCGGCATATTGAATCAGATAGCATTGGATGGAAATGGACAGGCAGTCCATCCGATTGTAATCCTCCTGGTCAGCTGCGATTAGTGGAAAAATCCCCGCTGTGCAAGCGGATTCTGCTTAGCGGAGGTGCCCGTATGAAAGGGGTCTAAGGTAGCATGAGTTACTGGATCACTGGATCACCTATCGCCCCCCACCTTGCTGCACTGTCCTTCTCTAGTGAGCCACTTGCCCATCCCACCATCAAGCCAAGTACCTCTATAACCAGCTCAGTTACCCTCTAGAGGAGGAAGGAGAGAATGCAGTGCACCCTCTATGTACAGCTTTTTCACTTTCCAAAAGGAAGAAGAAGGTGATGCACCATACCTCTATGTCTAGAAGGCCCTGGGATCGGATGGTGCCTCTAGAAGGGCTGATTGAGAATTCCTGAGGTCTGGAACCTCCTTTGTGTTGAATTTTCCAGGACGGCGTCTTCTCTTCCAGCACAAAGCTGCTGCATGTGACGCTTAGCTCTCCTCTACCATCTCCCGGGACACGAAGACTGAAGCTCATGGGAACCAGAGAGGTGTTATTCAGGGAACAGGTGAGAGTGCGGGGAAAGCCTGTAGGACATGGGAGAGTGTCAAATGATAAGTAAACATAGACTACCTATAAATATTAGGAGTCCAACATAAATATAAATACTAATGTGAAGTTATGCAGAATACCGTTTAATGGAAAGTTCTGTAAAACAAGAACTGTTCATACAGACTGAATTATACATAGAAACTAATATAAAGACAGTGACTGTAGATGTGTTAGGAAAGAGGCCCTGCCCTTGAGTGCTCAGACAGACAAAAAATACTCACCAAATGACACATCCCCAAAATGCAAGCCCGGGACACTGAAGTGGAATGTGGGTCCAATAACGCAGCCCCTACACAGGGACAAAAAATTAAAAGTGGAAAAGAGTGTAATGTAAAACCAAGTAAAATAAATAGGAATACATATCAATTTCTCATTTCTCTCTCCATAATATTCATATATACTGTATTATGTTTTTAAAAGTGTCAAGTGAAAACTAAAGTAAATAAATAAATAAATTAGATTACATTTTATTATATATATATGCATATATCTTAGTGACATGTTCCTGTGTGTGTATATGTGTGTATATATATATATATATATATATATATATATATATATATATATATATATACATATACATATATACATATATATATATATATATATATATATATATATATATATATATATATATATATATATATATATATATATATACACACATATACACACACAGGAACATGTCACTAAGATATATGCAGGAGCCTCCTTACCAGAGTGTACCCATAGGGTCTCCATACCTGACTGTCAATGTGATGACCTCAGGAGCTCCGTCCACATTAAAGTGGAACTCCTCTGAGAACTCTCCTAAGATGCTGCAGCAAAGGGAGATATGGATGGCCTGGTGTCCATCAGGAAGGATAATTCCCTCACTGGGGGTAAAAGTGAAGCAGGAAGCCACAGCTGAGGTGGGAGTGGAAAGACTGAAGATCCCATCAATGGCTCCCTGGTTAGTCAGGACAACCTAGTGAGACAAAAGACAAAACACTGGCTCATACGACAGAGATGTCAATGCTAAGCTGAACAATGACTATAATTAAGCCCCAGTAGGAGTCGAAACCCGTCAGCCATAGGTGCTGATAAGGGGTGTTCTCTGATGTGCTGGATTGAAGGGAATGATATCACAGCACATCATTTGGAGGTCAGACCCAGCAACAGAGACTCTTCTTGTGTCACTGTGCGTGACCCGGCACAACCCCACATCTGCAGCAGGAAATGTAGGTACTGACACTTGCAGGTCTGGCAGCTAATTCCTTCCTGTCCTGAAAGAAATGTGGAGGCTACCATTGCTGAAAGTGCTAAGTGCCTGATGTCTCTGGGTTTATAACCTTCTGAGTCAGTGACCTGTAACCACCATGCAGTTCAGAAAGTCAATACAGTCAGAACTACTTGCTCCATGTCAATATCGAAAGTAATACATCTGCATGGTAGGCAAGGAACTAGTCTTTTCAGAAGGTAAGAAATGGCAGCCTCAGGTTTCAGATAGCCCCACAGGCAGTCTATTGTTTCTGTCGGTCTGGTTTGACTTTTATACACTGCTCAAAAAAATTAAAGGAACACTTTGAAAACACATCAGATCTCAATGGGGAAAAAATGGTACTCAGTAGTTTGTATGGCCCCCACATGCTTGTATGCATGCCTGACAATGTCGAGGAATGCTCCTAATGAGACGACGGATGGTGTCCTGGGATATTTCCTCCCAGATCTGGACCAGGGCAACATTGAGCTCCTGAACCGATTGAGGTGCAACCTGGCCGCATCTAATGGACCGAAACATAATGTCCCAGAGGTAATCTATTGGATTTAGGTCAGGCGAGCGTGGGGGTCATTTAATGGTATCAATTCCTTCATCCTCTAGGAACTGGCTGCATACTCTCACCTCATGATGCTGGGCATTGTCGTGCATCAGGAGGAACCCAGGACCCACTGCATCAGCATAGGGTCTGACAATGAGTCCAAGGATTTCATCCCGATACCTAATCGCAGTCAGGGTGCCATTGTCCAGCCTGTAGAGGTCTTTGTGTCCCTCCATGCCTCCCCAGACCATCACTGACCCACCACCAAACCGGTCATGCTGAGCAATGTTTTAGTCAGCATAACGTTTACAGTTTCTCCAGACCCTTTCACGTCTGTCACATGTGCTCAGGGTGAACCTGCTCTCATTTGTGAAAAGCACAGGGCACCAGTGGTGGACCTGCCAATTCTGGTGTTCAATGGCACATGCCAATTAAGCTCCACGGTGCTGGGCAGTGAGCACAGGGCCTACTAGAGGACGCTAGGCCCACAGGCCACCCTTATGAAGTCTGTTTCTGATTGTTTGGTCAGAGACTTTCAAACCAGTAGCCTGCTGGAGGTAATTTTGTAGGCCTTTGGCAGTGCTCATCCTGTTCCTCTTTGCACAAAGGAGCAGATACCAGTCCTGCTGATGGGTTAAGGACGGCCCTGTCCAGCTCTCCTAGAGTAACTGCCTGTCTCCTGGAAACTCCTCCATGTTCTTGAGATTGTGCTGCGAGACACAGCAAACCTTCTGGCAAATGGCACGTATTGATGTGCCATCCTGGAGAAGTTGAACTGCCTGTGTAATCTCTATAGTGTCCAGGTATTGCCTCATGCTACCAGTAGTGAGACTGACCCTAGCCAAATGCAAAACTAGTGAAAAACAGTCAGAAAAGATGAGTAGGGGAAAAATGTAAGTGGCCTCCACCTGTAAAACCATTCCTGTTTGGGAGGTCCTCTCATTGTTGCCCATCTAGTGCACCTGTTATTAATTTCATTAACACCATAGCAGCTGAAACTGATTAACAACCCCCTCTGCTACTTAACTGACCAGATCAATATCCCAGGAGCATAACTGACTTGATTCTATACTCTGATTAAAAAGTGTTCCTTTAATGTTTTTGAGCAGTGTATTATTATAAATATTTAGCCAGAAGGGGGGTTTTAACCCTTCGCACACATTGATAATGTCTGCACATCAATCAGACCACATCTATA
Organism: Pelophylax lessonae; assembly: GCF_965119305.1. Classification (NCBI taxonomy): domain Eukaryota; kingdom Metazoa; phylum Chordata; class Amphibia; order Anura; family Ranidae; genus Pelophylax; species Pelophylax lessonae. Next base: position 203,424,723 of record NC_138777.1, on the reverse strand, counting down.
TCTAGAATCCATATACAGTTCAATAATTGACTTCCTGATGAGAGTTGGGTTGTAGCACTATATAAAATAATGATTAGCCCTCGGCCTGTACATAGTTTGTCTGTTTATCCAGTAGGGCTCACCAGGGCAGCGCTCACTCACCTCATAGCTATGCGAGGAGCCCACAAACACCTTTCCAACGTCCAGCTGGTCAAAGCTGAAGGCCAGTCTGGGCCCCAGACCCTCCCCTCGAATGCGTAGAGGAAGGCGAGCCTCCCGACCTGCCATAACACAGAGAGGACAAGGGTGTAAAGGGTGCCACACAGGTAACTCTATTCTCACCGGGGACCCCATTATGACACAGGCGACACCATTCCCCCACAGATTAACCCATTCCAACACTGGTGGCCCATTCTCACACAGGTAATGCTTTTCTCACACGGGACCCCATTAAAGACACAGGTGACACCATTCTCCCACAGATGACCCCATTTCAGCACTGGTGACCCATTCTCACACCAGTAAACCAATTATGACACAGGTGACCCCATTCTCATAGTGGTATTCTCCTGCACGTCTCCAATCTCACAGGGGAACCAATTATGACACAGGTGACCCTATTCTCACACAGGCGACATCATTCTCATGCAGGTGACCTCATTCCCACCCAGGTGACCCTGTTATAACACAGCTGACCCTATTGTCACCAGTGACTCTATTCTAACACTGGGGACCCCATTCTCACAGAGGACCCAATTATGACACATGTGACTCCATTCTCACACAGGTGACTTCATTCTCACAGATGAACCTATTCCAACACTGGTCCCTCATTATCCCATAGAAAACTCTATTCTCACAGAGGACCCAATAGAGGCACCGGTGACCCATATCCTACACAGGTAATCCTGTTATGACACAGGTGACCCCATTCTCACAGATGACCCTGTTTCCACACAGGTGACCCAATACACACACAGTGTGCTGGTTGGCCTGTTCTGTGTTACCTGTTATTTCGCAGTAGACTGTACGCTGATAGATCTTGGCTGCCTGAGGTTTAAAGAGAACGGTCACTTGTACCGAGGAATTTGGCCAGACATCACCTTCCTGTCAGGACAACAATTACAGCAGATTAGAACATTTTTCAATGATGATCAAAATCTACATATATAGCTAGATCTATACACACACATATTGCACTTTCTATATGTATATATTCTGCCCCGAGCTTCCTTGGTATTTCTTGTTGGTTCTATTCTGTGATCCCACCATATCCATACATACAATATATCCCACCGCACAAAACAAGTATGTTGGAGTCGGGGTCACAGTGGGGCTCCCATCACGGTTGCCACACACGCCACATCTATTTCACCCCTTGTCAGTGCCAACCTGTAAACTATTAAATACTCTTTCACCCCCCTTTATTTCCTTCCTCTCTGGTCCACCTTCCCCTTGTCATGTGATTCATGCAGCACTCTCCTGGCTGGCAGAGGTGTTGTGTACCCCAGAGTTCAGCAGGCAGCACAGATAATAAAGAACAGAACAATCTGGAGGAATGATGTGAAATGTCATCTTCTCTCTGGGACTCTTTTCCAAGAAAATACGAGAAGTCGAGATGGGGGGGCAATTGTCTGCCAGACAGCTCTGGAGAAAGGGCTGCCACCTGGGACATGCCCACCGCTCAGTGCATTTTCATTAATAGTAGTGCTGTGATAAAGGCTGCCCAACCTCGTCACTATCCCACAATGAATCTCCACCCACTGGAGGCCACAACAGACGTTCAGGTGTTCTGGGTGGACATCCTGGAGGCATTGTTCATGCTGTGTGAAGGTGCAGCACAGACTACTTTTGACCGAGAGGGGTGACTTAACCCAAACTAAAGTATATGTAAACCAAAGAACAGAAATGTCATACTGCAGCTTAACAGTCCTTAGATGTAGTGGCTGCATTCATTTTCTTTTTCAGGCTTATTTCCTTTAATATTTTTACATGGTGATCCTTTAGCAACACATTTCCTGTCCTCTAATGGCAACACTCACTCACTGTATTGTATCTATGAAGGAGAAACCTTATCACCCTAGGACAGGACTACAGAACATCTCCCCTCTCCTCTTCTCTATAACATAGATAGCTGAGAGCTATGTAAATGATAATAGTGTAGCACAAGAACATGCATAGGAGACATTAGACCTCTCCTTGTTAATATCCAGTGTTTTGGAAGTCCATCTCATTAAGCAAACTGACTTTGATGAGGAAGCTTGTACCGGAGCAGGGCAGGAAAGGGAGTCTTGAGAAAAGTCCAATCATGTAGGAAGCAGTAAGGATTCCACCAATGGTCAGAAGAATAGGAAACCTAACATGTTTCAGAGGTTCAGACACAGCCTCTTCATCAGCGTTAAGTTTAATGAAATCTTAGCCATGGCTAGACTCCATTGGATTGTAATGATAGCTGTACAGTGGCGAAAATAATTATTTTATCCTCTGCAGATTTTGCAAGTTTGCCCACTTACAAAAGAAATGAATGGTCTATAATTGTTATCATATGTGTATTTTAAATGATAGAGACAGAAAATCAACCAAAAATCCGGAAAAACACATGATACAAATGTTATAAATTGAGTTGCAGTTCACAGCATAAAATAAGCATTTGATCCCCTACCAATCAACAATAATTTTACCTCCCACAGACTGGCTACAGTATGTGCTCATGTGGTACACAGATTAGTCCTGTCAATTTAAGATGGTGCTCCTTACAACAACTCAGTATGTGTATAAAATAAATAATAAAGATGTTGTGCGCTGCCACTTATTCCTTTATATTACGTGAGGCTGCTTCTATCACTAAATGTGCTCCCACGTACAGTGCAATCGGTAAAGAAAAAAGTTGTGATAGTGCCGCCCAATAGTGAACAATCAATCATTCAATTAATAAAAAAAAAAAAATAGTGACTTCCATAAATATTGGATAACAATAAACTCCTTTAAAATTGCTATAAACATTGATACATTGAAAACAACATAAACACATCCTGTATAAGAGCCGGTTCACACTGGGGCGACTTGTCAGGCGACCAGGTCGCCTGCCATAGATTAGCACAGGACCCGTTCTAATAGGAGCGACGACTTAGAAAAAGGGTCCTGAGCTACTTTGGGGCGACCTGGAGCGACCTACATTGACTTCAATGATATGAAGTCTGTGCATGCCGCTCCAAGGTCAAGGTCCAACCTTCACAGGTTGCCCCGGCAAGTCGGGTCGTGCCTATGTGAACCGGCTCTAAGGTAAATAGATAAAGTCCCAACAGTCCACACATAAAGTGCTCTAGTGCATCTTCATATTTCAATATCTTCTCCACCATATAACAGAGTGCTCTGTCACCAGGTGAAATACTCGATCACCTCAGGATAAGAGCCTCAAAAGGGCCAACACAGCATGATGGACGGTAATCAATCCTGTACACCAAATAGTGGGTCCTCTGCTCACTTCCTCCAATGATGATAGCACTTCCCCAGCTGGGATGACTCCACAGAACTCTCAGAATAAAGGAAACAATCTCCAATAATGCAGTATCATGGTTAAAATGCATACGAGAATACCAGCCAAGCTTAGGGAAATGCACTCACATTTATTCAGTTAAAAACAAGCAATATGATAATACAGAGTAACAGGGTCTCACAGCATCCAGATTAAGTAATGATACATGCCGCCTGGGTCCCCCTTTTACGCGTTACACCACTCTCCCATGTGGCTTCTTCAGAAGTTTGTTATGTGTATAAAAGACACCTGTCCACAGAATCTCTTTCTTCCATTCAAACCTCACCATCATGGGCAAGACCAAAGAGCTTTCAAAGGACGTCAGGGACAATATTGTATACCTACACAAGGCTGAAATAGGTTACAAGACCATCAGAAAGAAGCCTGGTGAGAAGGAGACAACTGTTGGAGCAATTATTTTATATTTATTCCATTTGCGAATAACTATCAATCGCCCTCAGTATGGAGCGTCATGTAAGATTTTGCCTCATGGGTTAAGGATGATAATAAGAAAAGTGAGGGATCAGCCCAGAACTACAAGGGAGGACCTTGTGAATGACCTCAAAGCAGTTGGGACCACAGTCACCAAACAAACCATTAGTAACACAATATGCCGCCATGGATTGAAATTCTGGCAGGTCCCCCTACTCAAGAAGACACATGTACAGGCCAGTCTGAAGTTTGCCAATGAACATCGAAATGATTCAGAGAAGGATTGGGAAAAATTGCTGTGGTCAGATGAGACCAAAGTTAAGTTCTTCGGCATTAACGCAACTTGCCGTGTTTGGAGGAAGAAAAATGCCGACTATGACCCTAAGGACCCTTTTGCACGGGGCGGATCCTTTTGGACAGACTCCGCTTGCTCAGCGGGGATCCCTCCGTTGATCCCCACTGAGCAGGCAGATGACAGGTCCCCTCTCCGATCACTGTGCTGTGACAGACCTGTTAAGAGTCCCGCTCTTCTCTATGGGGAGATCAGGTGAAAATGGACAGCCTGTCCGTTTTCATCCAATCCCATCCGATCCGACCCGCTATATGGATGGCGAAAGTATCGCCATATGTCTGTTTTCAGCGGATCTTGTCAGATCGGATGCCTGACGGATGTCAGTGGACACATGTCCACTGACGTCTGCCTTCCCATAGAGATCAATGGGTGGCCCGATCGGGTCTGCCTGAAAAACGGATAGGCGGACCCGATTAGTCTGATTGTGTGAAAGGGCCTTAAGAACACCATCCCTACAGTTAAGCAACGAGGTGGAAACATCATGCCTTGGGGCTGTTTCTCTGCTAGAGGTACAAGCCAGCTTTGCCGCATTGGAGGGCCAATGGATGGGGTCATGTATTGTAAAATCTTGGATGGGAACCTTCTTCCCTCAGCCAGAACACTGAAGATGGGTCATGGTGGAAGGGTCTTCCAGCATGACAGTGACCCAAAACATACTGCCAAGGCAACAAAGGAGTGGCTCAAGAAGAAGCACATTAAGGTCATGGAGTGGCCTGGTTAGTCTCCAGAAAATTTATGGACGGAGCCAAGAAACCTTAAATTGGTTGTAAAGTTGCAAGGTTTCTTCAATCACAGCCAGTGAGACAATCAGGAGATGGAGCGGGCAGTGCCGTAGCGTGGCTCTGTGTGTGAAAAGACACACAGAGCCATGGGTCGTGAACGTGCCTGCTTGGGTGCCCCCAGAGCAAGCTGCTTGCTGTGGGTGCACCTGGCAGAAGGGAGGAGCCAGGAGCACCAGCAAGGGACCCGAGAAGAGGAGGATCTGGGCTGCTCTGTGCATAACCACTGTACATAGCAGGTAAGTATAATATGTTTGTTATTTAAAAACAAAAAAACTGAAAGGCTTTACAATCATTTTAAGGATTTAGAGAAGATCTGTAAAAAAGAGTGGACCAAAATCCCCTCTGAGATGTGTGAAAACCTGGTAACCGACTACAAGAAATATCTTACTTTTGTGCTTGCCAACAAGGGTTTCTCATTCAAATGCCAAGTCATGTTTAGCTTGGGGATCAAATACTTTTTTTACTCACTGAACTGCAACTCAATTTATAACATTCGTGTCATGTGTTTTTTCTGGATTTCTGGTTGATATTCTGTCATTTAAAATACACCTATGATAAAAATTATAGACCCTTCATTTCTTTGTAAGTGGGCAAACTTACAAAATCTGCAGGGGATCAAATTATTTTCCCCACTGTATGTATATTATAAGATCTTGCCACCAGTAGTGTGTATAGTGTGGAGCTCTAAAGTAGGCCGTGGATGATGCGATTTTCTTTCCTGCAACCTGTGGCTCGATTCCCCCACCAACACAGTCAGTATTGATAGGGGAATCCCTCCTGCGGAGCTATTGTGTTCTCCTGGCGGGATCGCATGTAAAAATCCGACATGCTGGTTGTGCCCAAGTCGATTGATGGATTGACTTGGATACAGTCAGCCTGCCCCTAGATGGTTAGAATCTTGGCTGATCCCTGCTGAACCGGGCGAGATTTGAACCATCTATGGCTGGCTTTAGACCGCTGATGGCAAGGAGCTTCAGCAAATCAGACACAGCCCACCTCAATTCCAAGCTGCAGGACATCCTGCATCTTCTAGCCCTTTCCTCTCCAGTCTGACTGTTCTTGGTTCACCCCTTTCGTTCATTTGAATTCTGTTCTGCCAATCAAAGGGGCTCAGCATCACATCTGGGCATTACCTATGGTGGTCTGAATGCAATATTGAATACAAGCTCACAATTTTGCTTACCTCTACTCCTGACCCCAGGGTCTCTGGTCAGGTCTCGTTGGGCGAGGATAACACAGAGGCAGCAAGGTGTATGAACAGGGAATCACAAGGAAGTATGGGAATTAAAGTGGAAGTAATAGCAACCAGTACAGTTCAGATATCCACCTGCAGGACAGTCATGGCTGTAAGTTCTGCACTGCTTGTCATAAATATTGCCTTAGTGTTAGTGACATGATATGTATATTTCTGTGCCTTGTATGATCTGGACAATCAATGCTCAGCTCAGGATAGGTATCAGGCAGTGATCCAGGGCACTGACCAGACACTGCTATAGTCCTCCCTACAGAGTAAATTATGACCAATGAGAGGTGTCTAAGCACAATTATTGTGAAGAAAAGTTTTGTAAGGTTTACACCAGCCAACAGATAACACATGGAGGAACATTCTGGACACTTGGAATTACCACAGGCTCTATATGGAAGACGCTGTCCGAGAACAGCATGGAGTCTGTCTCCACCATCTTTTTGCGGTTGTAGAAAGTGCGGCTGAGGAGGGAAAGACGCTCATGGAGGGTGGGATCCACTCTGCATTCTTCCAGAAAACGATCTGTCTCCTCCTCTTCCTCCATCTTCAGGTCTGTGCAGAATCTGGAGGTCAGAGAACAGATTCCACATTGCCTTCTCTCAGATCCCACACCACAGATTTGTGTGTCATTAAAGCCTAAATTAACTTTTAGTTTAAATTTGCTAAATACATTGTGACGGTACTAACCGTCACTATGAGTGAAAGACAGATAATAAGTAATGGTTTGGATTGCTTCAATATTTGTCAGCAAAATCTTCATATAGAAATATGAAGATTTAATACCACCTTACACAGTGTATTCCATGCTTGGCTGTGAGAGAGACACAAAGACTGTCATTCGCAGACTTCCCTATTGTTTGTGTATTGGAAGGGAATGTGTATTGTGTTAAAGTTTACCTGTCTGTTCCATTGGTAAATGTTAATGACCTCACATTGTTCTGTCCAGATGGCTAGATAATTAGTTTAGTTCCTGTATACACTTTCATCCGTATATGCTACTGTAATCAGCCAGAGGGGATTGTGTACACTGTATGAGAGTGTAAAACTCTGTTCCTATTGGATTGTGAATGTCATGTCCAGTCTTCAACAAGGTCCACTTGGGCGGTAACCTTGTGGGTGAAAACTGTATATAAGTCTGTTTCTTGTTCAATAAAGTTGTTCTAGAGTTACTTCACCCTCAATCTAGAGTCCTGACTCTTATTGGGGGAATATGCTGCATGGGATTGCTATGGTTTTCCATACTCCCTTAGAAAATCACTAAGCTCTTGTAAGAGCTTGTGTAAGAGCTTGTTCTGCTGCACTCTCTGGGGAAAGAGAGGTTCACCCACGGGAACCTGGAGCCTTGTCTTAGGTCCAGGGTGGGTAGGAGACGGCGAGACCCTAACCAAGCTGTGGCGGTTCGTGGGGTCTGAAGTGGTTACGGTGTCTGGTGAAGTGCTTGGAGCCCTCGGGAAACACTAGGAGCATCTGTCAACGGAGGTACCCAGTCAGGGGTGCCCTGTTCCGTTACATACATACTAGGTGCATCAAACAAAAGCTGTGCAAAATCTTACTGTTGGTTTTATTCATAAAGCAGCCAAAGCCTAAGTAGAAAAGCCCGCCCCCTGCCAGCATGCTGCAGAGAAGGAACCTTGCTCTCTATGTGAAAATAGTGGTTTCTCTGCTGAGATCCGACACCCCTGCTGAGTCAGAACTAGAGTTCTCCAATCAGCTTAAAGCATGAGCTTTGATAACTGGGCCTCTGCAGAGAAACCACTGCTTCCTCATACAGAGAGCAATGATCTTTCTGTGCAGTAGGGAACACGAGCTTTGCTGATTGGAGAGCTCTAGCTCTCACCCAGTAGGGGGTGTTTTGGATCTCTGCAGAGTAACGGCTACTTCCAAACAGAGAGTAAGGGTCCTTCTGTTCAATAGGGAATATGAGCTTTGCTGATCGGAGAGTTCTAGCTCTGAGTCAGCAGAGGGCATTTTGAATCCATGCAGAGAAGAACAAGGTTGCTTCTCTGCAGCATGCTGGCAGGAGACACTCTTTTCCTTCAAAGATATGCAAACACTGACAAAGTAAAACTTAATTTACTATGGCCTTTGTCCTCTTGGACCCAGCTGAGAAGAAGGTTATGACTCATGTGAGGTGATCAGACCAGCAGTAAGGAAGAATGGCCCCAGCACTCCAAAAATGCCTCCAGATTTATTCAGAACACTTAGAGTTTGATTTACTAAAGGCAAATAGACTGTGCACTTTCCTAAGTACAGATTCACTCTGCAAGAGCAGTTGATCCAGGGCTTAGTAAATAAGCAGAAGCTCTGCTGACTGTCATTATCCAATCACGTGCTAGCAAAAATGCTTTTTTTTTATTTTCCTTGCACGTGATTTGGTATTCTTTGCAAAGTGAAGCTTTACCTCATTTACTAAGCTCTGGAAAAAACTGCACTTGCAGAGTGCAACTGCAGTTTGCAAAGTGCACAATCTATTTGCCTTAAGTAAATCAGCCCCATAATTTCACATAGGTCAAACAGACAACGTTTCAGAGCCTCGCAGGTTCTGTTCCTTAGGGTGGCTCAGTGACCATTTAAAAAAGGAGCTTTGTGGCTTCAAAACGGTGGTTTATGTGAAATTATGGGAGTATGAGTTCTGAAAAGATTTCTAAAAAGGCATTTTTTGGAGGGCTGGGAACTATCTTCCCTGTTAACGGCACCTCCCATTCTGAATGACCTCTGGGCTAGCACTACCAGCATTGTGCAGCTCCACACAAGTCATTTGTTATAAGGTGAACAGACCAGACTACGGGGATGCTGGGACTTGTGGTAATTCTGCAGCAGCTGGCTCGCAGTGCTCCCCCACCCCCTCATTGTACACACATAGGAGGCACAGCGGCCGGCCAAGTGAGGACACTTTGCTGTTAGTTAAAGTGCTTTCTTCAGCACAGGGGCATTCATCTCTGGCTAATGTCATTAAATATGGAGCAGAGGGGAGCCGTCTCTCAGCTGTGTACCTCCAAGGCACACCATGGCCCAGATGTAGGGCGCCTATTAACCCTTCCACGCTGCTTGCATCCCCCGGATGAGAGGTCCCGATCTGACAGGCAGCACTTTGCAGGAATTACGGGGCGGATGGCTCAGAAATGGCTCATCCGAATGTTAAATATTAGATGGAGAAGAAGAGCAATTAGTGCAGAGTTGCCATTTCGCATTAACATGTACAATGGCGACAGATATGCTGCAGCTCGCTAAGACTCTTATGTTTATGTTCGGAGTTCCTCCAATCTATGTGATCTAATCAGACAATGTGTGTATGTGGAGTCAGGCTGAATTACTGACCGCTGGGTGCCCCCGACTACACAGGGCAGCCCAACATGGGAGGAAGCCGCCGCTGCCAGGACTGCCGCTGAAAGACGGACCCTAACAGTCTAGACTGACTCTAACAATCCAACTCAACTCCATCCAGAATGAACAATTTCGATTTGCATTGTTTCTGGTAATTTGAATCACAAGCTGACTTCTAACACATCTCCCCACAAGAATATTGATAGATTCAACTGGGAATCTCAAAAAACTGAGAAGTTTAGATTTATGATTACCGAGTGGGAGGGGCTGGAACACAAATTACTGCAGGGAAATCTTACCATTGTGAGAGGGGCAGAGATACAAACTACTGCAGGTAGAAATCTCACCAATGTGGGAGGGACAGAAACATAAACCTCTGCAGAGACATCTCACCATTGTGGGAGGGGCAGAGACACACACTGCTACAGGGAAATCTCACTGCTGTGGGAGGGCAAGAGACACACACTGCTGCAGGGAAATTTCACAAATGTGGAAGGAGCAGAGAAACTGCTGCAGGGAAATTTCACCAATGTGGGAGAAGCAGAGACAAACGTCTGCAGAGACATCTCATTATTGTGGGAGGGAAAGAGACACACACTGCTACAGGGAAATCTCACTGCTGTGGGAGGGGCAGAGACACAGACTACTGCAGGGAAATTTCACAAATGTGGGAGGAGCAGAGAAACTGCTGTAGGGAAATTTCACCAATGTGGGAGAAGCAGAGACAAACGTCTGCAGAGACATCTCAGCATTGTGGGAGGGGCAGAGACACACACTGCTGCAGGGAAATATACCCATTGTGGGGACGGCAGAGACACAAACTATTGCAGGGAATAACACCATTGTGGGAGGGGCAAAGACACAAAATACAGGGGGAAATCTCACTATTGTGGGAGGGGCAGAGACACACACTGCTGCAGGGAAATCTCACTATTGTGGGAGGGGTAGAAACACAAAATACTGCAGGAAGAAATCTCACTATTGTGGGAGGAGCAGAGACACACACTGCTTCAGGGAAATCTCACGATTGTGGGAGGGGAAGTGAAAAACTATTGTAGGGAAATCTCACCATTGTGGAAGGGGCAAAAACATACTGCTGCAGGGAAATCTCCCCATTGTGGAAGGGGCAGAGACACAAACAACTGCAGGGAAATCTCACCATTGTGGAAGGGGCAGAGACACAAACAACTGCAGGGAAATCTCACCATTGTGGAAGGGGCAGAGACACAAACAACTTCAGGGAAATTTCATCACTGTGGGAGGGGCTGGGACAAAAATTACTGCAGGGAAATTTCACCATTGTGGGTGCGGCAGAGGCACAAACTACTGCAGGGAAATTTCAGCATTGTGGGAGGGACAGAGACACAAACTACTGGAGGGAAATCTCACCATTGTGAAAGGGGCAGTGAAAAACTATTGTAGGGATATCTCACCATTGTGGAAGGGACAGGGACATGAACTACTGCGGGGAAAAGCTCACCATTGTGGAAGGGGCACTGAAAAACTATTGTAGGAAAATCTCACCATTGTGGAAGGGGCACTGAAAAACTATTGTAGGAAAATCTCACCATTGTGGAAGGGGCAGGGACACGAACTACTGCGGGGGAAAAGGTAACCATTGTGGGAGGGGCAGAAAAAAACTACTGCAGGGAAATCTCACCATTGTGGAAGGGGCAGGGACACAAACTACTGCAGGGAAATCTCACCATTGTGGAAGGGGTAGGGACACAAACTACTGCAGGGAAATCTCACCATTGTGGAAGGGGTAGGGACACAAATTACTGCAGGGAAATCTCACCATTGTGGAAGGGGCAGGGACACAAACTACTGCAGGTAGAAATCTCACCATTGTGGAAGGGGTAGGGACACAAACTACTGCAGGGAAATCTCACCATTGTGGAGGGGGCAGGGACACAAACTACTGCAGGGAAATCTCACCATTGTGGAAGGGGTAGGGACACAAATTACTGCAGGGAAATCTCACCATTGTGGAAGGGGCAGGGACACAAATTACTGCAGGGAAATCTCACCATTGTGGAAGGGGCAGGGACACAAACTACTGCAGGTAGAAATCTCACCATTGTGGAAGGGGTAGGGACACAAATTACTGCAGGGAAATCTCACCATTGTGGAAGGGGCAGGGACACAAATTACTGCAGGGAAATCTCACCATTGTGGAAGGGGCAGGGACACAAACTACTGCAGGGAAATCTCACCATTGTGGAAGGGGCAGGGACACAAACTACTGCAGGGAAATCTCACCATTGTGGAAGGGGCAGGGACACAAATTACTGCAGGGAAATCTCACCATTGTGGAAGGGGCAGGGACACAAACTACTGCAGGTAGAAATCTCACCATTGTGGAAGGGGTAGGGACACAAACTACTGCAGGGAAATCTCACCATTGTGGAGGGGGCAGGGACACAAACTACTGCAGGGAAATCTCACCATTGTGGAAGGGGCAGGGACACAAATTACTGCAGGGAAATCTCACCATTGTGGAAGGGGTAGGGACACAAATTACTGCAGGGAAATCTCACCATTGTGGAAGGGGCAGAGACACAAATTACTGCAGGGAAATCTCACCATTGTGGAAGGGGCAGGGACACAAATTACTGCAGGGAAATCTCACCATTGTGGAAGGGGTAGGGACACAAATTACTGCAGGGAAATCTCACCATTGTGGAAGGGGTAGGGACACAAATTACTGCATGGAATTCTCACCATTGTGGAAGGGGTAGGGACACAAATCACTGCAGGGAAATCTCACCATTGTGGAAGGGGCAGGGACACAAACTACTGCAGGGAAATCTCACCATTGTGGAAGGGGCAGGGACACAAATTACTGAAGGGAAATCTCACCATTGTGGAAGGGGTAGGGGCACAAACTACTGCAGGGAAATCTCACCATTGTGGAAGGGGCAGGGACACAAACTACAGCAGGGAAATCTCACCATTGTGGAAGGGGCAGAGACACAAATTACTGCAGGGAAATCTCACCATTGTGGAAGGGGTAGGGACACAAATTACTGCACGGAATTCTCACCATTGTGGAAGGGGTAGGGACACAAATTACTGCAGGGAAATCTCACCATTGTGGAAGGGGTAGGGACACAAACTACTGCAGGGGAAAAGCTCACCATTGTGGGAGGGGCAGAAAAAAACTACTGCAGGGAAATCTCACCATTGTGGGAGCAGTAAAGAAACAAATTACTTTGGGGAAATCTCACCATTGTAGGAGGAGCAGAGGTACAAAGTACTGTAGGGAAATCTCAACATTGTGGAAGGGGCAGAGAAACAAATTGCAGCGGGAAAATCTCACCATTGTAGGTGGGTTAAAAAGACAAAAACTATTGCAGAGAAATCTCACCACTGTGGGAGGGAGACAAATAAACTACTCTGTGGAATTCTGACCTTTGTTTCTGTGCCTCCTCCTCTTGACAGGTGGCAAATTCTTTCCACTGGAAGTGAGTTATGATGTCACTGCGATTGAAGATGGTAACTGTTCTCTGATTGGTTAAAGATGAGAAGGTCTTCTCAATGGTTAGCGAGTTCTTGTCTAGCCGCACGTTGATATCAGTCGCTGCGCCATGAAGACCGACACAAATATCTTCCCCTGAGAAGGAGACAAACATTGTGATGACATCACTGGAAGACTTGTAGATTATACACAAATGTGAATTATTAGGATCAGATGGGATGGGGCAGGTCATAAAAGTAACATGCATTTACACACAATCCCTCCTGTTCTGTGTCTCACACATAACGTTGCCAGATAACTGTAATTTATCCCACAAAGCGGACAGCTTGATGTGAGCTCTGATAGGGGCAATTATCAGCAGAGATAACACTGATCCCATCATAGGATCACACTGGACATCCTGATGTAGCTGGATCTGCTGTGCCAGCATAGAGCAGACACTGTCAATTCTATAGTGCGTGGAATAGCTGGGTACAACAAGAGCGCCAGGCAGGGCCAAGCCAAGAGGGATAGCAGAAGAGGCAGCTGCCTTGGGAATTTCAGCAGGAGGGGCGCAAAAAAGGAAGTAGCCCACAGCTGATGAAGGGGAAAGGGGAAGGGGCACACTTTGGCCTTTTCGCCTTGGGTGCTTAAAGGACCTTGTCCTGCCACTGGCGCCTAGATAGGAAAGTTCTCAGAGGTCAAGAGCGATGTGAGAACATTAGATCAAAATCCAACAAGGCATCAAATTCTGCTCACTCTAAGGGTACATCCCCTGTTATATTTATTTTTCTTCTATAACCAGTCCTTAGATGTGGTGGCTGAATTAGTTTTTGTTTTAGCCTCTTTTTTCCTTTATTTTTACCTTGTGGTCCTGCCAGTAACACACTTCCTGTTCTAGGGTAACAACGCTTTTCTCTGTATTTTATTTATGGAGGACCAATGTTGTCACCTTAGGAGACGACTACAGAACTGCTCCCATTCTCCTCATCTTCCTAACAGAGGAGGTACTCTGTAGTCCTCAGAGAGAACTGGGAACAATGTAAATGATATGAGTGCATGACAGGCAAAGAGCACAGGAAGATATAAACTCGCTGGATTTCTGTCAGGATTAACAGGTATTTTTCTGAACAGTAATAACAAAAACACTTTAGATTGGGTATTTAACAGACAAAAAGGAAGCAAATAAGAGAAGGTCATTTTAGGGTTTATATATTTTAACTCTTTTTTTCCCCCCTTTTTTCAATGACAAGGAGGGACAAGTTAGGTGACACATAAAGAGAGATTTACTAAAACTGTGCACACAGAATCTGGTGCAGCTGTAAATAGTAACCAATCAGCTTCTAACTTAAGCTTGTTCATTAAGCTTTGACAATAACCCCTCGTTCACACTTAACGTGGCTATGAAATTGTGCAAATTCATCTGAACTCGCAGGATTTCAAAGCCGCATTTCAGTCCGACTTTGGGTGCGACTTCAAAGACATCTGTGCAGCTTCATGCACAGATGTCTATTGAAATTGCCCCCAAAGTCACTAAAAGTAGTCCAGGAACTAATTTTGGAGATCGGTGCGGTGCCCCAAAGCGCACCGATTGCGACTATCCCATTGCCGGCAATAGGCTGCGATTTGACATGAAGTTTGACCTGTCAAATCGCATGTCTAATTGCGCCAATCTGAACAGGGGCTAAAACCTAGAAGCTGAAAAATTACTATGCACAGCTACACCTTCTATGTGCATCAATTTTAGTAAATCTCCCCAAAAGTGATAAAGGGGTTGATTTAATAAATACAAATAGAATGTGCACTTTACAAAGTGCAGTTGCTCCAAAGCTTAGAAAATTAGCAGAACCTCTGATGACTTCCATCATCTAATCATGTGCAAGCAAAACTGCTGCATGTGATTGGGTATTCTTTGTAAAGTGAAACTTTACCTCATTTACTAAGCTCTGAAGCAACTGCACTTGCAAAGTTCAACTGCACTTTGAAAAGTGCACAGTCTATCTGTCTTTAGTAAACCAACCCCAAAGTGAGGCGCAATACATGATCTACTATCCACCTTTGTCCCGACAGGCCCCTCCCCCTAATACTTCACCTGTGCCTAAAAATGACCCCTTCACTGAACCTAACCCCTTTCCTCTTCATAAGGGACTATGTACTTCTTTACTGTGCATTATCAAGTGTTAAGTTACGCCTTACCCTGCTTTGCGCTAAATCGAAATATTGGGCTGTGAACACATAATAATATGTCTAAAACTGAACATGGCTCTATTTTGGTAACACACTGTCATGCGTTGCTGTGTATGGCAGTGTGCTACAATATAGCTGTGCGTTGGTGTGTTGGAATGCCATTGCAACGGAAGTTACACGCATTAATGCGTATTGAGAAAGCGCAGAAGTGTGAATCTGGCCTAGAAGTAGAGCTATGGCCTATCATAAAACAGTCTAGAAGGGGGAGAATTTGAGCCACAAGAAATGGAGGATCTGGCTCATTTATGACAGGTAAACCATGTTTTTCTTATGAGGCTTGTGCATCACATAGCAATTCGATCTTGGATTTGTTTAGTTGTACTTTACCTAACATTAACTGACCACTTATATCCCCTAAGCCTTGGTTTACAAATGTGCAGGTCAGGGAACACATGCTAATCGCACGCATTTGCTCTTTTGCAGATGTGGGCGGGTGCCAATAATTCTTAATGAGACCCGCACCCATTGGAAAATTTTGTATTTTTTTAGGTACGTGAATCCATATGGTGCTGCGGCCATGTTTTTAGAAAGGGTCAGAGACTTTTACCCTGTGTTTCCTGCAGGTACAGCAGCCCATTCAAATGAATGGGCTGTTGTGCCCACACAAACAAAGCAGGCAGGCCCCGATACAGTGTGAACCTGTTGTAACTAGGCGCTTATCATATAGGCATAGACTGTGTTGTGTGTAATATCCTTACAGCCTCTGTGCCAAGATTTACAGCACTGGTGTGGAAACTTCTAATTTATCCTCACAATGGGGAAATAAATCTTTCCAGACCTGTCTGTGACAGTCAGATCCATTCTTCCTATCACTGAGAAATCTATGATTTATAGATGGACATGGTCCCTCCTTACATCCATATTTGGTAATTTCTGACTTCAACCTTTCTTTGGCTCACAATAGACCATTGGACACTCTTCCATCACTCACCTGTATCATAGTAAATCAGTAGATTCTTTTTGTGATCTCCAACTTCCAGGGGTTGGAACTCGACCGTCACCTGCATGCTGTCCCCAATGTCCAGTGTTCCTGACAACGGCTCCACACTGAATGGGCTACAGCACATGGAGAGAAAATGGTCAACATATGGAGGGGGGTCTCATTTATGAATGAAGAACAAATGAAACAAATGTGGTTTATCCTATCAGAAGTTTCTTTTCATCTTCTCAACACAAAAAAAGAGGAGTGTGATTGGATGCCACTGATACTTCCCTGTGTGCAGGGGTGTGATTGGATCCCCTGTATGCAGGAGTGTAAAGGATACTCCTGTGCGTTGGATATGCTGCATCCCCTGTGTGTGGGGTATACTAGATCCCTGTGTGCAGGGTATACTGGATCCCCTGTGCTCTGGATAGAATGGATCCCCTGTGTGCTAGTATACTAGATCTCCTGTTTTGCTTGGGCATACTGGATTCCCTGTAGCTGGGTCTCTTGAAAGCTCTATGTGCTGGGTATACTGAATACCCCAGTGTGCTGGATATCCTGGACCTGCTGTGTACTGGGTACCTCATGTGCTGAGTATACCGAATCCCCTGTGTTCTGGGTATACAGGATCCCTTATGGCTGGGTATACAGGATCCCTTATGGCTGGGTATACTGGATACCTCTGGACGCTGAGTATACTGGATACCCCTGTTTACATTGCATCCCTCATATGCTGGGTATACTAGATCGCTTGTGACTAGATATACTAGATACCCCTACATTCTGGGTACACTGGATACCACTGTGCGATGGGTGTACTGAATACCACTGTGTGCTGGGTGTACTGGATATCTCTGTGTGCTTGCTGAGTACATTGCATCCCTTGTGCGCTGGGTATACTGGATACCCCTATGTGCTGGGTATACTAGATCCCCTGTGTGCTGGGTATACTGGATCCCCTGTGTGATGGGTATACTGGATCCCCTGTGTGCTGGGTTTACTGGATACCTTTGTGTGCTGGGTAACCTGTATCCCTTGTGTGCTGGGTAAACTGTATCCCTTGAGTGTTGGGTATACTAAGTGCCCCGTGTGCTTGATAAACTAAAAGTACTGTTTACGGGGCATATTGGTCAGTACTCCACATGCTGTGCACCTCTAATACATGTGTCTCTGTGATAATACCCCTCACATTGGGCGCCCTCACATGTACCTCTGTGTCAGAACCCTTGTCGCTGCATGCCCTCACACGTACCTCTCTGTCAGAAGTTGGAAGCAAGCTTGTCGATTCCCAATGTTTCGCACCAGCAAAGTTTTCTGGGAATTGTATTTCACTGGACACACCTGGAAACTTAACTCATCTGGAAAGTCTAACACGGCACGAGCGCCAATGGCTCGGATCGGAACCACAAACTTCTCTCTCTCAGTAATACAGATCACTTGGTGGAAATAATCCTGGAAAGAAGTATACAGCAATAAGGAGATTACTGAACTGCCATGTATATCCCATTTACCACTAATCATGTCTGGATGGGTGATGTACAGCAGAGTTATATAAATAAGGATTAGTATTACAATGAATATAAAATCCATAGGAGACATAAAGACATATAACAAGCAGGTAAAACATTCAGAAGAACATGACAGAAATATGATCAATAAGAAAATACCTGACAGATGGAAATGAACAACAATCTACCCTCCAACTACAGATGAACTACAAATCCCTCATGTCTTGAAATCCTTCATTCTGCAGACTGCAACATGAAGTGATTAATCATGGACATAGACAACAGTCCTAGATGTGACGTCATCACTCCTGAACAAGGGCAGGGATTTGACATATGGTGTTATCACCCTGGACACAATAGTCCTAGATATGAAGTCATCACTGTTGGTCATAGGCAAGGCTTTCACATAAGTTCCTACACATGGCCAAAGCACCCATACGTGATGTTCTCTTATACGATATTATAATTCTTGAATATTGCCAAAGTTCTCAGATATGATTTAATCAATTGCAGAAGACATTTATAATAGTCATAGATGTGATGTCATCACTTCTTGACAAAAACAATGACTAGTCCTAGATATGATGCCATTACTATTAGACATGACCAATGCTTATATATATATGATGTAATCACTCCTAACAATGGGCAATGCTCTCATGTATGATGTGACCACTCCTGGGCATAGCCAATCCTACGTCATCAGTCAAATGTGGCCAGTACTCTCATATGATGTAATCACTCCTGGAAGAGGTCAGTGTTCTCTTATAACAAGCCATCCCTCTTGGATATAGTCAGTGTTCTCTTACAACCCCAATTTTAAAAGTTGGGATGCTGTGTAAAATATGCATAAAATCAGCAAATCAATGCAAATCTCATCGACCCATATTTTATACACAATAAAAAATAGAAAACATATCAAATGTTTACTCTGAGAAAATGTACCATTTTACGAAAATAAAAAGGTAGTTTTGAAATTGAAGGCAGCAACATGTCTCAAAAAAGTTGGGAAAGAAGAACAAAAAGCAGCCAAATTACAACCCAAATTCAAAAAATTAGTGACAGGTCCATGTTTACCATGGTGTAGTGTCCTCTCTTCTTTTAACAATATTCTGTAAACATCTGGGAACTGAGGAGATCAGTTGCTGGAGTTTTGGGGGAGGAACGTTGTCCCATTCTTGCCTGATCCTAAAACCTTGATATATTTTTGTTGGCATTGATAGTGCCTTTCCAGATGTGCTAGCTGCCCATTCCATACACACTAATGCACCCCCATACCATCAGAGATGTAGGCTTTTAAACAGAGCGCTGATAACAAGCCGGAAGTTCCCTCTCCTCTTTAGTTAGGAGGATGTTGCACCCATGGTTGCCAAAAAGAATGTAAAATTTCAAATCATCTGACGAAAGAACAGTTTTTAACTTTACAACAGATCATTTTTAATGGGTTTTGTCCCAGAGAAGTCATCACCGTTTCTGGACCATGTTCATATATTGCTTCTTCTTCCTTTCATTTTTGGATGGCATGTTCACAGACAGTGCTTTTTGTAAGTATTCCTGAGTCTATATTGGAGGGCCCGAAGATCATAGGCATCGAAAGTTGGGCACAGATCTCTCTAGTTTTCCTGACTATTTTGATAATATTATGCACTGTAGATGATGATATATAATAAAGTCTTTGCAATTTTTTACGTTGAGGAACATTATTCTGAAATTGTTTGACAATTTTCAGCCGAGGCTTTTCATAGTCCAAAGACCTTTTCAAGGTCCAAAAGGTGGACCTTTGCCCATCTTTATTTATGAGACACTCTGATTCCCTAAGGCACCCTTTTTATACCCAATCATGTTACTGACTTGTTGCCAATTAACCTAATTAGTTGCAAAATGTTCTTCCAGCTCTTTCTTGTTAGTGGCACCTACTTTGCCAGCTTTTTTTTGCCCTGTACTAACTTTTTTGAGATGTGTTGCTGCCATCAATTTCAAAATTACCTCTTTTTTTTCTTAAACTGGTACATTTTTCCAGCTTAAACATTTGATATGTTTTCTATTTTCTATTGTGAATAAAATATGTATTTGTGAGATTTGCAAATCATTGCATTCTGTTTTTATGTAGATTTAACTTTTTTGGAATTCTGGTTTTATATGATGTCATTACTCTTGGACATGGTCAGTGTTCTTTTATATGATGTCATCACTCTTGGACATGGTCAGTGTTCTTTTATATGATGTCATCACTCCTGGACATGGTCAGTGTCCTTTCATAAGATGTCATCACTCCTGGACATGGTCAAGGTTCCCTTATATGATGTCATCACTCCTGAACTTGGTCAGTGTTCTCTTATATGATATCATCACTCATGGACAGAGTCTCAGTGGGTAGTGTGTAGGTGGTGAAACACAGGATTGTGGTTACCGTCTGTCCCAGCAGATGCCATTTGTCCCGGGTGTGCAGTTGATCCGAGGGAAGACAAGTCACTAGGGGAAAGCTGTTTATTGGTGCAGGTGATGCAACAGAATTTCTCAGACTTTCTAAGACAGGGGAGCATCTCCCCAAGGCCGAGTCATGGTGACTGCATGTTTTATAAAACAAACTTACACACAAACAAAGTTTCTTAAAGGGAAATTTACACCTAAAGTTGTCTGTACAACCAACAGGTGACCCTGATGCAACAGGGGGAACCATAAACCTTGTATGACTAGGGCTCTGTGAATAATATGTGGAGAACATTGGGGGATATGGACAGCTTGTGTTTATTGATTGTGCTGGGACATTTTGTTTACAAAAGAGTTAAAAGAAGCAGAATGTGCCCTGGGGTGTGAGAAAACAGGAAATAATGTTACATTATAAGTCAGATGAAATACAACCTAATCTAAAAATGTAATCTATGAGTCCAAAGTGATGTGAGACCCCCCCATATGCCCATCACTGTTCCCTCTGGTCACCTTGTTCTCTTCGGGAGTGAACTGGATCCGGAATGTTGAGGGCATGCCTGGGGCCACTTTGTTACAAACATCACTGGGGCTGATGATTGAGAAGTAGGGGGAATTCTCCAGAACAACTTTTACCAGCCGTGGCACCTGCAACAACAACCAAATGAAAGACACAAGAAGGCGGCATAACACATACTAAACACGTTTTTTATCTATTCCATTCATAAACAAGATGTACACCCAGAGGGGTCCTGTTATGGCGCTGCTGAAATCCATGTTTAGGTAGAATGTCCTAGAACAGCCTTTATCAACCAGGGTTCCTTCCTGGACTGTAGCAAACTGATCTCCAGCCTAGTGGTACCTGTATAATGGAGTCGAGGCCTGGCGTCATTTGGCAGAACCAGACCAATGGAGCCTCTGCTCTCACTAGGGCTGGGCGATATGGCTGAAAACTGTATCACGATATCAGTGTTTCATATCGGTCGATATCGATAATTATTGATATTTTTTATTACCCATTTAAAATAAGGACCAGGAGAAAAATGTTACATTTAAACATTTTTATTTTAAACTTAACCTTCCTCTGATCATAATCCCCTCAGTTCTTAAGACAATAAAATGTCAACACAACCATACTTGCTTCGCGTCCTCTGTTTGCTTCCGACGAAGAAGAAAAAATGAAAACAGAAGTATGCAGCGCTTGATGGAAAACACAAAAACAGGCAATCACTGATATATATATATATATAGATGAATTTCCACAATGTATCAGAGTGTACTGAAAAAACAGTAGAAGGAGAGTCCGTGGAGAGGAAAAAGTCCAATAAGAAGCTCAGGTGATAAGTTGAAAAGATGTGACCTCCACATCCAGGTAAAATCCTGCGGGGATCTCTGAATGGATGGTGCGGTAGCTGCAGCACGGTCTCCTGCGATGTAAAACAGGAGGACACTACAGGGTATACACAGGGCGGACGATCACCGGTCCCCTACCGGTTTCGTCAAAGCGTGACGTCATCAGGGGGCGTGGTTCAAGACCGCCGATCACCCCATTAAATGGCTGCAAGAGTCGGAAAGGGAGGAGCGGCATCTGATCCAGCCAATCACCTCCCCCACCGCTAGCGCCAACCGCACATTGCTAAGGACAGAGGAAGCGTACCTCGGATGAACCGGAAATGAATCCAGGACCAATCGAAAAACGCCTCCAAAGTCCCAATGAAAATCAATCAGTACCTAACCGCTATCCAATCATAGCCTCCGAGCAAGTAGGCGGCAACTTCCAACTGTAAAAAAGAGAAAAAGCAGGAGGAATAGAAGCCGACTTGCAGCGCTATGAGTGAGACTGCTTAAGGAAAAATATCGAACGTTTTATCGAACAATTTTTTTATTGATATCGATCACGTGTCTATCGCGATACATATCGTTATCGTTTTATCGCCCAGCCCTAGCTCTCACTCTTAAATAAGTAATCACTGACACCAATTATCTTTTCAGCTGTCTGTAAGAGATGCCACTGACCCCTAATTTAAAAGTCACTCTTCCCACTGACCCCCCAATTTAAGTGCCATTCCTCTCTTTGACCCCCAATGTAAGATACATTCTTCCCACCGACCCCCAATGTAAGATACATTCCTCCCACTGACCCCCAATGTAAGATACATTCTTCCCACTGAACCCCGATGTAAAGGCTATTCTTCCCACTGACCCCCAATGTAAAGGCTATTCTTCCCATTGATCACCAATGTAAAAACATTCTTTCCACTGATCACCAATGTAAGAACATTCTTCCCACTGACCCCCAATATAAAGGCTATTCTTCCCACTGACCCTCAATGTAAAGGCTATTCTTCCCACTGACCCTCAATGTAAAGGCTATTCTTCCCACTGATCACCAATGTAAGATACATTCTTCCCACTGACCCCCAATATAAAGGCTATTCTTCCCACTGACCCTCAATGTAAAGGCTATTCTTCCCACTGACCCCCAATGTAAAGGCTATTCTTCCCACTGATAACCAATGTAAAAACATTCTTTCCACTGATCACCAATGTAAGAACATTCTTCCCACTGACCTCCAATCTAGGAAGCATTCTTCCTACTGACCATCAATGTAAGAGCATTCTTCCCACTGACTGCCAATGTAAGGGACACTCTTCCTATTGACTCCCAGTTTAATGGGTATTTTTCCCACTGACCACCATTGTAACCAAAAGTTCTTTCCACTGAATCCCAGTGTAAGATACATTATTCCCACCGATCCCCAATGCAGCATTCTTCCTAATGACCACCAAAGTAAGATATATTCTTCCCACTGACCTCCAGTGTAACCAGGCCTTATTCCTTTTGGCCACCAACAGAAGTAACGGCCTTCTTCCACAGGTAGCCAATGTACTGGAAGCTTTCTTTCACTGATCACAAATGTATGGGGCCCTTCTTCTCTGACCACCAATATAAGACACTGATCTCACTAATAATAATGTGTTACAGATATCATTTTTAGTGAGTGCTCCATGAGGTCCTAAGGCTCTGTTTCCACCGGAAGAAAAAATAGGTAAGGCTGTCCTAGAATATCTGAAGCCCAAAAGTCAATAGTGAGAAGTCCCTTTGATGCCAGACAGTTCTGCCCGGTCAGCTGCCTAAATTCATGTTACCAACGCATACTGACTTCCAGCTCCTAAGTGACCATAATAGTATTGGACCCTGTAGTTGTTTACCTACAGGGCTACTAATTTGTACCGTTATGCACAATCAGGAGACTGTTGCGTGCTATCAAACATAAGGGTTACAGCGGAGCAGTGACCTCTGACTTCCTATGGCTTAGAGTTTTCCTTAGACAGAGACATTCAAAGTGGATTTGTCTTTTGTCAGGTTCACCAACTGAAAATACTCCCCTTTCTTTACCTAGTCCTCTGTGTCATGTCGCTGAGCTTATACAGAGCTCAGGACTTTCTGTCGGCTCCCATGTAGCTACACAGGATGCCTGAACTGCCAATCACCAAGCCCCAGCACCATCACATAAGATGGAGTGTATTTCATGCTTCCCCACAGTAGGAAGTGCCAGGCCTTTTTCTAAATGGAGCAGAGGGGAGGTAAGCATGTGCTGCTGATTGGGTCACTTGTTAAACTGCTGAACATACATTTTCTCCTTAGAAAACCCACAGTGTTTCAGGAACCCACTGTCATGTATTAAAGACAACTGTGCTTTTAGAAATGTTGTCGCTAAAGTAAACCCCTTGCCCCACTGACTGCAGGTAAAATACTTACCTTGCTCCCTGCTTCCATGATCAATACCTCACAGCCTTTGCAAGGAAAACATATTGGCCTGGTTCTCGTCTTACTGCACTAATGCACTGTGCCCTCATTCGTTCCTATAGATGAGCTGTACCAATGGAAGCATCCAACTATTTATTGGATACGGGGGCCAGTACAAGGGTGGGCAGGAGGGGAGGCTGCCCTGGGTGCAGTGAAACAAGGGGGTAAAGAATGGATGCAGGGTGGTACACCCATTCTATGGCATGTATTTACAGTGTAGGGGGGGGGGGGCGCAGTTCTGGATCCTTTCCCTGGGAGTTGGTTGACCCTGTCCTGGTACTGACTGTATTTTTAGGAACAAATGGGGCTGCAGCATGCATGTTCAGTGGGAAGAGAACCCAGTTGGGATGTTTTCCTTGTAAAGGCTGTGTCGTGCCGGGTAGGACCACAGAGCAAAGATTGTTGGATTGGAGAGAAAGGTCAAGTATTTTACCAGGTGGGCTGCACTGGGCTGCACTCTGGAGGACAACTTTATTAAATGTAGTCTTTTAGTATTCCATTGTAAAAAAAAGACTGTATACAAGGAAGGAAGATATAAAACATCATTATCCTGACCTGGTCGTTGTTCCTCAGCACAAGTGGCACCTCATATGTCTCGCATGGCACATAGTTCTGGAAGACGATCTCTGATGGGAAGGGCTGGAACAAGGCTTGGTCCAAGTTTACTGTGGAGAACTGCAGGGGCAAGCCATCATTATAACACAAACAATCACTAGGAATGAGGACAATGTCCACATAGGCTTACACGCTAAAAGGTGAAAGGCTAAACAAAAGAAAAAACAAACTGTCAATAGTAAGTTTGTGTTGGAGAGATGTTATGGACAGGTTTATTCACAAATGTAAAAATACTTGAAGGGTTGGTGAATGCCTGATGGCATGAGGAAGTGGGCTAAGAAAATAAATATGGCACAAAGCACAAGATCTGTTTCAAGGCATGACACCACAAGATGCCCACTATTACCTTTATAAGTCAGGAAAGCCTCCTTTGTGCTCCTCTGATTTACTTTTACTGTGTAACTGAGGCCTAACCAACCCTGACCTAGGCTAGGCTTCATCAACTGCCTAATCTCTAAACCCCTTTCATTCAACTGCCAAAAGCCATGACCTCTACCAGCCACAGACAGCTGAATGACCTGGGTTAGGGTAGAGTATGTTTTTGGAAAAATCCCCTATGGGGTGGGACTTTTAAGGTCACTCAAGATAAATGATATAGATATAAAGAAAATACTTAGTGATGATTTTATTAATATATGCAAAAAAGAAATAGAAAATTGACATACAACATTATATCATTAAAAATGGACAGAACTGGTGTGTATATAAAAGATGAACATATGGATTCAACCGACTATTTCAAAGTGGTCCGACGTTTCGAGGTGAAGACCTCTTCTTCAAGGACTGTATTAGAAATAGTATTTATATGGTTGAAAGAGATATGAACACCAATATTGTTTTGTCCTTTAAATAAAAGCATGGATTTTTGGTCGCACCCACAGAAACTGATGGTAGTTTATTCTGTGACAAGGAGATTCATTGCAAGCTGGCAGTCAGAGTAGTATTAGTGGACTTATCCCAGAAATGAGGTGTGCACCAAGAGGGCCCAATGCCACAACTGGAGTCCAATAATGGCTCAAGCCAAACAAGCAAAGGCCAATCAGCAAATGCTTAGACAGATATCTCAGTGGCAAACCTCCTCCCAGCAATGGATACGCAGCTGCGTATCCATTGCTGGGAGGAGGTTTGCCACTGAGATATCTGTCTAAGCATTTGCTGATTGGCCTTTGCTTGTTTGGCTTGAGCCATTATTGGACTCCAGTTGTGGCATTGGGCCCTCTTGGTGCACACCTCATTTCTGGGATAAGTCCACTAATACTACTCTGACTGCCAGCTTGCAATGAATCTCCTTGTCACAGAATAAACTACCATCAGTTTCTGTGGGTGCGACCAAAAATCCATGCTTTTATTTAAAGGACAAAACAATATTGGTGTTCATATCTCTTTCAACCATATAAATACTATTTCTAATACAGTCCTTGAAGAAGAGGTCTTCACCTCGAAACGTCGGACCACTTTGAAATAGTCGGTTGAATCCATATGTTCATCTTTTATATACACACCAGTTCTGTCCATTTTTAATGATATAATGTTGTATGTCAATTTTCTATTTCTTTTTTGCATATATTAATAAAATCATCATTAAGTATTTTCTTTATATCTATATCATTTATCTTGAGTGACCTTAAAAGTCCCACCCCATAGGGGATTTTTCCAAAAACATACTCTTCATACTGGGATGTGGCACTCTCACTTAGGAACACAGCGGGAACACACCCACAATGGGTTAGGGTAGAGAGGTTGGGGCTTAGTCACAATTAGAGGCCTCCATACAGTCTGGGACTGATACCTAGGGCCTCCACAGGTGTAAAGCTGGACCTGAGATCTGGGGCCTTCCGAAGGCACAAAGTTGGGCCTAATATCTAGGGCCTCCCCAAGTACAGAGCTTGGCCTGAGATCTGGGACCTCCCAAAGCTCACAAAGCTGGGCCTAACATCTAGGGTAGGGTGACCAGACTTCCCTGGTTTCTGGAGACAGTCCCCGGACTGAGGACACTGTCCCCAGTTCTGTCCCTGTGTAGGTTTGCCACCTGTCGTGTATTGCCCTGGACAGTCCAGGTTTAGACACTTGTGCTCAGGTCTCTGTCTATCTGTGACCTGGACACAACATACTTCCAGTACCATCTATCCAGTAAATATGTCCTGGGGCTGTGCCTCTCTGCCTCCCCCGCCTGATGCCTCTCTCCCCACCCACCACCACTGCCGCCTAGATGATCTCCTTTGCAGTCATTGGTTGCTGCCCTAGCAACCAATAACATGCTTTTTCTGCCATTCACACTGCATAGTGGGAGGTAAATAGCCCTAGAATGGCTCCATCTCCCAGTTCCGCCCCCCCCCCCCCTTCCAAGCTCGGCTCTCACACTTCCCTCCTTTTCAGCAGTAGCTTCCGGGTCCCGCTTGTAAGGCAACCTGGATGTGTTAAAGAGGGCAGGGGGCGCTGATATAAGGGGGGGTCTCTTTGATTTCTGGAGGTGTCCTAGGAAAGGGTGGGGGGTCACTGATATAAGGGGACTGCGAGCTAATGGGGGTCTCCATGAGGGGGTACTGACTGCTGATCTAATGGTTGATTAACCATTAGATCAGCAGCACCACGCTTAGAGACCCCCATTACCTCACAGTCCCCTTATATCAGTGCTCCCCCCCTTCCGTATCGGAAATACCTGTCAGTGCCACCTATCAGTGCCCATCATTGCCGCCTATCAATGCTCATCATTGCCGCCCATCATTGCTGCCTTCCAGTGCCCATCATTGCCTCCCCTCTTATATCTCTGCATGTGAGGGATCTGGAGGTATACAAACCTGCTGGAGGACTAGAATAAACCTGGAGGTTGTGTACAGCCACATGTGAATGCTGGTTTGCCCCTACCAAGGGGAGAATTTCTAGTGAGTGTTGTGAAAAAGGGGGAGCACGTGTGAACACCACACCTATTTCTTCCCATAATAAACATTTGAAGTCTTATAACAGTTATCTATTAATATTGGATTATTTATGTTTAAAGGTATCATGTGGTTACAATGCAGTCTTTTACCTTTCTGAATTGTTAATTTATTTTGTTATTGTTGAACCATAATTCTAAGGTAAGAATAAAATAAAAAATGCATTGAAAAGTTTTTTTTTTTATCCTATCTTCTTAACATTTAGTAGCCATAGCCCAAAAAATTCTAAGAAGCATCTTTTTTTTTTTTTTTTATATCATGGACGAAATCTGAGAAATAACGTAGATATCATACAAACATTCCATAAACATATACCACATACACTGCATATATAATTTGAGGAAAATATGCTTATAAAATAGTTTATCATTTGCCAATAAAAAAACATGTCCCTGGATTTCATTTTAAAAATCTGGTCACCTTAATCTAGGGTCTCCCCATGCACAGAGGTGAGCCTGAGATCTGGGGCCTCCCTAGGTACTAAGCTGGGTCTCAAATCCGAGGCCTCCCCAGGCACAGAGATGGGCTTGGGATTCAGGCCTCCCAGGCACAGAGCTGAGCCTGAGATTTGGGGCCTCCCCAGGCTGGGCCTGAAATCTGGGGCCTCCCCAGACATAGAGCTAGACCCGAGATGGGAGGGCCTCCCCAGAAACAGAGCTGGGTCTGGAGTATGGGGTCTTCCCAGGCAGGGCCTGAGATCCAGAGCCTTATCAGGCGAAGAGCTGGGCCCGATATCCGGGGCCTCCCCAGGCTGCTCCTAATATCTGGGGCCTCCCCAGGCTGCTCCTGATATCTGGGACCTCCCCAGGCTGCTCCTGATATCCAAGGCCTCCCCAGGCTGCTCCTGATATCCGGGGGCCTTCCCAGGCTGCTCCTGATATCCGGGGCCTTCCCAGGCTGCTCCTGATATCTGGGGCCTTCCCAGGCTGCTCCTGATATCCGGGGCCTTCCCAGGCTGCTCCTGATATCCGGGGCCTTCCCAGGCTGCTCCTGATATCCGGGGCCTTCCCAGGCTGCTCCTGATATCCTGGGCCATCCCAGGCTGCTCCTGATATCCGGGGCCTCCCCAGGCTGCTCCTGATATCCGGTGGACTCCCTAGGCTGCTCCTGATATCCGTGGCCTCCCCAGGCTGCTCCTGATATCCGGGGCCTCCCCAGGCTGCTCCTGATATCCGGCCCTCCCCAGGCTGCTCCTGATATCCGGGGCCTCCCCAGGCTGCTCCTGATATCCGAGGCCTTCCCAGGCTGCTCCTGATATCCAGGGCCTCCCCAGGCTGCTCCTGATATCCGGGGCCTCCCCAGGCTGCTCCTGATATCCGGGGGCCTCCCCAGGCTGCTCCTGATATATGGGACCTCCCCAGGCTGCTCCTGATATATGGGACCTCCCCAGGCTGCTCCTGATATATGGGGCCTCCCCAGGCTGCTCCTGATATATGGGGCCTCCCCAGGCTGCTCCTGATATCCGGGGCCTCTCCAGGCTGCTCCTGATATCCGGGCCTCCCCAGGCTGCTCCTGATATCCGAGGCCTCCCCAGGCTGCTACTGATATCCGAGGCCTCCCCAGGCTGCTCCTGATATCCAGGGCCTTCCCAGGCTGCTCCTGATATCCGGGGCCTCCCCAGGCTGCTCCTGATATCCGGGGCCTCCCCAGGCTGCTCCTGATATCCGAGGCCTTCCCAGGCTGCTCCTGATATCCGGGGCCTCCCAAGGCTGCTCCTGATATCCAGGGCCTTCCCAGGCCGCTCCTGATATCCGGGGCCTCCCCAGGCTGCTCCTGATATCCGGGGCCTCCCCAGGCTGCTCCTGATATCCGGGGCCTCCCCAGGCTGCTCCTGATATCCGGGGCCTCCCCAGGCACAAAGGAACTCGTTCAGAGGCAAGGTCATGCCATTATACTGGTATTAGAGGTTTATACACTGTGGATGATCCTTTGAAATACTATCTGTAACTTGTATTGTTGTAAATTTAGCTCCCCTTGGTGATGAGAATTCTAGTGACCTTCACAGACTCAACTATTGTTTCTTAGTTGTTATTATGATTACATTTATTTGGATTTTATATATATATATATTATATATATATATATATATATATATATATGTGTGTATTAATACAATTCACAATAAACGCCACATGCAAGCTTGTGATTGGTCAGGAAGCTCATGTGCGGAGCTCTAGCAGATATCACACCTTCTGATGGGTGGTCTCACTCATATCCAGCAGTTCTATGATCTTCGGCAGATGCATCTCTCGAGTGTTGGCCAATCTCTGCTCGGTACTCAGTGATATTTCCCGCAGGAACGCAGAGGGGGTCAGCTGTCAATGAAGATATATGTGACACACAGTGATTACAGTGTATGTTGTATCTTTATTTATCAAACTACTTTTAGCTCCCTACTGACTCGTGACACACCAAGAATATGGATCATCACATCATTTGCCACCCTGGTGCTCTAAGCACCCCTACGCTACCCCAATGTTATGGTCTTGAAGGAGCGACAGGACTGCCTGAGGGTATAAGAAAATCAGAGTTGGTGTCAGTTGAAAGGGAAGCCCACTCCATTACAGATTGGCTCATGGAGCACTTCTGTTTTATTTATTTATTGTTACAAAACTGGATTTCTTCCTCACAGTGCACGTTTGGACGCAGAGTGGCAGCGCAATCCCTGGCATGCCGCCGATTCTCTAAGAAGCGGGCACTTTGTATGAACAGCTGTCTCCCTTCATTTGTCGGTGCCCAGATAATCCCAGGTTTCAGTCACCAACATCTGTCCGCCTAAATCTCCCCACTGCGGATAAAATGCCGACCCAATTTATGCTGCAGCTATTACCATCACAGCGGCCTCTTCACGTCTGCTCAGTTTGGGGTTGCGCGGTGCCAGGACTTTGCTGCTGAATCCGCTGGGCATCTCCTGCAGGGAGCTCAGGGGCCCCTGGAGTTTGCTGCTTGGCATGGCTGCCAACTGGTACATTCAGTTCATCTGTAAGATACAAACACAATTAAAGCATTCACTGGGGAGAGAGGTGATGATGCGGCAGTCGGTATATAAACAATCCCTGTCCCCAACAGACAACCCCCAAATGTATCTCATCTCCCCTATTACTCCGTCATAGGGACATAAACCAGTGCCAAACCAGTCCATACCAAAAACTGAAATCCAATAATAATAATAGTGTGTGACTGTGAGCGACATTAGAATGTAAGCTGCTCTGGTGCACTTGTGACTGACTTCTTTACAGCACTGCGATGTATGTCAGAGCTATATAAATGTATAATATTCATAGTGTGTGACTGTGGGGGGTATTAAAGTGTAAGCTCTTCTGGTGCAGTGACTGAAGTGAATGGCTCAGTATCCTCTGTACAGCACTGCGGTATATGTCAAAGCTTAATAATTGTATAATATTAATAGTGTGTGACTGTGGGGGGTATTAAAGTGTAAGCTCTTCTGGTGCAGTGACAGAAGTGAGTGGCTCAGTATCCTCTGTACAGCACTGCGGTATATGTCAAAGCTTAATAATTGTATAATATTCATAGTGTGTGACTGTGGGGGGTATTAAAGTGTAAGCTCTTCTGGTGCAGTGACTGAAGTGACTGGCTCAGTATCCTCTGTACAACACTGCGGTATATGTCAAAGCTTTATTATTGTATAATAATAATAGTGTGAGAATGTGGGGGATCATTAGAGTGTAAGCTCTTCTGGTGCAGAGAAACAATGCTCAGTAAGGTGCTGGGGACCTACAAACAGATGAAATATTTGTAAAGCCTGCAAGCCCCCCACTATGGAGGGATTGGAAGGGAGATAATGTGCACAGGTGAGATGCGATGGGCTGCGGAAGGTGATATTGTGGAATGAGATCTGGGATGCAGTCATAGCTCTCTATGGAGAATATAGGGATGACTCTTGATAGTTCCTTCGAGGCTCACCTCCAGAGATCAGTCACTCGGAAAACAAATAGTAAGCCATATCAGAGATATACAGGGGAAAGCTGATACCTGGAGCTGCCACTTGCATTTTACCCGCAGAGTTGACAAAAATATGACTTGAGGCAATGCTATAATAAATGGCAGCATGGGACTGGAGGGAATATGGAAAGCTGGCATCCCTCCAAGAGACTGTTCTTCTATCCACGATGATCCCAGAATTATTGACCTTAATAAGCCTCCCTCAGGAGCCCATAGGTACTACACACGGGGCCACATATGAGTGCTTAGTGTGCCTGCCCTACACATCTGCATGGAGTCTGTATGTTCTACCCATGTGTGGGTGGGTTTCTTCCAGATTCCGCAATCTAAAGATATTAGAAGCCCTCTTTTTCTGTGTGTATATGGGGCACAAATTAAAGTGTTAGCTCTTTTGACTTTAAGGAATGATGTGGATATTTTATGTGCTCTGGACTATGTTAGTGCCATATAAATAAAGGAATAAAAATAAATGCTGGCATACTGGCTGTGTCCATATACAGTGAATCCGGAAAGTATTTACAGCGCTTCACTTTTTTCACATTTTGTTATGTTACAGCCTTATTCCAAAATGGATTAAATTAATTATTTTCCCCAAATTTCTACAAACAATACAATGACAATGTGAAAGAAGTTTGTTTTATTTTTTTGCAGATGTATTAAAAATAAAAAAATCACATGTACATAAGTATTTACAGTCTTTGCCATGACTCAAAACAGATCTCAGGAGCATCCTGTTTCCACTGATCATCCTTTAGATCAGGGATTCCCAAACTACGGTCCTCCAGCTGTTGCAGAACTACACATCCCATGAGGCATTGTAAAACTCTGACATTCACAGACATGACTCGGCATGATGGGAATTGAAGTTCCTGAAGAACTGAGGGCCATAGTCTGAAGACCCCTGCTTTAGATTTTTCTACAACTTGATTGGAGTCCACCTGTAGCAAATTAAGTTGTTTGGACATGATTTGGAAAGGCACACACCTGTCTGTATAAGGTCCCACAGGTAACAGTGCATGTCAGAGCACAAACCAAACCACAAAGTCCAAGGAATTGTCTGTACACCTCCGAGACATGATTGTATCGAGGCTCAGATCTGGGAAAGGGTACATAAAAATGTATGCAGCATTGAAAGTCCCAATGAGCACAGTGGCCTCCATCATCCGTAAATGGAAGAAGTTTGGAACCATCAGGACTCTTCCTAGAGCGGGCCGCCCGGCCAAACTGAGTGATGGGGGGAGAAGGGCCTTAGTCAGGGAGGTGACCAAGAACCTGATGGTCACTGTGACAGAGCTCCAGCATTTCTCTGTGGAGAGAGGAGAACTTTCCAGAAGAACAACCATCTCTGCAGCACTCCATCAATCAGGCCTGTATGATCAAATGTAAGCCACTCCTCAGTAAAAGGCACATGACAGCCTGCCTGGAGTTTTCTAAAAAGGCACCTAAAGGATTCTCAGACCATGAGGAACAAAATTCTCTGGTCTGATGAAACAAAGATTGAACTCTTTGGCCTGAATGGCAAGCGCCTTGTCCAATACCATCCCAACAGTGAAGCAATGTGGTGACAGCATCATACTGTGGGGATGTTTTTCAGCGACAGGAACTGGGAGACTAGTCAGGATCGAGGGAAAGATGAATGCATCAATGTACAGAGACGTCCTTGTTGAAAACCTGCTCTAGAGCGCTCTGGACCTCAGACTGGGGCAAAGGTTCATCTTCCAACAGGACAATGACCCTAAGCAAGCACACACCCAAGATAACAAAGGAATAGCTACGAGACAACTGTGTGAATGTCCTTGAGTGGCCCAGTCAGAGCCTAGACTTGAATCCGATTGAACATCTCTGGAGAGATCTGAAAATGGCTGTGCACCGACACTCCCCATCAAACTTGATGGAGCTTGAGAGGTCCTGGAAAGAAGAATGGGAGAAACTTCACAAAAATAGGTGTGCCACGCATGCAGCATCATACTCAAAAAGGTGCCTTAACAAAGTATTGAGCAAAGACTGTAAATACTTATGTATTCATTTCAATTTTAATAAATTTGCAAATATTTCAAACAAACTTCTATCACGTTGTCATTATGGGGTATTGTTTGTAAAATTTTGAAGAAATGAATTTAATGCATTTTGGAATAAGGCTGTAATTTAACAAAAAGTGGAAAACATGAAGCGCTGTGAATACTTTCCGGATGAACTGTATGTGGACACAACTTGAAAATGTCATAAAACCCAATTGAACTATCTGTTTAAATCAGCTGAATCTATCCCAGGTGCATCAAAACAGAAAGTGTGCAAAGTCTAACACTTGGTTCACCTTAAGCCCTCGTTCACACTGAGGGCGGGTTTGAAGTCGTGCAAGTTCAGTTCTTCCCACCCACAACTATTTGAACCTTTGAAATTCTGGGTCCCTAATAAGAACTTAGCAATCTGGAGAATACTGAACCTCTCTCTTACAGGAGTACCCCGTTACCCCTACTCTGCTTGGGTGAGAACCCCTGAGTACATCAGCTTCCAACCCTCCCCGGTAAAGGGAACACAACACAAATAGTGAGAATATATATACAGTGGGTACGGAAAGTATTCAGACCCCCTTAAATTTTTCACTCTTTGTTATATTGCAGCCATTTGCTAAAATCATTTAGGTTCATTCTTCTTCCTCATGAATGTACACATAGCACCCCATACTGACAGAAAAACACAGAATTGTTGACATTGTTGCAGATTTATTAAAAAAGAAAAACTGAAATATCACATGGTCCTAAGTATTCAGACCCTTTGCTGTGACACTCATATATTTAACTCAGGTGCTTTCCATTTCTTCTGATCATCCTTGAGATGGTTCTACACCTTCATTTGAGTCCAGCTGTGTTTGATTATACTGATTGGACTTGATTAGGAAAGCCACACACCTGTCTATATAAGACCTTCCAGATCACAATGCATGTCAGAGCAAATGAGAATCATGAGGTCAAAGGAACTGCCTGAAGAGCTCAGAGACAGAATTGTGGCAAGGCACAGATCTGGTCAAGGTTACAAAAAGATTTCTGCTGCACTTAAGGTTCCTAAGAGCACAGTGGCCTCCATAATCCTCAAATGGAAGACGTTTGGGACGACCAGAACCCTTCCTAGAGCTGGTCGTCCGGCCAAACTGAGCTATCGGGGGAGAAGAGCCTTGGTGAGAGAGGTAAAGAAGAACCCAAAGATCACTGTGGCTGAGCTCCAGAGATGCAGTCAGGAGATGGGAGAAAGTTGTAGAAAGTCAACCATCACTGCAGCCCTCCACCAGTCGGGGCTTTATGGCAGAGTGGCCCGACGGAAGCCTCTCCTCAGTGTAAGACACATGAAAGCCCGCATGGAGTTTGCTAAAAAACACCTGAAGGACTCCAAGATGGTGAGAAATAAGATTCTCTGGTCTGATGAGACCAAAATAGAACTTTTTGGCCTTAATTCTAAGCGATATGTGTGGAGAAAACCAGGCACTGCTCATCACCTGTCCAATACAGTCCCAACAGTGAAGCATGGTGGTGGCAGCATCATGCTGTGGGGGTGTTTTTCAGCTGCAGGGACAGGACGACTGGTTGCAATCGAGGGAAAGATGAATGCGGCCAAGTACAGGGATATCCTGGACAAAAACCTTCTCCAGAGTGCTTTGGACCTCAGACTGGGCCGAAGGTTTACCTTCCAACAAGACAATGACCCTAAGCACACAGCTAAAATAACGAAGGAGTGGCTTCACAACAACTCCGTGACTGTTCTTGAATGGCCCAGCCAGAGCCCTGACTTAAACCCAATTGAGCATCTCTGGAGAGACCTAAAAATGGCTGTCCACCAACGTTTACCATCCAACCTGACAGAACTGGAGAGGATCTGCAAGGAGGAATGCCAGAGGATCCCCAAATCCAGGTGTGAAAGACTTGTTGCATCTTTCCCAAAAAGACTCCTAGCTGTATTAGATCAAAAGGGGGCTTCTACTAAATACTGAGCAAAGGGTCTGAATACTTAGGACCATGTGATATTTCAGTTTTTCTTTTTTAATAAATCTGCAACAATGTCAACAATTCTGTGTTTTTCTGTCAGTATGGGGTGCTATGTGTACATTCATGAGGAAGAAGAATGAACCTAAATGATTTTAGCAAATGGCTGCAATATAACAAAGAGTGAAAAATTTAAGGGGGTCTGAATACTTTCCGTACCCACTGTACCTGTCATCCTGGACCCATCCCTAGTGTTCTGTATAAACTGTATAATACAGATCTCTCTCTATATGGTAAAACCTTGGATTGCGAGCATAATTAATTCCGGAAACATGCTTGTAATCCAAAGCACTCGTATATCAAAGCAAATTTCCCCATAAGAAATAATGGAAACTCAGATGATTCGTTCCACCACCATTTATTCATAAGTCCTTCAGTTTATAATTCATAAAAAAAGATTATAGCAATGTGATAGGTTGTGTAACCATATCCATTCACAAATGGCGCCTCCACAAGGGGATTTGATGCAAAATCCAGCAGGAGCTACAGGGTATAAAAGAGAAGAGAGGCGCCTCTAAGTGTAGCAATATGATTACATTTAACTGCTTGCCGACGGCCGCACGACTATTTACTGCGGTGGTTAGCCCCCTCACAGGCAAAACGACGCAGTACTACGTCGCTAGCCTTTGAGGGTCTCAGGAGCGAGCGAGCGTGCGCCGCCGGAGGCGCGCTCGCGCGGTCACGGACTCCCCCGCGCGTGTGACCGGCGGACCCGATCGTCTGCCGGTCACTCGCGATCGTCAGTGGAGAGGGAGAAAGGCAGGAGGCTAATGTAAACAAAGCCGCCTGTCATTCTCCCCTGTGTAGGAATAGTGATCATACGGTTCAACTATGTAGGACCGTTGATCACTGTTCCTACACCTCAAGCCACAGCCAATCACAGTTAGAATCACGCCCCTAGGGACACACTAGGGCTGCTGAATATAATCGCCGAATCGATGCATCGCGATGCGACCCTTCGCGATTCTGCATCGATTCAGGGTGGTTGAATAATCGATTACCTAATGACGTCACTTCCGGGGGCGGGGACAGAAGTGACATGGCGGCGCTGGCCGGGCTTGTGGGATACGGAGCTCCTCCTCGCGGCGCGGGAGAGGAGAGGAGGAGAGCGGAGCTATCAGTGCTCTCTCTGGCCCCGGGATACACACGGCACGCCCACTTAGCACGCTGCTGCCCGACCGCCCGCTCTGACAGCCCGGCCGCCCGAAATCGCGGCCTTCCCAGCTCGGTACACTTCTGGTAGCGGTGCGGTTCTCGGCAGACAGCCTGAGTTGACCGCAGGGGAGCGAGGAGGCCCTGCTTTCCGCCTGTACCGTGCACTGCACCAGTCCGAGCTCCAAATTCCCGACATGAGGCTCATCACCCAGGACCTGTCCGAGCCCTACTCCATACACCTACCGCTACTTCATCCACAAATGGCTGCAGCTCTGCTTCCTGGTAAGTCGGGGCACTACAGGGCCCAGCATTCCTCCTTACCAGGTCCTGCTATAATACAACTAGGGGCACTACAGAGCCCAGCATTCCTCCTTACCAGGGCCTGTTATACTACAACTAGGGGGACTACTACAGACTCTGTAGTCCCCCTAGTTGTTGTATAAAAGGCCCTGGTAAGGAGGAATGCTGGGCTCTTAAGTGCCCCTAGTTGTAGTACAGTAGGCCCTGGTAAGGAGGAATGCTGGGCTCTGTAGTCCCCCTAGTTGTAGTATAACAGGCCCTGGTAAGGAGTAATGCTGGGCTCTGTAGCTCTGTACAGAGCCAAGCATTCCTCCTTACCAGAGCCTGTTATACTACAACTAGGGGGACTACAGAGTCCAGCATTCCTCCTTACCAGGGCCTACGGTACTACAACTAGCATCAGGTAACTCTTCTAACCTGATGTGGCCTGCTCTAAAGGGGGATCTATGAGGGGACCTGCTCTACTAAAGGGGGATCTCTGGGGATGCTGGCCTGCTCTAAAGGGGGATCTATGGCGACCCTGCACTAAAGGGGATCTATTCCATAGATCCCCCTTTAGAGCAGGGTCCCCATAGATCCCCCTTTAGAGCTCAGTTCCCCTGGATCCCCTTTAGGACAGGCCCAGGCTCCCCATAGATCTCCTTTAGAGCAGGGTCCCCATAGATCCCCCTTTAGAGAAGGGTCCCCATAGATCCCCCTTTAGAAAAGGGTCCCCATAGTAATCGTGATGCATCGTGATGCATAGCGGAATCGAATCGTATCGCGACCCTAATAATTGTAATCGCATCGAATCGTGAGGTAAGTGAAGATGCACAGCCCTAGTATATACACTTCTCTCTCTCTCTCGCTCTCTCTTTCTCTCTCACTATATATATATATATATATATATATATATATATATATATACATATACACACACACAACATATATATATATATATATTTATTGAGTACATGGATGTGAGATGTACTATATATAATATATGTATTTATAATCTCTGAGTCCGGGGACATAGAGGGGGCAGTGATAAGCGTGTCCTGAAATCCACAGTTGATGCGGTTGGCGGTACAGGAACAATAATCCGTCCTTAGCAAGCAGATTACATCTGTCGGGGGGGATTAGAGCTGACCTGACGCTCAGATTTTGGGATATTTCCTGTAATATGAATTACCCCCATCACTAGCCCTAAACAGAGTGTCCTACATTCAAAGCATGGACAGCAGGGGGAGCCACAAATCTGATGAAGAAAGAAGCACTGCTGGCCAATCAAATTGCAGTTCACCCTGAAAATCAAGACTCGTATATTGGTCACAGAAAAACACCCCATCCTGACCTCTACTTGAATACAACTCAACATGAACATCACCTGCCCCGACCTCTACTTGTGTACTACTCAACCTGACCACCACCTACCCCCGACCTCTACTTGTGAACTACTTAACCTGAACACCACCTGACCCGACCTCTACTTGTGTACTACTCAACCTGACCACCTACCCCGACCTCTACTTGTGTACTACTCAACCTGAACACCACCTGCTCCGACCTCTACTTGTGTACTACTCAACCTGAACACCACCTGACCCGACCTCTACTTGTGTACTACTTAACCTGAACACCACCTGACCCGACCTCTACTTGTGTACTACTCAACCTGAACACCACCGACCCCGACCTCTACTTGTGTACTACTCAACCTGAACACCACCTACCCCGACCTCTACTTGTGTACTACTCAACCTGACCACCTACCCCGACCTCTACTTGTGTACTACTCAACCTGAACACCACCTGACCCGACCTCTACTTGTGTACTACTTAACCTGAACACCACCTGACCCGACCTCTACTTGTGTACTACTCAACCTGAACACCACCTACCCCGACCTCTACTTGTGTACTACTCAACCTGAACACCACCTGCTCCGACCTCTACTTGTGTACTACTCAACCTGAACACCACCTGACCCGACCTCTACTTGTGTACTACTCAACCTGAACACCACCTGACCCGACCTCTACTTGTGTACTACTCAACCTGAACACCACCTACCCCGACCTCTACTTGTGTACTACTCAACCTGACCACCTACCCCGACCTCTACTTGTTTACTACTCAACCTGACCACCTGCCTCGACCTCTACTTGTGTACTACTCAACCTGACCACCTGCCTCGACCTCTACTTGTGTACTACTCAACCTGACCACCTGCCTCGACCTCTACTTGTGTACTACTTAACCTGAACACCACCTGCTCCGACCTCTACTTGTGTACTACTTAACCTGAACACCACCTGCCCCGACCTCTACTTGTGTACTACTTAACCTGAACACCACCTGCCCCGACCTCTACTTGTGTACTACTTAACCTGAACACCACCTACCCCGACCTCTACTTGTGTACTACTCAACCTGTACACCACCTGCCCCGACCTCTACTTGTGTACTACTCAACCTGTACACCACCTGCCCCGACCTCTACTTGTGTACTATTTAGCATGTGAAAAAATAAGTGAACACAAGTAGAAATGAAAATCTGTAGAAAAACACATCCAATCTATGTGACAGTGAAACATAAATGTGTATCTGTTTCAAATTAAAATTGTGAAACAAACTATCCTCTGTAAAATCATCAGAAGATTTGAAAGTAACGAAAGTATAAAGTAGAAGTTAGTTCAGTCTCATGTGTGAAAAAAAGATACCACAACCAGTGGCACAACGTGAACCGTGCTGAAATGAAAACTCCTCCAGGTGTTCACTAATCCACCCAGGTGTTAGTAAGATAATGGCCGCTTACCATAAAGGCTGCAGACAGGCAGCATGATATAAAACCCACCTCGTAAGGGCTCTTTCACACGGGCGATCCGATCAGATCCGCCTGTCAGTTTTTTAGGCGGATCTGATCGGATCCTCCATGCAGCTCTATGGGGCAGCGGGTGTCAGCGGAGACACCTCCGCTGACACCCGCTGCCATCCGTATCCAATCCTGTCCGTGAAATCTGGACGGATGGAAACCCTATTTTTCCATCCGTTCAGTAATCGGATCGGATAAGAGCAGACAGGCGGTCCGCTCTTATCCGATCCCCCATAGAGGGCAGCGGGGGCTGAGACACCTCCCTCTCCGCTCTGCAAGCGGAGACGGAGCTGTCATCCGCCGGCTCAGGGGGGATCGCGGATCGATCCCCGCTGAGCAACACGGATCCGCCTACGGAGGCGGACCGTGTGAAAGAGCCCTAAAGCCCCTTTCACACATTCCGTCCGTTCAATTCATCAGTTCAGTCACGTCAAAATGTATCAGTTTTTCATCAATTTTTTCATCCGTTTTTTTTACATCCACTACCAATGCAGAAACGGATAAAAAAAAACGGACCGTTTGCCCGTTTTTCGTCCGATCTGTTTTTTTGACAGTTGAAAAATAGGGCATTTATCCGTTCCATAAAACGGACATTGACAGAAGCGGATGAAAACAGATGTTAACGGATGATCATCCGTTGTCATCTGTTTTTACATAGAGATGCATTGATGTCCGTTTTTCATCCATCCGTTGAATGGACCGCATGTGTGAAAGGGGCCTTAGGCTCAGGATGAAGCTCCAATGTGTATCAAGGAACCAGCACAAAGGTGTATATGCAGGGCAACAGGTACACTCCATAGAGCAGGGATCCTCAAACTACGGCCTTCCAGTTGTTCAGGAACTACACATCCCATGAGGCATTGTAAAACTGTGACATTCACAGACATGATCAGCCATGATGGGAATTGTAGTTCCCGAACAACTGAAGGGCCATAGTTTAACCCCTTGCCGACCGCCGCACGACTATTTGCTGTGGCAGTCAGCCCCTACTGGGCAAAGCGACGTAGGGCTACGTCGCTCGCCCACGAGCCTCTAGGGGGCGAGCGCGCGCCGCCAGAGGCACGCTCCAGCCCCCCGCTCGTTCACTAACATCCCTGCGCGGGTGACCGGTGGCTCAGATGTCCGCCGGCCACTCGCAATCTCCCGCTAGAGAGGAAGAAAGGCAGGTGGCTGATGTAAACAAAGCCGCCTGTCATTCTCCCTGATGTAACTGCAGAGACTGTACGATCCTGCTAAGTAGGATCGTATGTCTCTGTGGTTACATCACAAGCCACGCCCCCCCACAGTTAGAATCACGCCCCTAGGGATACATTTAACCCACTGATCACCAATAAAGTTAACCCCTTCCCTGCCAGTGTCATTTTTACAGTAACAGTGCATATTTATAGCACTGATTACTGTAGTAATGTCACTGGTACCCCCAAAAGTGTCAAAAATGTCAGTCAAGGGTCCGATCTGTCTGCCGCAATGTCACAGTCCCACAAAAAAAAAAAAAAAAATCGCACATGGCCGCCATTACTAGTTAAAAAAAAAAAAACAATAAAAATGACATAAATCTTTCCCGTAGTTAGTAAACGTAATAACTTTTGCGCAATCAAATCAAAATACGCTAATTGCAATTTTTTTCACCAAAAATATGTAGCAGAAAACAAATCGGCCTAAAATGTTAAAAAATTTTGATTTTTGCATTTTTTTTTGGAATTTCATATAAAAAAATGTGAAAAATATTATTTTTTCAAAATTGTTGCTCTTTTTTTGTCAATAGCGCAAAAAGTAAAAATCGCACAGGTGATCAAATACCACCAAAAGAAAGCTCTGTTTGTGGGGGAAAAAAGGACATCAATTTTATTTAGGTACAGCGTCGCACGACCGTGCAATTGTCCGTTAAATTCACGCAGTGCCGAATAGCAAAATAGCCCCATGGTCTTTGAGCAGCCAAATCCTCCGGGGCTTAAGTGGTTAAAGACCCCTGTGGTAGAGGGTAAAGTCGTATGCAAAGGAAAAAGGAGCTAATAGTGCATTCTCTTTAAAACAATGACATTTATTTCTAAAATATTGCACTCACATCCATCACAGAGTTATGG
The DNA here is from genome assembly GCF_965119305.1 of Pelophylax lessonae. Classification (NCBI taxonomy): domain Eukaryota; kingdom Metazoa; phylum Chordata; class Amphibia; order Anura; family Ranidae; genus Pelophylax; species Pelophylax lessonae. The sequence goes on along the minus strand of NC_138777.1, from coordinate 203,382,753 downwards.
GACATTCATGAAAGTGACATACACGGCCGCCTGCAGTGCAGACCGTGTGAAAGTTACGAGCGCGGCTACTCCGTGCCACTGGTTGTGGTATCTTTATTTCACACATGGGACTGGACTAACTTCTACTTTATACTTTCGTTACTTTCATATATTCCGATGATTTTACAGAAGAAACTTTGTTTCACAATTTTAATTTGGAACAGATACACATTTATGTTTCACTGTCACATAGATTGAATGTGTTATTGTACAGATTTTCAATTCTATTTGTGTTCACTTGTATATAGGTAAATTGTTACCTGTTCTAGAGATACATTTACACAGTGTCTGATATTGTGTATTATATGTAGTATTATTTCAAGATAGCGTACTTTAATTATTTTTTCACATGCTATTTATTCCGATGGTCAGGGTTATTAACCACTTCTGGACCGGAAGGATTTGCCCCCTTAACCACTTAAGCCGCGGAAGATTTTACCCCCTTCCTGACCAGGGCCTATTTTGCGATTCAGCACTGCGTGACTTTAATGGACAATTGCGAGGTCGTGCGACGCTGTACCTAAACAAATTTGATGTCCTTTTTTTCCCACAAACAGAGCTTTCTTTTGGTGGTATTTGATCACCTGTGCGATTTTTTGATCATGCGCTATAAACAAAAAAAGAGCGTCAATTTTGCAAAAATAACAATATTTTCACATTTTTTTATATGAAATTCCCCCCCAAAAAAAAGTAAAAATCAAAATTTTTTAACATTTTCGGCCAATTTGTTCTCTGCTACATATGTTTGGTAAAAAAAAAAAAATCGCAAAAAGCGTATTTTGATTGGTTTGTGCAAAAGTTATTGCTTTTACTAACTAAAGGAAAGATTTTGGTCATTTTGTTTTTTTTTTTTTTTAACGAGTAATGGCGGCGATCTCCGATTTTTTTTTGCGGGACTGCGACATTGCGGCGGACAGATCGGACCCTTGACTGACATTTTTGGGGTTACCAGTGACATTACTACAGTAATCAGTGCTATACATATGCACTGTTACTGTAAAAATGACACTGGCAGGGAAGGGGTTAACTTTTTTGAGAGGGAGGGGTTAAGTGTGTCCCTAGGGGCGTGCTTCTAACTGTGATTGGATGTGGCTTGATGTGTAAGAACAGAGATCAACGGTCCTACATAGCAGAATCGTATGATCTCCATTCCTACACAGGGGAGAATGACAGGCGGCTGTGTTTACATTAGCCGCCTGCCTTTCTCCCGGTGTAACGGACGATCGCGAGTGACCGCCGGGCACACGCGCGGGGGGGGGTCCGTGACCAAGCGGGAGCGCGCCTTCGGGGGCGCGCGCTCGCTCCCTAGAGCCTCACAGGCTAGCAACGTAGTCCTACGTCGCTTTGCCTGTGAGGGGCTGACCGCCGCAGTAAATAGTCGTGCGGCGGGCGGCAAGCGGTTAATGACCAGGGTCATATTTTGCGATTCGGCACTGCATTACTTTAAGAGACAATTGCGTGGTTGTGCAACGCTGTACCCAAATAAAATTGATGTCCTTTTTTTCCCCACAAACAGAGCTTTCTTTTGGTGGTATTTGACCACCTGTGTGATTTTAATTTTTTGCGCTATAAACAAAAAAGAGCGACAATTCTGAAAAAAAAAAAAAAAAAACAATATTTTTCCCTTTCTGCTATATAACATTACCTAAACCAAGCATCCTCCTATCCTCTGGTAACTCCTACCAGATTTTAAAATTGCACAGCCCCTCTTGGTGTACTTGGATACTCAAGTGGTGAAGTAATATGGTTTGAATTTTGCTGACACCTGAAGAAGGGTTTTCTACCTGCAAAGCGTTGGGGCCTTTCCTTACTATATGTACCCTTGAGTTCCCCCATACCTTGCACGAGCTGTATTTGCATGCAACTTTTTAAGCATATGTTTTTGGTTGTTATATTTCTTTGTAATTTTTAATGTGAAATCAATAAAATGTTTTATAAACATTATGGTCTCTTTTGGGTGTCCAGTCGCCTACATAGTCCCACCAATTTGGGGTTTTTCATTTTTTCCTACAATACAGGGATGATGGCCACTGGCACCTAGGCACTAAGTGATGGGGGACTATACATGTTCTTTAAATGGACAAAGGAGTGATCAGTACTGATCGCTTACTGTGTTCACTCAAGAAAGGAAGGGCCAGTAAATAGGACATATTTACTGCCCCCCCCCCCCCCCCCGCTCTCCATCCTGAAACCAATCCTCCTGTGTGCTTGCAACAGCTGCCAGGAGAGGAGGAAAGCCCACAGAGCTGCTGGGGAGGGGGGGGGGGGGGTGTCACACAGGGGTGGTGGGGGCACAGATACATAAATGGATTGCCTTGCAGCGCAGCCAGAGGAAAGGAGAGGAGAAGCCAGCAGTGCTGCTGGGGGAACAACAAGAGGAGCAATAAGGCAATACAGCTTCCCTCCTGCTCAGCAGATACTTGGGCCCCCCTTTTGAACTGATGGGGCCCAGGCCTGGTACAGGAGGGCTGCACATAGAGGTTGATATACAGTGCCTTGCAAAAGTATTCAGCCCCCTTGAACTTTGCGACCTTTTGCCACATTTCAGGCTTCAAACATAAAGATATAAAACTGTAATTTTTTGTGAAGAATTAACAACAAGTGGGACACAATCATGAAGTGGAACGAAATTTATTGGATATTTCAAACTATTTTAACAAATAAAAAACTGAAAAATTGGGCGTGCAAAATTATTCAGCCCCCTTAAGTTAATACTTTGTAGAGCCACCTTTTGGTGCGATTACAGCTGTAAGTCGCTTGGGGTATGTCTCTATCAGTTTTGCACATCGAGAGACTGAAATTTTTGCCCATTCCTCCTTGCAAAACAGCTCGAGCTCAGTGAGGTTGGATGGAGAGCGTTTGTGAACAGCAGTTTTCAGTTCTTTCCACAGATTCTCAATTGGATTCAGGTCTGGACTTTGACTTGGCCATTCTAACACCTGGATATGTTTATTTGTGAACCATTCCATTGTAGATTTTGCTTTATGTTTTGGATCATTGTCTTGTTGGAAGACAAATCTCCGTCCCAGTCTCAGGTCTTTTGCAGACTCCATCAGGTTTTCTTCCAGAATGGTCCTGTATTTGGCTCCATCCATCTTCCCATCAATTTTAACCATCTTCCCTGTCCCTGCTGAAGAAAATCAGGCCCAAACCATGATGCTGCCACCACCATGTTTGACAGTGGGGATGGTGTGTTCAGGGTGATGAGCTGTGTTGCTTTTACGCCAAACATAACGTTTTGCATTGTTGCCAAAAAGTTTGATTTTGGTTTCATCTGACCAGAGCACCTTCTTCCACATGTTTGGTGTCTCCCAGGTGGCTTGTGGCAAACTTTAAACGACACTTTTTATGGATATCTTTAAGAAATGGCTTTCTTCTTGCCACTCTTCCATAAAGGCCAGATTTGTGCAGTATACGACTGATTGTTGTCCTATGGACAGAGACTCCCACCTCTGCTGTAGATCTCTGCAGTTCATCCAGAGTGATCATGGGCCTCTTGGCTGCATCTCTGACCAGTCTTCTCCTTGTATGAGCTGAAAGTTTAGAGGGACGGCCAGGTCATCGTAGATTTGCAGTGGTCTGATACTCCTTCCATTTCAATATTATCGCTTGCATAGTGCTCCTTGGGATGTTTAAAGCTTGGGAAATCTTTTTGTATCCAAATCCGGCTTTAAACTTCTCCACAACAGTATCTCGGACCTGCCTGGTGTGTTCCTTGTTCTTCATGATGCTCTCTGCGCTTTAAACGGACCTCCTATCACAGTGCAGGTGCATTTATACGGAGACTTGATTACACACAGGTGGATTCTATTTATCATCATTAGTCATTTAGGTCAACATTGGATCATTCAGAGATCCTCACTGAACTTCTGGAGAGAGTTTGCTGCACTGAAAGTAAAGGGGCTGAATAATTTTGCACGCCCAATTTTTCCGTTTTTTATTTGTTAACAAAGTTTGAAATATCCAATAAATTTCTTTCCACTTCATGATTGTGTCCCACTTGTTGTTGATTCTTCACAAAAAATTACAGTTTTATATCTTTATGTTTGAAGCCTGAAATGTGGCAAAAGGTCGCAGAGTTCAAGGGGGCCGAATACTTTTGCAAGGCACTGTAGGAGCAGTGTCTGTCTGTACGGCTGCTGAGTCCCAACTGACATGAAAGGCACTGCCTGCAGATGGATGCAGAGAACATCTCTGGGTGGGCAAACACGGCCCTCACCCAGGTGTACAATGTAACCCACCAGTGTGATAGAAACCTCGAGGATGGCACTGCCAGACAGATAAGGAATTACTCCATGTGTGCTCAGTATAAGATTTCACATTTGTGTCCCCCCCCCCCCCCCCCCATCCCATTACTGGCTCTGTACAGAAAACACACGTGCCGCAGCTAGAGGAGGGAGACTATAAGCTGCAGCACTCAAATCGTATCTTAATACATAAAGTCTGTGTGACCTACATGCGCCATTTCCATCCGGCGGGTTCATGATAATAGAAGAGCGGATTAATCCCCCTGCCGCCCGTGACACAGCTCCCCCCCCCCCCCCCATACATCAATCAGCGCAGCACGGTGTCACCACTAATCTGCGGTGACATGCCAGCCGCACACTCCGCTGCCTTTTTATTTCCTTTCTGAAGTTTCCATCCAATCGGCTTCAGATCGGGAAGATTATACAAAGATTTGACCTGAATTGGATGTTTGTGTGTCATCACTATTGTACTGTTTATCACAAAATACTTGTTTTCATCTGTTACATCTCAGTGCTGCTGATCTCCTGCAGCCTCTTTGCAGATACTTCCTATCTACATGCACTGCAGTGATAGCTGCCTGTCATTTCTCAGGGTACGTTTCCTGATGACAACAGTGGTCCATGCGTGTTGTAACGGCCACTTGTAGTCTCCACTGGAAGCTCATGTGACAACGCAGGAGGACAATTGGGAGACAGGGACAGAGAGTTGTCACCCCATAACAGGAAGTGACCTTCATGGCAGGATCTCCAGGGAGTAGTATTATGAAAGCTGCAGATTTATTAAGATATAGAATGAGTATAGAAATGACATTCATGTTGAAGACGGTCTGAGAGCTGACAGATGGGGGTGACAACCATTATACACGGATAGGAGGAAATTCTCTGCCTGGAATCCCAGTGACATCAGGAAGAGGATTCCTCTCCACATATAGTTCTGGGTGGAGGGCTCTCTGGATGTCCAGGTAGAAGCAGAGCCGGATCTGCTGCTGCTGTGTGAGGAGATCTATGAAGACTGAAGGGGAGTTGTTGCCCATGGCAACCAGACTGCACCAGGGAAATGGATGATCTGATTGGTCAATGAGGGCCCCACATCAGCTCTACCTAATCCATGTTTTCAGGCTGTGCTCTACAGCAGAGGTCTCCAAACCGTTCACATATTATATTTTACAAATATTCGGGGGCAAAAAAAAAAAATCTGTTTTATTTTTTACATCAGGGTCCCCATCAGAGTCCCCCTTACATCAGGGTTTGCATCAGAGTCCCTTCTTACACCAGGGTCCCCCCTTACATCAGGGTCCCCATCAGAGTCCCCCTTACATCAGGATTTGCATCAGAGTCCCTTCTTACACCAGGCTCCCCCCTTACATCAGGGTCCCCATCAGAGTCCCCCTTACATCCGGATTTGCATCAGAGTCCCTTCTTACATCAGGGTCCCCATCAGAATCCCCCTTATATCAGAATCTGCATCAGAGGTCCTTCTTGCATCCCAATCAGAATGCCCCCCCCCCCCCCTTACATCAGATTTATCTTTATGCCAGAGTCCACAGCAGAGTCCCCCTTTTATCATAGTCCACATCAAACTCTCACCTTATATCAGAGTCCATTTTACATCAAAGTCCCCATTAGAATCCCCTTTACATCAGAATCTGCATCAGAGTCCCTCCTTATATCAGAGTTTCTCCTTACATCAGAGACTCCTCCCTTATATTAGAGTCCCTCCTTACATCAGGGTCCCCATCAGAGTCCCCCTTACATCAGGATTTGCATCAGAGTCCGATCTTACATCAGTGTCCCCCTTTACATCAGGGTCCCCCCTTACATCAGGGTCCCCCCTTACATCAGGGCCCCCTTTAGAGTCCCCCTTACATCAGAATCTGCATCAGAGGTCCTTCTTGCATCCCCAACAGAATGCCCCTTACATCAGATTTATCTTTATGCCACAGCAGAGTCCCCCTTTACATCAGGGTCCCCCTTTTATCATAGTCCATATCAGACTCTCACCTTATATCAGGGTTCATTTTACATCAAAGTCCCCATTAGAATCCCCATTACATCAGAATATGCATCAGAGTCCCTCCTTAAATCAGGGACCCCATCAGAGTCCCCCTTACATCAGGGTCCCCATCAGAGTCTCCCTTGCATCAGAGTCCCACCTTATATCAGAGTCTCTCCTTACATCAGAGTCCCCCTCCCTTGTACTGGAGTATCCCATCAGAGTCCCCCTTACATCAGGATTTGCATCAGAGTCCCTTCTTATATCAGGGTCCCCATTAGAGTCCCCCTTACATCAGAACTAGTGATCGACCGATATTGTTTTTTCGTTGCCGATATTTTTTTTTTTTTTTAGTACTTGACAGGTACTTTTGTGGAGAGATCTTGGGGTCTAAAAGACTCCAAACCCCTCTTCTGCACTTAAAAGCATTCAAAATGCCAAGTTTGGCTGTTTTGAATGCTGTCATCTTTTTTTTAATCTGGCGCCGAGTACCCGGAAGTGATGTCATGACATCACTTCCGGGTTTTTACATGGAGACCCGATCAGAGCGAATGCGGCTTTGATCTGGTCTTCGGCGGCTGTGCAGGCTGGTTGCCCGGGTCTCCCGGTGGGACAGGAGACCCGGGCGAGCCGCAGAAGGGGGCGAGAGGGGGGGGGGGGACGTCCCCTTCTGCTCCTTGTAATGACAGCCGAGCGGCTTCTCAGCCGCATCCGTTGTCATTACAGGACAGCCGACCGTCGGCTATGGACGCCGGTACCGGGGTGATGTTTCTAGCTGCAGGTATCACTCCAGTACAGCACTTTCCTGAAATATCGGTAACCTCCGGGGCCGATTCCGATATATCAGGGAAAGTGTAGATCGGCCCTCGATATATCGGCTTTGCTGATAATCGGTCGATCTCTAATCAGATCCTGCATCAGAGTTCCCATCAGAATGCCCCCTTATCTCAGAGTTCACTTTATGCCATAGTCCACAGCAGAGTCCCCCCCTTATATCAGGGACCCCCTTTTATCATAGTCCATATCAGACTCTCACCTTATATCAGGGTCACCTTTACATTGAGGTCCCCATTAGAATCCCCCCTTACATCAGAATCTGTATCAGAGTCCCTCCTTATATCAGGGTCCCCCTAAGAATCCCCCTAAGGCACCATTCACACGTGTGACTCCAAAGCTGTGCAATTCCCATTGCGAATTTACATTGCAACTTTGATGTAACTTTGGATGATTGCGACTTGGATGCAACTTTGGCTGTTGACTTTGGCTTTGACCGTTGCACAACTGTCCCATTGGTAACATTAAAATGCGACTTTCATGCAAGTTTTGAGAGTTTACATTACAATTTATGGCATTCAAGTCACATCAAAGTAGTGCAAAAACCTTTTTAAAGTTGCTGCAACTTTAAATCGCATAGATCTGAACGGCTTCCATTAAAGAACACGGGCTGTGACTTCTCATGCAACTTTATGTGTCCAAAGTCACATGACAAGTTGTGTGTGTGTCTGCAGGCCCTCTGGGTATCTGTGTGTGGGGGGGGGGGGGGGATGTTAAGGCTCTCAGGGCACCTGTAATGTGAGAGGTGTATGCTCTTAGGGTGTATGTGGTGGTGGTGGTGTTTGCAGGCTCCTGGGATATCTCGGGGGGGAGGGGGGGGTTGCATGCTATCAGGGCGTCTATAGTGTGGGGGAGGCAGCTCTTCTGGATATTTTTTGAGAGGCGCAGGTTTTAAGGATATCCCTGTGTGGGAGTTCAGGCTGTTCTTGTGTCTGTGGGGGGGGGGGGGGGGAGGGGATGAAGGCTCTCGGGGTTTCTGTGGGGGGGGGGGGGTGCAGTGGGGGTGGAGGCTCTCAGGGTTTCTGTGGGGGGGTGGGGGGTGCAGGCTCTCAGGGTGTCTGTGGGGGGGGGGGATGCAGGCTCTTAGGATGTCTGTGGGGGGGGGGGGGGTGCAGTGGGGTGCAGGCTCTCAGGGTGTCTGTGGGGGGGGGGGTGCAGGCTCTCAGGGTGTCTGTGGGGGGGGGGTGTAGGCTCCCAGGGTGTCTGTGGGGGGGATGCAGGCTCTTAGGGTGTCTGTGGGGGGGGGGGTGCAGGCTCTCAGGGTGTCTGTGGGGGGGGGGTGCAGGCTCTCAAGGTTTCTGTGGGGGGGGGGGGTATAGGCTCTTAGGGTGTCTGTAGGGGGGGTGCAGGCTCTCAGGGTGTCTGTGGGGGGGGGGGGTGCAGGCTCTCAAGGTTTCTGTGGGGGGGGATATAGGCTCTTAGGGTGTCTGTGGGAGGGGGGGGGGCAGGCTCTCAGGGTGTCTGCAGGGTATGGGTATAGGCTCTCAGGGTGTCTGTGGGGAGGGGGGGTGCAGGCTCTCAGGGTGTCTGTAGGGGGGGAGGGGGTGCAGGCTCTCAGGGTTTGTGTGGGGGAAGGGGGTGCAGGCTCTCAGGGTGTCTGTGGGGGAAGGGGGTGCAGGCTTTCAGGGTGTCTGTAGGGGGGGAGGGGGTGCAGGCTCTCAGGGTTTATGTGGGGGTGGGGGGTATAAGCTATCAGGGTGTCTGTGGGGGAAGGGGTGCAGGCTCTCAGGGTGTCTGTGGGGGAAGGGGGTGCAGGCTCTCAGGGTGTCTGTGGGATGAAGGGGGTGCAGGCTCTCAGGGTGTCTGTGGGGGAAGGGGGTGCAGGCTCTCAGGGTGTCTGTGGGGGAAGGGGGTGCAGGCTCTTAGGGTGTCTGTGGGGGAAGGGGGTGCAGGCTCTCAGGGTGTCTGTAGGGGGGGAAGGGGGTGCAGGCTCTCAGGGTGTCTGTGGGGGAAGGGGGTGCAGGCTCTTAGGGTGTCTGTGGGGGAAGGGGGTGCAGGCTCTCAGGGTGTCTGTAGGGGGGGAAGGGGGTGCAGGCTCTCAGGGTGTCTGTGGGGGAAGGGGGTGCAGGCTGTTAGGGTGTCTGTGGGGGAAGGGGGTGCAGGCTCTTAGGGTGTCTGTGGGGGAAGGGGGTGCAGGCTCTTAGGGTGTCTGTGGGGGAAGGGGGTGCAGGCTCTCAGGGTGTCTGTAGGGGGGGAAGGGGGTGCAGGCTCTCAGGGTGTCTGTGGGGGAAGGGGGTGCAGGCTCTCAGGGTGTCTGTAGGGGGGGAAGGGGGTGCAGGCTCTCAGGGTGTCTGTGGGGGAAGGGGGTGCAGGCTCTTAGGGTGTCTGTGGGGGAAGGGGGTGCAGGCTCTCAGGGTGTCTGTAGGGGGGGAAGGGGGTGCAGGCTCTCAGGGTGTCTGTGGGGGAAGGGGGTGCAGGCTCTTAGGGTGTCTGTGGGGGAAGGGGGTGCAGGCTCTTAGGGTGTCTGTGGGGGAAGGGGGTGCAGGCTCTTAGGGTGTCTGTGGGGGAAGGGGGTGCAGGCTCTCAGGGTGTCTGTAGGGGGGGAAGGGGGTGCAGGCTCTCAGGGTGTCTGTGGGGGAAGGGGGTGCAGGCTCTTAGGGTGTCTGTGGGGGAAGGGGGTGCAGGCTCTTAGGGTGTCTGTGGGGGAAGGGGGTGCAGGCTCTCAGGGTGTCTGTAGGGGGGGAAGGGGGTGCAGGCTCTCAGGGTGTCTGTGGGGGAAAGGGGTGCAGGCTCTCAGGGTGTCTGTGGGGGAAGGGGGTGCAGGCTCTTAGGGTGTCTGTGGGGGAAGGGGGTGCAGGCTCTCAGGGTGTCTGTAGAGGGGGGGAGGGGGTGCAGGCTCTCAGGGTGTCTGTGGTGTGAGGGGGATGAGGGGTGCATCCTTTCAGGGTATTTGGGGGGGGGTGCAGCAGGCTCTCAGGCTGTTCTTGTGTGTGTCTGTGGTGTGATGGGGGGTGGGGTTCAGGCTGTCCTTGTGTCTGTGGGGGTGGGGGATATCTGGGTGTCTGTGGGGGAGGGGGTACAAGTTTTAGTACACTCACCTCTCTTCAGTGTCAGTCGGGCTGTGAGAGTCTCTCTGTCACCATAACTACAAGTCCCGCCTATCAGCTTCTTCTCGTCTCTATGGACACCGCCCTGCCCACTTCTGCTCAGAGTCTGATGGTGAGAGGAAATCGTGTGTGCAGCACATAATAGTGTCCCCCTCCCACAGATTCCATCACCACTGAGCTGTCAGAGAGCGGGAGAGGAGGGGGTGGTTAGGGGGGAAAGTGGGGGTGGGCTACTATGAGGGGTGTAGAAGGAAACCCTAAAATTATTTATCAGTGGGGGGGAAGAGTGATAAAACAATTGCCTCCAGCTGCATGAACAGAACCTGCATGACTCACAATGCCAGCATTCTCAGCCTGAGCTCTGGTGCTCAGGAAATTGTGGAAAGATAATATAAAAACAAACTTCACACAGTTATATTAGCTCTTGGTGTGCATAGAAATTAGCTGGTTTTCTGTATTTACCTGGAGTAAGACAGACAGACAGCCTCCAGCAAGCTGCTCTCTGGCCAGCATGGCCCGGTCACAAGGCTTATAGATGAGCCACAAGGCCCTGACTTATAGATGAGCCTTCACTGTGTGCAGGAAAAAAATACAGAGTTCCTCAGAAAAGTGCTGTCCTATGTCACTACACACTGTAACTTGGTTGATGTTGCATTAGGAGGGATTGTAAGGCTCCGTTCACACCTGAGCATAATGGAATCGCAGGCGGAATTGTGCGATTCTTCCCGCTATTCCAAAATCGCGGCAAAACACGGGACGCTTTTGCAATGCCATTATTTCTTAGGGTCCTTTTACACTGTGCACCTTCCGATGAGGTCCGTTCTGCTCAGCGGGGGATCGATCCGCCGATTCCCGCTGAGCAGGCGGATGACAGCTCTGTTTCCGCTCTGTGTGCGCAGACGGCACTGTCAGAATCCCCGCAGCCCTCTATGGGGGAATCGGATGAGAACGAACTGCCTGTCCGTTTTTATACAATCCCATCCGATCTGATCTGCTGGACGGATGGAAAATAGGGTTTCCATCCGCCCCGGATTTCACGGACAGGATCGGAATCGGATAGCAGTGGGTGTCAGAGACAGGGCTTCTGTTAGAAATCGCGGGGCCCCGTACAGACTACCTGGCAGGGCCCCCCCAAGAAAATATTAAAGATATATTTAGCTAAAATTACAACAAAATCACTATTATCAGACACAAATATAACATAACTCGCATAATTTCTACTAAATCTAAAAAAAAAAAAACTATGTTAAATAAAAAAGAAGATGAGATGAGAAAAAAATACAGGCTGGGCAGTTGGACCTCAGTGATCAGAGAGACAGAGAGAGAGAAACAAAGTTACAATTTACAAATAAACTCCTGAGCAGAGATAAGTGCTGGGAGGGGGGCCACACAGGGAGGGGGGATTAGTGAGGGACGACTGTCTCTTTCTCAACAGATAAAAGCTGATAGCAGGGAGAGGGACAGATCAGATTCAGGTGCTGGAGGAAGATTTCTGTATTTGTTGTCCATCACTAATCCCCCGCTCTGTGTGGGCCCCCCTGTGTGCTCGGGCCCCCTACAAGAGGGCTGGTGGCCCCCCCTATCAGCAGCCCTGGTCAGAGATGTCTCCGCTGACACCCGCTGCCACATAGGGACATGGAGGATCCGATCAGGTCCACCTAAAAAACTGACAGGCGGATCTGATCAGATCATTTGTGTGAAAGGACCCTAAAAGTGATAATAAAGTCTCTTTTTTTTCCTTTAAAAATAACAAACACATCATACTTGATTTTCACAGAGCAGCCCAGATCCCCCTCTTCTCGGGTTCCTCACCAGCACTTCTGGCCCCTCCCTCTTTGCCGAGTGCCCCCACAGCAAGCAGTTTGCTATGGGGGCATCCAAGCCGACCTGTAGCTCCGTGTGTCCATTCAGACACTGAGCCATGGTTCGGCCCCGCCCCCTCTCTCTCCTTATTGGCTCACTGACTTTTTGACAGCAGCTGGAGCCAATGGCACCACACTGCCCTCTCAGCCAATAAGGAGGGGGAATCCTGGGAAGCGGAGACACTCCTGCAACATCGCTGGATCGAGATGGGCTCAGGTAAGTATTAGGGGGGGTTTCTGAACACAGAATGCATAAAGATAAAAAAAAACTTCTGACTTTACAAACACTTTAATGGCACCCCAAACGCGGTGCAATTTTGCTGCAATTGTTGAGTGACAAAATGCTCATAGCTCTGTGCCAAAATTTGGTACATGAGCTTCTTTGGATGTTTTTGGAGCGGAGGGAGGCCAATTCAAATGAATGGTGCTGCTCCAAAAACACACTGGTTAAAAAAACACAAAGAATCTTAAACAAAATGCGGTGCAGCAGCTGCCGCTGCACTATGACTGGGTGTGAATGGAGCCTAAAGCCTGCACCCACTCTCAAGTCTAGCGTATCTCTTTTACCGCACTCCCAGTAACAGAATGGGGTCCCACTGTGCAAAAAATGCAGACCTCACGCGTGCACTTATTACCTCCTTCCTTCCTGTACCCCATGAGCAGCCCATCGATCTCCATAACGCGGATTTGGTTGCTATTGGAGACCAACTGCTAGGGAGGGAGTCAGAGTATTGGCCCCCTTGCTACCAGAGGACCTGTCACCTTATCAGGTACCACACCTAACAACTGGTTTCTTGGTGTGTTGAACTTGTGATTGGTTACTCTTAGCAACTACACTCCTCTTCCTTGTCTTGCCCAGTTAACCCCTAATAGGGGTGTTACTTCATACCCCACATGTGCTATACAGACCCTGGTCCTTTAGGTCAGTGGTCCTCAACCCTGGCCTACAGGGCCCACTAACAGGCCAGATTTGCAAGATAACTGAAATACATCCCAGGTGATATCATTTGCTGCTCAGTGATTGCAGTACTCTAGTCTGCATCTCCCCAAGGTAATACTTAAAATCTGGCCTGTTAGTGGGCCCTGAGGACCGGAGTTGAGGACCACTGCTTTAAATACACCAGAACCCACATGCACCCCTTTGAAAAACATCATACCAGGCTCAGAAAGGTTAATGTAACTTTGCTGAACAAGTTGCAGCATAACAGTTCAATATCAACAACGCCTGTGTGGCTGCCCGGGCATACCTCCATGAGGTGACAGTTTATGCTGGTATTCTCCATGGCTTAGATGTCTCCGAAAATCCTGGTGCCTTCAGTGGACTGAAAAGCCAGGAGTCCCAGCACCTTTGACTGCGAGCAGGAACAGAACCAACAAAAATGGCCCTGGACCTCAGCCTTCCCCCTTTTTATAGCACAGATGGGCTGGCTAGGACCAAAAAGTTTGGGAACTGAGCTTGCAATAGTTAACCCTTTCCCCAAGCCTGGGCTTAGCTGCTAATTTGCTAAAACCAACATATTTCAACCTGCTTACAGGCACGCCGCACGCAGCAGACAGACTTCCCATCTCCCTCGCCCTTCTCCCACTCAATTATTAAGCAGATTAGACCGCAGCACTGGCAGAGATGCATTAGAGTTTCCATTTCATCGCTTTTCCCCGCCATGGCACAGTCTGATCCCTCCCAGTGTGTAAATAGTGATTTATTTTCATCGACCTTAATTTATCCAACAGCTGCAAGGCACTGATCCGTAATGTTCCTGTTAGAGGAAGCACTCCGACCCCCACCATACGGAGGAACTCTGACTCCAGTGCACACATCTACAATGCAGAGACCCTCTTTTTCTGTGTTCACAGGATATGTTCCTGAATTGCTCATAGTATTATCTGTGTGTGGATGAAGGTTTCTTGTCTGCAGTAATTGGTGTATAGTGGGAAGCCCTCCTGTTGTGTGGATGCAGATTCCTCTTATACCTTGCACAGTGGGCTTATTCCATTGGGTTATGTGCAGAGTGTCGTATCCCATTACAAAAGGTTTACTGTTCCTGGGTAGCACAGAAATATCCTTCTGGGGCCAGTGGGAAATATTCAGATCAATCTATTATATGGGGTCCTTTTGCAGCTGCGGTCACTTAACTGCCCAATGTGGTCACTAAAACAGAATTCCACTCGTCTTCCATGACAGCAATTAAAATACAACAGGCCAGACTAACCAAAGTGTTTGAGATGCCTCTCACCAATTTTATTTTACAGCTTACTCATTGTAGTGCAGGGTTGGATCTGATTGGCAGCCCATTCTTAAGGCACTCTGATAAAGATAGATTATTTTTGCTTGTGCCCGGTCATTCCCCCGGTTGCTTCCGTTCAGTTCTCAGGTGATATTCCGTACATGTGGCCTTGGCACAGATTTCTGTTCTCCATTGGCACATCTTCATATCATTGGATTTTCCTCCTGGGTCATGATTCTTGGCTGCCACACTTTTCACAAGAGGGGATTAAACAGATAATGATCTGATTGTCGGTTTAAACCATTACAGAGCCGCCTCATGCCAAGTGTTTGGGATTGTTCCAGGACTGAATGCAGGGAACAACGATGGCTGCCATCGCACAGAGCGCCTGACACTACGATGATGGAAGACAGGATGTACAGGCCAGAGACCCTGGAGCAGGTTTTTACCCTGCTGTCTTCGGGCCCCATGAAACTGCCCATATACACTACACTGTGATTGGAGCACTTGTCAGGATAGAAGGAAAAATGGATGGGGCAAAATACAGTAAAATTCTTGAGGAAAATCTGCTGCCCTCTGCCAGAAAGTTGCCAATGGGAAGAAGGTTTGCCTTCCAACATAATGAAGACCCAAAGCACACAGTCATTGAAGGGAGGCCTCTTCTACAGCCCCGGCTCTGAGACCACTAATGTTGCGACAGTGGCCGCGAGAGCATGGCAAGGTATGAGTACCTGGTAGATGTTCAGTGAGCCACCGCAGTGGGGAGCAGGTGCGTTGCCAGAGATGGGTCAAAATACTGTTCATGATAGGGTTTTAGAGATATAATGTAATAAAGTGTATTTGATTGCCATCAATATGCTCTAATGCAGGTTACCTGGCTCTTTTTATCGGGACAATTGAGGGGGTTTTTTGTCCAATCTCCACCCAAATCCAATGTAAGTTATCCTTTACAAACATGACTTTCCCCATCACCTTAAATCGTGGTCATAATACACACTCTCTCCTCTATTTTTCAGAAGACCTGAAATCTGGGGCATGAGAGCGGTATATATAGATATACAGATATACCTCAGGACTTCCATCCCCACCTACCCGGATATACCATCCGTGGGTTATAGTAACTTGATCCTTTTTTCATTAATATAATCTATAGAGAACTGGCAAATTGCTTGCCTCAACACTTAATTTACTTTCCAGACCAAACCCGCTCAGGATCCAGTAGCAACCTTGGGAACTACGGACTACAAAACCCTCCCACCAATTTCTATGGGGACAATCATCTCTGCAATTTAGGTACACAACCAGAAAAAAACGATGTGATTATTATATAATCTGTTCTGCACAACAGTCACGAATTTTTTGCTATTTTCTTCACTTTTTCACTTCATAGAGTTTGGTGATTTTTTCCTTGATAAAGGCTATTAAATTAATGCCGAAACGCGTCGGAACCCCAGTTCTACAACCGGGAATCACCACTCCGAATATTAAGTAAAATGGTTCACAAGTTGATTGTTACAGTACTTATATGACCATGTATCATATTTATTTTCTTTCTCAAATTTTACTTTCTGTTTGATGTACATCATTTTTCAATAAATTTAAATATATTTTACAAATTGCCTACACAATCCCACTTTCTTCCCCTTTTGGCTTGAGGAACCAAACCCCCTTTTCTGGGTCAGAATACTGTAACAGCAGATAGCAGCAGAGACAGCAGACCCAGGATTGGGCAGACAGCAGGCAGCAGGTGCTTGACAGGCAGCTGGCAGGAAGCAGGTGCGTAGGAAATGGCAGCACTCAGCAGTTAAAGGACCAGCAGGGACCAGGTAGCATTGACAGGTGGATAACTGGATGCAAGGTCAGACGAGCCAGGTCAGCAACAGACGGTCGGATACAGGCATAAACGGCAGGCAGAGAATGGTCAGGATACAAGCAGAAGTCAGCAACATAGAATCAGGCAGATGGGCAGGAGGCAGAGCAAATCCAGAGACAGGTCAGGGTGAGGGCAGATAGCGTTCAAGCAAGGTCAGGGCAAGCCGGGTCAATAACAGAAGTCAACACAGGAAAAGATACAAGGACACGGGTAATAGATGTAGGTCAGCCAGCACTGGCTAATAGAACTGCTGCAGTTTAAATGGTCCCATTAGACTCCCAATCCACATCTGCTCCTGCGCACCCATATACGTCTTGAGGCTTCATCTGTACTATGGCTAGTGGCTTCCTGACAAGAGCGCCGAATTGTGATTGCTGAAGGAAGAAATGGAGCGGTCATTGCTGGATGAGGTCACAGAGCTGCCATTGCTGGAAGAAGGTGCAGAGCTGTCATCGTTGGAGAAGGGTGCAGAGTTGTCATAATTAGAGGAGGGTACTGAATTATCACTGCTGTAGGAGGGGAACAGAGCTGTCATCATTGAATAGGGTGCAGAGCATTCATCGTTGGAGGAGGGCACAGAGCTTTCATCATTGGAGGATATTTTATAAGTCAATAGGGGCCTGATACACAGGCTGTTCATGAGGACTGCCATTTCTTTTAACCACTTGCCGACCGCCGCAAGTACATATACTGCGGCGGTCAGCCCCTAACAGGCAAAGTGACGTATGGGTACGTCACTTGCCTGTGAGGCTCTGGGGAGCGAGCACGCGCCGCCGGAGGCGCGCTTCCGCTCGGTCACGGACCCCCCCCCCCCGCGCGTGTCCGCCGGGCACTTGCGATCGTCCGTTAGAGCGGGAGAAAGGCAGGCGGCTGATATAAACAAGCCGCCTGCCATTCTCCCCTGTGTAAGAACAGTGATCATACGGTTCTACTATGTAGGACCGTTGATCACTGTTCCTACACCTCAAGCCACAGCCAATCACAGTTAGAATCACGCCCCTAGGGACACACACAACCCCTCCCTCTCAAATAAAGTTAACCCCTTCACTGCCAGTGTCATTTTACAGTAACAGTGCATATGTATAGCACTGATTACTGTAGTAATGTCACTGGTAACCCCAAAAGTGTCATAAATGTCAGTCAAGGGTCCAATCTGTCCGCCGCAATGTCGCAGTCCCGCAAAAAAATCACAGATCGCCGCCATTACGCGTTAAAAAAAACAACAAAAATGACAAAAATCTTTCCCTTAGTTAGTAAACACAATAACTTTTGCGCAAACCAATCAAAATACGCTTTTTGCGATTTTTTTTTTTTTTTACCAAAAATATGTAGCATAAAACAAATTGGCCTAAAATGTTAAAAAATTTTGATTTTTACACTTTTTTTGAGGAATTTCATATAAAAAAATATTGTTTTTTTGCAAAATTGACGCTCTTTTTTTGTTTATAGCGCATGATCAAAAAATCGCACAGGTGATCAAATAGCACCAAAAGAAAGCTCTGTTTGTGGGAAAAAAAGGACGTCAAATTAGTTTAGGTATAGCATCGCACGACCGCGCAATTGTCTGTTAAAGTCACGTAGTCCCGAATCGCGAAATACCCCCTGGTCAGGAAGGGGGTAAAATCTTCTGGGGCTTAAGTGGTTAATGTACAGTCTCTGCTTTCCACACTGATTTTCTTACCTCGCTGCAGTTCTGCCAGACAGGGTCTGTCTGATTAAAAGTAACATATTCTCTCAAGTTCCTAATTATCCCACAAAGCTTCTGTTAGCCATAGATCACGTGATCTCAGTTGCCTAGGCTTTAGGTGACATAAGAGAGCTTGGCTTCCACCTTTTATTTCGCAGCATTGCTACAAAATTTTACAGTAATTTGTTAATGCCAAAATCAGCCTTACTGTGAATCCAAATAACAGGACCACTTGTGGTGATCTTTTTACATTGTATAGATCTTGCGCACCGGTAAGAAGGATTGGGACTCTTTATAATAACAATAATTTTGCTGGATCCGAATCCTCGTCCTTCTGTCCAGAAGAAGCTGAAGTTGCCCTGTTTGGTGGAGATGGTAGGGGGAAGTTGGCAGATATATTTAGCTCCTTTTTGTTGAGCGATCTGTGTCATCTCCCCATGTGTCTGAGCGCACTGATCATGTGACGGCGTGCCTGCTGATCCTACCGCGTGGCCTTGTTCCTCGCCGTACAGAAGAAGCGGAGGATGAAACGTTCATTCCTTTGTAGAGACGTCTTTGTGAGCAGGAGAAAAGTTCTGAAAGCTGCGAAATAATGAGCAGGATCCGGCAATGTCAGATTAACTCCTTCCAGGAGGAGTGCAGGGCAGCACAGATGATGTCTATATCGCTATACATACAGTATATATACAGTATCTCACAAAAGTGAGTACACCCCTCACATTTTTGTAAATATTTTATTATATCTTTTCATGTGACAACACTGAAGAAATGACACTTTGCTACAATGTAAAGTAGTGAGTGTACAGCTTGTATAACAGTGTAAATTTGCTGTCCCCTCAAAATAACTCAACACACAGCCATTCGTGTCTAAACCTCTGGCAACAAAAGTGAGTACACCCTAAGTTAAAATTTCCAAATTGGGCCCAAAGTGCCAATATTTTGTGTGGCCACCATTTTTTTCCTGCGCTGCCTTAACCCTCTTGGACATGGAGTTCACCACAGCTTTACAGGTTGCCACTGGAGTCCTCATCCACTCCTCCATGACGACATTACCGAGCTGGTGGATGTTAGAGACCTTGCACTCCTCCACCTTCCGTTTGAGGGTGCCCCACAGATGCTCAATAGGGTTTAGGTCTGGAGACATGCTTGGCCAGTCCATCACCTTTACCTTCAGCTTCTTTAGAAAGGCAGTGGTCGTCTTGGAGGTGTGCTTGGAGACTGCAGCCCAGTCTCCGAAGGTAGGGGATCATGCTCTGCTTCAGTATGTCGAAGTAAATGTTGGCATTCATGGTTCCCTCAATGAACTGTAGCTCCCCAGTGCCGGCAGCACTCATGCAGCCCCAGACCATGACACTCCCACCACCATGCTTGACTGTAGGCAAGACACACTTATCTTTGTACTCCTCACCTGGTTGCCGCCACACACGCTTGACACCATCTGAACCAAATAAGTTTATCTTAGTCTCATCAGACCACAGGACATGATTCCAGTAATCCATGTCCTTAGTCTTCTTGTCTTCAGCAAACTGTTTGCGGGCTTTCTTGTGCAGCATCTTTAGAAGAGGCTTCCTTCTGGGACGGCAGCCATGCAGACCAATTTGATGCAGTGTGCGGTGTATGGTCTGAGCACTGACAGGCTGACCCCCCCCCCCCCCACCCTTTCAGCAATGCTGGCAGCACTCATACGTCTATTTCCCAAAGACAACCCATGGATATGACGCTGAGCAAATGAGCTCAATTTCTTTGGTCAACCATGGCGAGGCCTGTTCTAAGTGGAACCTGTCCTGTTAAACCGGTGTATGGTCTTGGCCACCTTGCTGTAGCTCAGTTTCAGGGTCTTGGCAATCTTCTTATAGCAGTTCCATCTTTGTTAAATTTTTGTATCACTTTTGCTACAGTATTATGACTGATAAGTAACGCTTTGCTGATCTTCTTGTAGCCTTCACCTTTTTTGTATAAAGACATTTTCTTTCTTTAATTATTTTTTCTTTTTGTATAAAGACATTTTCCTTTATTTTCTTCCTCAGGTCTTGTGACATTTCTCTTCTATGTGGTACCTTTACTGACAGCATGAATGGGAAGGGGATTTCTTTGTGAAGTAACATCCTTTTTTGTGTGTGCAAATTAACAAATCTTGGTTGCAATCAATAGCCCGTATTTGTGGGAGTATTTTGTAGTATAGTGTCCCATAAAAAATGTTGATTCTGAATGGAAAGGAAAGGTTTTCAGACAAATCTGTTGGGCTGTGCTCATTTATCCTGAGCACTGTATATATTATATATACACACACAATTTATACAAATAAAGGGGCTACAATTGACTTAAAAGCACAAAGAAAATTTGCCTTTTTGATCATTTATTCAACAGAAACATCAACAGATGGGAGTGCCGTGGAAAAAGTAAGTACACTCTTGGCCTCATAAGCTGGTATTGTTCCCTTTGAATAGGGCAGTCCATAACTCTCAATTTCTTCTTTTTCAGACACTTCTTTAGTGGATTTGCTAGTATGCATTGGATCAATATGTTGAAATGATACTTTTTAGTTTACCTTCAAACTTTTGGTCAGATGACCTCACATTCTTATCACCCAAACTTTGATATGATGCATGATACATATGACAAGATAACTTTGAACTGCCCAGGCCCTAAAGCAGCAAAGCAACCCCAAACTGCAACATTTCCACCACCATGCCT
This sequence comes from Pelophylax lessonae, assembly GCF_965119305.1. NCBI lineage: Eukaryota > Metazoa > Chordata > Amphibia > Anura > Ranidae > Pelophylax > Pelophylax lessonae. The sequence goes on along the minus strand of NC_138777.1, from coordinate 203,362,252 downwards.
TACAGTTAGTTATTCTCCTGAAATACTTTTTATAACTAAACAAATCCATCTTTGATGGATCATTCTTCAGCACATTGTTCCAGAAGGCCCGGTCTTTGATGGATAGGTCTTCAGCACATTATTCCAGAAGACCTAGTCTTTGATGGATCATTCTTCAGCATATTGTTCCAGCAGAAAGTCAACAATTTCTATGGGGTGTACTTATTTTTTTTTTTTTTACATTACTGTATATACACATGGAGATGTACTGCAATGAACACAGACATCTATTGGGAATCTCACATCTGGCCTGGCAGTCCCAGGAAAAAGAGAGATTTTCATGTACATCACATAATATATGACATTAGACAGAAAGAAGGATGTGGTGATGGGTATTGGGCGCAGGATTATTATCAGTGCAGCATGCTGGGTAATGTGAAAGTATAACCCTTCCAGGTATTTAACACCCGCAAGGACCACAAAATTGCTCATTACAATGCCTTGATTTGCTCTTTTTTTCTCCAGGATGGCTCCCATCTTTGTTCAAGCATCATCCAAGGTCACCATCTACTTCCTGGACTGAGATGACGATTCAGAGATGACACAATCATGTAAATCCAGGGCCCAGTGCAGTCTGTGTTCATAAAAGTCTAACACAGATCTGCCCCTGCTGCAGTCTTTCACCTTGCGATTCACTTCAAAGTTACAATGTTGCAGTCTGATCACTGCAGCAGACTGATCATCTCAGCCAAAGTCACTTGACTGGAGCATTTCTGTATATCGTGACAGGTCAGGTATGTAATCAAGAAGACTTGTAACGACAGGTGCAGTTTACACGAATATTAAAGCTTCCATTTGTTTTCTTATTTAAAATAACAAACATGTCATACTCACCTGCTCTGTGCAATGGTTTTGCACAGAGTAGCCTTGATCCTTCTCTTTTCAGGTCCCCCGCTGGTGCTCCTGGCTCCTCCCCCACCAACTGCCCCCATAGAAAGTCGCTTTCTATGGAAGCACCCATGCAGTCTTGCTCCCGAGCCTCCCTGTCTGTGCATATTGACACAGAAAGCTGGGCTCAGACCCACCTCTCGTCATAGGTTTTGGTTGACAGGAGCAGGAAACAATGACTGCAGCTGCCATTATGCTGCCCAGTGGGGAGGGACAAATTTTACTTCATCGTGAGCAGATGTATATAAAGCCTGTATACCGGAGGATAAAAGACAGTCCCCTGTATGCAAATGTGATAGCCAGAGCTGCCACCCATTGGTAGTGATGTTAGTTGTAGGGCTCTGCACTCATTTCTGGAATTAAGTAATGGCAGCTGCTGGATGGGAACCCTAAGGCAAGGTCAGGAGAAGATACACTATATTGTCAAAAGTATTGGGACACCTGCCTTTACATGCACATGAACTTTAATGGCATCCCAGTCTTAGTCCATAGGGTTCAATATTGCGTTGGCTCACCCTTTGCAGCTATAACAGCTTCAACTCTTCTGGGGAGGCTGTCCACAAGGTTTAGGAGTGTGTCTATAGAAATGTTTGATCATTCTTCTAGAAGCGCGTTTGTGAGGTCAGGCACTGATGTAGGACGAAAAGACCTGCAGTCTGTGCTTTAATTCATCCCAAAGGTGTTCCATCAGGTTGAGGGTAGGACTTGTGTAGGCCAGTCATGTTCCTCCAACCCGAACTCTCTCATCCATGTCTTTATGAACCTTGCTTTAAGACTGGGATGCCAATAAAGTTCATGTGCGTGTAAAGGCAGGTGTCCCAATACTTTTGACAATATAGTATACGTCTTGTTTGAGCAAGTCTGGCCAGCTCTAGGCTCCCTGTGCTCCCCCCTGTTACTGAGGAGCTACAGGTCTGGGAAGCTCCAGGCCTCCTGTGAACCCCTGATACTGAAGAGATAGATATCTGCCCAGCTACAAGGCCTCCTGTGATTCCCTAATACTGAGGAACTACAAGTCTGGCCAGCTCCAGGGCCTCTGTCAACCCCATAATACTGAGGAACTACAAGTCTGGCCAGCTCCAGGGCCTCTGTCAACCCCATAATACTTAGGAACTACAAGTCTGGCCAGCTCCTGGGTCCCGTGATTCCCACTGATTTGAAGGAAATAGAAATCTGGCCAACTCCAGGATCCCGTGTGTTTCTCCTGATACTGAGGCACTATAGGTCTGGCCAACTTAGGGGCTCCCTGTGCTCTCCCATATACTTAGAAACGACAAGTTTGGCTAGCCCCCCCTTTGATCCCTCTGATACAAAAGGAACTACAAGTCTGGCTAGCTTCTAGGCTCCCTGTGTTCCCCCTGATACTGAAGAACTACAAGTCTGTCCAGCTCCGGGCCCCCTATGATCCCCCTGAAACTGAGGAACTACAAGTCTGTCCAACTTTGGGGCTCCATGTGATCCCCCTGATACTAAGAAACTACAAGCGTGGCCAGCATCTAGGTTCCCTGTGCTCCCCCTGATACTGAGGAACTACAAGTCTGGTCAGCTTCTGGGCTCCCCTTAAAGCGGTTGTAAACCCAAAAACAAAAAAAAAAAAAACCTGCAAGACAAAGGCAGAATGAGCTAGTATGCATTGCATACTAGCTCATTATGTATTACTTACCTTAGAACGAAGCCCCGGCACGGACCCCCGGACATCGCTATTATAGGCTTACCTGTAGGTAAAAGTGTCAAAAAGCGGGATACTACCGCTTTAATACTGAGGAACTACAAGTCTGGCTGGCTCCTGGGCCCCCTATGAACCCCCCAATACTAAGGAAAATTCTGGACCAAAACCGAAAATCCAGACTGAAATGGACTGATTTTTTTTTTTAAATAATTGTATATCGACTTTTCAATTAATAATATCATGAATTTATTTTTGGGCATGATCAGCACCTTTTCGGTTGATAGGCTGCTTTCACGCTGAGCAGTTTTTGAAGCGCTTTGTGTTAAAAAAAAAAAAGCACAAGAAAAATGCATCCCTTTAAATTCTATGTATGTCTTCATAGTGGTCCGTTGTGGTGTTAAAAATCCTGCTTGCCGCATTTGTAATGCACATTTTGTCAGTCAAAAAAAAAAAAAAAAACACGCACCTCCCCATTTAAATGCATTGAAAACGTGGGAAAAAACGCACCCGTGTTCTTTTGATGCAGTTTTTGAGTCACAAGACCGAATAAAAACACCGTAAGTGCGGTAAAATTCACACTTGTTTTTCGGCAGCCATTATCGCCACTTTTGTTCTATCAGGAAAATGCAGATAACCCTATTTTCGGCTGCCAATATATCGGTGCACCCCTATGGGGAACTATATGCTTGTCCAGCCCTTGGGCCCCCTGTGCTCTCCTGATACCGAGGAACTAAGCCTAACTAGCTCCTGGCCCCCCAGATATTAAGGAACTTCAAGTCTAGACTGTCCCAGGGCCCTCTATGCTCCCCATGATACCAACAAGTCTGACCAGCTCTTGGTCATCCTGGGATCCCTCTGTAATTGAGAAACTTCAGGTCTAGCCAGGTCTTGGCCCACCTTTGACCCCCTCCTTCCCATACCGAGGAACTACAATTTGGGCTTCCACCTCATCTCACCCATGTACCAAGTAAATACCACCGACTGACAGTGATCACAAGCTGGGAACCTCTTATTGCCTGTCAGTATCAGTCTATGCACTCCATATATAATGTGCCACCCTCATATCTGCACCTTGTATGGGCTCCGAGAGGAGTGAAGGGAACCAGTATCAATGAAAGTGGCCCTTAAAGATCTGCGTACCAGTGCCGAAATGTACAGCAGATTGATGCTGATAATAAAACTTGCAAATTCTATTAATTGGTGAGGCCAATTACTTCTAACTCTCCATACTTCAAGAGCCTGAACCCTGTAGGCTATGTGAGCTCCTTTCCATCCTACACCCCCTCCCCTTCCCCACCAAGACTTTTCTCTGCCGGGAGAGGAGTGTGCTTGTCTGTTCTCATTACAGCGAGCTGCGGAGTCATTACATAACCGGCTTTGTAGTAGAAGGCCCGACACAGACAGGGTTAATGGTGTGCACGGCTCACAGAGCATTTTCTCTGGAATAAGCCACCCTGCGGATATTAATTGTTTGAATTTATCCGTGAATGCAAGACCCGCCTTGTCCTGATTTCTGAGCAGAGACAAGAACCGCTCATCTCCAAATCACCGAAATCTTCCAAACATCGCCCAAAAACAGGAAATTCCCAGTTCTAGCCCTTTTCATAGAATAATGTAAACCATCCTATATGTTATCTCCCCCCCCCCTGCCAGGTACCAGCCGGGAGCCACTATACACTCCACATAACCAATGTAACTACCATAAAATGTTACCCTGTCCCTCTGTACCAGCCCGGAGCCACCATGCCACATTACACAAAATTAGCGTTACCACCATAAAATGATAAACTTCCAGTGAAATCTATTACTGTAAATAAAGGAGATACCAGCAAGGAGCTACCATACGGAACTACATGCAGTATCTAAATCTCCCCTTCCGAAATACTCTGCACTGCTGGAGGACTTTGCTTCTCCCTATAACTAACTCTCCTCTTCTGAAATAATCTGCACTGCTGAGGACTCTGCTTCTACCTCTTAATAAATATCTCCTGAAATACCTTGCACTGCTGGATGAATTTGCTCCTTCCTCTAACACTGCTGTCCTCACTCTGCTCCTTCTTCTTCTAAGCCCCGTGCACACGATAAGAAATTCGGAAGGGAAAATTCATCCGACGACCGATCTGCCGATTTTCGGATTGTTAGTATGGTGCTTTTGACAGCCAACTCCGACTTTTCGGCTGACAAAATCCTGGTGTGCAGGCTATAAAATCTTTGTCCTCCGTCAACACACGTTCGATTTTCGTCTCATTAGTACAGATTTCGACGGGGAAAAATCTTATGAGCAAGACTAGGCATGCTCAGAGATGAAAGAACACATACAAAGCAATCCAACACATGACATCACTTCTGAAGTAGAATTCTGTCGTACGGGAAAATTCGTATGAAAATAACCTCTTCACTTTCCACATCAGACTAGCATGCCACAAAAAACGGACAACAGATCGTTCGATAATCTGATCGTGTGTACGGGGCTTTACTCTCCTCTCCTGAAGGACTCTTCTCCTTCCTCTATCTAACTCTCTAATAAAATACTCCGGTCTGCTGAAGGACTCTGCTCCTTTCCCTAACTCTTCTCTTCTGAAATACTCTGCACTGCTGAGTGACGCTCTTGCTTCCTTTGCATAACTCTCCTGAATTTAGAAAGCATTGGTGGTGTGTTAAGGATGTGGGGACTTATGATTCCAGCATTGAACATGGCTGACAAGGTGACCTGGTCAGAACTGATCAATGAGGACATCCATTAGGAAGAGTGACAGACATGAAAGCTTTCACTGCCAACGGCGGTGTTTTATGTGGGACTGCAGTGGGGGCAAGATGGACTCCAAAGCTCTCAGGACAGAACATAGACCTGACAGGAGGTCTAACCTCTCCACAATACATATAGAACAATCAAAGTTTTGGCTTTACCTACACTTTCAAATTTAATGGACAGGTTTTCCAGCCTAGCTATTGTACTCTATAGGCATCTGATGAAAGAATTGGCTGATATTCTGTATTTGCCCCAACAGATCTCCATTCCTTGATGGGTAGGTGGTGGGTACATTCTGTAATGGCAACCTGGCTCATTACAATATTAAAGGACATATCTAAGATGGGTTATCATGGTGTTTCTCCCTACTCTCCTATATGGGTGGGGGGACATTTTGTGGAATTGGGCAAGCTTTCTGGCTTTGACCACTGGTATTATAATAAAAAGGTATACGATTCCTCCGTCAGCTATTTGTACAAGATCAATTCAGATCCTTCCAGGACCTGCAAGGGGAGTTTAATCTTTCCTCTCGAAGATTTTTCATATATCTTCAGTTACGACATGCTTGATCGGTGCAGGCCAAAACAAGCAACATGGGATGGATCTCCATCCCCTAATTCAGTGGTTCTCAAATCCGGTCCTCGGGACCCACCAACAGGCCAGGTTTGCAAGATAACTAAATTACATCACAGGTGATCTCATTTGCTTCTCAGTGATTGCAGTATTCTAGTCTGCATCCCCCAAGGTAATACTTAAAATCTGGCCTGTTAGTGGGTCCCGAGGACCGGATTTGAGAACCACTGCCCTAATTGACTCCCTAGCTAATGCTTTAAATAAAAAGGTTCTTATTTCTTCTATTTATTGGGCACTGTTGGATAATTCCTTAGCTAAACTCAGATTCCCTGGCATGAGAGGCTGAGAAAAAGAGATCAGGAAAATAGATGAGACGTGGCAGGCGGTATTGGATCAGATTTTCATGGTTTCCCTCTCCCACACACAAATCTTATCCCAAATTTTTGGAAACCATACATCTTACAGAACACCCATACAACTCCATTGGTGGAACCGTAATTAGGATTCTAAATTGCAGTGCTGCCATGGCTCCTCAGCAAATCTTTTACATCTGATTTGGCAATGTCCAAAGCTGGTTCGCTACTGGCACTGAATTATCGATACGATCAGTAAGGCATTTCAGGTTAATTTGATAAATGATCCACTGGTGTGTGTGTGTTGGCATTTCTGGATGAAGTTTTCCCACCTCATTTTGGAATCCCTCTTTCCAGATTACTTTTTACAAGTAAATGCATAGCGTCCAAATGGCTGTCTCCTCTTCCCTCTACATTTGAGTGGTGGCAATTACAGGTCAATTCCACGCACCTTACGGAGTGCCACATTTATCATTAAAGGGGTACTCCTTGCAGATTTGAGAAATTGTGGGATCCATCGTTGCAGATCCTAGGTTTAGCCCCGCTGGCATTATGTCTCTTGCAGGTTTTTCAAAGTTAAAAGGTATAACAATTTATGTAGTCTGATTATATACATGCAATCCCTGCTAACATGGTCACTTGCCATGTCCCTGATGGTATACTGGGCTACAGGGATAATGAGGGAATAATACACACCTGGCCATGGAATAGCTGAGCAACCAATTGTCCCATTACTTTTGGTCCCTTAAGAAGTGGGAGGCACATATACAAACTGTTGTAATTCCTACACCGTTCACCTGATTTGGATGTAAATACCCTCAAATTAAAGCTGAAAGTCTGCAGTTAAAGCACATCTTGTTTGTTTCATTTCAAATCCATTGTGGTGGTGTATAGAGCCAAAAATATTAGAATTGTGTCGGTGTCCCAATATTTATGGACCGGACTGTATTAATAAAGGACAGATCTCCATCCACTGATGCAGATGGAATTTATATTCTGTAATGGTGGTCTGGATCCCTATAATAAAGGACAGGTTTCTATCCTGTGATGGCTATCTGGTGGGTATTTTTGTAATGGCAATTTGAATCACTATAATAATAATAATAAAGGTCTGATCCCTGTCCAGTGTTGGATAGATGGTGGGTATTTTCTGTAATGGCAGCCTAGATCACTTTATTATTAAGGAGAGATCTCAGCCCAGTCATGGGTAGATAGCGGGTAATTTCTATAATGGCGGCCTGGATCACTATAAAGGACAGTTCTCCATACTTATAAGTAGATGGGGGTTTTATTCTCCAATGGCCGTCTGGCTCGCTATAATAATTAAAGCCAGATCCCCATCATGTGATGGGTAGATGGTGGGTATTTTCTGTAATGGAAACCTGGATCACTATAATAATATACGGCAGATCCCTGTCTGGTGATGGGTGCAAGGCGGGTATTTTCTGTCATGGTGGCTTAAATCACTATAATGATGTAAGCACTACAATATTAAAGGACAGATCACTGCCCAGTGATGGATAGATAGTGGGTATTTTCTGTAATGGCGTCTTGGATCACTATAATAAAGGGCAGAAAGTCCGTAATCACTTTACAGCTTTTACTCATCATATCGAATATACAATATAACATTCTGGAATTTCTCATTTTTCCGACAATGAGGCACAAACACTGGCAGATCATGTGACATGGAGGCCATCGGTCACAATCTGTACTCGTTATAACACCCAGAGGCTTTATGAACTCTGACCTCAAACTCAAATACTGTCCTGAGAACTGCCGGACCGTCAACAGAAAAAAAAATATAGAAAACTGAAAATACAAAAAAAGATTAAAATAAATGTACAACGACCAGAATTAGAAACCAAAATATCACTCTGCTGATTTTCATACAGGAAATTTAAATCATTTTAAAGTGTCTCTCCACCCAGAAGAGATAGATGATAGATGATGGTGTACCAAGGGTCCTGCAGACCTTGTATGCTTTGGGGACTCCATTAGTTCCTAAGCTCAGTCTTCACCCATTCACCTTGGGGTGTTCCCCTGTCCCATACTCTTAAAACACAAATTCAGCAGAGATGGTTGAGAGAACACTCATACTGGGCATAGCATAGTGTGCTGACATGGTAATAGTGGGAACTACTTATAATGGGTACAGCAGGTGTACAGACTTGGGAAATCAGTACAGGGATGATGAGAACACCCCAAATTGGGCACACCAGGTGTGTAGACACAAGAACTCAGCACAGGGATGGTGGGAGACCCTCATAATGGACACATTATGTGCAGGCCCAAAAATGTAGGGCTGGGATTGTGAAAACCCCTCATATTGAGCACAGAAAAAGATCTAGCAGACTCCCAGAAAGATAGTACCCAGCATACAATGAAATATCAGATCTAGGTGGAGTGAGCCTATAACCATCAAAATTCTCTGGCCAATAAAACAGGAGGACACCTGCCCATGGTAATAAACAATAATGACTGTTTAATGTGCCTTCCACATAACATCATCATCCTCCTTCAATAAATAAGGCAAAGACTGCTCAGTCTAGAAATGAAATGATTGGGGGCTCTGCAAGGTCTGGTGAGGCTTTTTTATACAATATTTACACTGTACAGACATACGTATATTGCAGGTATAGGAGACCAGATGGCAGAACCTCTGGTAAGTGCCATGGGAACATGCAATTCACGCTTGTGTGGGGAGCTGTAATGGTGTCTGCGATTGTCAGGCATTCCGTAACACCTTTTCATTTTCTCTAAGGCCAATCAGATGGAGGTTGTGCCTGATAATTGCTGCATTCAGGTCCCACAGGAACTCCAGAAAAGGGCCTATAAGAAGCTCCTCAATGGGAATGAACTCCAGAACCTGCTGCGTCCCACCAGCGGTCAGGGCCTGGTCATTAAGTAGCTGCTGGAGGTGCTGGTAGGCCGGGGGAGGCAGAGGGCAGTACCCCCAACACAAGAGTGCAGCATTGCTGCCCGGGGTAAGTTCTCTGGTTGTACAGGAGAAGCTAATGAACTGGAAGCAATGATATAATATATACACAACACCAGCTGTGAAACGGGTCAGCGAGGACAGGATGGGCAGTACCAAGGTGCCACCGCTCGGCAATTGCTGCAAAGTACTAAGGACAGAGTCAAACAACTGCTGCTGATAAAGGGGATCTCCATCGTGAAGAACGGAAAGAGGCCCCTGAGGTGCAGTAGACTCCACAAAACCAACCGCCACATGTCTGTGCCTCAGAGCATTAAACAGCAGAGAAGACCCGATCACCAGGACCTGGTGGCCATTGTCCACTCTGTTTAAAAGCTCAGAGACCAGCCTGTCAGTGACCTGCAGAGAGCAGGAAGGGCACTCCAGCAGAGATCCAGCCTCATCTGTGGGACAGCTCTCGATGGTTTCATTGAAGGTATTTAGTAGTTCACCGTCACAAAACGGGGAGCTCTGTATCCTTGTGAGTCGCTGGCCCTGGAGTAAGTACAATTCCTCGTACCGGAGTCCAGACCTGGAACCTTCCAGGAGGCAGCCATTGCTGGTTTCACCTTGTATGTGGTTCTCCAACCAGGAACTAAAGTAGCCGCGAGCAACCTTCTCATCCCACGTCAAAGTTTCCAGCTGCTTTCTCTCATTGTAAGTGTCCGTGCGGCGATTTCTGGTCCCAAGCCAGCGAGCATTTAGGCTGCAGCCCACCTGCGGCTTCCTTACCAGCCACTTCCTACGAGGAATGTACTTTATCTCAAAGTTCTGCAGGTAGTAGATGACTGCAGCCTCCCGTAGATAGTTCAGATGGGCCTGCTCCTCATCCCCCATATGGGAAAAAAGATGGAGGTTCTCCAGAATGGTTTGTTTCTGATGCTGGTAGAAAAAAGTGCAGCATTTGGAATGAGACTCCAGGAAGGATGCTGGAAGGCTCTTCTGTGGAAACAGAGATTTACTCCCTATCTCCTCCTCAAAATGGGCTATCATTTTAGTCAGGTGCTCCTGAAATGCTGCTTTGCCAGTGTAGCTGAGGCAGACCACATAAACCTCGGAGTTCCCGGCCTTGCTAGTTCCTGGTTTGATGACGTGTACCTCCTGGAAGCAGCAATTTAGGAGATACATGAGATTAACAGATGAATGCTGGAGGAGAGTGAACATCTTCAGGACGAAGGACCCACCGGGGCCCAGAGTGGTTAGACAGGTCACCACCTCACAGTAGTGTAGAGGGTAGACTAGGCTCTCCTGCTCTCCGGGGTTCCCCTGGCAGTCAAAGCTTCCATCAGCCGTGATGATGTGCACATTGGACGTGTTTCTCAAAAACTGCTGTAGGCCGTTCAGGTACCTCAGCGTCATGATGTCACCAGTATTGTCTGGCCCAAAATACCACCACGGCAGTGTGTTGGCGATGAGCCGGTCATCTGCAATCATCACCATACCGTTGTTGGCCTCGTAATATGGGTTCAGAGTGTTAGCCACCCAGGTCCAGTCACAATGGAGCTCCTGGGTCTTCACATAGTGATTCAGGCTGGCGATGAAAGCCCCTGGCGCCTCACACAGGTGCACACTGTTCAGCTCACTGGTCCAGAGGGCGCTGTTGGGGATCAGTGGGTAGGTGCACACAATCTCGTGAAACTTACACCAGGCCTGAGTGCAGAGTTCCGCATTGGCCTGTTTGCGCACCTCGGGGACTACCCGCCCGGCCTTGTTGGTGTACGAGGTGTGCCGGTGCCATTCATCCAGCTTCTTGTCACTCAGCAAGTTTTTCACTTTGTTCAGAGACTCCTTTAGGGACAGAAAGTGAGGGAACTCCTCGTGTTCAGAAGTCAGCACCTCTGAGAGGCCTGGCAGATGCCATGTTGGGTCCTTGTTATACGTGTAGCGCTTTCCGAACAAAGACTCGATTTCTGGGGGAACATCACCAGCAGACATGGTGCAGATCTGTGCAGGATGAAAAGGGGGAAGGGGTGTCAGTGCTATAAAAGGAGGATCCCACCCTGTGTGCAAGCAGGGTGAGACTTACAGGGTCATGGTACTGCACCCTGTACCTGTACTCCCCCACTATTCATAAATGAACCCACTCTGAACTCCCCCCGCCATCCATCTACTAACCCGCCCTGCACTCCCCCTCTATCCATGTACTAACCCGCCCTGCACTCCCCCTCTATCCATGTACTAACCCGCCCTGCACTCCCCCTCTATCCATGTACTAACCCGCCCTGCACTCCCCCTCTATCCATGTACTAACCCGTTTCCCCTGTGTACTGTCACCCCCCCCCCACATTTATTGTCCCCCTGTGTACTGCCCCCCCCCCCATCCTCCATGTAATGTCCCTCTGTGTACTGCCCCCCCATCCTCCATGTAACGTCCCCCTGTGTACTGCCTCCCCCCCATTCTCCATTTATTGTCCCTCTGTGTACTACCCCCCCCCCTCCGTGTATTGTCCCCTTTGTACTGTCCGCCATCCTCCATGTAATGTCCCCCTGTGTACTGCCCCCCCCCCCCACAATCCTCTATGCATTGCTCCCCTGTGTACTGCCCCCCTCCCATGTATTGTTCCCCTGTGTACTGCCTCCCCCCATCCTCTATGTATTGTCCCCCTGTGTACTGCCTCCCCCCCCATCTTCCATTTATTGTCCCCCTGTGTACTGCCTACACCCCATTCTCCATGTATTGTCCCCCCTTGCACTGCCTCCCCCAGTCCTCCATGTATTGTCCCCCTGTGTACTGCCTCCCCCCTCCATGTATTGTCCCCCTGTGTACTGGTCCCCCTCATTCTCCATGTATTGTCCCCCCCTTGTACTGCCTCCCCCAGTCCTCCATGTATTGTCCCTCTGTGTACTGCCTCCCCCTCATTCTCCATGTATTGTCCCCCTGTGTACTGCCTTCCCCAGTCCTCCATGTATTGTCCCCCTGTGTACTGCCTCCCCCATCCTCCATGTATTGTCCCCCTGTGTACTGCCTCCTCCCCCCCCCCCCATTCTCCATGTAATTTTCCCTCTGTGTACTGCCTCCCCCAAGCCTCCATGTATTGTTCCCCTGTGTACTGCCTCCCCTCCCCCCATTCTCCATGTATTGTCCCCCTGTGTACTGTCTCCCCCATCCTCCATGTATTGTTCCCCTGTTTACTGCCTCCCCCCCATCCTCCATGTATTGTCCCCCTGTGTACTGACTCCCCCATCCTCCATGTATTGTCCCCCTGTGTACTGCCCGCCTTCCCCCATCCTCCATGTATTGTCCCCCTGTGTACTGCCTCCCCCCATCCTCCATGTATTTTCCTCCTGTGTACTGCCTCCCCCCATCCCCCATGTATTGTCCCCCCTTGTACTGCCTCCCCCACTCCTCCATGTATTGCCCCCCTGTGTACTGCCTCCCCCATCCTCCATGTATTGTCCCCCTGTGTACTGCCTCCCCCCATCCTCCATGTATTTTCCTCCTGTGTACTGCCTCCCCCCATCCCCCATGTATTGTCCCCCCTTGTACTGCCTCCCCCATCCTCCATGTATTGTCCCCCTGTGTACTGCCTCCCCCCATCCTCCATGTATTTTCCTCCTGTGTACTGCCTCCCCCCATCCCCCATGTATTGTCCCCCTGTGTACTGCCTCCCCCCATCCTCCATGTATTTTCCTCCTGTGTACTGCCTCCCCCCATCCCCCATGTATTGTCCCCCCTTGTACTGCCTCCCCCATCCTCCATGTATTGTCCCCCTGTGTACTGCCTCCCCCATCCTCCATGTATTGTCCCCCTGTGTACTGCCTCCCCCCATCCTCCATGTATTTTCCTCCTGTGTACTGCCTCCCCCCATCCCCCATGTATTGTCCCCCCTTGTACTGCCTTCCCCCATCCTCCATGTATTGTCCCCCCTTGTACTGCCTCCCCCATCCTCCATGTATTGTCCCCCCTTGTACTGCCTCCCCCCATCCTCCATGTATTGTCCCTCTGTGTACTGCCTCCCCCATTCTCCATGTATTGTCCCCCTGTGTACTGCCTCCCCCCATCCTCCATGTATTGTCCCCCTGTGTACTGCCTCCCCCCATCCTCCATGTATTGTCCCCCTGTGTACTGCCCCCCAGTCCTCCATGTATTGTCCTCCTGTGTACTGCCTCCCCCCATCCTCCATGTATTGTCCCCCTGTGTACTGCCTCCCCCCCATCCTCCATGTATTTTCCTCCTGTGTACTGCCTCCCCCCATCCCCCATGTATTGTCCCCCCTTGTACTGCCTTCCCCCATCCTCCATGTATTGTCCCCCTGTGTACTGCCCCCCAGTCCTCCATGTATTGTCCTCCTGTGTACTGCCTCCCCCATCCCCCATGTATTGTCCCTCTGTGTACTGCCTCCCCCCATCCTCCATGTATTGTCCCCCTGTGTACTGCCTCCCCCCATCCTCCATGTATTTTCCCCCTGTGTACTGCCTCCCCCCATCCTCCATGTATTGTCCCTCTGTGTACTGCCTTCCCCCATCCTCCATGTATTGTCCCCCTGTGTACTGCCTCCCCCCATCCTCCATGTATTGTCCCTCTGTGTACTACCTCCCCCCATCCTCCATGTATTGTCCCTCTGTGTACTGCCTTCCCCCATCCTCCATGTATTGTCCCCCTGTGTACTGCCTCCCCCTCATTCTCCATGTATTGTCCCTCTGTGTACTGCCTCCCCCATCCTCCATGTGCTGTGCTCCCTGATATGCCTCTATATGTAATTCCTGCCCCTTTATTTAACGTGCCCCTCTGTCCTGCTTTTCCATGAATAGCCCCCTCCCTTTACCCCACTCCGTATCCCGGTCCGCCCCTCAGTACCTCTCTGTACCCGGCTGAAAAGTTTCTCTCTAACCCGGAAGTGTCGGGTGGGTCACGTGGGTAACTCTCCAATCTGCGCCGTCACATGACCCACCGTCTCCGCGGCGACTCGACCAGCAGTAGGATCACGTGACCTCCGTAGTGTGGTTGTGGCCTACCTAGCTGTGGGATGGGGTCAACGCCGTGCTCCTGCTCGGTGTTCTCCTCCTCCCCCTCCCTGATTGGAGAAGTCTGTAGATCCCCGCCCCTCCCCACCTGCCCCTGCCCTCTGTGTCAAGCTGGGGAGGAAGACAGCCAAGGCCATGATGTACTTTATGAATGCTCAAGGGTCAGAGCTCCTCCCACAAACAGCGAAGCATGAGAGGGAGGTTGCACTGAGTCAAATAATTAGAAGCTGTCCACAGGGGGACAGTTCAGGGGTTCTGCCGTGATAGCTAACATCTCTGCTATTTCTCAGCACTGTGGCCTACTATAACCCTTGTGTTGACCTTTGAATAATGCTGACAGGGACCCCTATACCAAGTCATGTCTCCACTTTGATTCACCCCCATTCCCTATTATTCAAGGAAAGTCGGATCAGCCTATGGCAGTCATGGAGAACCTTGGCACCCCAGATGTTTTGGAACAGCATTTCCCATGAAGCTCAGCTACACTGCAGAGTGCATGAGCATCATGGGAAACATAGTTCCAAAACACCTGGGGTGCCAAGGTTCACCATCACTGGCCTAGGGCATGAGAGGTGCCCAGGGGCCCAAGCTACAATCTTCACCCTCCTACAGTAAGATGGACCCTCCACGAGGCATTATAGGAAGAAGCTTAGAGCCCTAGAGATGTCCAGGGACCCCAGCTACATCCTTTTACTGTAAATTGGACCATCCACAAGGCAATGTAGGAGCCATGGGGCCCCAAGTAATGTCTAGGGGCCCCAGCTACATCCTTTTACTGTAAATTGTACAGTAGGAGCCAGGGGGCCCGAAGTAATATCTAGGGGCCCCAGCTACATCCTTATACTGTAAATGGTACGGTAGGAGCCAGGGGGCCCAAAGTAATGTAATGTCTAGGGGCCCCAGCTACCTCCTTTATGATCCTACTGTAAACTGAGCCATCCACAAGGCAGTATAGGCAGGCTAGGGCCCGAGGGATGTCCAGCGGACCCAGCTGCACCCTCCATCCTCCTACAGTAAATTGGGCCATCCACAAGGCAATATAGGTAGCAGCCAGGGGGCCCAAAGGAGTGTCTAGGGGCCCCAGTTACCACATTCATGCTCCTACTATAAATTGGGCCATTCACAAGGCAATATAGGTAGGAGTCTAGGGCCTGATAGATGTTCAGGGACCCAAGTTAAAACCTTCACCCTCCTACAGTAAATGTGATAATCCACAAGGCAATAAAGTAAGCAATCTAGGGTGCAGGATTCCCAGGGGCCCCAGCTACTTTCTTTAGCCCCCTACAGTGAATGAGATCGTCCACAAGGCAATATAGACAGGAGCCTAAGGCTTGAGAGAAGTCCAGGGCCCCCAGTTGCAACCTTCATGCTCTTACAGTAAGTTGGCCGGTGCTGTGCACTTGCCAGTCACTGCCCAGCGGCTGATGGACTGTGGGCAGTTGATGCCTAATGGGACTATATAGTACAGGCAATACACATGGGTCTTCTTTGTACATATTCCATTCCTTATCAAAGTCAGTGGAAGGGACAGTGAGATCTAGGTGTATCCTGTGGGACGTAGGTGAGTTCTGGATCTCTCCAGTGAGATGTAGGTGAGGTCCGGGTGTCACATGTGAGAAGTTGATGAGGTCTGAGTATCTCCAGTAAGATGTAGGTGAGGTCTCGGCGTCTCTTGGAAGATGCAGGAGAGGTCTGGGTGTTTCCTGTGAGATGTGGGTGTGGTCTGGGTGTCTCCTGTGAGATGTAGGTGTGGTCTGGGTGTCTCCTGTGAGATGTAGGTGCGGTCTGGGTGTCTCCTGTAAGATGCAGGTGTAGTCTGGGGGTCTCCTGTGAGATGTGGGTGTGGTCTGGGTGTCTCCTGTGAGATGTAGGTGTGGTCTGTGTGTCTCCTGTGAGATGTAGGTGTGGTCTGTGTGTCTCCTGTAAGATGCAGGTGTAGTCTGGGGGTCTCCTGGTAGATTTAGGAGAGATCTAGGTGTCTCCTGTGAGATGTAGGTGTGGTCTGGGTGTCTCCTGTGAGATGTAGGTGTGGTCTAAGGGTCTCTTGGTAGATGTAGGAGAGTTCTAGGTGTCTCCTGTGAGATGTAGGTGTGGTCTGGGTGTCTCCTGTGAGATGTAGGTGTGGTCTGGGTGTCTCCTGTGAGATGTAGGTGTGGTCTGGGTGTCTCCTGTGAGATGTAGGTGTGGTCTGGGTGTCTCCTGTGAGATGCAGGTGTAATTCGAGTGTCTCCTGTGAGATGTAGGTGTGGTCTGGGTATCTCCTGTGAGATGTAGGTGTGGTCTGGGTATCTCCTGTGAGATGTAGGTGTGGTCTGAGTGTCTCCTGTGAGATGTAGGTGTGGTCTGGGTGTCTCCTGTGAGATGTAGGTGTGGTCTGGGTGTCTCCTGTGAGATGCAGGTGTAATTCGAGTGTCTCCTGTGAGATGTAGGTGTGGTCTGGGTATCTCCTGTGAGATGTAGGTGTGGTCTGGGTATCTCCTGTGAGATGTAGGTGTGGTCTGAGTGTCTCCTGTGAGATGTAGGTGTGGTCTGGGTGTCTCCTGTGAGATGTAGGTGTGGTCTGAGTGTCTCCTGTGAGATGTAGGTGTGGTCTGGGTGTCTCCTGTGAGATGTAGGTGTGGTCTGGGTGTCTCCTGTGAGATGTAGGTGAGGTCTAAGGGTCTCTTGGTAGATGTAGGAGAGTTCTAGGTGTCTCCTGTGAGATGTAGGTGTGGTCTGGGTGTCTCCTGTGAGATGCAGGTGTAATTCGAGTGTCTCCTGTGAGATGTAGGTGTGGTCTGGGTATCTCCTGTGAGATGTAGGTGTGGTCTGGGTATCTCCTGTGAGATGTAGGTGTGGTCTGAGTGTCTCCTGTGAGATGTAGGTGTGGTCTGGGTGTCTCCTGTGAGATGTAGGTGTGGTCTGGGTGTCTCCTGTGAGATGCAGGTGTAATTCGAGTGTCTCCTGTGAGATGTAGGTGTGGTCTGGGTATCTCCTGTGAGATGTAGGTGTGGTCTGGGTATCTCCTGTGAGATGTAGGTGTGGTCTGAGTGTCTCCTGTGAGATGTAGGTGTGGTCTGGGTGTCTCCTGTGAGATGTAGGTGTGGTCTGAGTGTCTCCTGTGAGATGTAGGTGTGGTCTGGGTGTCTCCTGTGAGATGTAGGTGTGGTCTGGGTGTCTCCTGTGAGATGTAGGTGAGGTCTAAGGGTCTCTTGGTAGATGTAGGAGAGTTCTAGGTGTCTTCTGTGAGATGTAGGTGTAGTCAGGGGGTCTCCTGGTGAATGTAGGCGAGGTCTAGGTGTCTAATATGAGATGTAGGTGTAGTCCGGGGGTCTTCTGTGGAATGTGGGTGTGGTCTGGATGCCCCTGTGAGATGTAGGTGAGCTCTGGGTATCTCCTGTAAGTTGTAGGTGAGGTCTGGGTGTCTCCTGTGAGATGTAGGTGGGATCTGGGTATTGCCTCTGAGGTGTATGTGAGGTCTGTTTGACTCCTGTGAAGTGCAGTTGAGGTGTGGGTATCCCCTCTATGATGTAGGTGACCTCTGGGTGACTCGTGTGAGGTCAGGGGTGCCTTTTGTGAGATGTAGATGTGGTCTGGGTATCTCCTGTGGGATGTAGGTGAGGTTTGGGGGTCTCCTGTGAGATGTAGGTGTGGTCCAAGGGTCCCCTGTGAGATGTATATGTGGTCCGGGATCTCCTGTGATATGTGATTGTAGTCCGGGGGTTTTCTGTGAGATGTAAGTGAGCTCTGGGTGTCTCCTGTGAGAAGTGGGTATAGTCTGGGTATCTCTTGTAAGTTGTAGGGGAGGACTGGATGTCTCCTGTCAGATGTAGGTGTGGTCCGGGGGTCTCCTGACAGATGCAGGTGAGGTCTGGGTGTCTCCTGTCAGATGTAGGTGTGGTCTATGTATAGCCTCTGAGGTGTAGGTGAGGTATATTTGACTCCTGTGAAGTGCATTTGAGGTGTGGGTATCTCCTCTATGATGTAGGTGAGCTCAGGGTGACTCCTGTGAGGTCTGGGTATCTCCTGTGAGATGTAGGTGAGGTTTGGGTGTCTCATGTAAGATGTTATCACGTACCTGGTGGAGATCGAGCTGTAGAGGGGGCTTCTCTTGCACCTCCTGTCCAACACCCCTGGTAGAGATGACAGGTGGTGTGGGGCACAGAGTTGCACGAGGGCCGGTATAGCAGGTGGCACTAGCTGCTCCATGACAGGAAACCGATGGCCGTGGATCACCGGATGGGTAGCTGGAACTGGAACTCCGTGATGCTGGATGGGAAGGCAGGAGCATAGCCGGAACACAAGCCAAGGGGTTTTCAACAGCAGTGCAGGTACAGCAACGTGAGACGGAAGTGGTGTCAAGATATAAGCCGAACTCGGTACACAGTCTGGCAGAGAGGTGCAAAGGCATAAGACAGGAGCAGGGTCAAACACAGGCCGAGGTCCCTGGTAGGCAGGCAGGAATCCAGAGGAGAGTCAATGACAAGCTGAGTTAACACAGGTAAACCGGAAGCAGGCCAGGGCACAGGTGAACAGGAAAAAGCTGAAAGACCACTCAGCAATATTCTTTTGTCGTTGCTTAGTTTAAATAGGCCGTTTGGGGCCAACTACGTGCATGTGTGCACACCCTAATGTGCCTGGGCATGCCCGCCAATGCCTGTTTGGGTCCAGCTGAATGTCTCTTACAGATGTAGGTTGGGGCTGGGGTTCTCCTGTGAGATGTAGGTGAGGTCCTGGTTTCTCCTCTAAGATGTAGGTTTGGTCCGTGTATTGCCTCTGAGATGTATGTGAGGTCTGTTTGACTCGTGTGAGGTGCAGTTGAGGTGTGGGTATCTCCTCTAAGTTGTAAGTGAGCTCTGGGTGACTCCTGTGAGCAGGGCTGCTGTTAGGAATGATGGGGCCCCGTACAGCCTACCTGATGGGGCCCCCTTCAACCCCATCCCTGGCCCTGCCTCAAAACAAAATGCAGGTTTGTCACCGTTTACGTATATGTGCGGGACCAACATGCATGTTTGCAATTACGCATGAGCAAGGGGGAATGGGGGCTTTAAAAAGGTTTTACATTTTATTTTATTATTTATGTTACTTTGTGCAAAGTTGCTGGGGCTATCATGCTGCAGGGATGACCAAGATATCACCCTTCCAATCCAGGGACGTGCCGGTGTTCTGTCAGAATAGCGCTACCTATCAGATTCTGCTACCGGAAGTAATATACAGACGAGAACAACTTACTGCGCATGCGTCATGCATTCCAACATGGCTGCTATGCGTACCAATAGCTTTCCTAATGTGACAGAACACGAAGCAGCAGCGGACATCTTCTTACACCCACGCAAGTCTTCAATTTTACATTTATTTTATCAGTAAACTGACCTTATAGAATAAATCACAGTATTACATTTGTATTATTATTGTATTCTAGTAAATATAGCGAGAAACCTGCGGCCAATGTGGTGACGGCCACCTTGGTACACCCCGCACTGCTCAGCGACAAACTGATTCTATAGTGAAATAGACTGTTCCACTCGGTTGCGGTGAAATAGTCTATTTCAGTATATAAGGTGAGTTTACTGCTAAAATAAATGTAAAATTCAAGACTTGTGTGGGTGTAAGAAGATGTCCGCCTCTGCTCCGTGTTCTGTCACATTAGGAAACCTATTGGAACGCATAGTCGCCATGTTGGAACACATGGTGCATGCGCAGTAAGTTGTTCTTTCCGAATGCCACTTCTGCTAGCAGAATCTGATAGGTAGCGCTATTCTGACAGAACACTGATACATCGATGGGCGGGAAGAGGTTAAAGGGGAGTGGTTTGACTGCACATGTTTACTGTCCCCCAAACACAAGTTTAAAGTAGCATCTCACTGTGTCCTATGATCACCAGCATGAAAATCACACAGGCTACAGGTGCCCTGTCACAGTGTCACATGGATGCTGGGGATGCTGACTTTGTTATGCAGTAACACTCACTACAGTCATAGCTTAAAGTCAGCATCCCCAGAATTCATGTGACAATGTGACAGGGCACCAGCAGCCTGTGTGATTTTTATGCTGAGATCATAGGACACAGTGAGGACTCTATCTGTTCTTCACTCACTGTGTCCAATCCAGCCACGCTGTCCTCCTGCTGTTCCCTGTCAGCTGCTGAGCAATCTGCCTCCGTACATGATCACACTCTGCACTTGAGTAAGGGGAGGCGGGGCTGAGCAGAGAATTATTGTATCCCTCCGCCAGGCAAGGCAGTGGACAGCAGCAGCCAGGACTATATGGCAGCAAATCACCATGGAACTAAATCCCATGTATACATGCGACCCGAAAATGGAAAAAAAGTCCCGCCACTGCACTCACCTCCTGGGCCCTTCTGCTGTCATTATAGGGCCCAGGAAAATGTAATTACACCCCAAGAAATTACAAATTAGGAAAAGGTTTAGAAAAAACGATTTTTTTTTGAACATGCAGACATTAACTGTGATGCTGCCCGGGCCCCTTGTAGAGCTGATGGAGCCCGGGCCCGGTACAACAGGGCTGGTTGTACTGCCCTATCAGCGGCCCTGCCTGTGAGGTCTGTTTGTCTCCTGTGAGAAGCAGGTCATGTTTAAGTGTCACCTGATATATATAGGTGAGGTCCAGGTGTCATACCTCCAATGTAGGTGTGTTGGGTAGAGAAGCATTCTGCGGAGCCCCCCTGGCTGATGCCCCTTGCAACCTCCTGCCATGCCTCTCAATGATGCACTGTTTCTTTAATCCTTGTCATCGCCACAGAAACGGCATGTGCAGTCTTCGGGTGTTAAGGGATTAAGGAGGGAGGGATCTTCATCCTGAGAGTCTCATACAGACACCAGTGACATGGCCCATCCTATGGAGGGCAGGTAAGACAGAGATCATATAGGTAGGCTCACCTGTGGAGGGGCCCTAACATTTTCTGTTATCTTTCAATTAATATTTACACCATGTCACCAACCTGGAAGGTGCACAATGTTTGAGATTGGGGGGGGGGGGGGGACAGCCCAGCAAATAATCTGTTTTCTAATCCTGGAAATACATGGGGATTGGGGAGGGGGTTACAGAGATCACAGGTTGGGATCTAGGGCAGAAGAGACAGAAGGGTAGAACGGGCCTGCAGATGGAGTGAGGGCAACAGAGAGAGCGCAGAGGTGCAGTCGGAGGAGATTATATTTTTAGGACAGAGATAAGAAATTAGAACCCATCTTTGATCAATCCGAATTCCGTTTTACATATTACAGGAAAGGTGAACCCCACCCAGCACTGTCTGTAATGTCCTTGTTTGGTTCTCATTCTTCTCCTTTTTACATGAATCAGCACCATGGACAGCTCACATGATAGGTCTGAGACTGACAGGTGGATGGGAAAGGTTGCTATCAGAAATATGAAGTGATATTCCTCGGCCACAGATTACAGTGTCATTAAATAAAGAGGTCCTAGTCACTAATCAGTGTGATGGAACTATAAAACCATTTTTTTTAAACAAAATTTTGTCATTCATTACGGCTGGGAACAAAATTAATTTTTAAAATTTTTGGAAAAGGCTTAAAGAGGCTTCACAGGTCTGAGATGGCTCAATGCGAAGTTTAAATCAGAGGGAAGAGAGAAGTGGGCTGCTCTGCCTAGCTGTCTCCTTAGATACCCCAGTGAGCTCTGGAAGTCCTTTGTAATGTATTAGATGATGCATTGTATATACTGTAATAGGAGATCCAGAATGGAAATACAACTAAACTAAAGTGAACCTATCAACGCCTGAGTTCCCCTTTAATGTAAATCATACAGATCCCATCCCACAGGACTAATCTGTGTCAATTAATGGTCACATTGTAGCAATATGATCTGTGTCTGTCAGTCGTATGATAGCAATATGATCTGTGTCAGTTGATTGTCATATTGTAACAATGTAATCTGTGTCAGTTGATAGTCATATTGTAACAATGTAATCTGTGTCAATTGATTGTCATATTGTAGCAATGTAATCTGTGTCAGTTGATGGTCAAATTGTAGCAATGTAATCTGTGTCAGTTGATAGTCATATTGTAGCAATGTAATCTGTGTCAGTTGATGGTCATATTGTAACAATGTAATCTGTGTCAGTTGATGGTCATATTGTAGCAATGTAATCTGTGTCAGTTGATGGTCAAATTGTAGCAATGTAATCTGTGTCAGGTAATGGTCATATTGTAGCACTTTGATCTGTATCAGTTGTATAAAAGCAATGTGATCTGTGTCAGCTGATGGTCCTCTTGTAGCACTGTGATCTGTATCAGTTGATGGTCATGTTGGGGTTTATTTACTAAAGCTAGAGAGGGAAAAATTAGTCACAATTCTGCAGAGAAACCAATCAGCTTCTAACCTCAGCTTGTTTAATTAAAGAGGTTGTAAACCCATTTTTTTTCAACCTGAAAGAGAAACACATAATGAGCTAGTATGCATCGCATACTAGCTCATTATGAAATACCTTAGAACGAGCCCCCACCGTGCCGCCCGCTTACCTGTATGATGGGCGACATGTTCAGTATCCCGTCTTCCGGGATTGCGGCATCCGGCCATCTGATTGGCCGGAGCCACGGTGACGTCACTCCAGCGCACGCACGCGGGAGCCGACGGTCACAGCACGGAGCTCTGAAGGAACGGCACCAGCGGCTGTTCCTTCAGAGCGCATGCGCCAGTGATGTCACTGGCTGCATGTAAGGTAAATATCTCCTAAACGGTACATGTTTAGGAGATATTTACAGTACCTATAGGTAAGCCTTATCATAGGCTTACCTATAGGTACAAGTTGCAGAGGAGGGTTTACTTCCTTTTTAAGCTTTAGCAATAAAACCTGGAAGCTGATTGGTTTCTCTGCTGAATTCTGACAAATTTTGCCCTCTTTAGCTTTAGTAAATAAACCCCATTGTGATCTGTCAATGTTTCTTCCCCTCTCCTGCAGTCTCCCCTCGGAGTTGTACATGGAGGCTGCAGAATGGATTCTGGCTCTCACCAACTTCCGACCCCGAGTAGCAATCATCTGCGGTTCTGGTCTGGGATCTCTGGCTGACACCCTACATGATAAAGTCATCATACCGTATGAGCATATCCCACACTTTCCCCGCAGCACCGGTAAGTGAGAATAGGCCTGTTGGACTTAAAGCAGCACCCTGCAAGAGGTGTGGGTAAGAACTGGTGTACCTACCTCTTCGTATTCTTCAGTATGGGGGAGTAGTGGGGTGTTTATCTCTTTTTGTCATCCAGTGCAGGGCCACGCTGGCAAGTTGGTGCTTGGGATGCTGAATGGGAAGCCGTGTGTCTGCATGCAGGGTCGATTCCACATGTATGAGGGCCACTCCATCTCTGCAGTAAGTAGCAATGGTTAGCTGATGCCAGGTGTCCCCATCGGCTCCTCTATCTCTTGCAAATGTAACCAGTGTGACTAAATCAGCCACTGAACTTTCCCAATATCATTGTGTAAAGAGGATCATCAGGAAAGAGCTAAACTCTTACCGCACACCTACCGTTCACACCTATGGAGTTTGCCTGTTTTCCATATGCGGTTTTGCAGTGTGTGTTGCGTTTTTGTTCCTGCGTTTGTCATACATTTTGTATTTTTGTGTTGGCCAATACAATAGGATGGGAAGTCTGTTTTTAGTGGGAGGTGTTTGCAGTGAAGCATGGTCAAAAACGCGGGCCACAAAATGCAGGACACACATAGCACTTGTGTTTTGGATGCCAGCCCATTGAATTGGTCCATCTATCGAACCAAAAACGGAAAACACTGCAGGGAAAGAAGTCCCAGATCCTATCTAAAAAACCACATAGGTGTGAACGTTACCCATAGGAAATCATGTTAAACGGCTTGCACTGCGCTTCTGCAAAACGCAAGCCGCACTAGAAAATGCGATAGTGTGAACCTAGCCTTAGGCCTCATGCACACTCAATGTTAATCCAGTAGCATTAGCTGTAGAAAGCTGTAGCTATGGAATGCGTTTTTGCAGTAGCGTTTTTTGGGTTTTTTTTTGCTGTAGCGTTTTTGAGCTTTTTTTTTTAACAAAACTATACTCCCATAAAAGCTTATGGCTCAAGAACACTGATGAATGTCGAATAGCCGCATTTTTCAGAGTTTATTTTAGCGTTTTTCAGCTTTTATCAGTTATTTTTTTTTTACAGCTGAAAAACTCCTCTTAAAACCCACTAGTTC
Source organism: Pelophylax lessonae (assembly GCF_965119305.1). Classification (NCBI taxonomy): domain Eukaryota; kingdom Metazoa; phylum Chordata; class Amphibia; order Anura; family Ranidae; genus Pelophylax; species Pelophylax lessonae. The sequence goes on along the minus strand of NC_138777.1, from coordinate 203,337,877 downwards.
TGGATTTTTTTTCCAGACAAAAAACGCCCCTGCCAAAAACTGCTGATAACAGCCCATGTGTGCACATGTATGGGCACATAGGATAACATGTAAAAACGTGCACGAGGCCTTATAGTGGGGGGGGGGGGGGAGGGGTGTCAGTGTCTTACAACCTTTATCTTATTAACATCCACAGGAAAGGGGAGGGCTGTGTGAATTTTGAGCCCCCATTTAGTACTTAAGAGGGGAGGTGGTAGTGACTTACAGCCTTTGTTTTATTAAAAACCACAGGAGAGATAAGGGTTGTGAGCTCTGAGCCCCCATCTGTTACTTGGGGGAGGGGAAGGTGGTGTCAGTGACTTACACACAGGAGAGGCGAGGACTGTGTGAGGTCGGAGCCCTCATCTAATACCTGAGGGAGGAAGTGGTGATAGTGACTTACAACCTTTATCTTATTACCATTCTCAGAAGAGGCGAGGACTGTGTGAGGTCTGAGCCGCCATCTAATACCTGAGGTTGGGTGGTGGTGTCAGTAACTTACAGCCTTTATCTTGATACCATTCACAGGCGAGGACTGCATGAGGTCTGAGCCCCCATCTAATACCTGAGGGAGGAAGTGGTGTTAGTGACTTACAGCCTTTATCTTATTACCATTCACAGGAGAGACGAGGACTGTGTGAGGTCTGAGCCGCCATCTAATACCTGAGGTTGGGTGGTGGTGTCAGTGACTCAAAGTTTTCATACTATTAACATCCACAGAAGCGACAGGGGCTGTGTGAGGTGTGACCCCCAACTAATACCTGAGAGGGGAAGCGTTGTCAGTGGCTTACACCCTTTTGTTTTTTTTAACATTCACAGGAGAGGTAGGAGACGTGTGAGGTCTGACCCCCAATCTGATACCTGAGGGGGAGGAGCTGACATTGATAGCACTGAATAAGTATCTGTAGCAGTTCCTCCACAAACATCCCACCTATCCCAGCTGGGCTTACATCAGATCGGGTTATAGACCTCACACAGTCCTTTGTTATTTTATGGACAAACAGACACCAAAGCTGGGCACCTCCTGAGCTCCCTGGTCTTTCCTTTATAAAATAGTAAATGATTGGCCAGTAGAGGGATCCCCTGCCCCCTGGTGGTAAAAGCTGCCAATTAGTGCCCCCTCAGACACCTTTGTGGTTACTGGGCCATTTAAACTGTCAGAAATGGTAGGGGGTTATTATGATTTTTTACCCAGACTAGTATACCCCTAATGGTCCACCATGAGCAGCACTGGAGAAGGCTTTGTGCAGCATGTGCCTCACCAGCTACTCTTTGGGGCTCATCTAGTTTTCTTTTTTTTTCAAATATTTTATTTATGGAAAAGGAATAACAGTCGAAAAGCAAACAGTATTGCAGATATATCAAAAGCGTACAACAAACATAACATCGAGATGAGAATCAAACTGAATCACTAGGTCATTGGACCATGAGGTTACTAGTGTAGCCGTAGGGCCCCGCCCCGATACCGGGGAAAGGGCTAACATAGCCATCCGGAACCAAACTTAGCCAGACATTACCTCGAACATATGGAAGAACTATAGCTGGAGAGGTAATCATTCCCAGCCGTCATTCCCTGAGTTTAACAAGAAGTTAGGAGAAATGAGGAGTGTGAAAGAAACAGAATAGAACTCAGAAAAGATATAGGGAGAGGGCAAGGAGAAAGGGATGGGAGGTAGGAAGGGCGGGGGAGGGGGGGGAGGAACAGAGGGGGGAAGCCCCCCGCATGGACGCCCTCACCGGCGGCTCCAGGTTTAGAGTTAGTCACACATTAGAGACCTGCCCTTGTCCGATAGCACAAAGACATTCCAGTAGCCCCAGATCTTTTCATATCGTTCCCTGCGATGCTGCCTCGTGAGGGTGAGGTCCTCCATTTGGTTGATGTCCTCCATCCTGTGCATGCAGGCTTTAATTGTAGGCGCCCTAGTCGACTTCCACAGCATCGGGATGCAGGCTTTCGCCGCACTCAGCACGTGGGGAATAATTGATTTCTTACATTTTGAGATCGGCATGGAAGAAACTTGGAGAAGGAAGAATTCCGGGGTATCCGGGATAGCCCGGTCCGATAGTTCTCCCAGGAGAGTCTGGACATCCCGCCAAAAGGTTTGGAGGCGGGGGCAGGACCAGAAAATATGGAGCATCGTGCCGACCTCACCTTGACACCTCCAACAGAGGTCAGTCGCGTCCGGGAAAAGCTTGTGTAAGAGAGAGGGGACCCTATACCACCGAGTGAGGATCTTGTAGTTCAGTTCCTGCAGTTTTGCGCAAGTCGGCGTTTTCAGAGCCAAAGTGTATACTTTCAGATGTTGTGCCGGGGTGAGATGTAACTGGAGATCCCGCTCCCACCTGCCCAGTCCAGGCAAGATAAAGTCCTCCTCCGGGGCGATCAATAAGCTGTAGAATTTAGACTCATCTAGTTTTCTGCCTGTGCAGGTGGCGTTCCCAGTTCGTGTATTCTTCCTGCTGGGAGTGCATACACTGATTGTGACCAATGCAGCGGGAGGGCTGAATGACGGATATTCTGTGGGAGACATCATGTTCATCAAAGATCACATCAACCTGCCAGGATTGGCTGGACAGAACCCCCTGCGAGGACCCAACGATGACAGGTAAGGGGAGGCCGGGCACACTATGTCATGAAGTGTTATCATTGTCCTTTGAATTTGTCATTCCCAGCCAACCCCACACAACCTCCTCTCACAGACCACTATAGAATAGTCCAGTGAAGTCCCTGGTGTGGTTACACCTGTGCCAGGAGACAATGGGGCTCCTCATTTTGTCATTGCTGTCTTATGGCAGGTTTGGCGTGCGCTTCCCTTGTATGTCTGATGGGTATGACTGCCATCTGCGGAGCCTGGCCAAGGACTGTGCTCAGGAGTTGGGCATACAAGACTACATCCGGGAAGGTGTGTACTGCATGGTGGGGGGCCCCTCCTATGAGACCATCGCTGAGGGCCGCATGTTGCAACTGCTTGGAGCTGATGCTGTTGGTAGGAGGTCTTTACTGTAATCTTCTGCTTTTTCTGTGAACTCCATCATTATATATTCCATCCTGTTCTCTTCTTCCTCCTCTCTGTACTCCACTTACATGTTTTCTGTTCTCTGTACTAACCCCCGGGTTTTCTCCTTCTTCCATTCTGTACTACATCAGGTTCTCTGCTTCCTCATTTCTTTACTCCACCCTGATCTCTTTTTCCTCCTCTCTATACTCCACCCTGTTCTTTACTTCTTCCTATTCTCTGTACTCAACCCGGTTTTCTTCTTCCTCCACTCTATTCTCCACCCTGTTCTCTGCTTCATCCTCTCTGTACTTCACCCTTTTTCACTGCACCCTGTTCATTTCTTCCTCCTCTCTGCACTCCACCCTTATGCACTGCACTCTGTTCTTTTCTTCCACCCTGTTCTCTGCTTCCTCCTCTCTGTACTTCACCCTTTTTCACTGCACCCTGTTCATTTATTCCTCCTCTCTGCACTCCACCTTTATGCACTGCATCCTGTTCTTTTCTCCTACCCTGTTCTCTTCTTCCTCCTGCTTGTCCTCCCCCATTCTGATTTAACCTCTCTGTACTCCACCCTGTTCTCTTCTTCCTTCTCTCTGTAATCCATCTATATGTTCCCTACTGTGTTCTCTTCGTCCTTTTCTCTGCACTCCACCATATTCTTTTCTTCCTACTCTCTATACTCCACCCTGTTTTCTGCTTCCTTCTCTATGTACTCCCCCCTTCTCTCCTCTTCCTGCTCTCTGTGCCCCCTACCCCTGCTCTCTTCTTCCTCCTCTCAGTGCCCCCTACCCCTGCTCTCTTCTTCCTCCTCTCAGTGCCCCCTACCCCTGCTCTCTTCTTTCTCCTCTCTGTGCCTCCCTACCCCTGCTCTCTTCTTCCTCCTCTCAGTGATCCCTACCCCTGCTCTCTTCTTCCTCCTATATGTGCCCCCCTACCCCTGCTCTCTTCTTTCTCCTCTCTGTGCCTCCCTACCCCTGCTCTCTTCTTCCTCCTCTCTGTGCCCCCTACCCCTGCTCTCTTCTTCCTCCTCTCTGTGCCTCCCTACCCCTGCTCTCTTCTTCCTCCTCTCAGTGCCCACTACCCCTGCTCTCTTCTTCCTCCTATCTGTGCCCCCTACCCCTGCTCTCTTCTTCCTCCTCTCAGTGCCCACTACCCCTGCTCTCTTCTTCCTCCTATCTGTGCCCCCCTACCCCTGCTCTCTTCTTTCTCCTCTCTGTGCCTCCCTACCCCTGCTCTCTTCTTCCTCCTCCCTAAGTTCCCCCCGATCTGTCCTCTTTCCTCTCTGTGCTCCGTGCGTTCTTTTCTTCTTCTTCTCTGTGCCCCCCAATCTCTTCTTCTTACCTCCGTTCTCCCCCTTCTTTCTCTTCTCTGTGCTCTCCCCTGCTCTATTCTTCTGTCTCTCTCTGCTCCAACCTGTTCTCATTTTCCTCCTCTCTTTTCTCCACCCATATGTACTTTACCCTAGATGATCCTCTCCTGCTTTGGTTCCAGGGATGAGCACGGTTCCTGAGGTGCTAGTGGGACGTCATTGTGGTCTTCGCATTTTTGGTTTCTCTCTCATCACCAATATGGTAGTGACGTCATATAACAGCTCTGCTCGTGCCGACCACCAGGAAGTCCTCCAGACGTCTGAGGAGCGAGCACCTGCACTGACAGCATTGATCACTGCCCTGGTGGGGAGGATTCCAGACTGACTCCAAATAGAAGACGGTAGAAGATCCTCATAGGCTCATAGTGCTCCACCTAGTTTTAGCTCATGAATATTCTTGTTTGTAGCAGATATACAGAAAGCTCCATCTGTACTGCATATTGGAGTTCCACCTGCACTGTATACAAATAGAGCTCCATCAGCATTGTATAGAAGAGCTCCACCTGCACTGTATACACAGAGAACTCCACCCAGCTGCCTTATATAAGAGAGCTCCACCAGAACTATACACAGAGAGCTTCACCAGCACTGTACCTTCATTGTATAGAGAGAGAGATTTACCCACCTGCACTGTGTACATGGTGGGTGGATGGACAGAAGGGTGTTCAGAATCTCCTCAGACATCAAAGCTAAGGACTGGTCTCGGGAACATTGGGAAACATTGGAGAGTGTGATGTATATTGGTCTCTCGGTTGGTCCCAAGGGGCGTGTTGGTGGAGCACTGAACCCAGGATTAGGTGATTAGTAGTTCAAAGTTCATTTCCTAAAGGCAGCTGTCCAGCTCCTGGAGTATCCCTGGGGGTTTCTTGAGGAATCAGTATAAGAAGAATGAGAGCGCCACAAAACAAATCATGACAACAAGTCAGAGGATATATCCCAAAACGTTTCAGGAGCTCAACTTCCCCTTCGTCAGGGCTTGAGTGCTTCAATGAATAGGGTATACTGATAACAATTGTGTGAAACAAAGATTCTAGTAACAGGAATAATTGCTGTTCGCCAGCCTGACTGTGCAGTATACCCCAAAAACTGAAGCACTCAAGCCCTGATAAAGGGGGAGCTAAACTTCTGAAACATGTTAGATTAATCCTCTGACCTGCTGTGAAGAAAAACTTTCACTGGACTTAGTGTAAGCTTGTGGTGCTCTCATCCTTCATATACTGTTTCTGCTACAGCCAGCGCTGACGCTGTACACAGATTGTATGTAGTTTGTACATTGTCTGTATGCAAATTGTACACAGATTGCAGGCAGACCAATGTCTGGCCTCAAACTCGCCAGGATGGAATCCTCATTCCCTTCTGTAGAAAAAAAGATTAAAAAAATTTACAGATTTATCATGTTTGCTTTTGTGTGATTCCTCACTATGAGAGGGGTGCATGCACATCACATCACATACAAAGGCGTTTATATGGAAATTAGGGTGATTGGTTGCTATTGGTTATGACACTTTGACTTGCTGAATATTTCTACACTGCAATGGTCCCAATGAGCCACCATGTTTTGCATGCAGTCTTCAGTCATGTTGACCTGCTTTTTCTGAGTCATGTAACAGATGACATCACTACTCTCAAACTATTACATCACCAATCACCATTGCAGGGTTTCGCCCACTGATCAATCATACTTTATTTTCCATTCTCATTGGCACTCATCTAATTAATATGTTTGCCAATGGTTCCAGGAATGGAATCTGGCAGTGGAGTTAGAGAATCCACCATGGGTCGCCATAATAAAGTGTGGGTAGAGTATATACAGTATCTCACAAAAGTGAGTACACCCCCCACATTTTTGTAAATATTTTATTATATCTTTTCATGTGACAACACTGAAGAAATGACACTTTGCTACAATGTAAAGTAGTGAGAGGGACAGCTTGTATAACAGTGTAAATTTTCTTTCCCCTCAAAATAACTCAACACACAGCCATTAATGTCTAAACCGCTGGCAACAAAAGTCAGTACACCCCTAAGTAAAAATGTCGAAATTGGGCCCAATTAGCCATTTTCCCTCCCCGGTGTCTTGTGACCCGTTAGTGTTACAAGGTCTCAGGTGTGAATGGAGAGCAGGTGTGTTAAATTTGGTGTTCTCTCACTCTCTCATACTGGTCACTGGAAGTTCAACATGGCACCTCATGGCAACAAAACTCTGAGGATCTGAAAAAAAGAATTGTTGCTCTTCATAAAGATGGCCTAGGCTATAAGATGATTGCCAAGACTCTGAAACTGAGCTTCAGCACGATAGCCAAGACCATACAGCGGTTTAAAATGAAAGGTTCCACTCAGAACAGGCATCGCCATGGTCGACCAAAGAAGTTGAGTGCATGTGCTCAGCGTCATATCCAGAGGTTGTCTTTTGGAAATAGGCGTATGAGTGCTTCCAGCATTGCTGCAGAGTTTGAAGGGGTGGGGGGTCAGTCTGTCAGTGCTCAGACAATACGCCGCACACTACATCAAATTGGTCTGCATAGCTGTCGTCCCAGAAGGAAGCCTCTTTTAAAGATGATGTATAAGAAAGCCCGCAAACAATTTGCTGAAGACAAGAAGACTAAGGACATGGATTACTGGAACCATGTCCTGTGGTCTGATGAGACCAAGATAAACGTATTTTGTTCAGATGGTGTCAAGCGTGTGTTGGGGCAACCAGGTGAGGAGTACAAAGACAAGTGTGTCTTGCCTACAGTCAAGCATGGTGGTGGGAGTGCCATGGTCTGGGGCTGCATGAGTACTGCTGGCACTGGGGAGCTACAGTTCATTGAGGGAACCATGAATGCCAACATGTACTGTGACATGCTGAAGCAGAGCATGATCCCCTCGCTTCGGAGACTCCAAACACACCTCCAAGATGATCACTGCCTTGCTAAAGCAACTGAGGGTAAAGGTGATGGACTGGCCAAGCATTTTTCCAGACCTAAACCCTATTGAACATCTGTGGGGCATCCTCAAATGGAAGGTGGAGGAGCGCAAGGTCTTTAACATCCTCCAGCTCCGTGATGTCATCATGGAAGAGTGGAAGAGGACACCAGTAGCAACCTGTGAAGCTCTGGTGAACTCCATGCCCAAGAGGGTTAAGGCAGTGCTGGAAAATAATGGTGGCCACACGAAATATTGACACTTTGGGCCCAATTTGGGCATTTTCACTAAGGGGAGTACTCACTTTTGTTGCCAGCGGTTTAGACATTAATGGTTGCGTATTGAGTTATTTTGAGGGGACAGCAAATTTACACTGTTAGGGCTCTTTCACACAGCCGCTCCGTGTGAGAGCTCCGCTGCGGTCCTTTTTTTTTTTTTTCCACGGAGCGGATGACATTTCTGTCATCCGCTCCGTATGCCCGCATATCATCCCATCCGTTTGCGGATGATATGCGGACATAATGTAAGTCTATGGGGGTTTGCGGATGTCAGCGGATGACCCCGCTGACATCCGATTTTCCTTCCTTTCCGTTTTTTGAACGGAACAAAAATAGGGTTTTGTTCAGTTCAAAAAAATGGAACAGAACTGACAGGAAGAAAATCGGATGTCAGCGGATGGTATTCCGCTGACATCCGCAATGCCATAGACTTACATTATGTCCGCAAATCATCCGCAAAAAAAATAGAATGATTTGCGGACATACGGAGCGCCCGTGTGAAAGGGCCCTTATACAAGCTGTACACTCACTAATTGTAGCAAAGTGTCATTTCTTCAGTGTTGTCACATAAAAAGATATAATAAAATATTTTCAAAAATGTGAGGGGTGTACTCACTTTTGTGAGATACTGTAGGTCCCTGGAATGAAGTGAGGGTAGGGTCAGTAGTGAATGGATCTCTGTATGGAAGTGTCGGTAGAGTCTGGCAGTGAAGGGGTTATAGGGTCCTTAGAATGAAGTGTGCATGGAATCCAGTGGTAAAAAGGTCTCTGGAATGAAGTTTGGGTGGAGTCCAGCAGTGGGGGGCTATAAAGTCCTCATGGAGTCCCTGGAATGAAGTGTGGGTAGAGTCTGGCAGTGAAGGGGTCAGGGAGTACCCTTGGGGTCCCTGGAATGAAGTGTTAATAGAGTCTGACAATAAAGAGGACCCTAAAATTATTTGTGTTTGAGGGTTCCTGGGGATTAGGTGTGGGTTGAGTCTGACAGTAAAGGGGTCCCTGGAATGAAGTGTTGCAATGAGAGGTTAGGAAGTACCCCAAGGGGCCCTGGAATGAATCCAGCAGTGACTGAGACTATGTTAACCTAACAAGGAATATTTAAGTTTATTTTATTTATTAGATATATATATATATTTATATATTATATGGACTCTTTTTGGCTCAGACAAGCCTATTGAGTTTAAGAAAGGGCTATCTTGTTTCAAGAAACATGTATCCTGCTAATTCCCCAAACATCACAACTGGTGGAGGACGTGGGCAAGCTTTGAGAAAAACTGACATTTAAAAGGGACAGTACCCTCCCTTTTTACCTAGAAATGGAGAAAATATTGAAGCAATACAGCTAGTGGCCAGCACTGCACATCAGCAAATCCTGAATAATAATAATAATGATAATAATCAGCAGGCTAATGTGGAAAAATGTCTGACCAGTGTATCACTGAAGAAAGGTAAGGAGGCTTAGCCAAGGAACACAGACACCCAAATAACCACAACAGCGCCAGTAAAGACTGACTGAGATGGTTCACTTTCTCAACATCACAAGTCAATAGTTAACTGTTCCCGTGTCCGCAGCCCCTTGGTTCCCCTGCCTATAATTGAAGTTCCATTTGAGTGCCGGTTCACATTTGTGCGGCTTGCGAGATCGCATATAATTCGGAGCGCACTGCTCCTTCATTACATGCGATCTCATGTGCGAATGCGAAATCAGCCATACACTTTGTATGGCTGAATTCGCACTGTATCCGCTCCAAACACGCACATGAGGCATTTTTTCAGCCGCATCAGAATCGGAATCGCACAGTGGTTCACACTTGTGCGATCCGATTCTGTGCGAACTGTCAGATCGCACTGCTATATGCGATCAAACTGGGGGTGTCGTTAACATTTAATTGACACCCTCCACATCGCATATGGCAGTGTGAACTGCCAGATGTGCGAATGCGATGTGGGATCACGCTGCATATTCGCAGCATTCCCGCATCGCACAAGTGTGAACCGGCACTGAATGTATTGCAGTGCATTTTGTTTTTGTAGGCCCACAGGTAAAATCCATGTAAAGACACCACTACATATTGGTGATCCTCTTTGTGGAATACCTTATTCAAATTGATTGCAAAAGAACAATTCTAAAAGTTTATAGAACAGGCTTTTCCAAAGAAATTCTTACCAACCAGGGCACTCCATTTATGTCGAGGGTTTAAGCAGGTGTGTGCAAGCGGTTTCAAATTAAGCAACTGCACGTGTCTGTATACCATTGGCAGGCAGATGGCCTGGTGGAGCACTTCAAAAAGACCCTTAAAGCCATGTTTAAGTGGGTGCTACAACAGGATGAGAAAGATTGGCTCTTCCTTTTGCTGGCATTCCTGTTTGCCATATGTGAGGTGCCTCATGCTTCCACAGGGTTCCTACCCTTTGAATTGGTATGTGGCTGGTGACACCATGGATTGGTTGGACTAGTGAAAGAAGACTGATTGAGTTCAGTCTTCTCCAGAGTGTTCTGGAATATGTCACCAAAATGTAAGAAAGGATCCCAAATGTGATGATGATCTGCAAATTCCCTGGGAAGTAGGCTAAAGTAAAGCACTTCCAGGTGGGGGGGCTCAGTTGTGGTACTGACTCTCACAGTGGAAAGCAAGTTTCTGGCCAGGCGGCAAGGCCCATTTAAGATTGTGGCTAAAGTGGGGGATGTGAATTTTATAGTTCACCAACCAGGGCAAAAGAACTCATATTAGCTCTATCACGGAAACAAGTTAAACCCCTGGAAAAACAGGGAACTGATCACTGCCCTGGCGGGTGCAAGGCTGGAGTCTGAAATCATTATGGACAGCATTCAGGCAGTGCCGTCTTAAGAGCATTAAAGGGCCCTGGGCAATGCAGTGCACTGGGCCCCGCCTACACAATCACCCACGAGAATAAAAATGCAAATTATCGATAAGGCGATATTTATTGATACAGCAGTGCCAGGCTAATGACCGCTTCCAAGTTTGGCAGCTGGGTCCGGTGAACACACACATGGACGGGAGTCAGACTCGACTGTCCTGTGTGCGCCTGTTCCCGTAGAGGCGGACAGGCATTCCTGCAGTTGGGGGCTCCCCCTCCATGGCCCAAGTGGCCTGACAGCAGCGAAGGACCAACAGGTGCTTGCCACCTGCTAAGTTCGGCAGTGGGATGCACATGGGAATCAGGACTAATGCTTAGCTGGGGCTGGGTCGCTGGGCATGTGGGGGCCCCCCCGGGCAACTGCCCAGTGTGCCCATTCGGTAAGATGGTCCTGCATTCAGGTGGAAAGTACACTTTCATAAACCCAAACCCAGTATGCAAAATTATTTCTGCAGAGTAAAGCCTCGTACACACGCAACGATTGTTGGCCGTGAATTTTCGGCCAACGTCCGATCGTCGGCTTGTTAGTATCATGCTTTCGACAACCGACTGCGACTTTTCGGCTGAACAAAATCTGGTGTGCATGCTATAAAATTTTTGTTGGCCGTCAACACAACGGCCGATTGTTCGTCAGTCAGTACAGATTTCGGCAGACAAAAATGTGATGAGCAAGACTGGGCATGCTCAGAGAAGAAAAAACACACGAAAAGTAAACCAGAACATAACATCACTTCTGAAGTTGGTTTTTGTTGGCCGATAAAATTTGTGTGCAGTCTAGAGCACAATTCAACCAACACAACAACACTGGACAAAAGACGGCCGATTGGTCGGCCAGCAATCGTTGCGTGTGTACGAGGCTTAACAATGAGAGTTTATCAGGCTTACCAGTGATACATTATGTTGCTGAGCATGATTTTTTTTACTTAAACCAGTGTCAAAGTTTGTATCGGGTCTTGCTGCATCCCAGTTAAGAAGATGCAGGTGCAGGGAATAACTGAAGAATTACAGAGTGAATGATCAAGCCCAACTGTGTTTTTTCCCAAGCCCAATGGCACTCTGCTGTTCTGCATTAATTTCTGGAAGCCTAATGTCGTTTCAATATTTGATGTCTATCCCATGCCCTTGGTGGTAGTTGAAAAACTAGGCCAGGCCCAATACATGACCACTTTGGACCTTACACCAACTCTGTCTGGGAGAAAACAGCTTTCTCCGACCCAAAGAGACACTCTCAGTACAAAAGAATTTTTTTTTGTGTGTGTTCCTAGGCATGGTGGGGTACTACAGATGGTGGCTGCCCAATTTTGCCAGCGTGGCAGCTCCAGTGACCGATGTAAGTGTTGGAATTCATTAATGGTGGCATGACATATGGATGCTGAAAAGACCATCCTGGCGCTCAGGCCAGCACTGTGCTAACATCCTATCCTAATAGCTCCTGGTTTCCCAAACAAACATAATGTGGTAAATGAACCACCTTTCTCCTGTGCTCAGAAAAACGAGGCTTCCCCAACTGCTTTTCCGACTGAACTCTATAAATGGCATCTCGGATGGCTTAGGTCTTGCTGCCCTAAAGGACTGGGGCAGTCCAACAATACTGCAAACAAAAAAACAAGAAAAAGGGCACACCGACCTAGCACATTATCCTCAATATAGGCTTTATTGATTGAAACATAAAAATGGCTACTCACAAACGTAGGTGAAAGTCAATCACATCAAACTCATGCACTTGAGTATCAGAAGTAGTCCATACAGATGTCCATAGTCTCATTAGGATGACGGCTGACGCGTTTCGAGGCATAAGCCTCTTCCTCAGAGCCACCTTGTTTGTTATTCAGTCAGAGGCTTCCAACATGGGACTCACGAGTCACCTGTGAACATCCTGTAGTCTTTTTCAGTCTGAAATTAACACTGCTGAGAAAGACTATGCTATAATAGAAAAATAATGTTTTGGCCATTAGGTGGGCCTTCAAATCACTCCAGTATTACCTCTTTGGCAGGAAGTTCAGGCTTATCCTTGACCATGCTCCTCTGATGTGGATGCGACAAAGTAAGGGGACAAACACCAGGATAACCCAATGTTTTCTGGAGCTCCAGGAATTTAGGTTTGTGGTGGAGCATATTACCGGTAGACTTTATCAAAATGCGGCATACTCATTCCCGAGTCCGTTGTTTTGGCTCCACTAGTGCCTCCACTTACTAGTCCTCCTGTGTGACCAAAATGCATGTGTCCTGGATGGTAGGTATCCAAACTTTGTGTGTCAGTTGATGAGCTCAATAGGAGACACAGCAGGGGTTAATGAAAGAGAGGGTTAATAAGCAGTTAAAGATGTGACAGAGAGTAATGGAAGGACTACTGATTGCTCCCCAGAATGCAGCCTGGCGGTGAAGGGGTCCCTGGAATGTAGCCTGGCAGTCAAGGGGTCGAAGGAATGGATTCAGACAGTGAAAGACCCCCTGAAATGGAGCCTGGCAGTGAAGGGGTCCCTGGAATGGAGTATGGAAGTGAAGGGGACCCCAGAACAGAGTATGGCAGTGAAGCGGTTCCTGAAATAGAATGTGGCAGTAAAGGGGTCCCTAGAATGGAGCCCTGCAGTTAAGAGGTCCCCAGAATGGAGCCTGGTAGTAAAGGGGTTTGTGGAATAGAGTCTGACAATGTAAGGGTCCCCATAATGGAGACTGGCAGTGAAGGGGTATTGGAATGAAATCTGGTAGTGAAGAGGTCCCTGGAATAGTCTGGTAGTGAAGGGGTTGAACATTCCTCCAGGGATGGAGATTGGCTCAGTGCTGCCCTCTGGGGGCATATTTGGGAATGGCTCTGTATATAAGGACAGTGCGGAGCCTCAGCTGGCACTCGCAGATAATGATGGCACACAAGCAGCAGCCGCTCTACCTGCACCTGGCTGAGCTCACCGCATCCCAATTCCTGGACATCTGGAAGCATTATGACTCTGACGGTGAGTGCTCCTCCACCTTAAATTCTGAGATCCATACTTATCACCTGTTCCAGCCAACACCAAGCCTCTGCTCCACCCAAAACTGAGATCCATACTATCCTATACTGATTACCTGTTCCATCTGACCCAGAGCCTCTGCTCCACCTTGATCTGGGATCTATACTATCCCATAATGACCACCTATTCCAGCCAACACTGACCCTCTGCTCCACCCTTATCTGATATCCATACTACCCCACACTGATTTCCTGTTCAATCTGACACAAATCCTCTGCTCCACCTTAATCCGAGATCCATACTATCCCATAATGACCAGCTGTTCCAGCCGACACTGAGCCTCTGCTCCACCCTAAACTCTAAAATTAATGCTCTCCTATACTGATCACCTGTTCCAGCCAATACCAAACCTTGACTTCACTTTAATCTGAGACCCATACTATCCCTACTGATTACTTGTTCCATCTGACTCTGAGTTTCTACTCCACCCTAATCCTGGATCCATACTATTCCATAATGACCACCTGTTCCAGCTGACTCTGAGCTTCTGCTCCACCCAAATCTGAGATCCATACTGATCACCTGTTCCAGCCGACCCTGAGCTTCTGCTCCACCCTAAACTCTAACACTCATACAATCCCATACTGATTACCTGTTCCAGCTAACACTGAGCCTCTGCTCCACCCTAATCTGAGATCCATACTATTCCATACTGATCACTTGTTCCCACCAACTCGGAGTCTCTGCTCCACCCTCATCTGAGAAATATCTTCTATACTACTCAACTTTCTAAGATGGAAAAGAGGGACCCCTTTTAGATCATATGGATTGAACCATAAAATAACTTGTCCTTCCCCCAGCTTCACCCACAATCCGTTATTACAATTCCTATACACTAACAATGTGACAGATGAAACATGAGCATACAAAGCTCCATACATCACATCTACTATAGGGGAAGGATGGATGGAGTTTTGGATAAAAGGCAATCAGAGTTTTGCCAAATCCAGGAAAATGCGTTCCACCGAAAACAAATTCTCCACCCAGAATTTAACTTACAGTGAGAACCATCAAAACATGAAAAGGATAGACTCCCTCTAATAGACAAGTAACCCCCCCCCCCCCCCCCACTATATACAAGTCATCTATATCTCTGTGTATAACCAACACTTCTGTCCCTGTATATACCACACTCTGCCATCCCTGTATATACCACACTCTGCCATCCCTGTATATACCACACTCTGCCATCCCTGTATATACCACACTCTGCCATCCCTGTATATACCACACTCTGCCATCCCTGTATATACCACATTGCTGTCCCTGTAAATAACACTCTGCTTGCTCTTTATATAACACACACAGCTGCCCCTGTATATAGCCCACTTCTTCCCTGTATATAAAACATTCTGCCATCCCTGTATATACCACACTGCTGTCCCTCTATATAACCCACTATTTTCCCTGTATATAACACACACTGCTGCCCCTGTATATAACCCACTGCTTTCCCCATATATAACACACTCTGTCATCCCTGTATATACCACCCTGCTTTACCTATATATAACACACTCTGCAATCCCTGTATATACCACACTGCTGTCCCTGTAAGTAACCCACAGTTTTCCCTGTATAAAACACACTGCTGTCCCTGTATAAAACACAATGCTGCCCCTGTATAAAATACACTCTGCCGTCCCTATGCATGACCCACTGCTGTCCCTGTGTATAAGACACACTGTTGTCCCCGAATATAACACACTCTGCCGTCACCATATATGTTTAATGTCAAAAAGTAACTCTATGCATTACTTAATCAGGACCTCTGCACTCCATATGTTACTCCTGACCCTTGCACTCTGTGTGTTGCTTACTCTTGACCCTACTTACTCCCTCCTGACCCCCTGCACTTTGTGTGTTGCTTACACTTGACTGCTGTACTTTTTTCATTACTTACTCTTGACCCCTGCACTCAGCATTACCCCTGACTCGTGCACTTGGTATACTCCTGAGCCCTGCACTCCATGTGTTACTTACTCCTGACCCCTGCACATTGTGTACTTCTGATCCCTGCATTCTCTGTGTTACTTACTCTGATCCCTGCACTCTGAGCATTACTTACTCCTGACCCCTGCACCTTGTGTGTAACTTACACTTAACCTATGCAGTCTATATTTTGCTTACTCCTGATCCCTGTAAACTGTGTGCTACATACTCCAGACCCTGCACTCTGTTTATTATTTACTTCTGACCCTTGCACTCTGTGGGTTACCTATTTCTGACCCCTGTACTCTGTGCGTTACTTATTCCTAACCCTACTACTCTGTGTGTTACTTACCCCTGATTACTCCTGTACCTAGTACTCCTGTTCATCACTCCTAACCCCTGTACTCTATGCGTGATTCTTGTATTCTGTGAGTTACTTCTGCACTCTGTGCATGCTTACTCCTGAACCCTGCACTCTGTGCATGCTTACTCCTGAACCCTGCACTTGGTGCATTACTTACTCCTGAACCTTGCACCTTGCATGTTACTTACTCTTGACATCTGCTCTATGTATGTTGCTTACTCCTGATCCCTTTACTCTGTGTGTTAATTACTATTGATCCCTGTACTCTGCATGTTATATACTCCTGACCCATGCACTCTGTGCATTACTCATTCCTGATCTTTATACTCTGTGTGTTGCTTACACCTGACCCCTGCACTCTGTGCATTATTTACTTTTGACACCTGTACTCTGTACAATACTTACTCCGGACCTCTGTACCCTGTGTGTTATTTACTCATGATCCTTTTACTCTGTGCATTACTTCTAACCCCTGTACTCCATATGTTACTTAATCCTGATTCTTATACTCTGTGAGTTACTCCTGGCTCCTGCACTCTGTACATACTTACTCCTGACCCCTGCACTCTGGGTGCTACCTACTCCTGACCCTTGCACCTTGTGTGTTACTTACTCTTGACATCTACTCCCTGTATGTTGCTTACTCCTGATCCCTTTACTCTGTGTTACTTATTGATCCCTGCACTCTGCATGTTATATACTCCTGACCCATGCACTCTGTGTGTTACTCACTCCTGATCCTTATACTGTGAGTTACTCCTGGCTCCTGCACTCTGTACATACTTACTTCTGACCCCTGCACTCTGTGGTTACTTAATCCTGACCTCTGCACTCTGAGCATGACTTACTCCTTGCCCTTGCACTCTGAGCATTACTTACACTTGACCCCTACACTGTGCGTTTCTTACTCCTGATCACTGCTCTTTGTGTGTTACTTACACTTGACCCCTACACTATGAGGGTTACTAACTCTGACCCTTGCACTCTATGTGTTAATTCCTGCTGATCCCTGCACTCTGTGTTACTTACTCCTAATCCCTGAACTCTGTACCCTTCTTACTCCTGACTGCTGCAATCTGTGCTTTACTTATCCTGATGCCTGCCCTCTGTGTGTTACTTACTCTTCTCCCTGTGCTTCCCTACTCCTGACCCTGCACTCCGTGCATTATGTATTGTCTTGACCTAGGGCAGAGTAAGCTCGGGTTTTATTTAACCATACCCGTTTAAGTCTCTCCCACTGTTTGCACAATGTGGTCCCACCAACCATTTGTAATAAAAATCTTGAATATCTGAGGTGGAGGGATTGTTCTTTAGGGAAGTTAAATCCCTAAATATTGCGCACAGGTGACTGTGGCATCAGAACTCACCAACAGAGGCACCACAATATGCTTTCCTTGTATATATCAGTAGGACACGCCAACTGTTGATGTTAATAGGATGTGCCCCCCCCCCCTTCCCAGCATTTTGTCAGTTTGACCCCCCCCCTTCTCAGCATTGTGTCAGTGAAACAAGACACCCCCCCCCTTCTCAGAATTGTGTCAGTGGGACATACCCCCCTCCCTTCTCAGAATTGTGTCAGTGGGACATACCCCCCTCCCTTCTCAGCATTGTGTCAGTGGGACATACCCCCCCCCCCCTTCTCAGCATTGTGTCAGTAGGACATACCCCCCCCCTTCTCAGCATTGTGTCAGTGGGACATACCCCCCCCCCCCCTTCTCAGCATTGTGACAGTGGGACATACCCCCCCCCCCTTCTCATCATTGTGTCAGTAGGACATACCCCCCCCCCTTCTCAGCATTGTGTCAGTGGGACATACCCCCTTCTCAGCATTGTGTCAGTGGGACATACCCCCCCCCCCCTTCTCAGCATTGTGTCAGTGGGACAT
Organism: Pelophylax lessonae; assembly: GCF_965119305.1. Lineage (NCBI taxonomy): Eukaryota > Metazoa > Chordata > Amphibia > Anura > Ranidae > Pelophylax > Pelophylax lessonae. The sequence continues at coordinate 203,320,240 of NC_138777.1, read as the reverse complement.
ACCCCCCCCCCCCCTTCTCAGCATTGTGTCAGTAGGACATACCCCCCCCCCCCTTCTCAGCATTGTGTCAGTGGGACATACCCCCTTCTCAGCATTGTGTCAGTGGGACATACCCCCCCCCTTCTCAGCATTGTGTCAGTGGGACATACCCCCCCCCTCTCAGCATTGTGTCAGTGGGACATACCCCCCCCCCTTCTCAGCATTGTGTCAGTAGGACATACCCCCCCCCCATTCTCAGCATTGTGTCAGTGGGACATACACCCCCCATTCTCAGCATTGTGTCAGTGGGTCATACCCCCCCCCCTTCTCAGCATTGTGTCAGTAGGACATACCCCCCCCCCCTTCTCAGCATTGTGTCAGTGGGACATACCCCCCCCCCCTTCTCAGCATTGTGTCAGTAGGACATACCCCCCCCCCTTCTCAGCATTGTGTCAGTAGGACATACCCCCCCCCCCTTCTCAGCATTGTGTCAGTAGGACATACCCCCCCCCCCCTTCTCAGCATTGTGTCAGTGGGACATACACCCCCCATTCTCAGCATTGTGTCAGTAGGACATACCCCCTCCCCCTCCTTCTCAGCATTGTGTCAGTGGGACATACCCCCCTTCTCAGCATTGTGTCGGTGGGACATACCCCCCCCCCCCCTCCCTCTCAGCATTGTGTCAGTGGGACATACCCCTCCCTCTCAGCATTGTGTCAGTGGGACATACTCACCCCCCCCCCCCTCTCAGCATTGTGTCGGTGGGATATACCCTCCTCCTCCCAAAGGTGTATTAACTTATCATAGTGGAGCTCCGTGCCGATACCATACCTATTTGGCATTATTGGGATGGAGATCACTGGATGCTGAAACAAGTTTTGGACCCGGACTCCAGGATATTGATTTAATCCTGCATCAGACTGGAAAGGATGGGGGTCTCTGCATGCACTCAGAGAAGACATGTAGTTAGGACACATCAACAGAACACACTCATTACCAAAGCAAAGAATCATGGTAGGCATACAGCATAGTCAGGGCACACAATCAGAGCACATAGAGCATACAATCAGAGTACACAATCAGAGCACACAATCAGAGCACATAGAGTACACAATCAGAGCACATAGAGCACACAACCAGAGTACACAATCAGAGCACATAGAGCATACAACCAGAGTACACAATCAGAGCACATAGAGCATACAACCAGAGTACACAATCAGAGCACATAGAGCATACAACCAAAGTACACAATCAGAGCACATAGAGCATACAACCAGAGTACACAATCAGAGCACACAACCAGAGTATACAATCAGAGCACATAGAGCATACAACCAGAGTATACAATCAGAGCACATAGAGCATACAACTAGAGCACACAACCGGAGTACACAATCAGAGCACATAGAGCACACAACCAGAGCACACAATCAGAGTACATAGAGCACACAATCAGAGTACACAATCAGAGCACACAACCAGAGTACACAATCAGAGCACATAGAGCACAAAACCAGAGTACACAACCAGAGTACACAATGATAACACATAGAGCACACAACCAGAGTACACAATCAGAGCACATTGAGCTGAGCATGCAATCAAAACGTGCAGAGTACACAGAGCACACAGTCAGAGCTGATGCCAGACTACTTGGCACTTTTCGTAAGGAGATCATTGGATGCTGGAACGAATGTTAGACCCAGGCCCAGTCAGAGCACACAGAGTACAAAATCAGAGCATACAGTCAAAGCGCATAGAGTTTACAGAGCACACAGCCACAACACAATCCGAGCACACAGCCAAATCACATAGAGTACACAGAGCACAATCAGAGCACATAAAGCACACAATCAGAGGACACAGAGCCCGCAGTCAGAGGACACAGAGCCCGCAGTCAGAGGACACAGAGCCCGCAGTCAGAGGACACAGAGCCCGCAGTCAGAGGACACAGAGCCCGCAGTCAGAGGACACAGAGCCCGCAGTCAGAGGACACAGAGCCCGCAGTCAGAGGACACAGAGCCCGCAGTCAGAGGACACAGAGCCCGCAGTCAGAGGACACAGAGCTCGCAGTCAGAGCGCGCAGTCAGAGGACACAGAGCGCGCAGTCAGAGGACACAGAGCGCGCAGTCAGAGGACACAGAGCCCGCAGTCAGAGGACACAGAGCCCGCAGTCAGAGGACACAGAGCGCGCAGTCAGAAGACACAGAGCACGCAGTCAAAGGATAAAGTACATGGGGCACACAGGCAGAACACACACATACTTTATTTTACATATTTTTGTTGTAGTAAGAAGAAGGGTGGTGGCCACATGGTGGAATTTCTATTTCTGCTCCTATATTGCACTGATATTTTTCCTACATGTAATGCTGTGATGTCCACATTTGGAGATTTCAGCAAGGTTGCCATCATTTTTGAGGTTCCATATGCTAATATAGCAATATCACTGAGAATTATTTGTATTTTCTCTACATGAGCAAACACCATCTATGTGTGGTCCCATAGCATAAAGCAGTGTGACTGATAAGATCATTATACTGAAGTCTTATACATGAGCCCCGTCAGTAATAGGGATGGGTTCAGTGCTACCATGGGATTTGAGGCAAATCCTGCAGGTTTGAGATTTGTGGTCCTAGTGGATTTATGTGCAGATGTGCCTTGATGAATTTTTTTTAACCATAATGTACTGCGCTGTCTGTGAACCATGACCAGACCTGGAAGGGCCAACCAGCAGCCATAGCATTAGTGTCAGTGGATAGCCCCAGAAAAAAGGGAAAAATAAAAACAAGTTATGTACACATATGTGTCTTTATGCATTTAAATGCATATATACTGTATATGCAAGTATTTTATTGATCATTAGGCAGGAACTTTTCCCCTAGAAAAAAGATGTGTAATAAAATCATTACATTTTGTACAGCTGTTGGAATGAAGCCCAATTCTGATTGTTATCTCCTTGAGCAATGAACTCCTTTTGTGTGCATCCGGGGATTGGGATGTACACACTTCGGATCCTAGTGACCCTGGATGGTACCCAATCACCCTCATTGAGTCCCTGCTAACCTCTTCACCTGTCTGATCTGCTGATAAATAGACAGCAGAACACACTGCAGGCACAGGGGCCCCTGGGGGCAGGGGGGCCCCTCACCAGAGATCCTCACTAATTCCTCCTCAGTGAGCTGAGAAAACAACACCTGAGCCAACAGCTGCGTCCTCTCAGCACCAGCCAAGACACCTACTCCACCCTATATACAGCCTCTTTTCAACCCTACTCCACCTTATATAAAGCTTCTTTTCCACCCTGCATACCAACCCTACTCCACCCTACATACAGCTTATTTTCCACCCTGCATACCAACCCTACTCCACCCTACATACAGCTTATTTTCCACCCTGCACACCAACCCTACTCCACCCTATATACAGCTTCTTTTCCACCCTGCATACCAACCCTACTCCACCCTATTATATACAGCTACTTTTCCACCTTACATACCAACCCTACTCCACCCTATATACAGCTTCTTTTCCACCCTGCATACCAACCCTACTCCACCCTATATACAGCTTCTTTTCCACCCTACATACCAACCCTACTCCACCCTTCATACAGCTTCTTTTTCACCCTGCATACCAACCCTACTCCACCCTATATACAGCTTCTTTTTCACCCTACATACCAACCCTACTCCACCCTACATACAGCTTCTTTTTCACCCTACATACCCACCCTTCTCCACCCCACATACAGCTTCTTTTCCACCTTACATACCAACGCTACTCAACCCTATATACAGCTTTTTTTCCACCCTACATACAGCTTTTTTTTTCACCCTAGATACCAACCCTACTCCACCCTACATACAGCTTCTTTTTCACCTTGCATACCAACCCTACTTAACCCTATATACAGCTTCTTTTCCACCCTGCATACCAACCCTACTCCACCCTATATATGGCTTATTTTCCTCCCTACATACCAACCCTACTCCACCCTACATACAGCTTCTTTTCCACCTGCTTACCAACCTTACTCCACCATATATACCAACCCTACTCCCTCATGTGTAACACCTCTACTTTACCCCTTTCTGCTATTTCTACTCCACCCTGTGCATCATCTTTACTCCTCATTTTGTATCACCCATACTCCACCATACATAGCAATTCTACTGCACCCAACACCACTGTTCCATCATATGTATTACCTCTATTCCACTCTGCATACCATCTCTACCTAAACCTGTATATCATCTCTACTCAAACCTATATACCACCTCCACTCCATCATACAGTATATACAACCTCTGCTCCACCTTGTATACAATCTACTGTGAATACCACCTCTACTCCACTCCATGATGCAACTCTGCTTTTCCCTCCATATAAACTGTACACCACCCCGTGTACACTGTCTTGTAAAACATTTCTACTCCGTCCTATGTATCCTATGTACCACCTCTGCGTTCACCATCCAGCTCTTCTCCATCACATGTATCATCTTTACAAAAGTGAGAGAAGTCCCTCTCATAGTTATCACAAACACTAGTGCCACCGTTGGAAGATTTCCCCTCTTTTTCAGTTCTATTGTCAACTGTAACATTTTGGATTTCCCATCACTTTCTCTCTTAGTGACACCAAGACATATAGAGAAGGTGAATCTTTCCAGTAGGGATACCAAGAAGGTCGGTACAGCGTAGGGCAGCCAGGGCATGTGCCCCACGTCTCTTGTAGGTGCCCCAGGTTCCAAAAGCCATGACCTCCCGACATTTTCTTTTTTGCTGCACTGCCAGTGGTATTTATTTACACTTCTGTATGCCAGACATGAGCAGTTCAGAGCTGAGGGAGGCTGTTATTAGTGCCAGTAATGTGGTCCAGCCAAGGCCGAGGGGAGGACTTCCAAATTCTGCTGTAGCGGGTGAGTTTAAGGGTGATCTGTACTTTGGGGGTAGTTTGTATTGAGAAGAGGCTGGGGAGGGAGTCTGTGCTGGACAGGGTTTAGGGATGTGGGGGGAAATCTGTACTGTGGGGGATATGGGTTTGAGGGGGTAATTTTTGGTTGTATTTTTCACACTAGCCTGTGCGTTACGCACTCCTGACCCCTGTATTCTGTGCGATATACACTCCTGATCCCTTTACTCTCTGTGTATGCATTTCTGACCTCTGCACTGTATGTGCTACGCACTCTTGACTTCTGCACTCAGTGTGTTACGCTCTCCTGATCCTTGTACTCTGTGCATAATGCACTCCTACGCCATTCACTCTGTGCTTTTCATACCCCTGAGGCCTGCACTCTCTACATTATGTACTTAATTGAATGTTATAAAAAAATTACCTGTCCTCTTCAGTCTGCAGTGCTATAATTTTCTGTAAAATGCAATGCAATATAACCCCCCTATATGTAATTTCTTGCTTGTGTGATTGGCTTACTGATTTTCCCAGGTCTGCACTAAGATACAAATCAGATTTCAGGCATCCCCTGCAAACAAAAATGTTATTTTTTGTGAGATACTCCCAAAGGGAAATCACGTCTAAAGGGATGCAGACCCTGCCACCAGTGTTAATTTTGGCAGCAAATTTGGATTTAGTTTATGTTATAGTCTTTTGACTAAAATACCATTTTAGTTTTTGTCATATTTTAGTCTTTTGACTAAAATGCTATTTTAGTTCTAGTCATATTTTAGTCATCTGAATTGTTTTAGTCATATTTTAGTCGACTAAAATCTCCAGTACATTTTAGTCGACTAAAATCTCATACATTTTAGTCAGCTACAAATCGAATGGGTTTAGGTAAATAGTAATGCATTATTTAAACATTTCTCTAGAATTTTCAAACTAGTTATACTCCTGGAGTAAAAATCTAATAACATGTTATTATTTATGGTATTAAATGCCCTACAGACACATTAGCCATTGTGATATATAACGTCTTTATAAATAAAACCAAGTTTCATAAACACACAAAAATATTGCTTTTTGACAAATAGAAGTCAACTTTAAAATACAAAAAAATTAAACTGTAAACTCTATTGGCTGTACTGTCATTGCACATATTACCTGAATATATTAACAACATTCAGTATTAAGAAAAAAATATAAGAAAAGCCTTTTTCTTAATTTTTCTCTTTCAGCAGCTTAGTAGATGCCCCCTACTTATGCTTATGCGGTAGTGCAATACACGTTTAAACTTTAATGTGCTAATACTACAAACTTTGGATGGAATTGTGTTCCCGATTTCGAAATGGCCCGCAGAGTAGTGTTCATTTTGATGTCCATTTTTGATTTCGTTTTAGTCATAGTCTTTTGACTAAAATGTAATTTTCGTTTTAGTCGTATTTCAGTCGTCTGAATTATTTTAGTTTTAGTTGTATTTTAGTCAACTAAAATAGGGTTAATTTAGTCGACGAAAATGTTTTAGTTGACAAAAATTAACACTGCCTGTCACTTTCCTCATTAGAACACTGCAAATGCAGCTGATTCATAAGTATAACATTACTCCCATTAGCTTCACTTTCCGCATGGACACAGCCAAACAAACAGCTATTTCTTGACAGACTCCATGGCAGCATACGTATGGGTTAGTCTCGCCTCCTCCTACCTAATAGGACCCCGCTCCCATAAATCTTTGCTCTGGGCCAGAGGTCTTGTTCCTTTTTTGTCCTCCTTCTAAAGGATCAATGTGAAGTTTTACCTGTAAAGATACCCTAGATTCAGGCCTGGCAGTCTTTACGTGACATTATGGATTCAGGCGGTGTTCCCTTTGGAGTCCAGCAAACCCTAGCTATTTGCGGGATGGACACAGGCGTTGAATGCAGTGTCGTGAAGAGCTTACAAGCCTCGCTATTAGGGGGCAAGCAGCAATCTGGCCAATCGTCCTAGCTATTAGCGGGAGGCCTATTACGCCCTGGTTGTGCAGCAGCATCTTCTGGTCCCAAGTCTGGTCGTGGTCTTGCGGGTGGGGGTAATGAATTCCGGATTTATGTCAGCAGTTTGTTTTGTTTGTCTGCTTTCCTTTTTTTCCCTTTCCCTGGTGTCTAGTTCAGCTATGGCGGCTGGAACGCATCTGTGTTCCAATCTGCCGCTTTGGTCCTTTCCAGCGCCTGTCTGAGCAGCTGCGGGCTTCGAATTAAACCAAGGCTTGGTCCACATGTGCACGGTCCAGGCAAGATGGCATAAAGCGGCAGGGTGGAACTCGTAGTCTCTCCTTGTTGAAGGAAGTAGAGCCAATCAGGACTTGGGCTCAGAAGTACTTGTCCAACCTAATAGCTGTTTATCTTCCTGGGGTCCAGAATGTTCAGGCAGACTTTCTCTCAAGGGTACGCCTGGACAACAACGAGTAGGGTCTCCACAACAAAGTCTTCAGGTGGGTCCTATCTCTGGGAATCCTCCCGGAAGTAGACCTGTTTGCTTCCCCGTGCAACTTCAAGTACTATGCAAGGTTTTGTTGTCCCCAGGCCTTTGGGGTAGATGCCCTGCCCGACCTGTCGAGATTTTGCAAGGCGTATGCCTTTCCCCTGTCTTCCTCTGGTTCCTGTCGAGACTCAGGGTAGAAGAGGTGGAGGTTCTGCCAATTGTTCCATACTGGCCGAACAGGCCATGGTTTCTGTTGATGCAACTCAACTTTCGGGACCCAGTTCCTCTGCCCTCCAAACCAGATCTCCTGTCTCAAGGAGCGACTCTACATCCTTGCCTGGCCCATCTTCACTTAATGGCTTGGTTCTTGAGAGGGGAAGGCTGGAAGCCCTAGGCTTTCTAAGCGAAGCTATCTCCACACTTTTGAACGCCAGAAGAGCTGGTACTAACAAGGTCTATGAAAGGATCTGGTCCAAACTTATGGGATGTATTTCCAACGTGACGGGGTCGAGCGATCCGAGAATACAGGATATCCTTGGTTTTCTACAGTCTGGCCTGGATCTGTCCTTGTCAGTCAGCTGCCTTCTTCCTTCTGTCAGTCACACACCCTCTTATCCGTCAGTTCTTCAGAGGGGTTTCTAGGCTTAGGCCACAGAGAAAATCAAGATTCCCTTAGTGGGACCTTCCGATTGTCCTCGACTTTCTTTCAGAAACTAGATTGGAGCACACATATCCGCTCTCCACCAAAGACCTTTCTCTCTTAACTGCCTTCCAGATGGCCATCACTTTGGCTAAAAGGGTCTCCGAAATTAGCACCTTGGGTTGAAAGGAGCCGTTTCTAAAAAAAAATTTCCCAATGGTGGGGTACTGATTCCCATGAGAACCAGGAGATCATCCTGTCAACATTCAGGTCCTTTGAAAACCCTAGCGCTCATCCTCTGGATGTGGGAGAAAATCTTTTTGTTCTCTTCCATGGAAAAAACAAAGGGTCTGCGTGCCTCTTCCAGATCCATCACGGCTTTGATCGTTCAGACCATTCAGTGGGCCTATAAAGCTAAGGGCTTGGCGCCTCCGGAGGTGATGTCTGCTCATTCAACTAGAGCGGTTTCTACATGATAGTACAAAGCCTTGGAGTCACTCTGCACATGCTCAGTTTGATGTGTATTGCTAGAGAGGTTTTTTTCCTTTTTTTTGGTAGGAGGGTGCATGTGATCAACACTGTCCAAACAGAGGGTCAGGGGTCATGCAGCCTCATAGGACAGTCAGATGAGAATGAAAACTCCTCCTTAAACCAGTGCTCGGCCAGACACTGATAGAAGTCACAAGACTGGTATTTACTGCTGATGAGAAAAGGTATTTAGTAGTGCCTGACCTCACAAATGCACTTCTGGAAGAATGGTCAAACATTCCCATAGACACACTCCTAAACCTTGTGGACGGCCTTCCTAGAAGAGTTTAAGCTGTTCTAGCTGAAAAGGGTGGGCCAACTCAATATTAAATCCTATGAACTAAGACTGGGATGCCATTAAAGTTCATGTGCATGTAAAGGCAGGCGTCCCAATACTTTTGGTAATATAGTGTATAGTGAATGCAGGGTCCTGGGTTTAGAACCACTTTAACCCTTCCTACGATCCACATTTTATCTGCCTGCTTTCCAGATGGACGCACCCCAATCATGCCAAGGTGTTCCCATCCAGACCCCAGATCTAAATATGTGGGGGACCACCCATCACACAAAATTTCTAGGTTTCTCCTACTCAGACTCCACCTCTAAATATACAGGAACCGCCCAATTTCCACAATTTTACAGTATTTCCTCTTTGAGTTACTGTGCAGGAGCCATAACTCAACTAAGGTTAATGCTGCGATCCTGGGACATGGCCCTGGACACAGCATCTATGGAGCAGAGAAAGATGTGGAACCCTTTTGGCTAATATGTATGCAATACATATCACCAAAATGAGGACATTTTGGCAAAGCAAAAACTGGCACATGATGAAGGTCTATGAGTCAGCCAACCTGCTGAAAACCATGCACTGTCTAATATTTTATCTCAGCAGCTAGGGCCGTCATCAGGGGGGGACATCCCATATACATGTAGGGGGCCCGGGTGTCACGAGGGGCCCAGGCATACCGAGTTGTTGCTACTGTGGTAGCAAGCAATTGATAATGCAGGGCGGCCACAGAGTGAGCTGATGCAGTTCACATAGTTCTGGTTGCAGGGGGAAGGTGGAGTGATATCTTCTGCACTCTGCCTCTCCCTTGTTTCTACCACCTCACTTATTCGCTTAATGATAAATCTTATAAGTGATTACACCTTTTCTCTATAAAATAATCTAGCCAATGCTGTTGCGGCTATTACCAATAAAATCAGTAATGAATGATAAGCTAGTTTGGGCGCCACGCCAGTCGCAGCTCAGCCATATGGAAGAACTGCGCTGCATGTATTCTGCATCAGGACTGCTCAGTGCTCACTGTTAACTGGTCTGGAGACAAGTTGTTAGACATCACAATGGTAAATTAATTGACAATGTTGCTCGATGTGGGCCTGTGCTGTGACTGTATCTTTGCTGGATTGGGTTGTATCTTTGCTTTATTAGGCTGTCTCTTTGCTATATGGGGATGTCTCTTTGCTGGATTGGGTTGTCTCTTTGCTATATGGGGATGTCTCTTTGCTGGATTGGGTTGTCTCTTTGCTATATGGGGATGTCTCTTTGCTGGATTGGGCTGTCTCTTTGCTATATGGGGATGTCTCTTTGCTGGATTGGGATATCTCTTTGCTATATGGGTATGTCTCTTTGCTGGATTGGGCTGTCTCTTTGCTATATGGGGATGTCTCTTTGCTGGATTGGGATATCTCTTTGCTGGATTGGGCTGTCTCTTTGCTATATGGGGATGTCTCTTTGCTGGATTGGGATATCTCTTTGCTGAATATTTGGAGATGTCTCTTTACTGAATATATGGGGCTGTCTCTTTGCAGGATTGGGATGTCTCTTAGATCTGCTAGGGTAGTATAGATTGGGAGGGCCTTGAAAGGGTAGTGCAGTTAGTGTTAGTGTAGGGTCGTGCTCAAAAGGATCTACCTTGTCGTGGTGGCAGGCTTCATATTTTTTGGCCAAAATATAATTCCTTACTGTTAAATCTTGAAAGCACTGATGATTTGGAATACACTTTTCATTTTCATATATTAAGTTGTAAGAGTGTTAAAAGAAAAGTGGGCGCACTGAAGGATTTGGTGGGATGATCCTTGGGAATGGTGGTGGTCAGGCCGGGGGGGGGGGGGGGGGTCAGTCTCAAAGCTGTGTAAGGGGCCCCAAAATTTCTGATGGCTGCCCTGTCAGCAGCTGTTAGGAGAAAGACAAAGTGATGGCAGCCACTGATTTACGTCTCATCTACAAATCTCCATATTACAGTAAACATGGAATAGAAATGGTAAAGTCGCATCAGAATTTACTGGTGAGATAATAGAATATGTACCGAACAGGGCAGAGCGTGACCAGCTGACACTGGTAGGAAAGCGGCACAAAAGGGGTTAATCTGCGAAAGGTCCCCGGGGAGAGAAGATCCGGGGAGAGGAGATCCAGTAATTGTTGGTCTCGGAGGAGATTATGAGACGGGAGGAGGACAGTTGTCACAGTTGTGCTGGAGAGATGTCACTTCTCATGAGCAGCGATAGCGGTGCCAGGTGCAGTGTGGATGCACTGTGACAGCTCAGCTGATATCAGTGTGTATTCAGAGCTAAAGCGACACAGATCTTCTTCCAGCGAGGTCATATTTGGGCGTATTCTAAATGTTACCAGAGTAGTTTTTTCACATATTTTGCTGTTCCATATTTTTTTGCCTGCATGTGCTATGCTAATTTGTAGCAACTCTGCCAATCGGTTACGTGAGTGTCAGGCACTATAAATGAAGTGTTAATAAACTCACAACAGTAAAATCAGTCTGTTAATGCAGTAAAGCACGCTTGTTATACTCACTGTGGGACCTAAGGGGTTAATCCTGTGCATTGTGTAAAAAGGCTGTTTTATCCTGTCTTCTCTGATCTTCCCCTTCTTCAACCGTCCCCAATCCATTCCTGATAGAACAGAGCCATGGGGATACTCTGCACATGCTCAGTTTGGTGTGTATTGCTAGAAAGTTTTATTTTTTCTTGGGAGAGTGCATGTGATCAGCACAGGGCCAATCAGAACTTTCCAGACAGGGGGTCAGGGGTCCTTTAGCCTCATAGGACACTCAGGGGAGAATGGAAACTCCTCCTACAAGCTTTAACCAGACACTGATAGAAGTCACAAGTCTGCTCTAACTGCTGGTGAGAAAAGGTATTTAGCAGTTTATATTTACTAAAATAATTACATTTCCAGCAGTGGCGGCCCATTCCATTAGGGGCACAGTGGCGCCACCCCCCATCCATGCATCCGGCCCCCTAATCTACATGCAGGGCTCCGGATGCATGGATTTTTTTTTTTTTTAAGCATGTGATTAGAGCCAGAGATTTTAATAGGCTTCAAAAAAGGGTGGGCTCGGGGCGCAGAGCACTGCGCCCTGAGCCCATCCAGTTGTATGGCAATAGCAAATAAATATTTGCTATTTTCACACTGATTCTCCTCCCAGCCAATCAGGAAGAGGGTTGTGGGACCCCTTTCCCGATTGACAAACAGGAGAAGGGATCTTACTGGCCACTGGCCAGGAAGAAGGAGGAGACACGGCTGGAGGAGAAGCACAGCAGCTCAGCCATCCAGCACTCCCTGGCTCAGACAGAAGAAAGGAGGTAAGGAGGCAGACCGTTCTGGAAGGGGGGGAATGCGGTGTGTTGTTTTGCCTGCCGGCCGGCCATCCTTCCATCCTTCATCCCCTCCACCCCCCCCCCCCCCCAAATTACCGAGCACCAGCCACCACAGATTTCCATGTTCTGTGTACTGTGGGAGACCAGATAAAGTGAATGCAGGCTCCTGGGTTTAGTAACACTTTAAGCCCCTGCAGGGGGAGAAACATGTTAGATGGAAGATCCTGGTTGGAATGTCTGTGTTTGTTCACGTGCTGAGCAATAAAGTTGATTTTATCCATTGAAAGTGGTGTGAGGCTCAGGGACTTTCCTAAAGAACATCTCATACATGCATTTCTGCTTTGAATGACTGCTGGGATAAAACCAGTTACACCTGGAGACTGTAATGTGTTCTGTTGGTTTGAGGAGACTGGTAAACTTGTACTGAGAGGGGAACAGTAAAGCACACTCACTACATAGCACTATAAAGCAGGGAGGTGGAGTCTACATGTGAAATGAATAAATATGCCCACCCTCTGTAAATATATATATATATATATATGAACACACAAGTTATCATCCCATCATTTACTGTCATGCTTCACTACTATATAAGTCACTATTCTGGAGGCTGGAGCAATTATGCAGGATGGGAGTTCAGACCTCACTGGATACATACTTGTCTCAGAACGTCTGATGTGATACAATAATGGAGGGTACATCACATCAGGGCCAGGACAAGGGGTGGGCAGGAGGGACAGCTGCCCTCGGTGTAATGGTTTATTGCAGGGATGTTGGTTCCATGACCCTAACCCTAGAGGAAGGGTGGGGGGGTGCAGTTTGCCATCTTTGCCTTTGGCCTTGTCCCGGCGCTGCATCACATAATAATGATGTATCGAAGGTAATGTCAATTTTCCATTACAATGGTTTTTTCTCTCTCCCCAGGGAATGGCTTCATCGAGGGAAAAGAGCTGGAGAATTTTTTCCAGGAACTGGAGGCGGCAAGGCGAGGAGCCGGAATGGTAAGAGCTGTCCTGAAAAGCACAGTGCTGTTTAAAGAGGACCGGTCACCTTGTATTACTGATCTGTGTGCAGATTGGGGGCTGCCATTCTGAATAGTTAAAGTGGTTCTAAAGGCTGTAACAGCCAGTGAGAAGGGAGCAGGGGCGGGGCCGAGCCTCACTCTCTGTGTCTAGGAATACACAGGGTGGGGCTCGGGAGTGAGCATGCACGAGTGTCCCCATAGCATGCAGCTTTCTACGGGGGCACTCAGCGTTTTAGAGGAGCCAGGAGCACCAGCAGGGGACCAGAGAAGAGGAGGATCGGGGCTGCTGAGTGCAAAACCATTACACAGAGCAGGTAAGTATAAAATGATTGTTATTTTAAAAAAATATTCCTTTACAATCACTTTAAAGTGGTTGTAATGCATTTAATGTTTTTCACCTTAACCACTTGCCGACTGCTCACAGTAATATTACCGTGGCAGTGCGGCTCCCCTGGGTCCAGCGACGTAGACCTACCTCGCTGGACTCCTAGTGATTGTGTTTAGACACAGCGGGAGTCGGGCCGGAGGAGAAGAGGCGGCGATTGCCGCCTCCCTTCCCCGATCGTCAGGGAAAGTGTGAGAAGACCCGCCTGCTTATGTAAACAAAGCAGGCGGATCTTCTCAGTGACAGACAGGCAGGGATCAATGGATTCAGCATAGCTGAACCTGCGATCTCTGTCTGTGTCACAGAACCCCCTCCCCCCACACACGTCAGTAAGCATGAGGCACACATTTAACCTCTTGATCACCAACAGTGTTAACCCCTTCCCTGCCAATGGCATTATTCCAGTAACAGTGCATATTTATAGCACTGATTACTGTAGTAATGTCACTGGTCCCCCCAAAAGTGTCAGTCAGGGGTGTGATCTGTCCGCCGCAATGTCGCAGTCCCGCAAAAAAACACAGATCGCTGCAAATAATTCTATAGATGAAGATCATCTGCTTGGAGCTTGTAAAATCCTTTCCTACCAAGACAAAGGGGAATGAGAGTGTTAGGAGGGGGAGGAGAGGAGAGGAAAGAGAAAGGAGAGAAAGAAAAGGAGAAGAAAAAAATAGAGGTGAGAGGCATGGCTGTCTTAATAGCATCATAAGCTCCTGGGCAAAGTAATACAATGGAACCCCTTCCAGCCTGCCCCAATTTACACACAGACTCTTTAAAATTAAAGTATAAATAGTTGATAGATATAAACATACTGTATATTAGTACTTTCAATAAAATCCATTTTAAACCCTAAGAAAGCATGCCATAAATCAAAGGCTAATCAACACAAAGGATACAGTACAGGTGGAGAGGCACAAAGGCACAGTACAGAGGGGGGCACAATATTGGGATCAGAAAGGCACATTACAGGTTCCAGGACGCTGCCTGGAACAAGGCCATCCCAAGACAGCTTGGTAAAAAGTGTGACTGTCCCGGCAAATCTGGGACACTTGGCAAGTACAATGTAATGCAAGATTATCATAGGGCCCCTGGGCAGTTGGCATAAATAGTTGATAGATATAGACATGCTGTATATTTATTAGTACTTTCAATAAAATCAATTTTAAACCATAAGAAAACATGCCATAAATCAAAGGCTAATCAACACAAAGGATACAGTACAGGTGGAGAGGCACAAAGGCACAGTACTGAGGGGGCACAATACTGGGATCAGAAAGGCACATTACAGGTTCCAGGACGCTGCCTGGGACAAGGCCATCCTGGGACAGCTTAGTAAAAAGTGTGACTGTCCCGGCAAATCCGGGACACTTGGCAAGTACAATGTAATGCAAGATTATCATGGGGCCTCTGGGCAGTGCCGAGGAGTGCCCATGCATTTAGACAGCCCTGGTGAGGGGATGTTGGGAGAACAGGAAAGAAGTAAGAAAGTAGAGGGGAGAGGAGGTCAAAAGGGGAGCAGAAGAAAGGTAAAGGAAGCTGGAAATGGAGAGAAGTGTCGTCCTGGAGGGTGGAGAGGACAGACCAAGAAAAGGCGTAGAAGGAAAGATTTGAAAATGGGAAGGGAGAGGAGAAAATGAAAAGTGAGAGGGGAGGATTAGAGAGAAAGGAAAGGAGAAAGGAACAAGGGACAGGAGAGGAACAAAAAAAAAAGGGGGGGTGAGTACAAGAAGGGAAAGGAGAAAATATGAGTAAAGGGGAGAATAGATGATTAAGAGAGGAGAACAGATGAAGGATGAGGACAGGATTGGAGAGGGGAAAGAAAAGGGAGAAGAAGAGAGAGGAATGAAGATCAAGAGGGAAAGCACAAAGGAAAAGAACAGGGAGGGGAAGAACAGAAAGAGAAGAGACTTGGAGAGAGCAAAGAATAGAGAGAGTAGAGAAAGATGCAGAGGAAGAGGAGGAAAGAGTGAGAAAGGGGAGACAATCAGTTTGAAGAGAAGAGCGAGGAGAGGGGTGAAGTAGGAGAGGTAATGAGGTGGAAAGGTGAGGAGAAGAGAGGAAGAAGAGGGGAGAGGAGATGATTAAAGAGAAAAAAAAGAAAAGGAAAGGAGAAAAAAGAAGAGGGAGATAAAAGGGAGAAGGGAATAGAATAGGAGAGAGGAGGAAGAGCAGAGGAGATGGGAGAATTGTAGAAGAAAAGAAGAGGTTAAAAAAATGGAGAGGGTATGAGGAAAAGAGATAAGAACGAGAATGCATAGGAGAGGAAGAAGATGGAAAAGAGGAGAGGAGAGATGGAGTAAGGAGAATTTATTTCAGAGGATTTTTTTTGGAATGCTAACAAAATATCTGCAACAAAAAGAATGTCTATCTTTAAATTAAATAACAGGTCCCCTTTAATGATAACATGTGCTATGTGAAATACAGAAGCTGACCTTTCTCCATAAAATATCTGTTGTCATGCTCATCCTCTGGCTTCAGTACTAGTCACTAACTTTATCCTATTAGGTATGCAAAAAGGAAAAGTCCCTCAAGCAGCAGCATGTTATAGATGGTTGGATGCTGCCCTCTGTTGGTCACTCTGGTAAAAACATCGATATTATATGGGAGTTCAGGCAGAGTATATAGGGAACTGAAACCAGCAGCAGACACATTTCATGTGGAAGATAAAACCAGACCTGATCCCTGTGAGTGACAATTCCACCTTTCCATACACCGCTAAGAGTGGTGGCTTCACCTCTCCGTACATCACTATGGGTGGCGTTTTTACCTCTTCGTACATTACTATGGGTGGCAGTTCTTCCTCTTCGTACATTACTATGGGTGGCGTTTCTATCTTGCTGTACACCACTTTGGATGGCGGTTCTACCTCGCCATACATCACTATGGGTTGCGGTTCTACCTCTCCGTACATCACTATGGGTGGCGGTTCTACCTCTCCATACATCACTATGGGTGGCGGTTCTACCTCGCCATACATCACTATGGGTGGCGGTTCTACCTCGTTGTACATCACTATGGGTGGCAGTTCTACCTCTCCATACATCACTATGGGTAGCGGTTCTACCTCGCCGTACATCACTATGGGTGGCGGTTCTACCTCGCCGTACATCACTATGGGTGGCGGTTCTACCTCTCCGTACATCACTATGGGTGGCGGTTCTACCTCGCCATACATCACTATGGGTGGCGGTTCTACCTCGCCGTACATCACTATGGGTGGCGGTTCTACCTCGCCATACATCACTATGGGTGGCGGTTCTACCTCGCCGTACATCACTATGGGTGGCGGTTCTACCTCGCTGTACATCACTATGGGTGGCGGTTCTACCTCTCCGTACATCACTATGGGTGGCGGTTCTACCTCGCCGTACATCACTATGGGTGGCGGTTCTACCTCGCCGTACATCACTATGGGTGGCGGTTCTACCTCGCCATACATCACTATGGGTGGCGGTTCTACCTCGCCGTACATCACTATGGGTGGCGGTTCTACCTCGCTGTACATCACTATGGGTGGCGGTTCTACCTCGCCGTACATCACTATGGGTGGCAGTTGTACCTCACGGTACATCACTATGGGTAGCGGTTCTACCTCACCATACATCACCATGGGTGGCGGTTCTACCTCGCCGTACATCATTGTGTGGCAGTTCCACCTCTCCATACATCACTATGGGTGGCAGTTCTACATCACTATGGGTGGCGGTTCTACCTCGCCGTACATCATTGTGTGGCAGTTCCACCTCTCCATACATCACTATGGGTGGCAGTTCTACATCACTATGGGTGGCAGTTCTACCTCGCCATACATCACTATGGGTGGCGGTTCTATATATATGTTCATCACTATGGGTGGTGGTTCTACCTCGCCGTACATCACTATGGGTGGCGGTTCTACCTTCGCCGTACATCACTATGGGTGGCAGTTCTACATCTCCGTTCATCATTATGGGTGGCAGTTGTACCTCTCCATACATCACTATGGGTGGCAGTTCTACCTCACAGTACATCACCATAAAGTTGCCCCCCATTTTCATGGTCAGGGCTACAAGCGCTGTTAAACCACCGTTATACTCAGGGGTTCTCCTTGGGTTGCTCACTAAAGCCAGGCTCCTCCTCTCCCATGTACATACTTGAGCAAACTCTACTCATTGCTCCAATATGATCAGAAGCCGGTACTTTTGAATGTCAGTGTTGGACACAAAAGTTATTCTGCAGCTGTTAACTTGATTTCCAGGATTCTTCCAGGGCGGAGATAGGTTCCTCCCACAGAAATGAAGTTAACAGCTGCAGAATAACTTTTGTGTCCAACATCGACATCCAAAAGTACCGGCTTCTGATCATATTGGAGCAATGAGTAGAGTTTACACAAGTATGTACATGGGAGAGGAGAAGCCTGGCTTTAGTGAGCATCCCAAGGAGGACCCCTGAGTATAACGGTGGTTTAACAGCGCTTGTAGCCCTGACCATGAAAATGGGGGGGGGCAACTTTATGGGGTGAGTTGGCAGCTGATGGGAGTGCAATCACAGAGGTGGTGGATTTAAGTGGTGATCCATTATTCAGCACGGAATTCTATTATCACCAGTCACTAATTGAGCACATTGGATTTAATGTTGACTTGATATTGCACTTTTGTTTTTTTTTGAGCACGATTAAATTAATCCTCATTCATTAACTGTTACTTTTATTTATTTTGCCGATATATTTATACAGTTATTATATTAATTCATCACCTATTCATTTAAGGGTGTTTTAAACATCAATACCTACAGAAAAGAAGGGTAGAATCCTCACTAAAGTGTGCTAAAATCTTTGCAATGTATTAATTCACCAGGAGAGGAATATAAATCTCAACAAATGTGAACATTCCCTTTAAGGGCCACTCTAGCCCCACCCTGCAGAGTCTGCTCTTATAAAGACTTACCCACTCATCTTTTTTTACCCATCTTTTAGGAAGGATCCACTATTAATATTGGAGAGAAGTTGAAAGAATTTATGCAAAAGTACGACAAAAATGCAGATGGGCGCATAGAGATGGCAGAGGTGAGTGTGCGCAGGAAGTAAGCACAGGTGAGATGTGAGGTGCATGCAGGATCTGGGTACAGGTGAGATGCAGTATGAGGTTTGTGTAAGAACTGAGCACAGGTGAAATGTGAGGTGTGTGCAGAAACTGAGTACAGGAGAGATATCAGTAGTGTGCAGGAACCGAATACAGATGAGGTGTGTGCAGATTGAAACCACCTACTGATGAGATATTAAGCTGTGTGCAGGAACTGGGTACAGGTGAGATATGAGGTGTGTGCAGATTGAAACCGCCTACTGATGAGATATTAGGCTGTGTGCAGGAACTGAGTACAGGCGAGATATGAGGTGTGCGCAGGAACTGAGTACGGGTGAGATAAGAGGTGTGTGCAGGAACCGAGTACAGGTAAGATTGTATGAGGTGTGTGCAGGAACTGAGTACAGGTTAGAAATGAGGTGTGTTCAGGAACTGAGTACAGGTGAGATATGAGGTGTGTTCAGGAACTGAGTACAGGTGAGATATGAGATGTGTGCAGGAACTGAGTACAGGTGAGATATGAGGTGTGTGCAGGAACTGAGTACAGTTGGGATATGAGGTGTGTGCAGGAACCCAGTACAGGTGAGATATGAGGTGTGTGCAGGAACCGAGTACAGGTGAAATACTGTATGAGGTGTGCGCAGGAACTGAGTACAGGTGAGATATGAGGTGCATGCAGGAACTGAGTACAGGTGAAATACTGTATGAGGTGTGCGCAGGAACTGAGTACAGGTGAGATATGAGGTGTGTTCAGGAACCGAGTACAGGTGAGATATGAGGTGTGTGCAGGAACCGAGTACAGGTAAGATTGTATGAGGTGTGTGCAGGAACTGAGTACAGGTAAGATTGTATGAGGTGTGTGCAGGAACTGAGTACAGGTTAGAAATTAGGTGTGTTCAGGAACTGAGTACAGGTGAGATATGAGGTGTGTGCAGGAACTGAGTACAGATGAGATATGAGGTGAGTGCAGGAACTGAGTACAGATGAGATATGAGGTGCATGCAGGAACTGGGTACAGGTGAGATATAAGGTGTGTGCAGGAACTGAGTACAGGTGATATATGAGGTGTGTGCAGGAACCGAGTACAGGTGAGATATGAGGTGTGTTCAGGAACCGAGTACAGGTGAGATATGAGGTGTGTGCAGGAACTGAGTACAGGTGAGATATAAGGTGCATGCAGGAACTGGGTACAGGTGAGATACTGTATGAGGTGTGTGCAGGAACTGAGTACAGGTGAGATTGTATGAGGTGTGTGCAGGAACTGAGTACAGGTGAGATATGAAGTGTGTTCAGGAACTGAGTACAGGTGAGATATGAGGTGTGTGCAGGAACTGAGTACAGATGAGATATGAGGTGAGTGCATGAACTGAGTACAGATGAGATATGAGGTGCATGCAGGAACTGAATACAGGTGAGATATAAGGTGTGTGCAGGAACTGAGTACAGGTGATATATGAGGTGTGTGCAGGAACCGAGTACAGGTGAGATATGAGGTGTGTTCAGGAACCGAGTACAGGTGAGATATGAGGTGTGTGCAGGAACTGAGTACAGGTGAGATATGAGGTGTGTGCAAGAACCGAGTACAGGTGAGATATAAGGTGTGGGCAGGAACCGAGTACAGGTGAGATATAAGGTGCATGCAGGAACTGGGTACAGGTGAGATACTGTATGAGGTGTGTGCAGGAACTGAGTACAGGTGAGATTGTATGAGGTGTGTGCAGGAACTGAGTACAGGTGAGATTGTATGAGGTGTGTTCAGGAACCGAGTGCAGGTGAGATATAAGGTGTGTGCAGGTACCGAGTACAGATGAGATATGAGGTGTGTTCAGGAACCGAGTACAGGTGAGATATGAAGTGTGTGCAGGAACCGAGTACAGATGATATATGAGGTGTGTTCAGGAACCGAGTACAGGTGAGATATGAGGTGTGTTCAGGAACCGAGTACAGGTGAGATATGAGGTGTGTTCAGGAACCGAGTACAGGTGAGATATGAAGTGTGTGCAGGAACTGAGTAAAGGTGAGATATGAGGTGTGTGCAGGAACCGAGTACAGGTGAGATATGAGGTGTGTGCAGGAACCGAGTACAGGTGAGATATGAGGTGTGTGCAGGAACCGAGAACAGGTGAGATATGAAGTGTGTGCAGGAACCGAGTACAGGTGAGATATGAGGTGTGTGCAAGAACCGAGTACAGGTGAGATATGAGGTGTGTTCAGGAACCGAGTACAGATGAGATATGAGGTGTGTTCTGGAACCGAGTACAGGTGAGATATGAGGTGTGTTCAGGAACCGAGTACAGATGAGATATGAGGTGTGTTCTGGAACCGAGTACAGGTGAGATATGAGGTGTGTTCAGGAACCGAGTACAGGTGAGATATGAGGTGTGTGCAGGAACCGAGTACAGGTGAGATATGAGGTGTGTGCAGGAACCGAGTACAGATGAGATATGAGGTGTGTTCTGGAACCGAGTACAGGTGAGATATGAGGTGTGTTCAGGAACCGAGTACAGATGAGATATGAGGTGTGTTCTGGAACCGAGTACAGGTGAGATATGAGGTGTGTTCAGGAACCGAGTACAGGTGAGATATGAGGTGTGTGCAGGAACCGAGTACAGGTGAGATATGAGGTGTGTGCAGGAACCGAGTACAGGTGAGATATGAGGTGTGTGCAGGAACTGAGTACAGGTGAGATATGAGGTGTGTGCAGGAACTAAGTACAGATGTGATATACGGTGTGTGCAGGAACTGACTACAGGTGAGATATTAAACTGTGTGCAGGAACTGAGTGCAGGGGAGATATGAAATGTGTGCAGGGATTGAGTACAGGTGATCAAAGAGTGCTTGCAGATGACGTTAGCTCAGGTATCAGTGAATGACCCCCACTTTTCTCTTCACTTTATAGTTGGCTCAGATTCTCCCAACTGAGGAAAATTTTCTTCTCTGCTTCCGCCAGCATGCTGGTTCCAGCACAGAGTTTATGGAGGTAAGTGGTGCACCCGCTCATACATACCTGCAGACACTTACCTCTATCCCCCAGTGATATTATTACCCTTCTGCTGTTGTAGGCCTGGAGAAAATACGACACAGACAGAAGTGGCTACATAGAGGCCAATGAGCTGAAGGTAAGTGGCAAGGCATGCTAGGAGTTCTGGTTCAGTAACACCAGGGCCTGCTGCCTATTCTTCTTTTCTAGGGGTGGGGTGATCAGCCTTAGGTGCCTTCCTGATCTCCAACTGCCGACCCCTCCAGTCATGTGAAATGACTGACTTTTATGATTTAATTCATGTAGATTCCATTGAATTAAGGGAGGGGGATAATTTCTGCCATTTGGGCCTCTGTGTCCGCCAATCCCTGCATTACTGATGATATCAGATATATGGGTTTAGCAGATAGCCACTGGGCAGAATGAAGGATTGGCTGGGTCAGATGCTGTTCATTTGTAGTCTTACCAGAGAAAAGAGGTATTGGCAGTTGACTTTATACTCCTTTGCATGTATCCCTGGCTGAGTGTACATGTTTATGAATCCCTCTGTATAGGGCAGTGATGGCAAACCTTGGCACCCCAGATGTTTTGGAACTACATTTCTCATGATGCTCATGCACTCTGCAGTGTGGTTGAGCATCATGGGAAATGTAGTTCCAAAACATCTGGGGTGCCAAGGTTCACCATCACTGGTATAGGGGATAGCCTGAGGGAAGTCAGTTTCCCTAGTCCACTCATCGGAAGGCCCTCTAAGAATCTTCAACACCATCACAGTCACCCAATAAACTCTCCAAGTCATCACACATGGTACAATTTCACCATACAATCTTTGTAATCCACTATAGATCTACTAAAATGATGTAATATGAGCATGTACCTAAACGACCCAATCTAGATACAAAAAAGTAGGCCTTTGGACTACATAGTTTTTGGTAGATCTAACAGGGATTGTACAATCAGATTGTAACCTGCGTTGTAAGGTTTAGGGGTCTTTTTATAAATGCTTAGCACAAAAAGATCCCCCCTATAGTTAACGGGACTTTAAGGGCAAGGAGGACACTGCAAACATCAATATAAAAAATATAACATTTAATAGATCATATTAAAAACATGAAACATGTTATAGACATACATTTAAAAGGAGAAAATGGTATACAAATATAGCATGTTGACACAATAGATATTCGTGTATGTTGACATATCCTAGTGGTTGCATATCAGATTGATGCACCTGTTTCCAACGCGTTTCGGGAAATACCTTTCGTCAGGGGTGTAAACTTGGGAAATAGTGTGTGTATATTGTTTTTCAAATTCACAAATCCACTAACATACTGGACGGGTGGAAAGAACCGATATGTTCCAATGGAGGAGAGTGGGAAATGAAGGATGGGATGGGAGGAATTGGTCGCAGTTCTCTCCACAAAGGTCCCTTATCAGCACGGGTTGTCAGAACAATGGGAGGGCGCTGAGGAAATAATCAAGAGAAACCGCTCTATGCTGGAGATGTTCAGGGCCTTCAAATATGGAGATATGGGTATCTGCCTGCCTGCAACATGCATGGCGACTCTCCCCTCGCTTTAGCATAAATTGTATCCTCTGGGTCCTCCAGGTCAAGCCTTTTATAAATGCTTTTACACAAAATCTACACAACATTCACTCCGGATTCACCCATTTCTGCATTTTAATGTAATTAGAAAAATGTGTGCATCCTCTGTAAATGTTGTGTGAAATCTTTCCTATCTAGACTGCATATGGAGCCGGAGAAAAGATAGAAATAGTTCTGAGGACTGTAGTAAACACTGACATGACCGTATGTTTTCTTCATAAAAAAAGGGATTTTTGTATTTTGGAGCTTCTGTGGTGAGTTTTCTATCATTATTGGGGCCAACCTTGGCCTTGCACATTGATCGCTGTTAGCTGTGTGTGACCTGGACAGGTGTCACACATGAAAGCCATTGTATGGAAAATCTCTTCCTTCCATTGTATGGAAAATCTCTTCCTTGCATTGTATGGAGAATCTCTTGAGTTTTCTATCATTATTGGCCCAACTTTGGCCTTGTACATTGATTGATCGCTATTAGCTGTATGTGACCTGGGCAGGTATCACACATGAAAGCCATTGTATGGAAAATCTCTCTCTTCCCCGACCCCATCTTACACAGCCTTGACAATGTCGTCATCTGTTCCACACTAGATACAGAACAATCCTGTGCTGTGTATCTTGGTAATCCCAATCTCTGTTCTCTGTTGTAGGGATTCCTCTGTGACCTCCTGAAGAAAGCCAATCGGCCATTCGATGAGAAGAAGCTGCAGGAGTACACACAGACCATTGTAAGTGTCCAAGCCACGGGTCCTAGAGGACATCCTAAGCTGAGAGCCCCATGTTATTTTATAGAGAAAAATCTCCACACAGTCTTTTTTGCTACAAAAATGGGTAAAATTTGGTTTCCCTAATCCCCATAATCCTACAAGAAGATCACACAGCAGATAAAAGACAGAAATATGGGGAGCTGGAGAGAAAGTCCCATTTGTGCTGCACAAAATGTAATGTAGTTCCCTGCAGGCCTGTTGTCATTTAGGGATGATCGAACGGTTTGGGTTGACCATCGGTTCGACCCGAACCCTGACTGTTTGAAATTCGGCCGAATTTCAAACTTTTTGCTGAAAAAGTTCGGAATGCGGCAACCAGAACCGACCAAAATGCAATGGGACAGGTACTGGGCTTTAAAAGCCTGTGATTGGACCAGAACCATCAGTAAAAGCCAATTGAGGGGGCAGGAGAATGCTAGGAATGTGATTGGAGTGACTAGGGGGTCCAGAGGCCAATCATTAGTGAATACGCCCCCCAGTATATAAGATAGCCCCGCCAAATCTCTAGAACTGTAATACAGGGGCTGTGGAAGAGAGTGGAAGCAGTTCTGTTACTCCTGCTTCAAAGTGTCATTTAGCAATTATTAGTGTGAGGAAAGGGATATCTAGTGTAGTTAGGGTACTATTTTCCACTATAGTTAGATTTAATAATCTAGTTTCTGTAGGGAAAATTTTAAGTGTCAGGGGACTGTAGTGTAGTGTAGGGTTAACTGACTCTGACTGCTATGGCAGGGTGACCAAACCCTTCCATGTCAGGGTGACCGCCATAGAAAAAAGATTGTCTCTCTTAGAATTGCAATAGAGCAGGATAGTGGCTTCGCTACTTTCACACCTTGCCATTTTTGTTGCAGGCGTTTATTGGGCTTTTTTGTGGACGTGTTTGGAGGCATGAACTTCTGTGTAGGGGTATATATACACACACACATGTATGTATATATACACATACACATATATAGGTGTGAAAGTAGCAGAACCCTATGCCTGCGCTAATGAAATTAACAGGCATAGGACTTCACTCCTAGCACACCTATATGTGTGTATGTGCGCCTGCAACAACACACCTGGGCGTATTTATACACATACACACATATAGGTGTGATAGGAGCGAAGTCCTATGGCTGTTAATTATTTCATTAGCGCAGGCATAGGGTTCTGCTACTTTCACACCTATATATGTGTATGTGTATATATACATACATGTGTGTGTGTGTGTATATATACCCCTACACAGATGTCATGCCTGCCTCCAAACACGTCCACAAAAAAGCCCTATAAACGCCTGCAACAAAAAGCCAGGTGTGAAAATAGCGAAGCCACTATCCTGCTCTATTGCAATTCTAATACAAACAAACTTTTTTTTCTGGTTCTGGACATGCTACAGAGCTGAAACTTCACAGGTATACTTTTTAGACCCCCCCAGACACTAAATCCAAAGAAATCTCATTTTTTTTTTCAATAATTTTTTTCAATAATTGGCTCTCTATCAAAAATGACAATTTTTAAGAACTTTTTTTTGTGTGATTAATAGTCCCTGGTGCATGACCCAGAACCCTAGGCACTTTTTAGGGGCATTTATTGGGTTTTAGGGATTCAAAATTGTGTTTTTTGATTACCGAAGTTCGGGTCCCATTGATTTCAATGGGGTTCTGAAATCCGGGCCGAACTTTCGGGAAGTTAGGGTGTTCTGGTCGAACCAAACTTTTCAAAAGTTCGATCATCCCTTATTGTCATTGTGCCTCATACAGGATATAATGTGAGTTCCCTGCTTGCCTTAGCTGTCACTGTGTCTCATACAGGGTGCAATGTACGTTTCTTGCTGGCCTAAGTTGTCACTTTGGGCCTAATTCAGTATAAGTTTGGAATAGAGCTGCTCACTTCTCCAGAAATAACTCCAGCCTAAACTCATTGCATCCTAATTAGGTAAGTGGCTGGAGTTAAACCATCAACTAGATGCTTTAATGAATTCGGAGTTGGAGTTAACTTAGACTGAATTCGGGTTTGGAGTTAACTTAGGCTGAATTTGAGTTTGGAGTTAACTTAGGCTGAATTTGAGTTTGGAGTTAACCAAATTCCCTTTGTGTTTTTCATAAAAGGAAATTTGTCTATTCTGAATCACTATTACACAGCAATGTCATCTAATATGGTTTATTTTAATTTTAAGGTATAGTTATGTATCTTATGTGTTTTAACCTTTAGATTTTCTAATAGCAGACTACACAGCTGTCTAATTATCAGTCTTCATTCTTTATTCATCTGAAACTTTCAGGCATGTCTGATTGTATTCAGCACTTTGGTGTAGTGGGCTAAGCTCACAGTCAACGATTGCTTGGTCATGAGTTCAAGGCCAGACCATGATAACTCCCTGTGTGCCATAATTTTTTTTTGGCCACATAGTAATACATTGGCTACATCACCTAAAATTGCATGTCAATGGCCATGTATATTCAAGAAACAAACATGCATATCTGCAGGGTGCAATTATGCATTTGCCAAGTTTCAGTATTTATTTATAGCTGTCTAAAATTTAAGAAGGTGATGGCACACTTGGGATTTGAACTCATGCTCTCAGTGTTTATAGCCAGGAACACTAGCCACTAAACCATTGAGCTGAGCATGATTACCCCTGGAATATTTATTCCCATGTTTCAATAGTTAACCACTTCCTTACAGGGCAGTTACACCACTTCCTGCCCAGGCCAATTTTCAGCTTTTTATACTGTTGCATTTTGAATGACAATCGCGCTGTCAAACAACCCTGTACCTAACACAAATGTATGACAGTATTTTCATAAAAAAAATAGTGCTTTCTTTTGGTGGTATTTGATCACTGCAAGGTTTTTTTCTATTGGCAAAAAGAAGACCTAAATGTTTGACCCCTAAAATAATGTGTTTTTGTTTATGTAATAAAATTTGGTAAATCAATATGTTTTTTGTTGCACTGACGAGCATTGATGAGGCTGCGCTGGCAGGCACTGATGAGACACTAATATGCAGAACTGATAGACAGGTGGCACTGATATGCAGCATTGATGGGCATTGATAGGTGGCACTGATGGGCAATGATTGGCACTGGTGGGCAGCACTGAAAGATGATAATGATGGGCAGCACTGATGAGGAGGGCACTAACAGGTTCCCTGAGCACTGATTGGCATCAGTGGTGGCATGGGTGGGCATCCCTGGTGGCTCTAGTGGCATCCCCCAAGGGTCTGCACTGGTAATCAATGCTCTGATTACAAGCACAGACCCCCCCCCCCCACACACACACACACTTACTTTGCATATGAATGCCATTTCTTCACAGCTGAAAGTGGCCCTCACCATGATTAGCCAGTTGATTGTGACCACTTGCTGGAATGTGTGCAAGCCAATTTGGTGTCATTTCTGGTCCAGGGTGAACGCCAATGTGCCATTTGCAATTTATTGTAAAGAGATTTTGCTTTATTTTAAAAATGGCGCACACAGACAACTAAAATGTATTGGAAATGTTTTACCTAGGCCAGTGATGGTAACCCTTAACCCCCCCCCCCCAATATGTTTTTGCCCTACATTTCCCAAAATGCTCATGTACTCTGCAGTGTAGATGAGCATCATGGGAAATGTTACAAAACACCTGTGTTGCCAAGGTTCATCATCACTGACCTAAGCCAACTAAAAAGGCAAGTGAGCGCTGTAGCAATCTTTTATTTAGTAATCATTTTTAGTGATTTTTTTATTAAATGTTTTGGTTACATTCATCCACAGCGGCTGAATGGAAATTTTGTATTATTTCTTAATTTATATATTTTTAGCTAAATATATACATAAACACTTACATTTTTTTCTTACAATTTAGCCCCCCCCACACACACACACACACCTCCCCCCCCCACACACACACACACACACCTCCCCCCCCCACACACACACACACACACCTCCCCCCCCCACACACACACACCTCCCCCCCCCACACACACACACACACACACACACACACACCTCCCCCCCCCACACACACACACACCTCC
This sequence comes from Pelophylax lessonae, assembly GCF_965119305.1. Lineage (NCBI taxonomy): Eukaryota > Metazoa > Chordata > Amphibia > Anura > Ranidae > Pelophylax > Pelophylax lessonae. Next base: position 203,292,298 of record NC_138777.1, on the reverse strand, counting down.
CCCCCCACACACACCTCCCCCCCCACACACACCTCCCCCCCCCACACACACACACACACCTCCTCCCCCCCCCCCACACACACACACACCTCCTCCCCCCCCCCCCACACACACACTCCTCCCCCCCCCCCCACACACACACACCTCCTCCCCCCCCCCCACACACACACTCCTCCCCCCCCCCCCCACACACACACTCCTCCCCCCCCCCCACACACACACACCTCCCCCCCCCCACACACACGCACACCCATACACACTTCGCTGGAGTAAAGGAAGAAACCCTGCCCATGTTCATACTGTACTGCCATTGCACACACACAAAAAATACAAGAAATGGATTACATTCAATAGACACAAAAGATATCTGAATTACATCCAGACAAATATGAAGAAAAGAAAACAAAAAACCAGGAGCTGTGTACAAATGAATAAGTTTTATTGAACATGTATAAAACATCAGTAATCACTCAAGCAAGCATGTGAAATGCCCCCCCCCCCCAAAAAAAAACCCCAAATCAAGTAATTTTTATTCAAATTACAGTGCAAAGATACAACATATGATGGATAGAGCTTACAATATCCAAAAGTCAAGCAAAATAAGTTGTAGACACCTTAGTATTAAGCATAAAACATACCCAACATACTTTTATGTTAATTGTTTGCATGAGCCTGCCTTTTCATTTAAATACCATCAAATCAGTAGAACATACAGCTACACAGAGGCATGAAAATAAAAAAAACATGTATAGAGTACATAAAAACACACTTTGCAAAAACTATACCAAACAGCTAGAGCATGAA